>NW_027507903.1:101251366-102451366 GCF_037356315.1 Lithobates pipiens
TATATATATATATATATATATATATATATATATATATATATATATATATATATATATATATATATATATAGATCTATATATATATATATATATTTTGTGGTTGAACTGGATGGTCTTGTGTCTTTTTTTAACCTGAATAACTATTTAACTATGTAACTATGTAGCTGTGTCCAACTTAGACTACCCTGTCAGGTGCAATCACACAAAAAAAACCTAAGCACTTGTTCACTTGTCCAGACTGGAATATAGATTTTGATGTATTCGCCTAAAGAAGCAGATTTGACCGTGAATCACGTAGAGCTTAGCAATGACGACCCTCTTATTCCTCTTTGGGAAAAATTCATATGTTTATAGCATTATACATGATCCATTTTGAGACTTAGCAGCTGGTAATTTGAATTACAACTACAATAAGTGTGCAGAAGGTTGGTTATTTGTTTTGAGTACACCTATATTAATCACTTTAGAATCCCTCCCCTTTTTTCCAACTATTTCTTTATTAAAGGTTTTTCACTGAAGACAAAAGTGCAACAGAAGAATAATGTACAGAAAAGTACATCATAGAAGTAAATCAGTATGCAGCAACATCACATAAGCCAATAATAAGTGAACAACAGAAAAGAGAAAAAAACAAATTGTACTCAGTAGACTGACTCCCCAAAATTATGAACTCGTAGTTTCCATTAGTTCCTTTTACTTTTGTAAATAAGAAGAAAGAAAAAAATAAAAAGAAAGAGGAGAAGCAAGGAGGGAGAAGTAAATAGAATAGATATGGGTATCCAGCCAATGACAAATTACACCTGATTGTATATAATGTCAAGAATCAATAACACAGTTAGGGTTATCAAAACATATGGACTGAAGTTGGGAAAACCGAGAAGTAGAGAATTTTTTTGCTGCTTTTTCTCTATTGCTATTTTGACATTGATGGTTTAAGGTCATTAGGGTATCTCGTATACTCAGTACCTCAGGTGATTTCCAATTCCTAGTTACAGTAAGTTTAGCTACTAACATTAGGTGTATCAGAACAGTCCTAGCACAAGGGGAGCTTGATATTGGCTATATGAAATAAGGCTAAGGCCTTATTCCGGGTCTAATTTAATACCCACTAAGTCAGAGGCCCGTGAGATTTTATTCCAGTAGGAATGTATCGATTTGCACTTCCATAGTCTGTGGTACTTTTCCCTCTTTTTTAATACACGTTTTATGTTGAAAAAAAGGATTGTCATTTGTTTTATACCTGGTGCCAAGCTCTTACGCGTTTTTTGTGATTGTAACTAATATTAAGGTGTGGCACCTTCTATACCACCCACGATTTAGAATTATACCCTGTCAGGTAGGTGAAAAGTTTTGTGGTAATTTGCATAGCAAACACCTATAAAAGGAAGATGAATTTACTAGCAGAAACAACGGGTCACAAAATTATGTTACAGGGTCTCAAAAAAAGAAAAAGTACTGTGTTAATGGAATTGACAGATATGCCATATATCATACAGTGCCTTGCGAAAGTATTCGGCCCCCTTGAACTTTTCAACATTTTGCCACATTTCAGGCTTCAAACAAAGATATAAAATTTATATTTTTTGTGAAGAATCACCAACAAGTGGGACACAATTGTGAAGTGGAACGAAATCTATTGGATTTTTTAAACTTTTTTAACTAATAAAAAAATGAATGTAAAAAATGTATGTGCAATTTCTTAAATTGGCCATAGTTCTACTTTACAGGGTATATTTATAAAAATGTTTTATTCATCCAGAAAAACTACATGTAGATTTGTTCTGTGTAAATACCAGCTAAAGCGAATGTCCCTAGGCTATTTTTTTCTCCAGATCGGATATCCTTTATTCATAAAAATAATGCTATGAGGAAGTCTGCAAAAGCATGCTTTTATACATGTGGCCAATAAAGAATTTTCTTCACAGGAGCACTTTGAGTCATCAGCTTTAATCTTATTCATTCATAAGAATAATGTGAATCTGGGAAAAATTGCATCATCGCCACTAAATAGAACTGTTGATCTCAAGACATAAAAACCTATTTGCCGTGATCATCATCTCTATTTAGTGGCCATAATGCAGAATTCATGCTATTCTTGGGAATGAACCTGGAGAGAAAGCTAAACTAGTAACTTTTGATTTTGCTGGCATACACACATAACAAATATCCATACAGTTTTACAGGATAAATAACTGTGAATTTTTGATACACTGTTAGGTGTTAATGCAAATATAATTAACAAAGTGTTACTAATAGGGATGGTTCAGCCCAAGCATAAGTTTGGGGTGAACAGTTTGGCCTGAGCATAAGTTCGGGGCGAACGGTTCGGCCTGAGCATATGTTCGGGCCGAACTTTGGTTATTCGGACATTCGTCGAACAACGAACGTTATGCAGTGTTCACGGCAAATTTGAAAGCCGCGGAACAGCGTTAAAGTCTATGGGACACTAACATGAAAAACCAAAAGTGCTAATCTTAAAGGCATATATGCAAGTTATTGTCATAGAAAGTGTTTGGGGAACTGGGTCTTGCCCCAGGGGACATGTATCAATACAAAAAAAAGTTTTAAAAATGGCAGTTTTTTTCAGGAGTGGTGATTTTAATAACGCTTAAAGTGAAACAATAAAAAATAAATATTCCTTTAAATATCATGCCTGGAATGTGTCAGTAGTATGCCTGTAAATTGGCGCAGTCTTCCCGTTTTTAGAACAGTACCACAGCAAAATGACACTTCTAAAGGAAAAAAGTAATTCAAAACTGATCAACGCTGTAATGAATTGTCGGGTCTCGGCAAAATAAATAAAACCCATTAAAAAAAATGTCATGGGTTCCCCCCCAGTCCATTACCCCAAACCAATTTTTTTTAAACAAAAATCCATACCAGGACCCTCAGGTATGGTATGGATTTTAAGGGGTACTCAGCGCCAAAATTAAAAAAATGGCATAGGAGTCCCCCAAAATCCATACCAGACCAATGTCCAAGAATGCAACCTGGCAGGCCCCAGGAAAAGAGGGGATGTGAGAAACCTCCCCCCCTGAACCATACCGGACCACGTGCCCTCAACATAGGGAGGGTGCTTTGGAGTAGCCCCCAAAACACCTTGTCCCCATGTTGATGGGGACAAAGGCCTCATTCCCAAAACACTTGCCCAGTGGTTGTGGGGGTCTGTGGCTGTGGAACTTAACAAGGGGACCCCCAGATGCTATGTGAATTGGTGACGGGTACATTGTACCCCTACCATTTTACAAAAAAAGTGTCACTTCCGGTTCCGGCACCGCATGGAGAGGAGCTAGGAGACTTCAGCTCCTGCCGCGCTCCTCCAAAACCCCACTATTAAGCCTGCCAGCTCTGAGGTACCCCTTCATTCTACCTTCCACTCACCTGGGAAAGCACAATTGACCACTTTGTGGCGCAATCTGTGGCCCGACTGGCCCCCTCCAACAATCAGGGGACACAGCTCATGCTGCAGCCAACATGGCGCTCTCTGATTCATGTGCTGTGAACACAACACAAGTGCCCGCTCTCTCTCAGGAGCCCTCCACACCCACAAATGAACCCTGCCTCTCCTGCCAGCATAGCTCAGGCTGTGGTGGTGCTCCTCACTCCAATGGTCACGAGGCAGTAGACCATGCCAACCTTAAAGAGCCAGAGCCCCTTCATAAGGAACTACAATTTCAAACCCTGAGCATTGACCAGGCAGAGGAGCGGATCTCCTCCATGGAAAATTAAGCTGCTGCAACATCTGCTGCTGTAGCTAGGCTCTCCTGAATCCAAAAGGAACTCCAAGACAAAGTGAACGATCTTGAAAATCATTCCAGACACAATAATCTGTACATTATAGGACTCCCTGAATCTTATTCCTCCTCCTTGCTCACCAACATCTGCTCCACCCCCATCCCAAAGCAGCTGGGGCTCATACCTCTTGCCTGGTGGAACTCACTCTAAACCCCGTCCTGAGATTGTTAGGTACCTAAACTATGCAGATAAACAAATATAAAGTGCTGGTGCTGGTGATCACTCTCTGCAGTGAAGTGCTGGTGATAAGTGGCTTCTTATCTTCTGTGAAGCTAGATATATGGGTGTCCCCTTACCTTACTGCTGTAAGGTAACAGTATGTATAATAATCTTTGTTATGAAACCGCTGTGTGTCCCCTGGTAAACAAATAGGGCAAGAGGGATGCTCGATAGTGTAGTAATTTTTGTAAAATATTTATTGATAACAACAGGTTAAAAGCAGGTACTCACATTGAGTAGTAATAAACTGGCAACACAAAATGAGCAGGGAGCTCGTCCACATCACTTCCGGTATCTCATATTCCCCACGAGGTTTGCCCCTTCTCTATTTGAGCCTGACGGTTTAGGCCCTCTCTGGCCTAGTGGCCCTAGCACACCATCTCTGACTTACCTCCTCCGATGGGCCATAATAATAATAAAAATTATTTTTGCCACATCTGGCTACTCCCAACTTGCTTAATACGTGTATGGGTCATCCCAGATTGAACTTAGGTTCCCCTGCCTCCCCTTTTTCCCCCTCTCCCCCTTATTTTCCTCCCCTTCCTATCTCCCTCCCCTTCCCCAATGTCCTTCCTCTTTCCCTTACCCTCTCCCCTCATCCCCTTGGACCCCCCTCCTCGGAGCTACCCTGTATCGGCATATGCTGTGGAGGTGCTCCTTGGAGGGGGTGATTTAGTTGGTGGCTCCATAGGGAAAAAAGTGAAGTTCGTGGAATGTTTTTGGAGGCCTGCCCTCTTGTTTGTTATTGTTTTATGTATATGGTCATTTAATCTTTTATCTCTCAATTTATCTCTAGGATTCTGCCAAGGTTCCAATGGTTTCCGGGCCATTTCACATCTACCTACTACTGCCTCAGCCATGGCTCCTTCCAATGATGGGAATCACCTAAAGGTAATCACGTGGAATGTCAAGGGGCTACGCTCCCCTCATAAGCATATGCAGATTTTAAGACACCTTAAGCACTTGCGAGCAGATGTCGCTCTTTTACAGGAGACCCATCTGGCCGCAGATGACTTCTCTCTCATGTGCAAATTATGTGGTTGGTGAGGTTTATGGCTCGCCAGCTGTGGTATGTAAGGCTGGGGTAGAAATTCTACTGCACAAAAATCTCCACTATACCATTCGCTCCTTTTAGACGATTCAGAGGGCCACAGAATCACTCTCCACCTGACGGTTGCCTTACGTGACATCGCTATATCTAACATATATGTGCCTAATTCCCCTGGACAGCCCTTCTTTCAAGATCTTACCTCCTGAGTAGGGATGAGCTTTGTGTTTGAGTGGAACATACGTTCGACTCGAACATCGGCTGTTCGCCCGTTTGGTGAATACCGAACGCTATGGGCCGTTTGCGCCAAATTCGTGTGGCGCTCACGGCCCACAATGCACTGCGCCATTGCAGTGCATTGCTGGCTCATGATTGGCCAAACATGCACTGTGACCCCGCATGCTTGGCCAATCACAGCGCCGGCAGCGAGGAGAGCCATGATTGCAATCATAGCTCAGGCTGTGTAGTACACGCCCCACACTATATAAGGCCGCCAGCGCGGCGGCCTTGTGTAGTGTGTTGGCGTCTGTAGGAGTTAGTGGGTGTTCTGTGTACCTTCAACACAGTATACACCGTTCGTTATCAGCCGAATTTGCGTTCTTGCTCTTCTGTAGTGCAGTATACACCATTATATCCACCTATATAGCTAGCTATCTTGCTCTTTTTAAATAGAGCTTGCAGTCAGTTGTAGGCGATTGTGCGTGCTGTCTGCGTGCCCTCCGTGCCCTGGAGACTTTAAATGCCCCCATTTCCCCTGAGGACATCTGCTCTACTATTAAATCCTTCTCTAATGGAAAAACCCCTGGCCCAGATAGATTTTCAGCAGAATTCTTCAAATTGACATCCGAGTTCATTCCTGATACCCTATCCCATGTCTATAAAGCAATGTGGGCTGAGGGCTCATACCTTCCCTCAGGCGTTCCTTATCTACCTTCCCTCGGGTGCTCAGACACGCATCCAACTTATCTTCAAAAAGAGAAAAGATTCCCTTCTACCCTGTTCATATAGGCCTATATCCCTAATCAACGTTAACGTGAAAATTATCTCAAAAATTGTTGCATCCCGTCTAGCACATATCCTTCCATCAATCCTCCATATGGCCCAATCAGGTTTTGTCCTGAGGCGGTCTGCTACCCTCAATATTAGTAAAGTCCTTCTGGCCCTTGAATTTGCTATGACACATCCTGACCTTGATGCAGCCATTGTCTTGCTGGATGGCGAGAAAGCTTTCGATAACATCAGCTTATCTTGGCTCTTCATGGTCACGAGAGCAATCGGAATGACTGGCCAATTTTACAATTTGTCCAAAAAATGTATGCCTTGTAACTTCTAATTTCATGTCCTCTGACATACCACTCATTAAAGGCACACAACATGGCTGCCCCTACCCCCTCTTCTTTTCAACATTGAACCACTCTCCAGACTTCTAAACTCACCGTCAGGGGTCAGTGGTGTCACGGTAGGCAACAAAGTCCTATGTACGGCTCCATTCGCCGACGATGTTCTTTTATTCCCAACCAACCCTTCCTCAGATATTTCACTCCTCCGTGACCTGTTTGTGACCTTCTAGGCCTGTTTGGGGCTCCGGATTCATTTTGACGAGCCAAATTTTGGCTCTCAAGCCACAACTGGCTCGAGTATGGATGGGCTCATCCCCATTCATTGTAGCAAAATATCATATTACCTACCTGGGCATCCCCATTGGTAGGGAACCTTCCTCTTTATATAGCTTCAACTACCCCCCTGGTGATAGCCAAGGAGTTGGAAGCATGGGTAGATCTGCCCCTTTCACTATTTGGGAGATGCCACCTCTTTAAAATGGTCAGGTTCGCTAGACTATTGTATCCATTACAGACCTTACCTCTATTACTGAAACTTACTGATGTCCAAAAGATACACACTGCACTGCTCGCATTAATTTGGCATGTCAGAAACGTTGTCTTCTGAAGAGGGAAGGTGTCAGTACTAGGATCCCTTTAGGACCCAGCACAACTCACCTGACAAAGCCTTTACCTGGGAAACAACAGTGATTGGCCAGCTCACCTTTAAATCACCTGTATCAGCATTCAATCAGTGCTTGTGTTAGAGTTTACCTTTGTGTTTGAGCCAGCTGATATCTGCTCTGTGTATTTTGTTTATGACCGGGCTCATTTGACCCTGCTTGCTCGCTTCTGATTCAGTACCATTTGGTCTCTGATCTACCTGTGTATGACCCAGCTTGCTTAGACTACTTCTACTGTAGTACCTTCATCTGCAGCGGTGAACTACAAGCACCAGCTAACATCTATCCTCATCTGCAGCGGTGAACTACATGGTCCAGCAAACATCTACCTTCATCTGCAGAGGTGAATTACAAGTCCCAGCTGACCTGCTCTGCTTAGATCTTCTCATGGTATGTGCTCTTGTTCTTTGAACTGTTTGTATAATCAGCACATCTGAACTGTTACCTGTTATTTGCTCCTAGCCTGACAGAAGCTCGAGTGCGCCTGCCCAGTATAAGGCCCCTTTCATACTGGGGCAGTGCTGGCATCTGCGGTAAAGCAGCGCCGCTTTACTGTAGCTTTAGCGGCTGTCTTCGGGCCACTAGTGGGGCAGTTTTAACCCCTGCTAGTGTCCGAAAAAGGGTTAAAACTGCCCGCAAAGCGCCGCTGCAGCGGTGTTTTGTCGGCGGTAAAGCCGCACTGCCCCATTGATTTCAATAGGCAAGAGTTGTTTAGGAGCGGTGAATATACCGCTCCAAAGATGCTGCTAGTAGGACTTTTTTTACCATCCTGCTAGCGCACTGCTCCAGTGTGAAAGCAGCCTCTTTTTTCAGGCTATTTTTAGTGCTGTAGTGCATGCAAATGCCTCAGTGTGAAAGGGGCCTTAGATTCTATAATCTTTCCTGCCTATTGAGACAAGGTACTGATTGGTTGTCCAAAAACTCTTGTTACTCTAACTACATGCTGGAGGGCACCATTGTGTCTCCGTTTAATCTCCAGGCTGTCCTTCACTCCAGGCTACATGCCCTTCCCCAGCCCCTGAGATCCAACCTCTTGATTAGAAACACTGTTATTGCCTGGAGAGAAATACAGAGACTCCTGGGCCTACCATTCACCATCTCAAACCACCTTCCCATACTTGGCAGCCCAATGTCCCCCCTTCTATGGATTCCAAGGCCTTTGCTCAATGATTATCCTCAGGCATAACAACCATCTCTAAAGTCATTGATCCTGCCCAAGGTTCTTTTAGACCCTTTTCAGAACTCACTAAACAGTACACCTTATGCCATCACAGGTGTATCACTATCATCAGCTAACCAGCTACCTCAGGTCCTGCTTCAGCTCATGCCAACACCCTTGTCAACGCTCTTTTATTGATGATCTAATACATCTGGGCCAATACTCCATATCAGAGATATACTCCAACCAAATCACCCATCAGGCTTCAGAATACCACATTGTTCCCTTCAAACCCTGGATCTCTATCCTTGGTGAACAAGAAAAGATCCTTGCAGGATATCAAAAAATCAGCTCTCTGGTGATATGTGAAAGAGAAACCCAGTTCAAAATCACCCATCAGGTGTATCTATCGTTTCGCCACAGCAAAATTGACTCCTCTCTCCCTTGGTGCACTATTCCAAGACCATCCCTGTTACTCAGATTATGGACCTGTCAAGCAGTCTCCACCTTTTGGGACCAGGTTTTGAAATACATTGATAAGTCTCAGCATTTACTTCTACCTAAGGACCCTCTGTTATGCCTTTTCAGCTGTGACACCTCACAGGCTTCCTCTTCAATGCCTACCTGTGCCCCTCCTCCTCAATGGGTCCAAATCTGCCTTCCGACAGCTCACAGGGAGATAATGTAAGCTTAGATCACCCCTTTTCGCCTCAAATTGCCTCGGTAAAACAAGCACTCTTAACACTATTTCACATTGAGAAATTAGACACTATCACCCAACATTCTACATCACTGAAACGCTTCAAGATGGCGTTGCTTCATGGAACACTCTTTCTCTCCAGAAGAAATCTCTTCTCACATGACTCCCTTCCGCAATACGGACTAGTACCTGCATGCAGAACTTGCTAATACACTGGGTAAACTTAGGATCCAGGACACATCCAACGCCTTAACCTCTCATATCCCCCCCAGGCATTCCACCTTATCTATGTGATTAAGTAGTACATTATTTAATGTGAAATGTTTGATATTTCTTCATAATTTTAGTAATATTTCTACCCGTTTCCAGGGTGAATGCTCACCTGCTTCCACTCCCTTGACCACCACTTGACAGAACCTCCAGTTAGTTACTCTTGTTGGACCAGATACTGTATTATTAGTTATCTCATTAATGTTTGTAGGCTCCAAACCATACAGTTTTGTCCTGCTTAGTATGCAATATATATTTTTTTACTTTATTGCCTTTGTTGGCAGACTACTCCTGCATCAACAAATCTTGTACATTATGAAAACTTGTACTATATGAAAATTGACTAAATAAATATATACATATATATCGTGTAAAAAAGACAGGAGACACTTTGGGACAAGTCCTTTATTAAAAGATAAAAAAAAATGGCCCACGATGTAAATCCATCTCACGCCGCCGACGAGGCGAAAAAAGAAAACGCAACACCTCCGCCTCCATGGGAGGCTCTCGATGAGTGACGCTTCTTCTGGATGACAGCTGTTATATAGCTGAGGATGCAGTTTTTGGAACAGTACCACAGCAAATTTACATTTCTAAAGGAAAAAAGTTATTTAAACTGGTATGAATATTAAGGGCAACCCAGAACCAAAAATTAAAAAACAGTTGTTGGGGGGTCCCCCCAAAATCCATGCCAGGCCTTTCAAGTTTGGTATGGAAATTAAGGGGAACCCTGCACCAATTTTTTTTTTTTAAATGGAGTAGGGGTCTCCCTAAAATCCATACCAGACCCTTCAGGTCTGTTTTATAACAGAAAGTAAAAAAATATCTTGTGTCAGTCCTTTTTTTGTTTATAGCGCAAAAAAACAAACAAACACATAGGTGATCAAATACCACCAAAAGAAAGCTCTCTTTGTGGAAAAAAAAGGCATAAATTGAATATGGGTATAGCATTGCATGACTACGCAATTGTCTGATAAATAATACAGTGCAGTTTCACAAAAAACGGCTTGGTCAGAAAGGAGGTGTAAATCTTCCTGAGGACAAGTGAATAAGCTGGCCATAGATGAATAAAATTTAGAACAAAAATTCTTGAGAAATAAAGGTTTTAAGAAAGCTTATTTTTCTAACCATTAGTAGGTCAAATTAACATTCTTTTTCTACAATATTGACAAGGAGCAGTTTGGAAAATATTCTTGATCAAACACATTTCTAACAGTGTATGTAGTTTTTATTAAGTAAAGTCCTTTCATTCCAACTTTAAATGTTAAAAGCAAACAAAATTTTTAATGACGGGGGGTTTGGCGACCGAGCTCCGGAATGGACGCTTAACTCTGAGCTCCGCTCGGCCGCTGGAGAGATACAAGCCGCATTCCAGATAGCCAGCACCAACAAAGGGGACACGCACCTCCGCTTAACAGGCGTACCCCCGGGAAGCCTCCAGTCACCCTGAAAAGCAAAAAAGGGCAACAGCAGCCTCAGAAAATTCCCAACTTCTTCCCGCTGCTTGATCCACACCAAAATGGCGGCGGCACATGCACGGAGCTTCAGGGAAACCCAGGGACATTCCGCAGTAGAGGAGACAGCGGATCCTCTAAACAGAACACAGCAGCAACGCAGCGGAGCAGCTCATCTTCTGGCACAAACACACCATCCACAAGCAGCCCAGCCAAACAAAAGAAGAGGATGAGTTCACTGGAAGAGCCACACTCAGAGCCAGATATGGAGGTAAGCGGGCCTATAGACAGCAACAATGAGACACAGCTCGACATGCCTGACACCATTGCAGCCTACCCCACCTCCGACAGGCCAATGTCCGACACTGTATTAAAGGAGTTGCTATTATCACTAAAAGCATCCCTTCACCCAGACTTAACAGCAGGAATAAAGAGGTGCCAAAGAGAGCTGCAAGCTCTGGGAGACAGAGTAGACCAGATGGGAGACTACTCGATCTCATACAACATGTTAGTAGATGCCCACACATCCCATAATGAGGAAATGGCTGAGAAACAAGGTGGCAGACCTAGAAGACAGGTCTAGAAGGCAAAATATAAAAATTAGAGGCATCCCAGAAACTATCCCAGCCACCCAACTACTGCAATATGCTCAAACACTCTTCTCAACCTTAGTTCCTGGCATATCATCCCAAGACATGATAGTGGATAGAATTCATAGAGTCCCAAAACCGTAATTTCTTCCAGAAAACACTCCCAGAGACGTTCTCTTGCGCATGCATTACTACCATGCTAAAAAATAAATTCTCTCAGCTTTCCACAGGAATGACAATAAACATCCACAATATGCAGACATAATTCTACTCCCTGACTTATCCAGGCACACCCTGCAGAAATGCCGCAATTTGGCAACCATAACCAAAGCCCTGAGGAATCACAACATACCCCACAAATGGAAATATCCTGCAAAACTATCAGTCCTGCATAATGGTTCCACAGTCCTCCTATCCACTTTGGACGAGAGAATAGCAATCCTGCGCCAATGGGGCATACTAGCACCACAAGACTCACCAGACACAATACCAGTACTGGCTCCTAGGCATATTCAGGAAGATTGGCAAGTCGTCTCACATAATAAGATCACAAAAAAGATTGCTGGCTAGGGATGAGCTTCGTGTTCGAGTCGAACATACGTTCGACTCGAACATCGGCTGTTCGCCCGTTCAGCCAAATTTGTGTGGCGCTCACGGCCCACAATGCACTGTGTCATCGCAGTGCATTGCTGGCTCATGATTGGCCAAGCATGCACTGTGACCCCGCATGCTTGGCCAATCACAGCGCCAGCAGCGAGGAGAGCCATGATTGGCCACAGGCAGGATGCCTGTGGCCTTTCATAGCTCAGGCTGTGTAGTACACGCCCCACACTATATAAGGCCGCCAGCGCGGCGGCCTTGTGTAGTGTGTTGGCGTCTGAAGCAGTTAGTGGGTGTTCTGTGTACCTTCAACACAGTACACACCGATGATAATCGGCCGATTTTCGATCTTGCTGTTGTGTAGTGGTTGTTGTCTGTGTGCCCTGACCGCAGTATACACCGCTATATTCACCTCACCTATATAGCTAGTGATCTATCTTTTATAATAGAGCTTGCAGTCAGTAGTGTTAGGAGCTTGTGCGTGCTGTCTGCGTGCTCTGTACCCAGTACACACCGCTATATCCACCTACATAGCTCTTCTTTATTTGAGCCCACTTGCCATCTGCAGGAGTTATTGGAAGTTGTGTGTGCCTCCAGCACAGCACAGTATACATCTGTATATACCCCTTTATCTCTGGTGTTCTATAATAAAGGCATCTGCAGGAGTTAGTGGGTGTTTTGTGCCTCCAGCACAATATACACCTGTATCTACCCTTTATTGCTGTTCTCTAATAGAGCCATCTGCAGGGCTTAGTGGGTGTTGTGTGACTCCATTACAGTATATCCCTTTATCTCTGGTGTTCTATAATAAAGGCATCTGCAGGAGTTGTGGGTGTTGTGTGCCTCCAGCACAATATACACTACCCAACTGCTGTTTTACCCAACTTCCTTCAGGCCATTACCATGTCTGGAAGGCCAGCAAGGAGAGGCAGACAGGCGCGAGCCGATAAAAGAGGGCAAGCAGGCTCTGTGTCTAGAGACAACAGTGCTGGTCGTGGACGCGGTGCATTGTCATCAGCACGTGTCCATGGGACACGCTTGTCCTTCTTTTCGGCAGCTGGACATGTTGAACCGCAACATTCCAATGACTTGGTAGAGTAGATGACCAAGCCCTCTTCATCCTCCTCATCCTCTCTCACTCAGTCTCAGGGTACTAGCAAAGCAGCTGCCAACGCATCGTCTTCCCTCCTCTCAATGTCATCATCAGTGACTCCTTCCCTAGACCCACCACGTCCTCCTGAGGAGTCTCCTGAACTCTTTGAGCACAGTGTTGGGTACATGCTCCAGGAGGATGCCCAGTGTTTTGTAGCCTCTGATGACACTCAGCTAGAGGAAGGCAGTAGCGTGAATGCAGAGAGAGGGGATGCTCAAGAAGGACAGCAATCTGGCAGTCATGTTCCACAAGCTGCAGCATATTGCCAGGTTTGCTACAGCGATGAAGAGGGAGGGGATGATGAGGGCACTGACTCCACGTGGGTGCCTGGTAGGAGAGAGGAGGAGGAGGAGGAGGAGGCACATGTCCAACGAGGCAGGATGCCCTCCGGGGCCCAGCTTAGGGGCAGCACACCGACTGAATCACACCGCAGAGCTCCGCCTGTGCAGGGCGCTGCCTCTGCGCGTTATTCTAAAAGTTCTTTGGTGTGGGCCTTTTTTGAGACGAGTGCATCAGATCGCACCGCTGCTATTTGCAACATATGTCTCAAGCGTATCTCGCGTGGCCAAAACATCAGCCGCTTGGGCACCACATGCTTGACCAGACATATGTTGACCTGCCATGCAGCTCGTTGGCAAGCGTACCTCAAAGACCCACACCAAAGAAAAAAGCGGACCTCTCCTTGCTCCTCATCAGCTGGCATCTCCAACCCCACTAGACCTTCAGTCCTCTCTGAAACCTGCTCTGAGAGGAATGAAGGTGTAGAATTAGGTGTGTCACAGCCAAGTGCTTCCGGGCACTCTGCTAGCGGTACACCCACGTCCGATTATAGCAGGCAAATGTCCCTGCCCCACAACAAACCTACACAGTCCCTGTCTTGTTTGCACCGCATGTATACTGCTGTTCTGAGTATATGGGGCCTGGGGGCCACACACATTTCCTTTTTCTAATATGGGTACGGGGTTCCCCTTAATATGCCTACAAGACCCAAAGGGGCTGGTAATGGGCAGGGAGGGCTACCCATGCCATTTTTCTCAATGATTTTCAACCATATTGCAGGAACCAGATATAACATTAAAACCGCAAGCAGCTTTAAATGACGTTATTTCCGTTAAATGTAATTTTGTGCAGGGACTGTTCTAAACACGGGAAACACGTGGCACTTCACAGGCATACTACAGACACCCCCAGGCACCATATTTAAAGGAATATTTCACTTTTTTTTCCACTTTAATCGTCATTAAAATCAGTGCTCCCGCCAAAATGGCCATTTTTAAAAACATTTTAGGCATTGACCCAGGTCCCCTGGGGCAGGAGCCAGGCCCCCAAACCCTTTTTAGCACAGTATCTTGCATATTAGCCGTTAAAATTAGCACTTTTAATTTCGAACGTTCGAGTCCCATAGACTTCAATGGGGTTCTAACGTTCGTACGAATTTGGGGTCCGTTCGAAAGTTCTGGTGCGAACTGAACCGGGGGGTGTTCGGCTCATCCCTATTGCTGGCGAAACCTGTGACTAACACATGTACAAGCTTTCATCTCTCTCTCTCTCTTCGGTCACAGGGATCAATAATGAAATCCTTGTATTCACCCCCCAAGTTTCATTAGATCCCATTCTTAAATTTCTTTATTTATAGGTTGGTTTTATTTTGTTATAACTGCTATTTAAGCATCATGTTTGAAGGTAGCATCAGAAGAAGGAGAACGGCACATATTCCCTGGACGGACAACATACAGAGCAAAATAACATCCAATCAAAAACCACTGCTCCAGAGGAGGAAAACCAGACGCAGTGAGTACGCTACCACACAACAAACCCTAAAACACCATAATGAATATTAAATGTGTATCCATTAATGTTAGCGGCCTTAACCATCCTGCTAAACGGCATTCCGTGTGGACAGAGGCCATAAAGCAGAGAGCGGACATCCTTTGTGTGCAGGAAACACACTTTCAGACAAACAAGCAACCCAAATGCACACACAAAGATTATCTCCACATTTTTTAAGCTACAACTCCAGAAGGCAAAAAAGGTGGAGTGCTCCTAGCGATACGTAACACTGTAACCTTCCAACACAAAGAAACAATCCTGGCTGATAACGGACGCTATGTTATAGTAAAACTCAACCCTGTATACTTTGGTATCAATTTATGCACCAAACTCCCACCAGACAAGGTTCCTAAGCAGGATATTTAAAAAAGTGAAGTCCCAACCATACAGGCGCATCATAATAGCAGGGGACTTTAACTCAATTGTAGATCCAAAATTAGATACCGCTGCACACAAATTCAGGAATGCCGTACGCCTAGATAAAGCGCTACACGAAATGGAATTATTTGACGCATCGAGATGTATGCATGCCAATGAGAGGGACTATACATTTTTCTCACATAAGCATTGCTCGTACTCACATATAGACCTATTTTTGACCAACAAAAGTATAGCACAGATCCATGATATTACGTGGACAGACCATGCAATCATTTCTATGACTATAGCTCAAAAGGGTGCCTCCCCCTCCTCACCCATCTGGCGTAATAACATTAGGTTATTCCAAGAACCAAAAACTTCCCAAGAAATTACTCAACATCTCTTAGGCTTCTTCCACAACAATGCACATTCGGTAGACAATCCATTTTCAGTCTGGAATGCTCACAAGGCATACTTGAGAGACATATTAATCCACTCCGCACACTAGAAATAGATAAGGTAATCTCAGATATCCACAGGACAGAAATGCAAAATAAAATTACACCAAATGCAAAGTCAGCCCAAAAACTCACCTACCTTAGAGAGAAGTTAGGAGAACTCCTAACCCACCAATATGATATCTACGTTAGACGTTTACAACTACACTCATATACCAATGCCAACAAAGCTGGTAAATATTTGGCCAACAAAATTAAAACAGCACAATCCAAAACAAGAATCACGCATCTTATTCACCCTACCTTCAAACACAAAGTCATAAATCCACAAGAAATCTCAGAACAATTTGCTACATATTACATGTTGTGATATGGCTGAACCAGAGTGACTCCATCTTTATAAGTTCACATAAGATTAACTTGGGTAACTTTACTAGTTAGCTTAAACTCTGTATCTGCAGACTATGGCAGTTTTTCTGTGGACATGCATATAAGACAATATAGCTTGCATAGGCAGTTTTATTCTGTACTGTCTAAATAAAGAAATTGTGTCACAATATGTCTGAGCCACATATCCCATGACTGTGATTCAGAAGCAGATTACATAATTAATGATATGTAATGATATGTAATGATATGTAATGATATGTAATGTACGCCTCTGTATTAACCACACCCATGTTCTATGCAATGATTGGCTGATAAGGGTGCATATAAAATGCAGCCCCTCCCACAATACGCCAGACAACTGCTGAACTGTAATCTTGACTCATCCCTTCTTGTTGTTGCCTTAATACTGCAGTGTTAAGTAAAGTGTTTCGTGAGTATTGTAATTGCGTTAGTTATACCTCTAGCTGGGGTCTTTGTCAGGTATATATAGAAATGCCATTTTAATCACAACATTACAGTGATCTATACAACATAAGAAACGACACATCTACCATTCAACCATCAACCTCTAGTATACAAAACTTCTTGAGAGACCTAAAATTACCCTCCCTATCAGAGACCCAATTACAAACACTGAATGCCCCATTTACAATACCTGAAATTGAAAGAATCATATCCACTTTACCAAATGGAAAGTCACCAGGCCCAGATGGATTCAGCAATGAATACTTCAAAATTTACAAAAATATCTTAGCCCCACACATGCAAAAAGTATTCCAACAAGCCGCTACTGAAACCTCATTTCCTTCTGAGATGTTAAAGGCACACATAATTACACTACCGAAACCTGGGAAGGATCCAATAACACCAAGTAATTTCAGACCCATATCGCTATTAAACACAGATGTCAAAGTGTATGCCAAACTTATAGCCAAAAGATTAGCAGAATATATACCCTTTATAATCCAAAGAGACCAGATGGGCTTTGTGCAGGGGAGGCAGACCTCGGACGCTACTAGGCGTAACATATTGCATCATGTTGAAAGAACCAAAGCGCCTTCTCTGCTTCTATCTATAGATGCAGAGAAGGCATTTGATAGGATATATTGGGGTTATATGATGGAAGTGTTAACCAAATTTGGATTTTCTGGTCACATTCTGAAAGCAATGATGGCGTTGTACTCTCACCCATCTGCACAAGTGTTTACTTTATGCTGTCCTCTCCATTTAGCATCACTAATGGGACCCACCAGGGCTGTCCACTATCTCTGACAATATTCAATCTCATGATAGAACCCCTGGCGGAGTCCATTAGAACCCACACTAGCATCTCTGGCTTCCAGTTTGGATCACGACACCATGTAATCAATTTATTTGCGGATGATGTAATTTTAATGTTATATAACCCAATTAAATCTCTCCCATCAGCCCACAAAATCCTACAAAGATTTGGAGAAATATCCTATTAGAAAGTTAATTTCGCTAAATCCCTAATCTTGAATCTAGGAACATCGCAAAAAGACAGAGTCAAACTACAAGATTCTCTCCCTTATAGCTGTAGCGACAAGGGCATAACATACTTGGGTAATAATCTGACGGCATCCACAAAAGATTTAATTAACGCAAATTTTGGCTGAATTTCGGCCAGCAAAAGACTGAGAGCATGTTCTCAATTTTTCGGTTGGAAAAAGTTCCTATCCGAAAATGCATTTGTGTGTATGCAATTTAGACGTGAAAAAACTCATGCATGCTCAGATTCAACTATGAGACAGAAGCTATTGGCTACTGGCTATTGAACTTCCTTTTTCTAGTCCCGTTGTACATCACCGCGTTCTTGACGGATGGAATTTGGTGTGACCTTGTGTACGCAAGACAGCTTGAACGAAAACCTGTCGGAATTCCATCGGGCAAACCGTCAGAGCTTTTTCCGACCAAAATTCAGATCGTGTGTACGTGGAATCAGATTTTTCTTAACAATTTTAGTTTGAAGCACTATCCATCTATGACCAGATTTAGTGCTCCTGTTCAAGAGGCACAAGAGGCTGAAATTCTGGTATTTGCATCTGATCTCTACAATTAAACCTTTCAAAGGTAATTCAAGTGCATTAAAAGGAAGAGTCAGGGCTGGGTCTGTGATGTATATGCCATATGCCATTTATTTACCACTTCAAAACTGGGGTCTTTCCCCTCCTTCCTGCCCTGGCCAATTTTCAGCTTTTAGTGCTGGTGCACTTTAAATGACAATTGCACTGTGATGCAACACTGTACCCATATAAGATTTTTTTTTTCTTTTTTGAGACAGATAGAGCTTTCTTTTTCTGGTATTTAATTTCACCTGAGTTTTTTATTTATTTTTTCTAAACAAATGAAAAAATAAAAAACATTTTTGAAAATTTTTTTTTTTTTCGTTTCTGTTATAAAATTTTACAAATAAGTAATTTGTTTCCTTCACTGATGTTCACTCATTAGGCTGCATTGATGGGGACTAATAGGCTGCACTGATGGGCATTAATAAGATGGCACTAATGGGCACTGATGAAGCAAAACTGATGAGGTGGCACTGATGAGGCTGCAGTGATAAGCAGCACTGATAGTCAGCACTGATCTACACTGATAGGCAGCGTTAATGGGCACTGGTAGACAGCACTGATAGACACTGATAGGTGCAACCGATAGACAATGATAGGTGGCACTGATAGGCGGCACTGGTAGGCAGCACTGATGGGCACTGATAGGTGGCACTGATGGGCATGATAGGTAGCACGGATGGGCACTGATGGGGCTGCACTGATAATCAGGACACTGCAAGTAATTTTGATAACTGGCAAGTTTGTTACATGTGATTAGCTATGATTGGACAAAGGGGGTGCATGGGGGGCGTGTGGATCTGGGAAGGCATCCATGGACACCCTCCCAGAATGAGAGAGCAACTCTGTAGCTGTCTTTCCGCTGTAGTATGGGTCTGAAGTGGTTAAATAAACCTTTTACTTGTAGGACTCATTGGAGTGTGGCTATTTTTTCTGAGGACAGGTATTTATACTACATGCATTTAAAAGTAACATTTTCAGCCAGCAGTTGGAACATTTTCTTTATTTCACATATTAAAAAGGCTTAGCTTAACTGAAAATGAATTATTAACATAAGCTTCACTTTCATACAGCTAAATATGTCCATCACCCTTCTCTTCCATCTCTATATGCAGACTTTCAATTAAAAAAATAGAGCTACTACACTGTTCTCTTTTCACCCAGAATGCTCTGTAACAAAAGCATCATTGGGTGTACTCTTTAATAAATGCTTACCTAAGAAACAGTTACTAAAAATGAAAATACCATTCATCTACAACCATTTTAGTATGCCTTTCAATTCTTGATAACATAGAGAAATATTGCTAATTGTAAAGCAGCTTTTTTTCTTTTCTTTCAAAAGTGATGAATTTGATTCATATCTGTATTCACTGTATTGCTGGTGAAAAGAAAAAAATAACTTCTTGGTTATCTAGATTGTTTGAGAGATATACTGTATATATATTTGTTCCTTGATCCTCAGCAAAGGATTTATTTAATTTTATGAAGATACAATTTTATTTTATTTTTTCATAAGAAGTAGCAGCATCTCTCAGTATAAATATACGCCATGAGATAAAAGAATAAGTACATCAATATTTTGTTTTGGATTTCTGAAGAAGCAAAGGAAAAGGGTTGAAGGGAAGAACATTATTTTACTGAAAGTGATAAAATACACTCATTAGGAAGTAGCTATTATCCAGCCACACATTTTGTTTATTGATCTGCAGATATACGTGTTGTGTCATAAATTTGCTATAAACAAAAAAAAAAAGAAAAAAGCAAAGCCGAAAAGAACATTATGACAGATGTATTGTAACAGGTTAATGATAATGATAGCCTCTTTGTGAATGCTTGTGTTTTCCTGCACTTATTCCAGGGTGATTGCAATTGCTTACATCATTGTCTACCGATGACTGCTTTCTTACTCCTAAATTTAAGTCTATATATTTATTTTAGCATGCATATGTTTTCTAATTGTTTTAACTTGATTATATTCTAAAATTAAAACAAATTAAAACAAATTTTGTTCACTTTTCATTGAGTGTGATTTGGTAAGATTACTTTTACTTTTTAAGTTTAGTTTTATTAGTCAATAATGCTACAATAAAAATTATAGTATATAGCAAACATTTATTTATACACAAACACACACACATGCAGGCACATACATACTGAATACATATATATATATATATATATATATATATATATATATATATATTATTTTTAAATGCTTTTTATTCCTACCAATAAATCAATAATAAATTACCAAATATTTATGCGCTTGATGCTAGAAGGTATTGCTTCACACTATGTTCCAGATACAGAAAAAAAAAAACACTAAAATAATAACTAAAAGAAGTGCGCAAAACCTCTGACCATAAAAATCACAATGAAAGTAAATAATACAGTGATACAAATAATATCAGCAGCAATAACCAAAACCACCAAGTGGAAAAAATAAAAATATATTCAATATAAATCAAACAATGATTTAATAGAAATGAAAGTCAACTCCCAAAGGAATATATAGGGCTCCACTATGGAGCCAAAATAAACAATCTTCTGTGAAAATGAAAGTCCACTCCAGAAAGTATATTTCAGGGCTGCACTAGGGGTCAGTGTAGAATCTAGTAAAATGCCACAGTTCCACAAGTTTTAGTTCCAACCACATTGGACACACCATATACACTGAGCAAAATTATAAACGCAACACTTTTGTATTTGCTCCTATTTATCATGAGCTGAACTCAAATATCTATGACTTTTTCTATGTACACAAAAGGCCTATTTCTCTCAATTATTGTTCAGAAATCTGTCTAAATCTGTTAGTGAGCACTTCTCCTTTGCCGAGATAATCTATCCATCTCACAGGTGTGGCATATCAAGATGCTGATTATACAGCATGATTATTGCACAGGGGTGCCTTAGGCTGGCCACAAATAAAAGGCCATTCTAAAATGTGCAGTTTTATCACACAGCACAATGCCACAGATGTCACAAGTTTTGAGAGAGCGTACATTTGGCATGCTGACTGCAAGAATGTCCACCGGAGCTGTTGCCCTTGAATTGAATGTTAATTTCTCTACCATAAGCCACCTCCAAATGTGTTTCAGAGAATTTGGCAGTACATCCAACCGGCCTCACAACCACAGACCACGTGTAACCACACCAGCCCAGGACCTCCACATTCAGCATCTTCAACTTCCAGATTATCTGAGACTAGCCACCTAGACATCTGCTGCAACAATCTGCTTGCATAACCAAAGAATTTCTGCACAAACTGTCAAAAACTGCCTCAGGGAAGCTCATCTGCATGCTCATCATCCTCATCGGGGTCTCGACCTGACTGCAGTTTGTCATCGTAACCGACTTAAGAGGGCAAATACTCACACTCAATGGCATCTGGCACTTTGGAGAGATGTTCTCTTCAAGGACGTATCCTGGTTTTCACTGTACAGGGCAGATGGCAGGCAATGTGTATGGTGTCATAATGGTGAGTGGTTTGCTGATGTCAATGTTGTGGATCAAGTGGCCCATGGTGGCGGTGGGTTTATGGTATGGGCAGACGTATGCTTTGGACAACGAACACAGGAGCATTTTATTGATGGCATTTTGACTGCACAGAGATACCGTGGTGAGATTATGAGGCCCATTGTTGTGCCATTCATCCACGACCATCAACTCATGTTGCAGCATGATAATGCAAGGTCCCATGTTGCAAGGATCTGTACACAATGTATGGAAGCTGAAAACATCCCAGTTCTTGCATGGTCAGTATACTCACTAGACATGTCACCCATTGAGTATGCTCACTAACACAGATTTAGCCTAGGTTCACAATGACTTTGGGAATGAAATTGTGCGAGTTCAGCTGTGTCGAGATTCTCACAGTAAGATTAAAAGGAAAATACAAAGAGCCATAGAGTATTATTGCTTAAATAAAATTAATTTCAAGCAAATATACTCACATGCACCTTAGGGTAAGGGAAGCTCACAGACACCATGCTGCAGTACACCAGCGGTTGTGATAATGTCATAGCCCAGTCTATGCAAGGGACAAGCTTAGGGGATATAAAAAGAAGGTTGATTCCTCATGTCCCCTGAGGATGTCCCTTGCATTGAAGAAACATGCAGGGAGCTGTCTATGATGCCATCACATATGCTGATGTTACCCTGAGAAGCTTGTAAATATATTTGCTTGAAATAAACTGGTGTTTTTAGCAATATTACTCTATGGTCCTTAGTATTGTATTTTCCTTTGAATCTTACTGCAGAGAATTGCACTTTCCAGACAGCCAGCAGAGGACCTGGCAGGCGTGGAGGTTATTGTTATACCCCGGTGTGATTCATATTTGGTGTATCCTGCGCTAGTGATCTCTTATAATATGGAGATCCTGGTTATCCAGTATGGTGATTAATATATCTATGTCTGAGATGGTGGTGACTAAAACACGTGGAACTGTGGCATTTCATTTTCACACAAGATTCTACACTAGTCCCCTAGTGCAGCCCTGAAATATTCTTTTGGGAGTGGACTTTAATTTTCACAAAAAATTGTTTATATTGGCCCCCTAGTGGAGCCCTATATACTACTTTGAGAGTAGACTTTCATTTCTATTATATAATTGTTTGATCTATATTGAATATGTCTTTATTTTTTCACTTTATTGGTGGTTTTATTTATTGATGTTGATATTATTTGTATCACTTTATTGTTTTATTTCATTGTGATTTTTATGGTCGTGGTTTTTCACACTCTTTTTGTGTATTAAATAAATAAATACATACCGTGTGTATAAATAAATGTGTATTATATGCTATATATATTTGGTAAATTAGGTAGATTGCAGCCACTAAGTGACACTCTCAATTCCTTTTCATATGTTTTCCTTAGTTCCTTTGTTGTAAAAACCTGTTATTAGAAAAGCTCAATAGCTCAAGCTAAAATATGTGTAAATGAGTCACAAGAGTTACTCTTTGCTTATCGTGCGTCCCTTCTTTAACCACTTCCATACCGGGCCTATTCTGGCACTCCTTTCCTACATGTAAAAATCATTTTTTTGCTAGAAAATTACTCAGAACCCCCAAACATTATATATTTTTTTAGCAGACACCCTAGCGAATAAAATGGCGGTCATTGCAACTTTTTATCTCGCACAATATTTGCACGACAAATTTTCGGGGAAAAAAAAATTCATGATTTAAAAAATACAACACTTGTGGCCCGGCAGAAGAACCGAAGAGGGGGACAAGACCCCCGAAGTCGGGAGAAGAGGCCGGCGGCGAGGAAGAAAGCCGGACTCCTCCGCTAGCAAAAGAGCTACAAGAAGATAGCGGAGGAGTCCGGCGAGAAGACCCCCGAAGACGGAAGACCCCCGGAGCTGTGCAATAAAGTATTTTATCTCGTGTGTTGTGTTTTTTTTGTACTTTTATTTTACAGGTGAATGGGTAGGGGTACATTGTACCCCATACTCATTCACATAGGGTGGGGGGCCGGTATCTAGGGGCCCCCTTATTAAAGGGGGCTCCCGGATTCCGATAAGCCCCCCGCCCGCAGACCCCGACAACCAACGGCCAGGGTTGTCGGGAAGAGGCCCTTGTCCTCATCAACATGGGGACAAGGTGCTTTGGGGTGGGGGGGCCGTGCGGCCCCCCCTTCCCCAAGGCACCCCCCATGTTGAGGGCACGCGGCCTGGTATGGCTCAGGAGGGGGGGCGCTCACTTGCCCCCCTTTCCTGGCCGGCCGGGTAGCGTGCTCGGACAAGGGTCTGTTGTGGACTTGGGGGGGACCCCCACGCCGATTTTTTCGGCGTTGGGGTTCCCCTTTAAGTCCATACCAGGCGGCGGGGCCAGCGACGTCTCCTTCGCGGGCCCCGCCTACCTGGATACCCGCTCGAAATGAGCGGACTTTTCTCCGGGCGGGAAAAGTCCACTCATTTCAAAAGTACGGCGGACTGGCACACACACGGGCGGATTGTCCGCCGAAATGCGAGTCCGACGGACAGTATTACGGAAATTCCGAAATACTTAGTCCGCCAGACTGCACGCTGAAAAAGTCAGCTGAAGCCCACACACGAGCTGACTGTCCGCTGAAATGTGTTTCGGCGGACTAAGTAGGCCAGACAGTCCGCCCGTGTGTACGCGGCTTAAGGCATGCGGTGATACCTCACATGTGTGGTTTGAACAGCGTTTACATATGTGGACGGGACTAATGTGTGCGTTCGCTTCGGAGTGCAAGCTACTGGGGACAGGGGCAGTTTAAGTTATTATTTTTTTTACTTAATTTTTTTTAATTTTACTTTCTTTTACTTAATTGTTTTGATCACTTTTATTCCTATTACAAGGAATGTAAACATCCCTTGTAATAGAAATCCTCTCATGACAGGTCAATAAGACCCCACATGTCTTCTCCAGGCTGAAAAGCATGAGATTGGAAAAAAAAATCCATGATCTCATGCTTTACCATCCTCAATTGCGGCTTCGTTGAAATCCGCCGCCCAGACGTGATGTCATTACATTGCATCTGGGCCTCCGACGGTCATAGAGATGACCGGTGCCCATCTGGTCACCAGAAATCTCTATGCTCATCATCTGGCTGTGGCTTATTCTTTCTCCGGGTCCCTGATGGCACGGGAGAGCCCGGGGAAGCACCAGATGGGGATGGGGATGTCCCTTACTGTCACCTGTAAGAACGATCAAGTGGCAGAACTGCCGCTATGATCATTCTTATGGTACACAGAATCGCTGGCTGAAAACAAGGATATCTGAATGATGCCTGTAGCTGCAGGTATTATTTAGATATTCCCACTGAAATTCCAGGACGTCATATGACATCCTTGGGCAGGAAGTAGCTAGATAACTCATAGCACTCTAAAAAGCTTTTATATTAAACATTTATTTAACCACTTGCCGACCGCCGCACGACGATGTACGTCCTATTTTTGAAGAGGGATATCTCGGTAACGGCAGCAGCTGCTGCCACAACCAAGATATCCATCTCTTCAGGCGGCGGTCGGCTGTACGATAACGGTGGTCTCCGTGGCGGATTCGCCGATATCGGCGGCGGGAGAGGTGCCACCCCCCCTCCCGCCGCCCTCTCGCACCTTTCACCACTTACCGGAGCCGTCGGTAGCGGCGGAGGCGATCGGTTCCTTTCATCTGCTGGGCATAGAGACAAGTGAGGCTAAGATGGCCCCCACTCGCCTCTATACCATAGGAGGGCGGAAGCGACATCAAATCATCACTTCCGCCCAAACCTCTTAAAGGTATATTTTTTTTAAAATGTCAGATTTTCTTTTTTTTTTTTTTTTTTTTTTTTTTGCATTTTAGCCCAAATATGAGATCTGAGGACTTTTTGACCCCAGATCTCATATTTAAGAGGACCTGTCATGCTTTTTTCTATTACAAGGGATGTTTACATTCCTTGTAATAGGAATAAAAGTGATCCATTTTTTTTAAAAAACAGTGTAAAAATAAATAATATCAATTAAAATAAATAAGAATTTTTTTTTTTTTTAAAACACCCCATCACGACGAGCTTGCGCATAGAAGGTCAAACCACACATGTGAGGTATCGCCGCGATCGGTAGAGCGAGAGCAATAATTCTAGCCCTAGACCTCCTCTATAACGCAAAAAATGCAACCTGTAGAATTTTTTAAATGTCGCTTATGGAGATTTTTGAAGCTAAAAGTTTGACGCCATTCCACGAGCGGGCGCAATATTGAAGTGTGACATGTTGGGTATCAATTTACTCGGCATACCATTATCTTTCACAATATAAAAAAAAATTGGGCTAATTTTACTGTTGTCTTATTTTTTTATTCAAAAAAGTGAATTTTTTCCAAAAAAAGTGCGCTTGTAAGACCGCTGCGCAAATACGGTGTGAAAAAAAGTATTTCAATGACCGCCATTTTAGGAAGGCCTGGATGCAGGATTAAAAGATTTGTCCCATGCAAGACACTTTAAAGCAGGGGTCTGCAAACTATGTTCCTCCAGTTGTTCGGGAACTACAATCCCCACCATGCCTAGTCATGTCTGAGTTTTACAATGCCCCATGGGACATGTAGTTCTACAACAGCTGGATGGCCTTATTTTGGAGATGCCTCCTTTAAAGCATTCAAGCTCCAATCCATGATCTTAGATTACAAAGGCCTGGACTTGAACCTGGAATGTCTGCTGTGTCTGGCAAACACTCTTCTAGCTGAGCTACCCGAGATGCTGGATGGCACCCTGTCTGATCCATTGGAAAACCCTGCCTTGTGCCTTGACTTCTGCTGAACCATCAACCCTTTGCTCCTCCCATAAACTTCCTGATTTAAGCCATGTCTCTGCACTTCCTGTTTGTCAGATTATTGTGCTCTCTTCAGCTAGTATCTCACTCTCATCTTCCCTGCTGCTGTCCATATTGTACCTCTCTTTATCAACCCTTGGCTTTTTCCTTGAGTACGCTTCTGGCCGATCCCAACCTGCACATGCTCAATAATGATCTTTGGCTTGTTTCACTGACTTTTTTTGACCCATAGACAATGATGAGAACTAATGTGAGAAGGGTGGAGGTAGTGCCTCAGTCCCAAATTGGTTTGCACAACACAGAAAATAATATGTTTTGCCCACTGGACTTTTAAAGAGTCACATCTCAGACGGTTGATGTAAAAATATGAAAAATGTATTTTCATACATTTAAAAACTTGTGTACCTGTCAGAAACCATGAATCAGGTCGAGACAGAAGTACAATTAAATCACACTTGTTTATTAATAAAAAATAAAAAGGTAACTAGAAAAAGCGTAGTCAAAGCATAGCCAGAGTCCAGTAACCGGATTGAGTAGTCAGCCAGGCAAGAGTTCAATAACCAGATTGAGTAATCAGTCAGGCCAGAAGTCAGGGATTCAAGTAGAGCAACAGCAAGCAGGATAAGGAGCCAGAAGGGATGTCAGCAAGCCAGTCTTTAAACAGAACTGCAGGAGATGGTTTCTTGTGATGTGACCAAGGCGAAAGCAGAGGTGAAGTGAGCTGGACAGCTTTAAGTAGGCAGGTCAGACAGACATGATCAGGAACAGCTGGTAACTGTGGAGAGAGATGAGAGCTGGCAATTAGCCGACAGCTCAGCAGCCAGCCCAGAGAAGGAAGGGCTAAGCCAGCCCTGACAGTACCACAATGATAAAGAAGACATAAATGATGAACGTGAATGGTGCTGCATAGAGTTCATATGAAAAAATTAGACATGCTGGACCTGAAGGCACCATACAGATACCCCAATCGATCTAGAGCTGCTGCGTGGCTGATCTCTACGTGTTTCATGAGGTAATTCTCACTTCCTCAGTAGAGGCGCAGGTAGGTATAAGTAGTGCCAAATGATGGTCAACTCTCGCTGGAAAAGTAATCCGGTTGGATAAAGAAGGCAAGAAAAATATGGAACGCTTCACAAATTTGCGTATCATTCTTGCGCAGGGGCCATGCTAATCTTCTCTATGTCGATCCAATTTTAGTATATGTCCTGCTTTTCCGCTTCTGGACCCAGCTTGCTCACCTCCTGGTGGGGCGATCCTGGGGGCTCCGACCTGGTACGAACACACAGCAAAATCCATCTCCACTATCAGAAGCTCTGGTGAATACCAGTTAGTTCTTAGACTCTGCACCTCAGGTGAGCCCACGTCATCTGCCAGGGTGATTGCCTGTGTACTTATCTTGCTGGTCAGTGGTAGTCTGCTATAGAAACTGGTCTTTGCACCTGACCCCTGATTGTGACATGGAGAAAACTGACAAGAAAGTTGTCTCCATTTAAAAACAAAGCTATGGAGCTTCACAGCTTCATACTCTTGATGTGAATCCTGAGCACATTATTCCTTGTCATTGTATTGTAAGGGTTTACCATCAATCAATCCAGCACACAGTTATCAATTTAGGGCCATATCACACCTAACAGTGAAAGTGGCTAATAAGAGAATGGTTAAACAGAACCTGAGGCTACTAGCAGTGCCTCGGCCCTTGTAACCCCAAAGTATGCCCTACTTACAGTGTCACAGGTACCAGTTTCACAGACACACATAAACCTCAGAAAAAGGATATGTAAATTTTTTTATAAACTCTACCATTAAATATGCTTTTCTAAAAAAGTAGACAGAGAGTTAACACTTTGGTCATAACTTGCCATATGTCATAATGTCATATACAACATTGTGTACAGAGTACAGCAGTCAGGACTATACAGACAAGACTATAAAGTACAACATAGCAAGCTTAACAAAAATAGCAAAAGCCCCCAATTTATAACTAGCTTTTAGAGTAAGATGCACATGAATGGGCTTTACATAGAGTAAACAAAACAAAAAGTTTTTCTTTCCCCAACACACTTACCAGCTGGAGAATTTTACTGACATACGTACATATGTGGTTCTCCAACCAATCTGACAGAGCTTGAACTATTTTGCGAAGAAGAAAGGGCAAAAATGTCACTCTCCAGATGTGCAAAGCTGGTAGAGACATACCCAGAAAGACTTGGAGCTGTAATTGCAGTAAAAGGTGGTTCTGCAAAGTATTGACTCAGGTGGGCTGAATACAAATGCATGCCATGCCACACTTTTCAGATATTTATTTGTATACAATTTGAAAACCATTTACCATTTTCCTTCCACTCCACAATTATGTGCCACTTTGTGTTGGTCTATTACATAAAATCCCAATAAAACGAATTTATGTTTTTGGTTGCAACATCACAAAATGTGGAAGATTTCAAGGGGCATTAATACATTTTCAAGGCACTGTATAGTATTATTATACAAATTGCAGTTAATGCTTATATGCACTGTTCTTTGCTGAAATAAATAAAAAAAGGTGGATCAGCGCAAACTATATACCAAATATTACTACAAAGATGGAAAATCCTTGTTTGATATGTATTCTACCTCATAGATAATGTACAATAAATCAATAATTATATCATACACACAGTTCATCAAAGCATGTAGTGCGAGGGCCTGCCTGATTACCTTCAAATTGTAGTGTAGAAAGTTTTCGTCTCCTATTATCTTGATAGGTAATTTCTGAATGGCAAAATGTTCTTCAATTTGGACAGTGAGTGTGTTTTTAGATTCAGCAATGGCAGGATGTTGCAGGCCAATTCCAGCATCAGTGGGATTTTCCCAACTGTGGTGGTGCTATTGCTGGGGAACATGTCAGAATTGTCCCACCACCCAACCTATTACTTTAATTACAAGGGCTTTTGTAGCATAGTCCTACTAGCTGTTGTTTCTGCAATGTATGAGCTCCTTTTTTTGGATGTTGTAAAGAATGGTCGTAACTCGGATGGAGGTGTCATAATGCAGACTGAGTTCCAGCATCGGCTCCAAAATGGCACCTTAAATTTGCCACCTGCTCAGGACAATGTTGAGGACCTCAATTTTGTTTTTGTGGCAGATGAAGCCTTTGCTCAGGGGGGCTATCTTATGAAGCCCTTTCCTATGAGGAACCTCACCCCAGAGCAGAGAATCTTTAACTACAGGCTCTCTCATGCCAGCATTGTGGTTGAAAATGCCTTTGGCATCCTCTTCAGTCACTTCAGGCTATTTTTAATACCTATCAACCTGGCACAATATAAAATCAACCATGTCGTGCAGTTGCATCCACCACAATTTTTTGCAGAGGAATGCTAGAAGATACCTTTCCTCAGTGCCAACTGATGTGGATCCCTCAGTGTCTGGCCCAGCTGAAGAGGCTGCAGCTCATTCGTTGGTGGGCAACATGACGGCTCTTGAACCTGCGCATGTTGGGTTGCCCTCCCAAAATGCCTGAGATATCCAGCAAAAATACATGGAATATTTTGTGGGTAGAGGGGCAGTGGCTTGGCAGCAAAATGTAGCTAATCCAGAATCATTATTTTATGTTATCTTAAACTACTATTTCATTTGAACTACTGTTGTCTGTGTTTCTTATCTGTATAATGGGTTGTCAAATGGGCTTTTTTTCGTCCATTTCATACATTAGTGCAGATGTACCTTATTTTCTACATGTGGTGACAATCTCTTCTCTTAGCTAACTATTTTGTTGTGCTGTGGGTCTGCTACACACACACAATGTTTTTTTTTTTCTTAATGTAACCCAATGCATTAAGTTCAAAAACATTATGCTTTTTCAACTCCTTTAATTTCTTTGAGGCCATAAAATTTCCTGAGTTGGGCATATTTTAGAGCACATTGTCACTGTAACTACACCAACTTAAGAAATACATTGGTATTGAGCATTGAAATAATAGGCCACACATTGTTTAGGAAAAAACATTTTACTCAACGCACATTCATATGTGCGTTTTAAGGTTTTATAACAAACCAACATCTTGGTGTATAAACATGTATGTTTGCCATTATTTTGCCTTTTTTGGGGCTAAACAGGCATGTTTGAAAACATAAGATGCACATCCCCAACTCAAGAACTTACAAAGTTTAAGTTTGTTAAACTGAAAGCCATATGCGACATTAGTATCCCAAGACTGTGTTGATGTTGCCTTCCTCAGATGGGGTGATCCAACCCTTCTAAAAGCCCAAATTTGAAGCCATGTCTACGTAGAGTCATAACTGTTAAATGTCCCTTATCATCCCCTGCCTAAAATGTGTGTAGGTACAAACAGGTTTGTTTCTAAAGCCCCAAAACACACAGTGTGTCAACATGTACTATATCCCATCACAGGATATGAATGGATGCATTTTGTCAATAACCAAAGTAGGTAAGAGGAAGGGGTTGCACTCCCAAAACGCATCCATTTATACCCCATGATGGGAGCTAGCACAAGTTGACCCACTGTGTGTTTGGTGGCTTTAGCAAACTAGATGTAGGGAAAGACACACACGGTATCATGAGGGAAATAAGAATCTTTTAGCACTATGTGTGGGCATCTTCAAATTTTGGCTTTGCTATTCTTAGGGCAGTGTTTCCCAACTCTCATTCTCCAGATGCATTCCCAGGTCAGGTTTTCTATATTTTTTGCTTTTGTCACAGTTGATGATGTGATTTTCAAGGTTAGTAATTCACACAGTAGTTTTTATACTGAAGAAAATACAAAAAACAGGACCTGGTGGTGCACCTAGAAAAGTGGAGTGGAGAAACACTGACCTTGGACACTAAAGCCTATGTTCACACTGGACATTGGAGCGATTTGTCATGCGATTTGGGAGATAAACTTGCTTGACAAGTTGCAGCCTAGGAGGCAATGGCACTGTTTCAATCGGTGGGACACAGAATTAGCAGCGCCGCACCAATTTACAAAAGTAGTTCCCGAAATACTTTTGCCGATTTCAGGTGTGACTTCAATAGACATCTGAGTATGAAGCCACACAAATGTCTATCAAGTAGTACCTGAAATCACGCTGACCTTGCTACTTAGAAATCACGCAACTTCATGTGAAATAGCGCGATTTCAAAGTAGCATCAATGTGAACCAGAGCTTACATTTATTTTTGCACTTACCACATAAGGCTTTGTTGCCCAAACCAATTTGCTGCCTAAATGAACAAAGTACTTATTTTTACTTCCCTGCAAACAAAATACAGGACAGACACAAAATTGGTTTATACCTTTTTAGATATAACTTTGCTAACAGCCACATTTCTTATAAAAGTTTCCTAGAAAACTACAAAAATTACAGGTAACTAAAACTGGTGAAGGTATTCAAGTTTTTGGGTGAAATAGTAATATACAAAACATGGATATTTGTACAATGTGTGAAATCACACCTTCAAGCTTTTTGAAGGTGTAATTTCTACTAACTCACAGCCAAGTTGAAGGTATCTACACTAATGTTCGTATACAGTAAATGCTTGTAGTGACTCATGTAACCAAGTGTGTCAGAGGGGCTAAGATTGTTCTTGAAGTTGATGCGCAGAACAAAGAACCAAAACTAACAAGTGGCTCCTGATAAAATACATAAGGTTACAACAGTGCTCCTTATGCTGCCTACAAGTACCTGTCTTAGTTTTCAATCTCTCTATTTGATATTTCTATTGATCTATCCCTGTGTAGACTCTTGGATCCAAGGCCTAGTAGCATAGTGATTATACTATCTAACAGATTGTGTCTGAACCTACTTTGTGTATACTCATTTATGCTCAAACCACCATATATTCTAGAATAACAGAAAAGGTGCAGTGCTTCACAGTATTTAGTGAATGTCCATGTGTTGAGTAAATAGCTATAGTCCCAAGTGTAATCAATCCTAATAGGCAAAAAGTCTTTAACAGGTTCCAAAAGACCAACCGTGACAGTGTGATGTGTCAGAAATCTCACCAGAAAATGAATATAAAACAGCATATAATCATGAACTTGAGGGTCCAAAGTGTTACACAGTGCTCCTTAGCTGTGGTACCCCTTTAACATTTAATGCACTCACTAGATAACAAGCCATCATGAGCTTTGTATCAATATATGGAAGCTTGGTGTCATCCTATCTAGGGTTGTAGACAGCAGGGTAAACCTCATGATAGGCCGGCAAAATAAAGCTCACACGTGGGAGTCCAAGTAATGCTCACATAGTATAGTATTTATTCAAATCTGAATTCATAAAGCTGCAGCATACACGTAAAAAATGGGCAAAACAGAGGACTTACAAAAGATGGCCACCACTCCCAGTATAAGGACACGGTGGCGATGGCGTCAGTGTGTAGGCCCTCTCCTCCCTGGCCATCGCCACCATGTCTTTATACTGGGAGTGGCAGCCATTTTTTGTAAGTCATTTGTTTTGCCCATTTTTGACATGTATGCTTTATGAATTCAGATTTTAATAAATACTACACTATGGGAGCATTACTTGGACTCCCGCATGGGAGCTTTATTTTGCACAGTGCCGGTCTTCCATGAAGTTTACCCTGCTGTCTTCAACCCTGGAAAGGATGACATCAAGCTCCAAGATATTGATACAAGGCTCATAATGGCTTGTTGCTGGATGAGTGCATAGAATGGTAAAGGTATGGGCATAGCATAAGGGAATGCAGGGGTCACAATCGCAAACCCCGCCCGTAGCTCCAGGGGGCCCCTGCAGCCTCCCTGTCATATTATCATAGCCTCCACAAAATCCAGCTCCGATCTGCCCTAGGGCCCCACAGCCATGCTCCAGTACTGGGCTTCTACTTTGCCTTCCACAGTCCACACCCCTCTGTTCCCATTGGCTGGGGAGAATCTGTGAGCCATTTCCTGAATGCAGAGGAGCACGAGGTGGGAACAGCCCAGGATGGGGGAAGTGTGCTGGCAACATGGAATGGTAACCAAGCTCAGCGAGGCAAGAGGAGGAGTGCCGTCCTGTTGTCATGATGGGACCGATGTCACTGGTGAGGTATGACACTGCTTAGTGTCTCCTAGTCATCAACTGGGATTTTCTGTACCCCCACACACAGGAATGTCTACTTACCCCACTTCCCTGACAACTGGGGAGAAGACATACACCTCCGGGAGGTGAACTTCTCCCAACACCTGCCAAAACTGACAGAGAAACCTTAAGAAATTGCTAAAATAAAATCCCTTAAAGCTGAGTTCCGTCCCCAATTTTTTTTTTTAAAGTCAGCAGCTACAAATACTACAGTTGCTGACTTTAAAAATATGGACACTTACCAGATATGGACACTTACCTGTCCAGGGTGCCTGCGATATCCTCACCCGCAACCAATCTGTCCCTCGGCTCTCGGGTGGAGGCGCCACCATTTTTGATAAGGGAATCAGGAAGTGACCACCCCCTCCACCCTGCATGCTATGCCCGGCTGCTGAGCTCCTTTACCATTACAGCACTCTATACTGTTCCTCCTCCGTAGGGCTGAAATCACATTCCTTTACAACACAGCCAGTTAGCCATGATCTGCACAGGGTGTATCTACCTACTGAAAATACACAGACTGTGTATAAAGGAATGTGATTTCAGCCCTGTGTAGTGGGGGGGGGGGCTGTATACAGTGCTGGGAGGGGAAAGGAGCTCTGCCATGTGACCTGCCAGGGTCCCTGCCCTCTGATTCTCTAGCAGTGATCCCTGTCCTTTGATTGTCCAACGGTGATCCCTGTCTTCTGATTCTCTGGGAACTCAAAACTCTTAAGCCACTTTGAATATCTTGGCGTGCGGTGGATGTATCTGCACGTAGGTTGGAAGTAGTGGGGGGGTGTAGGGCCCAGGTCAACTTTTGCATTGAGGCCCACAAGCTTCAAGCTACACCTCTGGGTAAAGGGATATCCTCAAGTTCTGGATTTTATGCTGTTTTAAATTAATTTTCTGGTGAGTGTTCTGACACATCACACTGCCATGGTTGGTCTTTGGAACCTGATAATGACTTTTTGCCTATTAGGATTGATTACACGTGGCACTATAGCTATTTACCCAACACATAGACAGTCATTAAATACTGTGAAGTGCTGCACTTTTTCTGTTATTCTGTTGTTCATTGAAGGTTGTATATTCACTTTTACGGGTGCTAGCTGCTTATTGTATATTGTATCAGTGTTTATCATTTTGTTTTCACTATTCATTCTAACCTGTAACAATACATTGAGTTCTTTACCACTAAATGGTCTTCTGTCTATTTCCTGGTACTAACTCACAGCCAAGTTAAATGTATCTATATTCATGTTCTTATAAATGCGTGCAGTGACTTTCTTTCAACCAAGTGGGTCAGAGGGGCTGAGGTTGTTCTTGGCATTGATGTGCGGAAAAGAGAACCCAGACTAACATGTGGCTCCTGCCAGGGTAGCACTACATATGGTTACACCAATGATCCTTATGCTGCCTACAAGCCTTACGCTGCCTACAAGTCTTATCCGGCAGACTTAATCCGGCGGACCAGAGTCCACTGGACAAATTCGACTGTGTGTGGGCTAGTCCGCTGGACTTTTCAAATGAACGGACTTGCAAACACACGGAGTAAAGTCCGTTAATTTTGAACGTGACTTCAGGTACGATGGGACTAGCGAAGGTAGTCAAGGTCACCACCTCCATCGGCGAGATTGACACCTTGTGAGCCCCGTCGCCTGGTATGGATTTTAAGGGGAACCCCTACGCCGAAAAACAGCGTGGGGGTCCCCCAAAGTCCATACCAGAGCCTTATCTGAGAACGCAGCCTGGTCTGTCAGGAAAGGGGGTGGGGACGAGCGAGCGCCCCCCTCCTGAACCGAACCAAGCCGCATGCCCTCAACATGGGGGGGTTGGTGCTTTGGGGAAGGGGGTCCCTGTGGCCCCCCACCCCAAAGCACCTTGTCCCCATGTTGATGAGGACAAGGGCCTCTTCCCGGCAACCCTGGCCGTTGGTTGTCGGGGTCTGTGGTTGGGGGGCATATCGAAATCCGGGAGCCCCTTTAATAAGGGGGCTCCCAGATCCCGGCCCCGCACCCTATGTGAATGAGTATGGGGTACCCCTACCCATTCACCTGGGGGAAAAAAGTGTAAATAAAAAAACATACAACACAGTGTTTTAAAGTAGTTTATTAGGCAGCTCTGGGAGTCTTCTTCCGACTTCGGGGGTCTTCTCGCCAGGCTCCTCCGCTATCTTCTGCTCTTTTGCTGCCCAGCTTTCTCCTTCATCATCGTCACCGTCCGGGGGTCTTCTTCCTACTTTGGCAGACTCGATCGCTGCAGGCATACCTGCGATCATCTCACGGGGTGGCTGAATGGAGAGATGCCGTTGTAACCAGCATCTCCCTGTTCTGCCTAGCAACAAGTGACGCTGATCTCTGCTCCATGTGATTGTAGCAAAGATCAGTGTTCATTAAACGAAAGCCCAGCCCCCAACAGTTAGTAACATACCCCTAGGAACACTTAACCCCTACACTGCCACCCACTGGTTAACTGCTTCACTGCAAGTGTCATTTACACAGGAATCACTGCATTTGTATAGCAGTGATTGCTGTATAAATGACAATGGTCCCAAAAATGTGTCAAAAATGTCAAATGTGTCTGCCATAATGTCGTAGTCACAATAAAAATCGCTGATCGCTGCCATTACTGGTAAAAAAAAAAAATTATTAATAAAAATGCCATAAAACTATCCCCTATTTTGTAAACGCTAAAACTTATGCGCAAACCAATCAATAATCACTTATTGCGATTTTATTTACCAAAAATATGTAGAAGAATACGTATCGGCCTAAACTGAGGGAAAAAAATGTTTTTTTATATATTTTTGGGGGATATTTATTATAACAAAAAGTAAAAAAGAATGCGTTTTTTTTTCAAAATTGTCGCTCTATTTTTGTTTATAGCGCAAAAAATAAAAACCACAGGGGTGATCAAATACCACCAAAAGAAATCTCTATTTGTGGGAAAAAAAATACATCAATTTTGTTTGGGAGCCACATCGCATGACCGCGCAATTGTCAGTTAAAGCGACACAGTGCCGAATCGCAAAAAGTGGTCTGGTCTTTGGCCAGCAAAATGGTCTGGGGCTGAAGTGGTTAAATATGTCCAAACAAGAGTCTAGTAGACATCCCGGGTATGATAACATTTTGAAAAACAAAATAATAAATTATAATATAATAAATAACTATAAATAATTAGAACAAATAATAATATAATAATAATAAAAATTATTCAATAATGTAATCAAATCAAAAACACTGAAATTTGCTTAGTTGCAGAATTGTTGCTATCATTACTTTCAGTGTTTGATGACGGATTTCCCCACAAATCACTATCGCTCAATTCTGCAAGTGATTCTAATTTATTATTTCTGTTTTCTAGCTGGTCTAAAACCACTTTTGATGTAAAGGGATGGGTTTGGTTGCTATGGACAATCTCCAGTTTCCAGGCAGGAAGAAGAGTATTTATGATATAAAACTGCATGCAGAACACTGGACAGACCACTAGGGACAAAAGGGATGTGAAATAAATTGATACAGTAATGTAATCTGTAAGATTACAGTGTACTGTATATGTGTTGTGTGTTTTACTTTTTGAATTTGGCCCTATTCTCCATCCCTATGCGTCACAACATTCACAGGGAACAGAGCTCGGCTCCGTGATAGATCGAGCGGTGGACGGCTCGCTCACACAGCGGGGAGACATTGCAGGATCCTGGAGACAAGGTAAGTAACATGTACCTGGATCTTGCGATGCAATCCCAAGTGTGGCTCGGGGTTACCACTTTTGGTACTGAAAATCCACCCTGAGCCACACTCAGGAATACCGCCAGGGGGGGTTAAGCTTTCTTCTGCTAGCACAGAAAACTCATATAAAACCCGAAAAAACAGATCACCCAACGATAGTGGCTGCAGTTGAGGCATGGCACTTCCTATTCAAAAACACATCCCTAGCAGAACACACCCAATCAGTATATGGTGGAGGTATTCAACTTCTTATGATCTATTTCTTAAACACTGGCAAAACATAGAAAGCCTCCCACTGAAAGAAATAATACATAAACGGCCAACTTCTTCCATTCCAAACCCTTAAATCTAGACACCTATACCATAGCAAGGTGCATACACATATAAACGTATAGCTTCTTACATAAAAAAAAAATCTGCGCCAACGGTCATTATTCCAAACAAAGCGTGGTCCTTCTGGACTTCAAACTCCCCCAAAGAGATCAGCCATACATTATAACCACAAAGCATCCAATTGTATTAATTATTGGAAACTGTCGCAAAAAAATCATCATAGATGGTATCTTACTCCTGTACAAATGTATAAATTCGCAAATCTGGATGACAACAACTTTTGGAGAGGATGCTCCTACAAAAGTTCACTAAAACACATTCTCTGGGAATGTCCACACATTCACACATTCTGGAGAAAAATATTCTCTTTAATCTCAGATACCACTGGGATTATCACTAAACCCAATCCATCCCTAGCTATTCTCAGTATAGGACTAGAATCATCCCTGTACAAATTCAGACCCATAACGATGCATATTCTATTTGTAGCTAGGTTACTCATAATGTGCAAATGGAGAAGCTCTTTAATCCCAAATAATTCTGATGTAAACACCAACTAAACTTAATCAAGGATTATGAATACACCTCTGCCTTAAAACACAATACTCTTGCAAAATTTACCAAAGCCTGGAAGTATTGGTTGAAATCCTAAGTGTGAATAAGTAATGTACTTTCTTCCTTGGTTTTTCCTCTTTGCTTGGACTAACAGACTGTACCCCACCGTTTACTTCTAGATGTATACATGTACACATGTTATGTGTTCTACAACAATATGTTTCCTTCCTTGTATATGAAAACAATTAATAAAAATGATTTTAAAAAAAAATGCAAATGATTTTATTATGAAAAATAGAGTCTAAAATAGAAAAAGAATAAGAAAAAAAAATACCTTCATGGCACTGGAAAACTAACACTAACAAGGCATTAGTAAGTAAAAAAATCAACCAAAGTCACCTTCCCAATGCAGCATTTCTAATAGGTCTTCAGGGATATGTCCTAAAACTGTACCATTTATCAAACAGTAAAGTACAAGTGGATTCTCAAGTAAGGGAAATCAGTATTAACTAGATGAAAACATTGTAGGTGAGATAGCTCCAGTTTCTTCAACTACCAATGCATATTTTATTACATTTTTGTTGCTTTGTATGCTACAGTAAAATAAAACATGATGATATAAAGTGTTTAAAAAGCATACACTAAACAGAAGGCATTGAAAAAATATTACAGTTATAAGGTAAAACCTGTCTTATGGTTGTGTAAGTGTACATTGACCAGCTCATAATTTCATATGTGCATTTTTGTTTTTCATTTTATATAGAAAATGCCATGCATAATGCATTTGGAGAAAATGGAAGAATGACAGCTCTGCTCTTGGACAAATATAGAAAAAGAGTGGTGCCCAACTGGTGGCCCTGCATTAAAAGATATTTCTATGTGAGCTCTTTATCTCCCATGTGACTGTCTAGCATCTATTCAAGATGGGAGAAGAATAGGATGAGACTGCAAACTAACATTGCTTTTTTGTCACTACTCATTCACTAGATGTTAATAGTACTCATACAAGTGTGTTCAGTATGGCATAGTTCAATATGGAAAGTACACCAATTTATAGACATGAGCCAGAATCCAAACATAATCACATTTAACGTCATTATATTAAATTATGATTGGTTGCTAGAGGTTACTACATTATGTTTTTTCTTAGTACTGTCTTGTTCAACTTGAGTTGGGGGGAAAAGCTCTAAAATACATTAAGCACTCTTACTCTGCTCAGGAAACGCAACAGTTATTTACGAGCAGTTAGAAATCACCAATAAAAAATAATTATCTTTTTTTTCTACACCCGTATTGGTCATTCTTGATCTCACAGAGCAGGCACAAGGCTTGGTACAGAGGCATTTACTTTATTCACCTATCTTGCATCTTCTCCACATAAAGCAACTAGGGATGAGGTCCTATTTTGTGGTAACACAGAGTTCACAGCAAAACTCGGCTATTCATTTGTTGCAGATCAGACTAAAAGGCCTGCTTAGAACGAAACCTCCAGCTGTACAGCAAGTCATTCATTTAGTGGTGGTATTACTCAGGGTTGCTGATAAGCCAGTACAACTGACCCTGTTGTACTGGGCCCGGCCAGCAGGGGAGGCCCAGGCAATATAAACAGGGAATGAAAGAATGCATAGTAACTAATAATAAAAGAAAAAAAAAAGTGTAGCCCTCCCCTTCTCCAGCCCGCTCACCTTTAATTGTAAACAATGCTGGAGTGGGGCTGAATGGGGGAGCCAGGAGGGAGACGCAAGGACGTATGACTACAGCAATACAAGTTCTGCAAGAAACAGGATTGTCGGGAGCACAGTTACATGTAACTGGCTGGCTGCAGTGTCTTCCAGATATCTATGTGATCAGCCAGTGTACAGGTTATCGATCAGCCTCCCCTCCCTCTTGTCTTTCTGGTTACTTTTTTTTTTATCTGCCTAACCTGCACATTGTCTGATCACACTGATACAATCTCTGGAAGACTGTGCAGCAGCTTTTAACCATTTCAGCTTATAATCAGCTATTTAGCCAGAGCTCTGTGTGTGCTGCACAGATTGTTTGATTTTGTTTTTGGAGAAGGATTTACTTCTGGATCAGGCTAGAAGCTTCACAGACCCATTAATGGGTTACTGTCTTCACTAATCCTGACCAGTTCACTGTTTGTAAGAAAATTTGTATTTTGGAAATTGATTGTGATGCTGTCTTCTGTCACATGGTTGTACTTTCAAAGGAAAATTACTGACTTGATCTTGCAGAGCTGGTTTAAATAGAGTGGATCAGCCCTGTGATACTATATACTTGTACCCTGGGTTCAGCCATAAACAGAGTCTCTGACCATCTCCTGAATCAATCATATCTGCGATCCCTAACCGTCTCCTGTACTATGTTTGCAGTCTCTGATCATCTCCTGTAGTATGTATGCAGTCTCTGATCATCTCCTGTACTATGTACCCAGTCTCTGACCATTTCCTTTACTATGTATGCAGTCTCTGACCATCTCCTGTACTATGTCTGCAGTCTCTGATCATCTCCTGTAGTATGCTTGTAGTCTCTGACCATCTCCTGAATCAATCATGTCAGCGATCCCTAACCGTCTTCTGTACTATGTATGCAGTCTCTGATCATCTCCTGTACTATGTATCCAGTCTCTGACCATCTCCTTTACTATGTTTGCAGTCTGATCATCTCCTGTACTATGTATCCAGTCTCTGACCATCTCCATTACTATGTTTGCAGTCTCTGGTCGTCTCCCATACTATGTCTGCAGTCTCTGATCATCTCCTGTAGTATGTCTGCAGTCTCTGACCTTCTCCTGTACTATGTCTGCAGTCTCTGATCATCTCCTGTAGTATGCTTGTAGTCTCTGACCATCTCCTGAATCAATCATGTCTGCAATCCCTAAACATCTCATGTACTATGTATGCAGTCTCTGATCATCTCCTGCACTATGTATCCAGTCTCTGACCATATCCTGTACTATGTCTGCAGTATCTGATCACCTCCTTTACTATGTCTGCAGTTTCTGACCATCTCCTGAATCAATCATGTCTGCGATCCATAACTGTCTCCTGTACTATGTATCCAGTCTCTGACCATCTCCTTTACTATGTTTGCAGTCTGATCATCTCCTGTACTATGTATCCAGTCTCTGACCATCTCCATTACTATGTCTGCAGTCTCTGATCATCTCCCGTACTATGTCTGCAGTCTCTGACCATAACTTGTACTATGTCTGCAGTGTCTGACCATCTCCTGTACTATGTCTGCAGTCTCTGACCATCTCCCGTACTATGTCTGCAGTCTCTGACCATCTCCTGTACTATGTCTGCAGTCTCTGACCATCTCCTGTACTATGTCTGCAGTCTCTGATCATCTCCTATACTATGTCTGCAGTCTCTGACCATCTCCTGTGGAATGTCTGCAGTCTCTGACCATCACCTGTACTATGTTTGCAGTCTCTGATCATCTGGGGAGGGGCGAGGGGTGGGGCTGGAGGAGGGGCCAGGGGAGGTACCAGGGTGGAGCTGAAGGGAGCCCCGTCAGGTAGGCTGTACCGGGCCCTATGATTTCTATCAGCGGCCCTTTTATTACTACAGCTACTAAATGTGACAGCTTCCTGCTCAAGGAACTCATTGGTAGCTAGGATGCTGGTGTGCTGGTGGCTGCCAGTGTCCTAGCAACCAAGAATGTATCCCTGGTCTTATTCAGCTGCCAACCAAGTGTTTAATTTGCCGGCAGATAATTGTAAATAAAAGGACTGTAATTGCTGGCTGACAATGACCAATAATTTGCCACTTTTCTCACACCCTTTTTTCGTCCCTTCCATCCCTCTCTTCCCTCCTTTCCCGTACACTCCTTTTTTGCCTTCTCTCTTTCTCTTTTTCTGTTTACCTCTTTTACCTCTCTCCTTTCTCTAAAGAGTCCCTAGGAGGCACCGGATTGGCTTCCCCAAAATATCACTATGTATTAAAGTGTCTTTTTTACATTAAAAGGATGTACCCTATTTTTAAAATTACTTCTTCATTTTTTAGATGCTCATGTTATTGTCCTCCTCTCTCCATCCTGCAGATGGAAGGCTGCACTTAGCCTTGGATGCGTGGGTTTGGAAATGTATAATCAAGAAAACCTGGCTACACTATTGAGAGATGGTGACAATTTTTTAGCCTGGATCAAGTCCATTTACACAAATCTGGAAATGTTGTGGGTTTGAGTCCCCAGTATTGCTCACAGACTCTGGTGCTATATAAGATCTTCCTCTGTCCCCAATTCTGTTTGTATTCAACATAGATAAGTTGGCCGATCACATTAGGCCGAATGAAAACATCAAAGGGGTGGAAATTGCAGGCTTGAGTCACAAACTTTTTTTGTTTGCTGATAATGTCCAACTTACCATGACCTCCCCTCATACATATAATCTTGGAAATTGTTGATATTAATAAATAATATAGCCAAACCAAACCACAAGTAATGGACATTGCGCTAAACACTCCCACTACAGAAACCCTACAACAATCCCATCAGTTCACATTGACCAACACCCTTAAAGCGGTTTGGTACCTAAAAATTAAACTTCATATTATTAAAATCACCAGATTGAATACTTACCTAAATGAACCCTGAAAAAAAAAATTATTCTTTACTTAACTTTCATTTCAGATGTTTCTGCTGACTTCCGGGTTGTCCTCCCGTGGGAGTAGGCGTGGTTATCGTCCTCGCAATGGTCCCTGGGAAATTTCTAAGCTATTTCCCAAGAATCCATGGGGGGACAATGAAATTGCGAAATCTCGCAAGATTTTGTTAGGATGCCGGTCACGTGACGAGGGCGTGTCCGAATTTGCCATTTTTAAAGTGGGCAGGCAGCTGTATCTGCCATTACCACTGCTATCACTGAGCATGCGCGAGATGGAGCGGAGCATGCTGGGAGCTGAGCGTCATCGATATACAGGAAGTAAATGCCTGTGGGCTTCAGACGCCCACACTTAAAATGGAAAACGCCAGAGCACTTTTTTAAAAGTCATCCCGAGGAAAAGAATCGTCGCGCCGGGGGTCAAAAAAACGCCGGACGTGGATGCTAAGTGAAGGTAGCAGTCGCCCACCTGTGACACAGGTAAGAAAAAAAAAAAAAAAGAGCGGAATCCCACTTTAAATAGCTGGTAATTACCTTTACCCCGACATATGAACATTATATAGTGCCAACATATCCCTATTATTTAGGAAAGAACAAACTACTAGACACCTTACAGCATTGTCATCATTCATAGAACAGAAGGATTCATGCTATAAAAATGACATACCTATCCAATTTGCCACATGTTTTTCAGGTCCTGCAGATTCCATTTTCCAAGTATATAATCCATATTTTAAAGCAAAATCCTACAATTTATATGAGAAAAATCCAGGAATACATTTAACCAAAATGTTTCATTCTGTTCCAAACTATCCAGTGGCCTGGCAGTCCCACATCTTTACTCTTTCTCCCTGGCTGCTCATATTACTCATCTGGCTCTTTTGAATGCCACAAACTTTCTCTGTGGGCAAACTTAGACTTACTAGAATGCGGCCTAATCCTTATTTCTACTCTACTAAGACTACCCCCCAACCCACCACCACCACCAAATGCCCAGCTTAACTTAATCCCATCCTTATTAATTCCATATAACTGTGGGGCAGCATTAAATATTCAAGCAGACTGATCTAACCCCACCTTTATTGGCAATAACTAGGGATGAGCCGAACACCCCCCGGTTCGGTTCGCACCAGAACTTTCGAACGGACCCCAAATTCGTACGAACGTTAGAACCCCATTGAAGTCTATGGGACTCGAACGTTTGAAATTAAAAGTGCTAATTTTAACGGCTAATAAGCAAGATACTGTCCTAAAAAGGGTTTGGGGACCTGGCTCCTGCCCCAGGGGACATGGGTCAATGCAAAAAAAACTTTTAAAAACGGCTGTTTTGGCGGGAGCACTGATTTTAATGACGTACATCTTTTTTCATCTCACTTGCCGTTGTCTTCTTCCGTTTGCAAGTAGGAGATGTTTGTAAGTTGGATGTTTGAAAGTAGGGGCCTGCCCTATATGCTCTGCAGAAATGGCGGAACAAGGTGTTGGTTTTGCCACAACATTGTAAGCCCTCAAAGTGACTCTTGGTGGGCGCTGGAGCGCCCTGCTGTGAACGATTATATCAAGAATTGTAATTACATGCCATTGTTGAACAGTGGTAGAAAAATTGACCTTTGGCGGTTGTGGTGCTGGTGCCACAACACTATAAGTCCTCACCGTTACTCTGGGTGGGCACAGGAAGGGGCCCTTCTGTGAAATATTATATCAAGAATTGTAATTACATGTCCCTGTTAAACAGGGGCAGAAAAATTGGGCCTTAGGCACTGGTGCTGGTGCCACCACACTGCAACCTCTCCCATATACTCTAGTTTTATTGCAGGAATTAGTCCTGCTGCAAAGCATTGCATCAAAAATTGTAATTAAACGCCCCTGTTAAACAGGGGCAGAAAAATTGGGCTGATGGCATCACTCAGAACCAGAAATGTTCTTCCAACATATCAGCGGAGGAGGAAGAGGATAGACAATCAACATAACAGGACAGTCACTCAGCATCAGCATAGGCAGTCTTGAAGGGATGTGATATTTCTAAAAAAATTATTCGGTTACATCAGCTTCAGGTGCTTGGTAGCTGTGGGTTATCCAAGACTGATTCATCTTGATGAAGGTCAGTCGATCAACTGATTCGGTGGACAGGCGCACCCTGTGATCGGTAACAAAGCCACCAGCAGCACTGAAGGTGCGTTCCGAAAGAACGCTGGATGCAGGACAGGCCAGTAGCTCAATTGCATACTGTGCAAGCTCTGGCCAGTGATCCATCCTCAAGACCCAGTAAGCCAAAGGATTTTCGGTGGGAAAGGTGTCCAAGTCTGACCTTGCCCCTAGGTATTCCTGCACCATGTAAATCAGAGGCTAGCGATGGTTGCTGGAACCGATCATACCTTGGGGCTGCGGACTAGAAAATTGTCTGAAAGCATCAGTCAGACGGCCACCTTCTCCACCGCTCCTTCTGACCGATGTGTCAGCAACACGTTGTCCAGGACCAGGAGTTTGTAACCTCCCAGTCTCTGGGAACGCGTTGCACAGACCTTTCTGCAAGGCCTCCCGGAGATGTCTCATCCTCTGCTCCCTCTGCGATGGCAAGATAAGGTCGGCAACCTTACCCTTGTACCGTGGATCAAGGAGAGTGGCCAGCCAGTAATGGTCCCTCTCCTTGATCCAAAGAATACGAGGATCCTTCCGCAGGCTTTGCAGGATCAGGGAGGCCATGCAGCGTAGGTTAGCTGAGGCATTCGGTCCGGAGTCCTCTGGGTCACTAAGGACAACATGATCTGCAGCTACCTCCTCCCAGCCACGTACAAGTCCACGGGTTTCTTGGGACTGTAAATCATCCCTACAAGACTGCTGCTGCTGATGCTGAGTGCCAGCCTCCACCTCCATGCTGACACAATCATACTCCTCCTCCTCTTCCTCCTCCTCATCCTCTTCCTGTGTGATGGGTGGCACAGCAGGAACACTGTCTGGATAAAGGGGGCCTTGAGAGGCAAGGAAGTCCTCCTCTTCCTGCCTCTGTTCTGCCTCAAGTGCCCTGTCCATTATTCCACGCAGCGTATGCTCCAAGAGGTGGACAAGAGGTACAGAGTCACTGATGCATGCACTGTCACTGCTCACCATCCTTGTGGCCTCCTCAAACGGTGACAGGACAGTGCATGCATCCCTGATCATGCCCCACTGGCGTGGTGAGAAAAAACCGAGCTCCCCTAACCCTGTCCTGGTGCCGTAGTTGCACAGGTACTCATTGATGGCCCTCTGCTGCGTGTGCAGCCGCTGCAGCATGGCCAACGTTGAGTTCCACCTGGTGGGCATGTCACATATAAGGCGGTTCTTGGGCAGGTTCAACTCCTTTTGGAGCTCAGCCAGCTGAGCACAGGCATTAAATGATCGGCGGAAATTCACAAGACTTTCCTGGCCTGCTTCAGGACATCCTGTAAGCCCGGGTACCTGCCCAAGAACCGCTGCACCACCAGGTTAAGGACGTGAGCTACACAGGGCACATGGGTCAGTTGTCCCTGTCGGAGGGCGGAGAGGAGGTTGGTGCCATTGTCGCAAACCACCATTCCTGGCTTAAGCTGGCGTGGCGTCAACCACCTCTCGGCCTGCCCCTGCAGAGCTGACAAAACATCCGCCCCAGTGTGGCTCCTGTCCCCCAAACAAACCAGCGCAAGCACGGCATGGCATCGTTTTGCCTGCGTACTTGCGTAGCCCCTGGAACGCCTACGGAGCACCGCTGGTTCTGAGGACAGAGCACTGAAAGAGGCCATGGAGGAAGAAGTAGAGGAGGGGGTGGAGGAGAGAGGTGTGTCACAACCAATAGTAGCATTTTGGAGGCGTGGTGGCGGAACAACCTCCAACACTACTGCACCTTGTCCTGCATCCTTCCCAGCTGCCAGAAGAGTGACCCAATGGGCCGTGAAAGACAGGTAACGTCCCTGTCCATGCCTGCTGGACCATGAGTGAGCGGTAATATGCACCTTACCGCTGATCGCCCTGTCCAGCGAGGCAAGGACATTGCCTTCCACATGCCGGTAGAGAGCCGGAATCGCCTTCCGTGAGAAAAAGTGGCGTTTGGGGAACTGCCACTGAGGAACCGCACATTGTACAAACTCACAGAAGGGGGTCGAGTCTACCAACTGAAAAGGCAGCAGTTGAAGTGTTAGCAATTTAGCCAAGCTAGCATTCAACTGCTGGGCATGTGGATGGCTGGGAGTGAACTTCTTTCGCCGCTCCAGCAGCTGGGGCAGGGACATTTGCCTGCTATAATCGGACGTGGGTGTACTGCTAGCAGAGTGCCCGGAAGCACTTGGCTGTGACACATCTAATTCTACACCTTCATTCCTCTCAGAGCAGGTTTCAGAGAGGACTGAAGGTCTAGTGGGGTTGGAGATGCCAGCTGATGAGGAGCAAGGAGAGGTCCGCATTGTTTTTTGGTGTGGGTCTTTGAGGTACGCTTGCCAACGAGCTGCATGGCAGGTCAACATATGTCTGGTCAAGCATGTGGTGCCCAAGCGGCTGATGTTTTGGCCACACGAGATACGCTTGAGACATATGTTGCAAATAGCAGCGGTGCGATCTGATGCACTCATCTCAAAAAAGGCCCACACCAAAGAACTTTTAGAATAACGCGCAGAGGCAGCGCCCTTCACAGGCGGAGCTCTGCAGTGTGATTCAGTCGGTGTGCTGCCACTAAGCTGGCCCCCGGAGGGCATCCTGCCTCGTTGGACATGTGCCTCCTCCTCCTCTCTCCTACCAGGCACCCACGTGGAGTCAGTGCCCTCATCATCCCCTCCCTCTTCATCGCTGTAGCAAACCTGGCAATATGCTGCAGCTTGTGGAACATGACTGCCAGATTGCTGTCCTTCTTGAGCATCCCCTCTCTCTGCATTCACGCTACTGCCTTCCTCTAGCTGAGTGTCATCATCAGAGCCTACAAAACACTGGGCATCCTCCTGGAGCATGTACCCAACACTGTGCTCAAAGGGTTCTGGAGACTCCTCAGGAGGACGTGGTGGGTCTAGGGAAGGAGTCACTGGTGATGACATTGAGACGAGGGAAGACGATGCGTTGGCAGCTGCTTTGCTAGTACCCTGAGACTGGGTGAGAGAGGATGAGGAGGATGAAGAGGGCTTGGTCATCCACTCTACCAAGTCGTTGGCATGTTGCGGTTCAACATGTCCAGCTGCTGAAAAGAAGGACAAGCGTGTCCCATGGCCACGTGCTGATGACAATGCACCGCGTCCACAACCAGCACTGTTGTCTCTAGACACAGAGCCTGCTTGCCCTCTTTTATCGGCTCGCGCATGTCTGCCTCTCCTTGCTGGCCTTCCAGACATGGTAATGGCCTGAAGGGAGTTGGGTAAAACAGCAGTTGGGTAGTGTATATTGTGCTGGAGGCACACAACACCCACTAACTCCTGCAGATGCCTTTATTATAGAACACCAAAGATAAAGGGGTATACTGTAATGGAGTCACACAACACCCACTAAGCCCTGCAGATGGCTCTAATAGAGAACAGCAATAAAGGGTAGATACAGGTGTATATTGTGCTGGAGGCACAAAACACCCACTAACTCCTGCAGATGCCTTTATTATAGAACACCAGAGATAAAGGGGTATATACAGATGTATACTGTGCTGTGCTGGATGCACACACAACTTCCAATAACTCCTGCAGATGGCTCAAATAGAGAAGAGCTAAGTAGGTGGATATAGCGGTGTGTACTGGGTACAGAGCACGCAGACAGCACGCACAAGCTCCTAACACTACTGACTGCAAGCTCTATTATAAAAGATAGATCACTAGCTATATAGGTGAGGTGAATATAGCGGTGTATACTGCGGTCAGGGCACGCAGACAACAACCACTACAGAAGAGCAAGATCGAAAATCGACCGATAACAATGTATACTGTGTTGAAGGTACACAGAACACCCACTAACTGCTTCAGACGCCAACACACTACACAAGGCCGCCGCGCTGGCGGCCTTATATAGTGTGGTGCGTGTACTACACAGCCTGAGCTATGATTGGCCACAGGCATCCTGCCTGTGGCCAATCATGGCTCTCCTCGCTGCTGGCGCTGTGATTGGCCAAGCATGCGGGGTCACAGTGCATGCTTGGCCAATCATGAGCCAGCAATGCACTGCACCATCGCAGTGCATTGTGGGCCGTGAGCGCCACACAAATTTGGCGCCCCTAACACTACTGACTGCAAGCTCTATTATAAAAGATAGATCACTAGCTATATAGGTGAGGTGAATATAGCGGTGTATACTGCGGTCAGGGCACGCAGACAACAACCACTACAGAAGAGCAAGATCGAAAATCGGCCGATAACGATCGGTGTATACTGTGTTGAAGGTACACAGAACACCCACTAACTGCTTCAGACGCCAACAAACTACACAAGGCCGCCGCGCTGGCGGCCTTATATAGTGTGGGGCGTGTACTACACAGCCTGAGCTATGATTGGCCACAGGCATCCTGCCTGTGGCCAATCATGGCTCTCCTCGCTGCTGGCGCTGTGATTGGCCAAGCATGCGGGGTCACAGTGCATGCTTGGCCAATCATGAGCCAGCAATGCACTGCACCATCGCAGTGCATTGTGGGCCGTGAGCGCCACACAAATTTGGCGCGAACGGCCCATAACGTTCGGAATTCGCCGAACGGGGGAACAGCCGATGTTCGAGTCGAACGTATGTTCGACTCGAACACGAAGCTCATCCCTAGCAATAACACACCATCCTCATTTCCTTCAGGGACTTATATCTCTAATCTATGCATCTATTATATCCTCCAGCACACCCAATCCAGTGAAATATCAAACCAAACGGGAGACAAAACTGAGACTAACTTTGCAGCTGGAAAACTTGCTAAAAAATTGTGCTGCAACTTTGAAAAAGCTCTAGAAATGTATTGTAATATGTAAAGGTAATACCACACTTCAGTGTACCTGGATAAATATATTCCTACCTACATACACACATTTCAAAGGCTGTGCTGAACCTGATACAATAGCACATAGTGTACAACCTTACAAACCTACACAGGAATCTGTGGGAAGCACTGCTTAATATGCCTATCTCAAAACTCCTGAGCTAGAACTTTACTGCCGTGTACAGACGATCGGAATTTCCGACAACAAATGTTCAATGTGTGCTTCTTGTCGGAAATTCTGACCATGTGTAGGTTGCATCAGACTTTGACGGAATTTCCGACAAACAAAATTTGAGAGCTGGTTCTCAAATTTTCCGACAACAAAATCCGATGTTGTAAATTCCGAGCGTGTGTACACAATTCCGATGCACAAAATTCCACGCATGCTCTGAATCAAGTATGAGACGGAAGCATTCGGTCTGGTAAAACTAGCATTCGTAATGAACATAGCACATTCGTCATGCTGCAAAGTTTTTAATCTTTTAATGCAGCGCATTCTCTTCTTCTTTATAATGCTAGAATAATTAAGCTGTTTTGCTGCTGATATTTACGCAGAGTTCTGACAAACTGATTTCTTTGTTATTTCTTGTGATCTCCTGAATAATCTTTTTTGTTTTTTTGTTTTTTTGCCAGATCTCCAGAATAATGTTTTATTTTTATTTTATTTTTTGAGTGATCTACTTTTTTTTTATCAAGATCTCCTGATTTTTTTTTATAGTGATCTCCATAATATTTTTTTCTCGTTTTGTGTCAAGTTACCACAACATCATTATTATCTTGTATTTGCAGTTAACCCTAATTGTACTGTCAAACCTAAAAATGTTATAAAACAAATATGTTGGTTTGTTCAAAAACCCTTTTCTAACGCACATGTGAATGTGCTTTGAGTAAAATGTTTTCTACTCAACAAAGTGAGGCTTCTTCTTTCAATACGCAATACCAGTTTTTGTAGTATAATTGGTGTTTACAGTGACAATGGAGTTGTTTACTAAAAGCAAATCCACTTTGCACTACAAGTGCACCTTCAGTGCTGTTTCAGTGCACTTTCAAGTGCACTTGCAGTGCACTTGTAGTGCAAAGTGGATTTGCCTTTAGCAAATTACCCCCACAGTCCTCTAAATTTTGCCCCAATCAGGCCAGTTTGGGGACCCAAAACAATTAATTCATGGTACTGAAAAGGATGTGTTTTTTTATCATTAATGCATTACATACATTAACAACAAAAACAATGTGTGTGTGTGTGTGTGTGTGTGTGTGTGTGTGTGTGTGTGTGTATGTGTGTAGCAGACCCACAACATAATAGTTAGCTGAAGATGAGATTGTCACCTCATGTATCAACTAAATTATGTTTGCACTGTTGAAGAAAATGGCCATAAATAAAAGCCCATTGGAGAACCTAGGAGACAGCTAAAAGAAACACAAGCAGTAAATCAAATGAAATATTATTTCATTTTAATAAACAATGTTATTTAAAAAAAGTTTATCAAACATTTGTTGGCATATTAATGGCCCCCCTACCCGCAAAGTATTCCATATTTTTTTACGAACCTCACAAGCACTTTGGGGGGGCAAGTCAGGACTGCCAGCTTCAAGCACCCTCAGGGTTGTTGTTTGTTCTGGAAATCCAGCCTCAGGCCCAACTGAGGCCTCATAGTTTGTAGCATTTCTTTTGAGAAAGTTGTGTAGAATGCAGCATGCAAGTAGTATATGTTTTAGTTTATATTCTGCCATGTTGATTGACGTTAGGAATAGTCGGAACCAGCTGGCCATTATCCCGAAAGCATTCTCCACCACTCTTCTGGCTCTGGCCAGCCAATAGTTAAAAACCCTCTGCTCCGGGGTGTGGGTCTCATCAGAAATGGCCGCATCAGGTAATCACCCTGCCCAAATGCTTCATCAACGACAAAGACGAACGGTAGACCAGCCACGTTGTCTTCTGCAGGTGGAAAGCCCAAGCCACCATTCTGGAGCCATCCGTAGAACTTCGTCTGGGCGATGACTCCACCATTCGAGGGGGTGGGACAATTTGGACATGTTTCCCATCTATTGCCCCTCCGCAGTTAGTAAAGTCCCACCGCTGGGCAAATTGGGAAGCCACAGTCTGCCATTCCTGTGGCATTGAAGGAAACTGTGGAGTCAAACAAGAAAAATTTTTTTTTACTTTTGCACATAACATTGCAAGCAGATTAGACACACAAATTCTTGGTCAACATAAGTATAAAACATTTATTTTAATTTTATTTAAAGATAAAAATATAAGGTCCACTTATCAGATTCCTCACTCCCTCTGATGACCCAATTTTTTAGAAGGGTGGATGTTTTGGACAGGTAACCCTCTTCACTTCATTGAGAGCTGAATGCATAAATAATGTGTGTTACTTTGGCCAGCCCCTCCTTACTTACCCTATTTCCCGCTGAATAGGTAAGAAGTGTCATAACCCAAAAATATGAGTACACACTGTACAAATTGAAGCACATTTTTACATTCTGCAATAACCTATCAAGATAATAGGAGAAAAAAACTTTAAACAGTACCATTTGAAAGTATTCAGGCAGGCCCTTTCACTATATGCTTTGGTGAATTCATCTATAAATATGACCACAAAAGAGGTAGGTATAGTGTGTATGAGTTTGGCAAAGTCAGCAGATAGAGTATTGGTATTGGTTGACTTAGCAGTTGGGGGAGGGAGGGTTCCAAATAAGTTTGGGACCCTCTTGCACTCTGCCTGAATTTAAGGACAAAAATAACATTTGTACACATTTTAGGGGGTGTTTAGGGTAAGCGCTTCAATGGAGCTGACAAAATACATTGTTAAGTGACTAGACCAGGTGTGTATGGGCCCAGGATAGCATGCTGGGGAGGTAAGTGAAGGAAAATATGCACGAAGGACAAAAAAGAAGAATTAAAAGATTCAAGCATGCATGAGGATAAAGAAGACATTCACAGCATATTACAATCATGGTAATTATGGAATGATGAAAGAAATACAATACATTAGCAAACATTAAATGCATAGAATGTGATGTTAAAGGAGAAAACTTACCCTAATATAGTCATTCTGCAGGACCTGAATGATGGCAGAACAGGTCTCTGGAATAATGATCCCCAGAGCCTAGGGGGAGATGCCTGTCGAGAACTTGATGTCCTGAAGACTTCTCCCCATCGCCAAGTACCGCAAGGTGGTGACGAGCTTCTGTTCAGGAGTGATGGCTTGCCGCATGCAGGTGTCCTGCTTGGGAATATAAGGGGACAGCAAAGCCAACAAACGGTGAAAAATGGGGCCTGTCATCCGGAGATAATTCCTGAAATCATCAGGATTATTCTCACTAATCTCCCACAACAAAGGTATGTGCGAGAATCGGTCACGCTGGAGCTTGGGTCAAAGTAAGAACCCCAACACCAAGCCCTCGCATAGCACGAACTCTATGACGAGTATGTAACCGCAACATTTTCTTCAAAACTGGTCAGAAAGAACTAACAGAACGCATTGAAAGTCAGAAAGAACCTGAGAAGAACAAGCAGGAAATCAGAAACTAGCAGACAAGAACGCACTGTTAATCAAATACGTACTAGAAATATCATGCCATGAAAACCAAATGTGAACTGACTAGATGCACTAAAAACCAGATACAAACCCACAAGGACAAACTGAAGAGCAGTAACGATCATAAAAGCACGAGGCTGAAAAGCATGAATTGCCTCTCACTAAACTTCTACTTCTTCTTCTACACGAGATTAACAGAAGGAGCCCAAAGGGTGGTGTGCTGGCTATTGAACTTCCTTTTTCTAGTCCTGTCGTATGTGTTGTACGTCAGCGCTTTCTAGCCGATCGGAATTTACGAAAACATTTGTGCGACCGTGTTTATGCAAGACAAGTTTCAGCCAACATTCATCAGAAATAAATCCACTGTTTGGTTGATGGAAATTCCGATCGTCTGTACACAGCCTAAGGCTCCCCCACACCCACAATAAACTCTGGCAAGATACAACATTGGATCAACAGCATAATGGTTTCTGAAAAATTAACCACTACCCTAAATGAGACACACCATTACTAAAAGTTTGACAAACCAGAATAACTTTTTAGGGACCTACTGATTGCCAAACCTCATGTTTACCTAACCACAGGCTACTGCTTCCAGGCTTTCACCCCCCCCCCCCTTTTCTTTTTCTTCTCTCTGTCTGTCTCTTCTTTCTCTCCTAAGTGTCTATCTCCCCTTTTCCTACCCTGTTCTTAACACGCCTATTATATCTTCTACCTCCATCCCTCTGTTCCTTCAACTTCCCAAAATGCCACCCTCACCCAAATCGTCCCATCATAATTATACACTCTGCATAGCCCTGAGATTATCTCCTGCATACCTCCATGTTGTACAATAAAACCCCTCTTAGTCTACCCAGCTCCTCCTCAACCCCACCCCTTCCAAGTTGACCTATTGTCAAGTTGACACACTATTGCAATATGTACTGTACATATGCTTACCTTTTATTTTAATTTAATTTTATTTTTTTGCATTAATGGTTGACATAATATATCTTTCATTCCCTAAAAAATCTGAAACATTTGTATAATAAAAAAGTAATGTATACACATAACTCATGCCACCACCACCACTATCATTATAAATAAGGATCTGATCTCCATGACAAATTTTTAATCATTTCTTTTAAATCTAAAAACATTACATTTCATTTTGGAATAAAACTAGAAGCAAATTAGGATTGGCTTTTTGTTTAATTGCACCATTAATGATGTTAAATTGGTTTATTGATATTTGTTTCTCTAATAACTTAAAAAGTCAAGTGGATTGCTTTCTTCAATAAACAGTCTGGAGAGATCATTGTTCTTGTAAGCTTCTCGAAATAGAATGCTGAGTGTGCAGTAAATTGATGGTGCTATAAAATCTGAACATTTTCTATTGAGCGGTCAGTGTTTTTATAGGGAATTAGAGAACATCATTGTGTTGTTGTTTTTTGTGGTAGTGACGCTTCATTGCAGACTCTATGTGCACTAACATTTAATACATTTATACTGATGCTACCTTAGTATATTGTCATCAACATCTAATACTACAACAGAATCGCTAATATAAAAATGAGGGAATCTAAGTGTATCTATATAAAAGAATTTGGGAATACATACAGTACATCCTTCAGTATACTATATAGCAGGGTTTCTCAACCAGGGTTCCTCCAATGGTTGCTAGGAGTTCCTTGAGCAATGACCAATTTTTGCCTCTAAGATAAGTTCCCACTGACACCAATGATCTTTTTAGCTCTCTGTAGGGGGGAAATTATTCCCCAAGACCACAGATGTAAGGAACACTCTTACACCTACCATCACACCAATGTATAATGAGTTGTAGATATAGTGATTTTTAACAGGGGTTCCCTGAGACCGAAAGGTTATTTCAAGGGTTCCTCTGTGTTGAAAAGGTTGAGAAAGTCTGCTATACGGTATGTAATCATTATAATAGCAATGATAATAAAGCTTCCTCTCACCACATTGATATAAATATATGCACTGTAATCATTGCAAAAATACTATATAAAATAAAATATATGTAAAGCAATACAAAGGTGGTCCCCAGCACATCAATTTTATGTGATTACTCTGTTGCTGTACCTGTATGGAAGAAAAGGCTGCCTCCAGATGAGTGTTTGTGCACTGCTTATATATGCCCCATAGATAGCTTGGAGTTAGGGAGTTAGGGAACACACTCTACTGAGGCACCTTGACATGGCTGTGTGGCCCCAACATGTATTTGCATATGTATGCAAACAAAGCCTCTGTTTTTACCTTGAACATGTGCTGGAGTCTCCCATTGTATTGCTTTTTACTTTACCCTGCCTATGTGCACTTTTTCTCCTTTTTGTTTTTTTCCAAATTACTTAATAAGTCCTAATATTCATTACTTATTGATGAGCAAAATGATGGTGAGAGAAATTTGAACCTGGATTGGGGTGTAAGATGCAAAGATCAAGTTCCCTCTGGTCTTGCAGCTGGAAATTGAAATAAAAGTTTATATAAGGAAAGGGACCCATGGAATGACATTCAAATGTTGTGAGAAGGTGTCCGAATAAGTGAGGGGTGATAAAAGTTGGAGGAGTTATAGGGACCTCAGCAAGAAGGACAGATCTGTTAGCATTTGACTGGCAGATATCCAGGTCGAGTTTCAAAGGTAATTGTATGTAAGGTGTTTATCCCGACAGGAAAATATGTCAAATGAGTTGTCTTGTCGGCAGGGGCGGGCTGGGCTGAGGGGCAGAGTAGCAATTTCCCCCCAGGCTGCTCCGATTCCCTGTAAAAGGGCCGCTATGCAGCCAGCTCAGAAATGCGCATGTGCAGTTTCTGGACCCGGCCAAGTGCTACTGCTTGGGCAGCTCCAGCGGGGGGGCGGTGAACAGGGCTGGATCCTGAACTAGCAGCCAAATTGCAGCGATCCCTCCATGATCTCCATCCCATGCTGCGGCTGCGATATGTCCTGTGGCAGGGACGTTGGCTGCACCTATCACAGGGCTGAGAGCATGTGTGTGTTCCGTCTTGCAGAGTACACAGTACAGCCCTCCTCTAGTCTACACTAATGAGAGAACGATCAGCTCTGCCTCTTCCCGCCCTTCTCTCCCTGTGCCCGCCCCTCTCTTCCTGTGCCCGCCCACACTCAATGCAGCCGCGTGCTGTGTAAAGGGGATATGCGGCAGGAAATTTTAAAGTCGGCAGCCACAAAGTCCCATCCTAAACATGAAGACACTGACTGAGCCAGTGAGCCTCCTGCTGGGACTGTGCAAGTGAGTGAGCTGTGACCAGACTCCCCTCCTCCCTCTCTTCTATCCTACTCTGTCTCTTACTCACTCAGCCTTATCATTTAACCTCTTGCCTGCCAGGCACTTTCACCCCCTTCCTACCCAGGACAATTCACAGATTTCAGTGCTCTCACGTTAAGGCTGGGTTCACACTGCTGCGGTGACGAGAATCGGATGTGATTCGCACCGCACTGCAGTGCAAATCACATCCGATCTCTGTGCAATGCGAGTTCAGCCATACAGATAGTATGGCTGAATTCACATCGCACACGGCCCAAACTCGCACAGGACCCTTTTTTTGGTCCGCAGCAGAATCGGATCACATGGGTGTTCACACCATGCGATCCGATTCCTGTCCGAGTTTGCAGATCGCACTGCGATATGCAAACTGATCTGGGGGTGTCATTAACTTTTCACTGACACTCCCAGCAGTTCGCATAGGGCAGTGTGAACTGCCTCCGGGAGCTATGCGATGCGGTATATTCGCAGCGTTCCCGCATCGCTGCAATGTGAACCCAGCCTAAACCCAGGTTTTCATTGGAGTGATTTGGCATGCAATCGGTGCAACGATTCCACTTGCAGTGTCAAACTGATTCCCAAAAGTAGTTTCAGTACTACTTTTGGCAACTTCGGAATGCGATTTCAATAGACATTTGTATAGGAACACGCACAGATGTCTCTGAAAACGCACCCCAAAGTCGGGATTGACATGCGAATATGAAATCGCTCAATAGTTCATTGGTACTCACTTAATTTATTTCCCGATGTTAGTGTGAACCTGGGCTCTGAATGATAATAGCGCTGTCAAGGAACACTGTACCCATATTACATTGTTGTCCTTTTTTCACACAAATGGAGTTTTCGTTTTGGTGGTATTTAATCACCACAGGGGGAGGGGGGGGGGGGTTATTTTTTGCTAAAATATGAAAAAAGCCGAATAAAAAAAAAAAAAAATGTAAATACATTGTCTTGAAAAGTATTCATACCCCTTGACATTCCCCACATGCTGTCATGTTACAACCAAAAATTTTAATGTATTTTATTGATGATTTTATGTGATAGACCAACACAAAGAGTCACATAATTGTGAAGTGGAAGGAAAATCATAAATGATACAAATAAATATGTGAAAAGTGTGGGGGAGGGGCATTTGTATTCAGCCCCCTTTACTCTGATACCCCTAACTAAAATCTAGTGGAACCAATTGCCTTCAGAATTCACCTAATTAATAAATAGAGTGCACCTGTGTGTAATGTAATCTCAGTATAAATACAGCTGTTCTGTGAAGCCCTCAGAGATTTGTTGGAGAACCTTCGTGAACAAACACAAGCATCATGAAGACCAAGGAACACAGCAGACAGGTCAGGGATAAAGTTGTGGAGAAATATAAAGCAGGGTTATGTTATAAAAAAATCTCCCAAGCTTTGAAACCTCACAGAGCTCTGTACAATCCATCATCAGAAAATGGAAAGAGTATGGCACAACTGCAAACCTACCAAGACATGGCCGTCCACCTAAAATGACCGGCCAGGCAGGGAGAGCATTCATCAGAGAAGATATGGAAGAAGGTGCTCTGGTCAGATGAGACCAAAATTCAACTTTTTGCCCCCCCCCGTGAGACATGGTGGTGGCAGCATCATGTGGTGGGGATGGTTTTCTTCAGCAGGGACAGGGAAGCTGGTCAGAGTTGATGGGAAGATGGATGGATGGAGACAAATACAGGCCAATCTTAGAGGAAAACCTGTTAGAGTCTGTAAAAGACTTGAGACCGGGGCGGAGGTTCACCTTCCAGCAGGACAACGACCCGAAACATCCAGCCAGAGCTACAATGGAATGTTTTAGAACAAAGCATATTCATGTGTTAGAATGGCCCAGTCACAGTCCAGAGCTAAATCCCATTGAGAATCTGTGGCAAGACTTGAAAATTGCTGTTCACAGACGCTCTTCATCCAATCTGACAGAGCTTGAGATATTTTACAAAGAAGAATGGGCAAAAATGTCCCTCTCTAGATGTGCAAAGCTGGTAGAGACACCCCCAAAAAGACTTGTAGAGAAAGGGGGTTCTACAAAGTATTGACTCTGGGGGGCGCCATACAAATTCCCCCCCACATTTTTCACAGATTTATTTGTATCATTTATCATTTACCTTTCACTTCACAATTATGTGCCACTTTGCGTTGGTCCATCACATAAAATCCCAATAAAATACATTTATGTTTTTGGTTGTAACATGACAAAATGTGGAACATTTGAAGGGGTGTGAATACTTTTTCAAGGTATTGTAAGTAATTTTTCTCCTTCACTAAAGTTCACTGATAGGTGGTGGCACTGATGGGTGGCACCGATAGGTGGAACTTATGGGCGGTATAATTGGGCACTGGGTGGCAATGATGGGCATTAATGGGTGGCACTGAAAGGCAGTACTGATTGGTGTCACTGATGGGCACTACTAGGGCAGCACTGACAACATGTTGCACTGACAACATCAGTACCCTAATTGTCTGTACAGTCTCCCCTACGAGGAGATGCCCCTGATCGGCTCTCTTTACATGCTGTCATTTACATGTGATTGGCTGTTATTGGACACTCACATGGCCAATCACATGGGTAAAGAGCCGCATCATCGGCTTTTTACCAAGACCGGGGTCATGCTGTCATTGCTGTGTCATATTTGTCTTGCTTCATAATATCAATACATGTTATAAAACCCGGTGGGCATGGATGGTGGGCTGATTCGGTGATACAATGGGCCACTCGACTGGACTTGCCCCCCAGGCTTAACGCTGCCAGCCCTCCCCTGCTTGTCGGCCTGACGTAAAATGAGAGTGGTCCAGTATGGGTAATAAAGAAGAAATGGAAGGGGAGACCTCATACCTGGAGAAGTTGCTCCTAAAGTATCTCCATGTAGATGCAATAGTTGGGTGGGATCATAGATCTACTTGTGCAATGGTTGAGCACAATAGGAGAGCAGAAAGTGGGGCTTGAGAGAGAGACTACTCCATGGAAACCCATTGATTGATTATAGAGTGTCAACACCAATCTAGGGCACTGAGTATGGATTCCAGTGTTTTGAAGAAATTTGTGGGGATATGGGCCAGAATCGCTTGAAGGAGGTGGAGAATCATAAGGAGGATGTTTTATTTTTAGATTGTGCGCCAAGCATCCAGGAGAAGCTGTGGTTGCACCAGACTGCAAACTCAGAGCAGAGTTTTGGGAGTAAGGGAGAGACGTTAAGTAAGTATACTTTGGAGAGGTCTCTGATGGTTAAATTCCTAGGTGTTTGATGTGGGAAGGGAACTATTCAAACTGAAAGTTCTCTTGAAGGTTGCATAGCATTTGTGCTACGATGATAAAGTTAAGAGTTTTTGACTTTTGATAAATAATATGAATGCTTGACAGTTCATCATAGCGGTCAAATTCTGCTATGAGATTAGTGATTAATGTGGTGACAGGACTGCTAAGAAAAAATAGCAAGTCATCTGCATAGGCAGGTATTTTGTGGATGTGGCTTCTACATCGAATATCAGCTATGTTGGGATTTGTCTGTATGTTTCTGAGAAAGGGCTTCAGGGACAGTATAAAAGTGAGCGGGGATAGTGGGAATTCCTGTCTTGTCCCATTCTTTATAAAAGCTCCCCATTCTCATGTACTTGAGTGGAAGGGGATGAGTTTAGGGCGTTAATTCAAAAATGCACACAAATGGTTCACACTAGTGCGAATTGGATGTTCCTCCACATCTAATTCACATGATAGAAGATTATGACCATCTCTCAATGGATCTGGTTAACACGTCTCCATGGCTGCTGGGAAGCAGCTTGCACAGGAGTCCTGTGCATCTTTGGCTCCATTTCAGGGCCGAATTAAGGCAAAAATTCGGCCTTGAGCCATCCCTGAAATGGAGAACATAGACACATCTGGCAGAAGTGTGATCCCAGCCTTAAACTACAGGGCCCGACCCCTTACTACATGATCAGCTGTCAGCCAATGACAGCTGATCACGTGATGTAAACAGAAGATCAGCGCAAGGAGAACAAAAAAACGATCACCAGCTTCAGTGCAAGGGATATTGGTCCCGAAGAGGAAGAGGCAAAACCTCATCTGTGCCCACCAATACTGCTTTCCAGTACCACCTGCCAGTGCCCAGCAGTCCCACCTGCCAGTGCCCACACAGTGCCATGAATGAGTGCATAAGTGCCAGCAATCAGTGCCACCTATCAATGCCCATGAGTACTCATCAGTGCCACCTAACAGTGTTGCCTGTCTGTGTCCCCTACCAGTGCCCATAAATGCACATCACTGCCACCCATCAGTGGCCATCACTGCCATCTATCAGTGCCCAGCAGTGCCAGCTATCAGTGCCACCTAACAATGCCACCTATTAGTGCCCTTCAGTGCCACCTATCAATGGCCTTCAGTGTCACCGGTCAGTGCCATTCATCAATGCCCACCAGTGCCATCTCATCAGTGCCCACCAGTGCCGCCTATTAGTGCCCATCAGTGCCACCTTAACAGTGCCCATCAATGCAGCCTATCGGTGCCCATCAATGCAGCCTATCAGAGCCCATCAGTGCAGCCTACCAGTGCCCATCAGTGCAGCATCAGCGTACATCAATGAAGGAGAAAAATTACCTGTTTGCAAAATGTAGTAACAAAATCTAAAACGATTTTGTATTTTTTTTTTTAAATTAGGTCTTTTTAAAAAAAAATTACAAAAAATAAAAAACCCAGAGGTGATCAAATACCACTAAAATAAAGCTCTATTTGTGGGGAAAAAAACTGATAAAAATGTAATTTGGGTACAGTGTTATATGACTGCGCAATTGTCATTCAAAGAGTGATAGCGCTAAAAGCTGAAAATTGGTCTGGGCGGGAGGGGGGTTTAGGTGCCCAGTCAGCAAGTGGTTAAGCAGTGTATTAGCTCTTCAAGATGTTAGTTATATCCTTTGACATTCGTTTTTGAGTGCCATTCCCAGCAAGTATTGTGGGGACATATATTTTGCCTCTGCCTTCGCAAGGTGTTGGCTGGAGATTTGCTGCAATGGTTCCCATACTCATAAAAGGGACATTTGTATTTTGCAAGGGTGGTTTTTACCTTGTCTATGCAGAGTGTTTTTAGCTCAGATCTTTAGCCAAGTTCCACTAACTTATCCGGAGTCTGAGATTTCTTGTGGAGAAGGTCAATTGTATTAATATCAGAAAGTAACTCAAGGAAGAGTTTGTTGTTTGCTTCTTAAGGTAAGCACCATGTTTAATGAAGCATCATGTTTGTTAGGGCCTTGTGGACTGTGTGCAGTGATACTTCGGAGTTACAGTTGGAGGTGAAATAATGGTGCAAGTCTGTGGGCAATTCTGTGACTACACTCGGGTCTTGTAAGAGGGAGGCATTAGGATGCCAGGACCAAGCGGCGGAAGTGGGCATTCCTATAGTGAGTGTAATGTCAATGGGTGCATGGGCAGAGGAAGTAATATCCCCCATACTGGAGTGTGAAGCAATGGAGAGGAGGATATGTTTGATCAGAAAGAAAATTATTCTCGTGTAAGTATTGTGTGTGGAGGAATAGTGCAAGTAGCTTTTCGATGGATGCTGAATTATACATACATGAACAAGTTGATGAAGATTGAAGCATTTTTCAATACATTTATGAGTGGGGAAGGAGGTGTGAGAAGTGGATTTTGAGGAGTCCACAGATGAGTCAAGCACACAATTAAAGTCGCCACCCAACACAACAATACCCTCCACAAAGCCTGATAAAGCTGATGATTCTAGCAAGCATATTGAATTGTGGTTAGAGGCATATATATCAGCAAAGTTTACTAACTGGTTGGGACATTTTTCTTTTATGAAAAGTCATTGACATGAGTCTATCGGATTGCATGGATGAGTAGAATGCTCACTACCCCTGGATTTTTTTGTCAGGTGAGCAAGAGTGCTAGACAGTGGTAAAATAATGATCTCTCATTGTAGCATCTTTGAGTTGGGGAAATTAGTCCTGTAGGTATACTACATGAGCTTTCTTCTTAAGCGGATCTGTATGGATCATGCAGCATTTCTCAGGGGTACTCAGACCCTGGGTATTCTGTGAGATTATTTTCAGGCTAGACGTTGTAAATACTTGATCTAGAGAAATCTAGATGTAAATATGGCACACCCCATCTGGGGCCAGCAGGGAGAGGAAGGGGAGCAGAGGGGAACCTAGGCGGGAAAGGAATAAAATTGAAGAGGGTGGTAGAAATGTGCATAGGAAGGATAGCGATAGAGGGAGGTAAGTGGGGAGCAAGAAGAGCGAGATTTACAAAAGTAGAGGAAACTAAGAAGGATGATTAATTGTATTCATATGCATATGTTTAAAAATGTTATTGGTTTAAAAATTAAAAAAAAAATGTTTTCCTCTAAAAATACTATCAATCAACATTTAGTGTTATACACATTTCATATATTCAATTATCTATCCTCTCTTCTGATTAATATATGATGTTTTATAAGTTAAAATGTTTTTTTTAGTTTTGCCAGATAGTACCTGGTTTGTGTAGTGCAATGTGAATGTGCAGGAAGTAGTATCAATTTGGCCACTGGGGACATGAGCCTGGGATCGATAGGATACCCTGCAAAAAAGTATTTGCCCAATTGAATTGGATGGGTAGTGCTGTATTTCCCCGCAGGACATGTTTGGCCTCTTGGGTTTCGCATTACATTTGTACTGGCCTCATACACACAATTACGGGGGGTGGATACTGCACTACCACTTGCTATAAATGACATTAGATGTACCAAGTTGGCACTGCCTCAGACAACGTCCTATGAAGAAATGCATAAGATGGATACTAGTATGCACCTATGTCCCTTCCAGTTTGCGGCGTTCCGACCAGTGGAATGCACGTTGCTGAATGGGATCTTGCACTGTGTTACCTCAATAATAATATGGCAAATGGCTTTGTTGCGCCGTGCCTTTTTAAACTTGAATTGAATAAAATTGGAATCTTATGGAATTATCCTATGGGTGCCCGTCTCTTCTATACATATGAGGATAACCCACGGTTCTGAAGTGCCATGGAGGAGGTGACCATCCAGGATTTGGCCACAACATCCACCGCTGCTCATCCCAGTAGGGACACAAGGTATGGACACCTCAGGGTTTCCCACAAGGAGGAGAACCGTTCCATATCCCCACTTTTTACGATTTACCCCTGCAGGGGTATAAGGATCTGATGAGTGGGAAACTGAAGCAGAGCACTCCATGTTGTCTGTACAAGATTTGATCTAGGAATGATCTTTGCACAAGTCACTTTGGATATCTTTGCACTTTAAATAGCACTATAGACTGGACTGATATATGATTATTTTGCATGTAAGAATTTTCTTCCTGAATTTACATGATTATGTTCATTGATTTTATGTGTTATATTCACTCAAGTATATTTAATCATACAGCTTTGGCTGCATATGTAGGGATTTAGCACATCCTATACATAGGTGTACCCTTATTTACCTTTTTGGTCTGGTGCACTTTTTTCATTGTTCTTATGAGGTTTCATTTATTGTTCGTATTTTGGTCTATATCAGGGATATGCAATTAGCGGACCTCCAGCTGTTGCAGAACTACAAGTCCCATGAGGCATAGCAAGACTGACAGCCACAAGCATGACACTCAGAGACAGAAGCGTCAAACAACACTAGAATTCTACTATAGCTTGTGGGCGGAGCATTCGACGGGAAATGTACGATCGCAGCGTCGTACAGTTTAGCTGAATCATCGAATCTTCTTAGAACATCCAACAGACACCATAAGCCTTCAATTGACAGATTTGATTTGACATTATTTAATTCGGATTTTTTGGACAAATGCATTTTTAAACAAAACAAAATAAATAAAAAAGGAATTTCGGGAGTAACTAAATAAATTAATTTTTCGGACAAACCGAAATTAAGAAAAAAAATATTTCAGTGTGCACATGTCTATTAGGTAACACTTACTGTGAAGCATCATTGGTGTATTTACATTCATTTAAAAACCCACATTTGTATGCACCAGTTTTGGACATGAGTGTTCACACCCCATATAGTGCTTAATTCCTAATTTATTTTAAATAGGCGTGACACATCTATTGATCGCTGCATGCCAACGTATACACATTGTAAAAGCAATGTATTTTAATAGAAACAGTTTACACCAGTGGGTTGCTTTGATGTGCACTGCCATGCTCTGAAAAGAAAAAATGAAAAAATTGAATAGGACCTTTTTTTAGCACCACTTGCCACATCATTTGCCATATCGCCACAAGTTGTGGATTGTCCACTTGCTACGTCACTTGCCACATCACCTGCCACAAGTTGTGGATTGTCCACTTGCCACAACATTTGCCACGTCACCTGCCACAACATGTGGATTGTCCACTTGTCACGTCACTTGCCCCGTCACCTGCCAAAAGTTGTGGATTGTCCACTTGCCATGTCATTTGCCACGTCAGCTACCACAAGTTGTGGATTGTCCACTTGCCACATCACTTGCCACGTCACTTGCCATGTCACCTGCCACAAGTGGTGGATTGTCCACTTGCCATGTCACTTGGCACATCACCTGCCCCAAGTGGTGGATTGTCCACTTACCCACGTCACTTTCCACAAGTTGTGGATTGTCCACTTGCCACGTCACTTGCCATGTCACCTGCCACAAGTTGTGGATTGTCCACTTGCCACGTCATTTGCCACGTCACCTGCCACAAGTTGTGGATTGTTAATTTACCACTCCACTTGCCACGTCACCTGCCACAAGTTGTGGGTTGTCCACTGGCCACTTCACTTGCCACATCACTTGCCTCCCCAACCTATCCCCTGGGCTGCTATTTCTTCATTTGCCTGCAGCCCTGGGAGTAATTCCAAACTTGCACGCCTTCTACCCATCTCCGATGCCGACCTCTCTCTCCTGCCTCCAGGGGGAGCAGGTGTGACTGGGCTGAAGTCCCTATGCTGTTGTCACCTCCACTTCCTCCCCTCGAATGACGCCTTCCTGTCTCCTGACCTCCACAAATTCGTCTGCTGAATCTTCTCCCTCCATCAAACGAACATGGCTATGCTGAGCTCCGACGCCCTCCTGTTCTATCTGCTCTGCTCCTCCGCTATTCTCTCCATCGGCTTCTACTGACTTTTGACCCGTAGGCAAGGCTAGACCGCTCCGAATCAATTCCTCTCCTCCTGTTGCTTCCATTCTCTCTAAGAGCTGCTGTACTAATGTCTTCATGATTCCAGAGGATATCACCTCAGAGTTTGGTGGTACTATAGCTCTTCTGCTGAAGCTCTTCTCGATGACTCCTCTTTCAGTCAGGGGGTTCGGTAAATAGCCCCCCAAGCACCTTCCAGAAGGTTCTAAGGTCTCATGACCCTAACTAGCTAATTCCCATTTAACCTTCTCACCTTCTGGAAGCTTCTCTCACATGTGACCCTATTTCAGCAATAGGATAAGCCCCCTTATAAATTCTTTAATATTAGTGCAAAAGCTGACACCACGGCCCCATGAGGCAAGGGGGGCCTAAATAGGCTGCCCCTCTTTTACTCCCCATTGTAGTGTGAATGGACCCTTAAGTAATCAAGGGCAATCAGTGGTTTCATTTATGCCCAGCTATTATAATCAGAATGTTATCAGCAAGAACGCAGTTAGTAAACTCCTCTGAATATGTCCATCCAATCAGAGACTGATCCCATGCATAAATATTCACAGCATGCTGAGCTGTAGAAAATTGTGCATATTAATACATTATAAATATGGGAAGTGGAATGTGGTTGATGCTTTGGTAATCTCTTCAAGACTATCCTGTAGAGAAACAGCAATAAGACATGTCAGATAGCAAAGCTTGAAAGCTTTGAAAGCGCCAGTAGTTTTGTTCGTTATTAAGAATAGTTGTATATTTGATATGGGTAAAATTTGGGATAAATTGCATAGCATTTATATTTAAATAAAAATGATTGTTTATATATATATATTTATGGTGTAGAGCCCTCTGACCGATATGGATAAGGATGAAAGACAAGGATAACATAAACTCGCTTACTTGAAATGGACCTGAAAGTGTGCCCTGGTCTAACGTACGGTATACCAAAATAAGGGGGCATACCTTAAAATGAAATGAATATGAAATGGGTGAAATGAGTACTCATATGAGGAATGTGCTAGAGTAAAGGCCTGATAAAGGGGCGGGTGGGTGGGTATCGCGCACCGGAACCGACGAGGAAGGATGGGCGAACGGCTGATTATATACCACCGGGCTCCACCCATAATTTCAGGCCACCATACTGGCCTTTCTATTTATGGTGTAGAGCCCTCTGACCGATATGGATAAGGATGAAAGACAAGGATAACATAAACTCGCTTACTTGAAATGGACCTGAAAGTGTGCCCTGGTCTAACGTACGGTATACCAAAATAAGGGGGCAAAACACTCAGGTAGGGGAAGCATTTTATTGAACCAAGACTGTTACTGGGTAAGTTTGACAAAGGCCTGGGCCATCTCAATCTGCGGATTGGGTACGTAACGTGCAAAACAGGAGGACTTCCATCTACCCAACTTTTTGATAACATGGACCGGGACCCCTTGGCGGGAGGCCGTTGAAGCTGCCCCGATGCGAAATGAATGTCCTGAGTAGTGCGCAGGATTGAGGTGAAGGATGCCCAGGAGTATCCTGACATGCTCCATGAACTGGGCTGCGTTGAGAGGTTTTGAGTGAAAGGGTAGAAGTGGGCCAGTCCCTGGTTGATCAGCCAAAAGGGTCAACAAGCGGGAGAGGACAGTAACCGGACACCAGCGGTTGTAGGTCTTATAGAAATGTATGTCCGTACCTGGGCCAAGCTGCTGTGTCTTGGAAACCGCTAAGTGCAAGATGAAATGGTCCTCGAACCTGACTAGATGATGCTTGCACAGCATACGTGCCGAGGGGCTACTGCAGGTAAACTCGCCTGGCCGCAGGAAGCCGTAGAAGGCCAGGTGTATGGCTGCTTGCAGGACGACACTGATATGGAGACCGAAAGGTGAAGAGGCCAAAATGTCTCACATGTCCCTGAACACTTCGCCTGTGATAGGCAGCCGTTTGATGCTGGAAACTGGCCGACGTTTCTGAATGCCGCGCATGAGAGCCCGGACGGCGTGAAAGGTAAATAAGGAGGGCTTGGTAGGGTCCTGGAGGGATGTGAAGTGTTGTACCCCGGCCAAGTACAACCAGATTGTGTTGAAGGATAATGCCAAGTCCGAATGGCAGTAGGAAAGGAAGGCAAGGACTTGTTTGACCCGGGAGGACTCTGTATTGTGAGATGATGCGAAGCGACTAAAGGCCCTCCAGGCCGACTGATAGGCCTTGCGGGTATTGTCTGAGAGGGAGTGATCGATGAGTTGAGTTGCTGCTGACAAGTGTGGGGCTAATCCAAGATCAGTTGAGACCAGTCCGGGATAGCTGCTGATGTTGGTTCGGCTCCGGGTACCTGATTAAAAAATGAAACAAAGTTAAAGCGGGAGAGAGCATCCGCCGCCTGATTAAATTTGCCGGGAACAAAGGAACAATGAAGGTTGAACTGAAACAATAATGAGAGCTGGGTCAGTCGCCGCAGGAAGGACATAATCTGTAGAGACCTGGACCTGCCTTTATTAACAATCTCCGCAGTGGCCAGGTTATCTGTAGAAAAGACCACCGTCTGGCCCGACCAGCTGCGGCCCCAGGTGTGTGCAGCGGCTACAATGGGATATAGCTCAAACAGGGAGGACGTCTCAGTGAAGCCAGGAATAGCCAGTATCTGTGGAGGCCAGGGGGCTGCGAGCCAGAGGTTGCCAAAGATCGCCGCAAATCCCGTGGAGGCCGCCGCGTCGGTCACCACCCGAGGTGAAAGGGCGGACACGGAGGGGACGAACAGGGACACTCCGTTCCAAGAAGATAGGAATTCCTCCCACATGGCTAGGTCTGCCATAGCCGCGGAATCCAGGCTGAGTACTTGCTCCGGGTCCTGAGAGTGGGATAACAAGGCTAACAGGCGTGACACGAATGAGCGCCCCTGGGGGATGATGCGCATAGCAAAATTAAGCATACCAAGAAGGGACTGAAGTTGTCTCTTGGTACAAGTTCTGGCATGAGTGAAGTCCCTCAGGACCATCCTGATGCGGGTCAGTTTATCCGGGGGAAGGCTGGCCTGCATAGTGTTAGTGTCTAGGCTGACCCCGAGGAAGGTGATAGCCTGCGACGGACCCTCCACCTTGTGCTCGGCGATGGGGACATTAAGATTATTGAAGACTACCCTCAACTTACCCAGATCTCGTGGAGGAGAGCCGGGTGGCTCTATCAGCAGGAAGTCATCCAGATAATGAATGACTTCCTGACACTGGGCTACGTGTAACAAGATCCAAGCAAGAGCCTGCGCGAAGGTGTCGAAGAGCCAAGGACTACTCTTGGACCCGAACGTGAGTTTAGTGGCAAAGTAGTACCGCTGCCTCCACTTGATTCCATGCCAGCACCAGAGGGATGGATGGATGGGAAGAAGTTTAAAAGCGTTTGAGATGTCGGCCTTGGAAAGCCAGGTACCTGTGCCTGTTTTAAGAATGGCCTGGATGGCCATGTCTACCGATGCATATTTAAGGGAGAACTCCTCAGAGGGAATAAGAGAATTGAGGCTGGGAACCGTGGAGGAATGAGGCGCTGACAAATCATAAACCAATCTGAGTTTATTAGAGAACTTGCCCTTGACAAGCCCAATAGGGCTGACTCGCCAGGTGCTGAAAGGGGGCTGTTCAAAAGGGCCGATGACAAAGTCCTGATCTAGCTCAGATTGCAGCAGTTGGTCGATGGCTTGTTCATCCGTGGCTGCTGACCGTAGGTTCTGGCATTCGTGCGTGAAGTGAGGGAGAGAGATAAGTCCAGTGTGAAAACCTTCTGTGAAGCCCTGGACGAGGAAGGTGGACAGTGAGGGGGTAGGGTGACTGGAAAGGTAGACACTAAGCCATGCGACATTGAGCCGGCTCAGTCAGGACCTTTTGAGCTGCTTGACCTCACACATGAGCCGGGGGTGAGCTCTATGACACTGGGTGCACACATGGAGCAGCCTACACTGACTAAAGTTACACGACCCGCTGTTGTAGTTGTTGCAGATCGGAGCACCGCCCATGGTCTTAACTGGGCGCCCTAGCTTATCGGTCTGTGGCGGGCGAGCTGGTGCTTGCAGGCCCTGAGCGGTACCCGAGGTAGATGGACCGTCGAAGGGAGGGGCTGCCACTGAGGTAGCGCACCAGGCCGCAGTATGTGTTGCTGACTGGCATATTGCACACAGAGGGGACCCTAGCCCCGCGAAGTGGCGGCAAAACAGTTCGGTGTCCATGGTGCTCCAGTCCGTAGGGGTCTGGAACTGGGAGAGACTGGCAGCTGCTCTAGCGGAGAAGGAGCGGTGGTAGTCATAGAATGAAAACCCGCCGTACTTGTACCCCAGGTCAACTACCACATGGAGGTACCGATCTAGCTCCTCCCTTCTGCCAGGGGAGGCTGAGCAAATGATGTCCCTCATCATGCCGAAGGCCAGGGAAAACTCGGTGATAGAGAGTTTCCTGTCTAGTCTGGGATCCTTGGCTTTGAGGACCACTGATACGTCCCCCCAAGTATACGCCTTATTCTCTGCCAGCTCGTGAATCGAGATCAGAAGAGAAGCCAAATTGACGTCTTTGCCCTCTAATATGTCTTTCCTGATGTTTGCTGACACCAAATGAGATGGGTACACTATTGGTGCACCTCCGGAGATACCTGCGGGAAGACTAACAACTGGCTGGGATGCTGGCACTGGCGGAGAAACAGAGGGGTGGGTCTCGAGGAGGGCCACTCGGCCCTGTAGATCAGACATCGAGGTTGTGAGGGACGACACCAGGGTGTGGAGCTGCAAGATAGAGGAGGCGATGGAGCCCAATGAGGCCTGCTGAGCCGAAGCCTCCACCACCGCGGGGGGAGGAAACAGGAGCCGGAAAAGCTCTGCCTTTCTGGCTGTTGCTGGAAAGGGGACGCCCCTGCGTCTCAGCTCGGCCTGTCAGCCTGGGAATGGTCCATGCTCTGAAGGCCCTTTGACTGCCATTTTCTGAAACGGATGGAGACAATGGAGCCGTGAGGTCCTCGCTGTCAGCCTGGGACATGGTAACAGAACGTGGGTCTGATGAGGCTATGCCCTCTGATCCGGGTTTTCTCCTAATACGGACCTACAAGGGGTGACATGGATTATAACTGGTTGGAGACTCCTACAGAAATACCTGTTTTAAGGAAGGATGCTTTGCTGAAGGGCGTTTTCCCCCTAGATGATTTATGCTTACCGAAGGAGGCACCGTCCGACCAGGTGCAGGCTGGACCTACTGAACTCGACTGACCTGAGGAGATGAAGGTGAAGTTTTTTGTTTGAGACTCCCACCTGATGAAGGCTAGCTAACAGTGGAGGTGAGACTTCAGACATGAGATGAAAATGACACAAATGAAAGAAACAGATGAAATTTCTCTTCTCTTCCCCCCTACCCCCTTTTATTATATATATATTTTCCCCCCCTTTTTTTTTTTTTTTCCCTTTTATCGTGAAATGAGGCTGACGAGCAAGGGCCCCCCGATAAGAATCCAACATTGAAGAATCAACTGGACTAGAAGCGGGAAGCGATACGTGACCGTGAAATGAGTAAATCTGCCATGACAGAGATCCGAATCGCCATGCCACAAACTTGCGACCGAGCACGAAACGGAAACTGGAGCATGTACTGAAATGAGGCCATTCCTGGGGCACGCCGGGACGAATTGGACCGTGAATGTGATTTATTCGTACCGGAACGTGATAGGTGAAATGAAATGAAACCCATGACAAAGACTGGAATCAGAAGACGAGCCCATGCACCTAACAGATGAATCCTGTCTTTGGAGCATGTACTGAAATGAGGCGTAGCAGCTGGGCACACCGGGACGAATCGGTGCATCCAATAAATGCAACAAGATTCGAATCGGAGCGTAATAAGTGACAGAAATGATATCCCATGACAGAGACAGGAATCAACGACTGGACTGATGGTAGCAACAAAGAATCCGTCTCTGGCGCATGTACTGAAATGAGGCGTAGCAGCTGGGCACACCAGAATGAATCGGTGCATAAACAATATGCGACAGGATTCGAATTGGAGTGTAATAAGTGACAGAAATGATGTCCCATGACAGAGACAGGATTCAAGGACTGATCTGTAGGTTTAGCACAGAATCCGTCTCTGGAGCATGTACCGAAATGAGGCGTAGCAGCTGGGCGCACCAGGACGAATCGGTGCATAGAGGAATGCGACAAGACTCGATTTGGAGCGTAATAAGTGACAGAAATGGTATGCCATGACAAAGACAAGAATCAGGGACCGTGCGTGATCCTGCGAGTGATTCAGTCTCTGGAGCATGTACAGAAATGAGGCCGAACCCTGGGGCACTTCAAAGCGAATCGGTGCACCGGAGGTGCGACAGGATTCGCGCCGGAGCGCGACTAGTGACAGAAATGATTTTGAAACAGTAGAAATGACTGGGACTGAAATGAATGAAACGAGATGAAAATGAGACACATAACACAATTGCATGAATGAAGAGACATATTCGAACTGGAGTAGACCAAGCGAAACGTGCGGACTGTTTGCCTTGTCGTAACAAGCAGTCGGCTGTGAGTCGAACGATTCGACCGCTACAAATAGAAATGCTCGGGCAGTCGAACGGTTTCGACTGCCGTACCTGCGAATGAATCGCCTGACGTGGCGTAATCGAACGTGTCGAACGATGACAACGACTACATCGAAAGTAGAACATAGTGACATGCGTACGAGGCCACCGAAAACATTCGATATGAAAGAATCGAGCGGCTCGTGAGTATAAGCATGATGACGGTACATCGAAAACATAATGAAAAGAGGGTGCCGAAGCCCTACCTGCGACAGCCGGCCCGAGGCGTAGCGACAAATTCGACGGGTACGGCGACACTCCGACGGCGAAACCTACGGATGCTGATGGATGAGAGACGGTTTGTCAAAAAATTGGAGACGAATAACGCGGGAGCTGACGAACAGGCTCACTGCGTCTGGTCTGGATAGTCGGCCCTTGATATCTGACGTATCAGGTATCGCGCACCGGAACCGACGAGGAAGGATGGGCGAACGGCTGATTATATACCACCGGGCTCCACCCATAATTTCAGGCCACCATACTGGCCTTTCTATATATATATATATATATATATATATATATATATATATATATATATTGTGTCTCTTAAAGTGGTAGTAAAGTGCATATAGAAAAAAAAAAATTGGCCCCGTTGCATACTAGCACATTATGACAGACTTAAAGCAGAGTTCCACCCAAAAGTGGAACTTCCGTTTTATAGAACCCCTGACATGCCACATTTGGCATGTTATTTTTCTGGGGAAGGGGGGAGTGGTTACCTATTTTTGACAGTTACCCAGTTCCCACTTCCACTCATGCAGCCTTGGCAACTTCCCCTCTCCCCCTTCCTCCCTGCTATCTTCTGAGACACGTCACAGGTCCCAGAAGATTGCTCGGCCATTCAAAACACACAGCACAACTCGCGAATGTGCAGTGCGCATCCGTCTGTGCAGCCACAAGCTGTCACAGCTGGGTACCCACACTAGTGATGCCGGCGCCAGGGAGAGGGGGGGGGGAGAATAGAGGCTTCAGGTGGCCGCATCGCTGTACCCTGGGACAGGTGAGTGTGTGTTTATTAAAAGTCAGTAGCTACACTTTATGTAGCTGCTGACTTATAATAAACAGAAAAACGAGTGGAGCTCTGCTATAAGCTGGCCCAACATTATACAATTCTCTATAGACTTACCATCAACTGTGTAGTTCAAGGGTCTGCCTGATTGTATACAAATTAAAAGTGTTTAGGTTTGACCTCATATTATATGGTTTAGGTAAATCTAATGGAAAATTGTACAAGAAATTTGTATAATGTATGACCAGCCTTAACTTTAAATGAAGCCCTCCAGTGGTGGGCTGTCACCACTGACAGGGCTTCCATCCTCACCCAGTCTTCCTTCTGGGTACAGGCTGCAGTTGTTTGAAGCTGAGCTGTGCGGACATCACTCCTGCATGCAGAAGTCATGGCTGCTGCACATTTCTCTCAATGGCATGCCGTCCACTGAGATCACAGTTTGCATGCGCTGGTGACATTACTGGCTGCTCCTAAAGTAAATGTCCCCTAAGCAGTTCAAGTTTAGGAGATATTTACTGTATCTACAGGCTTACCTTTAGGTATAAATAAAAAAGCAGATTGTCCTACCGCTTTAGGTTTTTTTGCTTATCCTTTGGTATGCATAATGTAGAAATACCTCCCTTTGTCTATCCTAAGAAACTCTGAATGATTCTGTAGTAAATCCCTTCTTTCCCTCTGTCATTGCTGATTGTTAGCTACACCTCTGTCAGAAGCCCGCCTGCATTCCTCTTGCTGAGCTTAGGCAGAGCTTTCTTGTTTCTGCACACCTTCTGACACTAATCAAAAGATGACAGGCTCCCTACAGGACACAGGATCACCCTCTCTCAAAGCTGACAGGCTCACTGTATTAATGCTCCAATACAGTGATAATACGCTGCTAACTCTTCGAACTGAAACTTCCTGTTAATAGGGCTTCATGTACACTACAACTCCTAAACTTAAGTTTAGGAGCTCTTGGCATTTTTTTTGTCAACGCTCGTAAACGCAACCCCATAAGAGCCTATGTGTCAATGTACACATTGACTTTCTAAATTGACTTTTAGAAGAATTTAGGAGCTGCTGTGGTTAGGGGTGCTTCAATGTCCCTCAATCTCCCACTTCTGAATGCGGAAGAATTACGTTCAGAATAGGAGCGTTTTGACCACCGGACACAAAATGCAGCAAAATTATGGTAAAATTGTGGTGCGATTTTGCCACGTTTTGCGTTTTCCCATGGCTGACAGTCAAAGTAGGCTATGTGTACATGAAGCCTAAGAAGAAAGGTTCCTCGTAGGATACAGAATTTTGCTCCTTTAGGTAAGTGACTCCAACAGCACTGATATCCATGGTATCATACAAAGAAAATAAATTCAAAATAGTCTAAATACAGGTTTGACCCGTAAAGTCCTGGAAAAATTTTAACAGGCAGAGATACTGTACACACAGTCACTCCGACACATCCCCTTCCTCTCAATATGGTGTGAAAGGTTGTACTGGAGAACACATTTGTATGGAGATAAGCACTATCTATTAACTCTAATGAAATATTCATCTCCTAAAGAGCAGCATGGTTGAACAATGGTGAGGGAAGGGGGTGTGCTGCCAAGCATACTAGCTTTGGATCCATAGTCCCTACAAAAAGGGGACATAGTGAAGGTAGCAGAGGACAGAATGAGGAAAATACTTTTATGGTGAGGCTCTTTCTTTAAAGGCAACCTGACAGAAAAGCAGTATATCTTCTACTGCTACTGATTTCCTTTTAAAAGCACTAGTTGCCTATCTTAGCTGTCTCTGACTATTTTTGAGACATTGGTGCTCATCTACTAAAGGAGTTCAGAATAATTGTTCTGTTTCAACCAATACTTTATGCATTGACATATCTCCTTTATACCTCAGTCCATCCAACAATAGGATCACTTGCTTTATAAGCCCCCCCCCCCCCCCCCACAGACAGCTCAACTCTCTCTAATAAGACATGGCAGTTTAATCCAACATAGTTAACGTTCACACCATAGTGTAAATGGACCACGGTCTTCTACACCTGAAAACTAACTGAGGGAACAAAGAGAAGAATGTAGCCATACATTGACCGGGGTTATGGCAGCAGCTTGCATTTCTCTTTAGGATAAAAGTGGTCTCTGCGGATTCGCATTGAGATCAATTTTAGCGGTGGCGGGAGGGGTGGCGGGAGGGGTGGTGGGAGGGGTGCCCACCCCCCTCCCACCACGCTCTGGTCATCTCTGCAGTGGCGTAGATGATTGCGTCCTTTCCTGTGGCTGCCTGGCTGCCAACTGCGGAGAAGATGGCCCCCTCTCGACTCCATAGCATGGGAGGGCGGAAGCAACGTCAAACGTTACTTCCGCCCATAGCTCTTAAAGGAGAATTTTTTTTCAAGTGACATTTTTTTGTTACTGCATTTTAATGTAAATATGAGATCTTTTTGACCCCAGATTTCATCATTAAGAGGTCCTGTAATGCTTTTTTTTCTATTACAATGGATGTTTATTTTCCTTGTATTAGGAATAAAAGTGACCAAAAAATTTTTTGTTTTAAAAATACAGTATCAAAATAAAAAATAAAAAAGTATTTGCAGAAACAAACTCATACGTGAGTAGTGCTCACATATGAAAATGGTGTTCAAGCCACACATGTGAGGTATCCCCGCAATCGTCAGAGTGATATCAATAGTTCTTTCTCTAGACCTCCTCTGTAACTCAAAACTGGTAACCTGTAAACATTTTTAAAGATTGCCTATGGAGATTTTTAAGGGAAAAAGTTTGTCACCATTCCACGAGCGGGCGCAATTTTGAAGCGTGACATGTTGACTATCAATTTACTCGGCTTAACATTATCTTTCACAATATAAAAAAAATTGGGCTAACTTTACTGTTGTCTTATTTTTTTATTCAAAAAAGTGTATTTTTTGGAGAAAAAGTGTGTTTGTAAGACAGCTACGCAAATACGGTGTGGCAGAAAGTATTGCAACGACTAGGGTGTGTATGTATATATATATATATATATATATATATATATATATATATATATGTATGTATGTATGTATATATATATATATATATATATATATATATATATATATATATATATATATATATATATATATACATTATATATAATGTTTGGAGGTTCTAAGTAATTTTCAAGCAAAAAAAAATATTTTAACTTGTAAACAAGTGTCAAAAGTGTCTTGGGGCTGAAGTGGTTAAAAAAATTGTATGACTATTCACTTCACCTAACTGTCTTTTAGGACAATTTTATTGGTTAGATTGTAGATGCACCAACTATAAACTATAAATAAAGCGTTACTGGATCTACTGATTACCAACAATACAGACCTGATCAGGGATGTGGAAATATGGGGCAATTTAGGAAAAAAAGATCACAGGTCAATTGGCTTCCGTATAAATCACACAAATAGGAAACATAAGGGGAATACAAAGACACTGAATTTCAAAAGAGCCAACTTCCCTAAACTACGAACCTTACTAGAAGACATAAATTGGGATAAAATCTTAGGAAGAAAGAACACGGAGGATAGATGGGTTTACTTTAAGAGCATATTAAATAAGGGTATTAGCCAATGCATCCGACTGGGTAATAAATATAAAAGAGCAAACAAAAGTCCTGGATGGCTAAACTCCAATATAAAAATGCATATAAAAGCAAAGGAGAAGGCCTTCAAAAAATACAAGGTTGAGGGATCATCATCAGCATTCAGACTTTATAAAGTATGCAACAAGAAATGTAAGGGTGCAATAAGAACAGTAAACAGTAAAAAAGGGTAGAAAGACCATATTGGCCTGATATAGAATGAGGAAGGACATCTGGTTACAAAGGATGGGGAGATGGCAAAGGTATTGAATGTATTATTCTCCTCAGTCTTCAAAAGGGAATTGGGGGGCTTCAGTAACCAAAACTGCAGTGTTTATCCTCATGACACATCACAGGAAGAACATCCATGGTTAACAGAGGACAGAATTAAAATTAGACTTGGGAAACTTAACAGTAATAAATCACCGGGACCAGATGGCTTGCACTCGAGGGTACTTAGGGAACTCGGTCAAGTATTTGCCAGACCATTGTTCCTAATTTTTACTGACAGTCTACTGACTGGAATGGTACCAGCTGATTGGAGAAAAGCCAATGTAGAACTAATATTTAAAAAGGGCCCAAAATACATCCTGGGAATTACAGACCAGTTAGCCTAACATCAATATTATGTAAACTCTTGGAGGGGATGATAAGGGGCTATATACAATATTTTAGTAATGAGAACGGTATCATTAGCAGTAATTAGCATGGATTCATGAAGAATCGTTCTTGCCAAATCAATCTACTAACCTTCTATGAGGAGGTGAGTTTCCAGCTAGATAAAGGAAGGAACGTAGATGTGGTGTATCTAGATTTTGCAAAAGCATTTGATACAGTTCCCCATAAAAATTTACTGTACAAAATAAGGTCCGTTGGCATGGACCATAGGGTGAGTACATGGATTGAAAACTGGCTACAAGGGCGAGTTCAGTGAGTGGTGATAAATGATCAGGGGTGGGTAGTGGGGTCCCCCAGGGTTCTGTACTGGGACCAATCATATTTAGTTTGTTCATAAACGACCTGGAGGATGGGGTAAACAGTTCAATCTCTGTATTTGTGGAAAATACTAAGCTAAGCAGGGCAATAACTTCTCTGCAAAAAGATCTGAACAAATTAATGGGGTGGGCAACTACATGGAAAATGAGGTTCAATGTAGAAAAATGTTCAATAATGCATTTGTGTGGCAAAAATATGAATGCAATCTATACACTGGGGGGAGAACCTCTGGGGGAATCTAGGATGGAAAAGGACCTGTGGGTCCTAGTAGATGATAGGCTCCATAATGGCATGCAATGCCAAGCTGCTGCTAACAAAGCAAACAGAATATTGGCATGCATTAAAAAGGGGATCAATTCCAGAGATAAAACGATAATTCTCCCACTCTACAAGACCCTGGTCCGGCCACATTTGGAGTATGCTGTCCAGTTCTGGGCACCAGTCCTCAGGAAGGATGTACTGGAAATGGAGCGAGTACAAAGAAGGGCAACAAAGCTAATAAAGGGTCTGGAGGATATTAGTTATAAGGAAGGTTGCGAGCACTGAACTTATTCTCCCTGGAGAAGAGACGGTTGAGAGGGGATATGATTTCAATATACAAATACCATACTGGTGACCCCACAATGGGGATACAACTTTTTTGCAAAAGGGAGTTTAACAAGACTCGTGGCCACTCATTAAAATTAGAAGAAAAGAGGTTTAACCTTAAACTGCATAGAGGGTTCTTTACTAAAGGAGCGGCAAGGATGTGGAATCCCCTTCCATAGGTGGTGGTCTTAGTGGGGGGTATTGATAGTTTCAAGAAACTATTATATAAGCACTTGAACGACCGCAACATACAGGGATATACAATGTAATACTAACATATAATCACACGCATAGGTTGGACTTGATGGACTTGTGTCTTTTTTCAACCTCACCTACTATGTAACTTCAATTATCAAATCAGGTACAGATGAAATACCTAAACAAGAACTTTTCCCATGATTGGCTAATTGAAAAGAATATTCACACAATTAATTCTCAATATGTTTAAAGAACATATGAGATCAGACCAAAATCATACATGTGATGTACAAGTATATTGAAGATACAGAATTAGCATTTTCACTTTCACGTTTAGAGATCTGTTTTCAAATAATTTATCTGCATTCATATTTGAAGGGAAAAAAACAGGTTTACAAAGCAAAAAAAATAAAATTGGAATTACTTATGACACATTATAAAAAAAAAAATATAAGTTCTGTTTGTGCCACACTGTATTTAACTTTTGCATAGTAGTGGAGATCTGGCATTCTCCTATTATTTATATGTGGCCTTTCCTTTTGCTATCATGTAAAAATATTGCATATAACAATACATTTAGCTACAATATGTATTTCACATGAGAACAAAATGTAGAAAAGTCATTCTTTTTCTCAGTTTCCTCACTGAGTCAATATTGAAATGATAAGAGGCAAGCAGGAATAATTATGATAAAATACTGGTTATATTCACTGCTTTGCTGAGCAAACAATAATTCTGCTCCACAAAGTTTGAAGAGTAATATTTGACTACAGTAGTCTCTAACCAAATTAATGCATGCCAGAGTACACCTTCTGTTATAAATGAAGATTAATCGAGTTTTGTCTGTATACTTCTTAGTGAAATAAGAGAATGCCCAAGAGCACTGAAAATTTATGAAATAAAGGATTTTCCCTGAGTTAAATAGAATGAAAGCCTGAGGTCAAGCATATATTTGCTTTCTCTGACAAAATTAAAAAGATAAAGTCCTATAATTACAACCCAACCCATCTAAACCCAAATACAAAAATGTATATATATATATATATATATATATATATATATATATACATACAGTGCCTTGCGAAAGTATTCGGCCCCCTTGAACTTTTCAACCTTTTGCCACATTTCAGGCTTCAAACATAAAGATATAAAATTTTAATTTTTTGTGAAGAATCACCAACAAGTGGGACACAATTGTGAAGTGGAACGAAATCTATTGCATAATTTAAACTTTTCTAGCAAATAAAAAACTGAAAAGTGGTGCGTGCAAAATTATTTGGCCCCTTTACTTTCAGTGCAGCAAACTCACTCCAGAAGTTCAGCGAGGATCTCTGAATGATCAAATGTTGTCCTAAATGACTGATGGTGATAAATAGAATCCACCCGTGTGTAATCAAGTCTCTGTATAAATGCACCTGCTCTGTGATAGTCTCAGGGTTCTGTTGAAAGCGCAGAGAGCATCATGAAGACCAAGGAACACACCAGGCAGGTCTGTAATACTGTTGTGGAGAAGTTTAAAGCTGGATTTGGATACAAAAAGATTTCCCAAGCTTTAAACATCCCAAGGAGCACTGTGCAAGCGATCATTTTGAAATGGTAGGAGTATCAGACCACTGCAAATCTACCAAGACCTGGCCGTCCCTCTAAACTTTCAGCTCAGACAAGGAGAAGACTGATCAGAGATGCAGCCAAGAGGCCCATGATCACTCTGGATAAACTGCAGAGAACTACAGCTGAGGTGGGAGAGTCTGTCCATAGGACAACAATCAGTCGTACACTGCACAAATCTGGCCTTTATGGAAGAGTGGCAAGAAGAAAGCCATTTCTCAAAGATATCCATAAAAAGTCTTGTCTAAAATTTGCCACAAGCCACCTGGGAGACACACCAAACATGTGGAAGAAGGTGCTCTGGTCAGATGAAACCAAAATCTAACTTTTTGCCCACAATGCAAAACTATATGTTTGGCGTAAAAGCAACACAGCTCATCACCCTCAACACACCATCCCCACTGTCAAACATGGTGGTGGCAGCATCATGGTTTGGGCCTGCTTTTCTTCAGCAGGGACAGGGAAGATGGTTAAAATTGAGGGGGAGATGGATGCAGCCAAATACAGGACCATTCTGGATGAAAACCTGTTGGAGTCTGCAAAAGACCTGAAACTGGGATGGAGATTTATCTTCCAACATACAGCAAAATCTACAAAGGAATGGTTCACAAATAAACGCATCCAGGTGTTAGAATGGCCAAGTCAAAGTCCAGACCTGAATCCAATCGAGAATCTGTGGAAAGAGCTGAAAACTGCTGTTCACAAACGCTCTCCATCCAACCTCACTGAGCTCGAGCTGTTTTGCAAGGAAGAATGGGCAAGAATTTCAGTCTCTTGATGTGCAAAACTGATAGAGACATACCCCAAGTGACTTGCAGCTGTAATCGCAGCAAAAGGTGGCTCTACAAAGTATTAACGCAAGGGGGCCGAATAATTTTGCACGCCCCACTTTTCATTTTTTTATTAGTTAAAAAAGTTTCAAAAATCCAATAGATTTCGTTCCACTTCACAATTGTGTCCCACTTGTTGGTGATTATTCACAAAAAATAAAATTTTTATATCTTTATGTTTGAAGCCTGAAATGTGGCAAAAGGTTGAAAAGTTCAAGGGGGCCGAATACTTTCGCAAGGCACTGTATATATATATATATATATATATACAGTGCCTTGCAAAAGTACTCACCCCCTTGGCTTTTTATCTATTTTGTTACATTACAGCCTTTAGTTCAATGTTTTTTTTTTTTTTTTTTATATGAATTATATGTGATGAATCAGAACACAACCGGAACCAATCAGGCCCACCAGAAGCAGCACATTCTTACCATCTTCACCCCAGGGTAACAGCTGGAGATTGCCAGAAATTTCCCGCAAAAGGAAGGGGGAATTCAAGCCCAAGAAGCTGACTTCCTTCATGCTCCCTCCGGAGGACAAGGTCAGTACCTACCAAGATGGCGGAGTTGGCCTAGCCGCGCTGCGGGAGGCTTACACGGATCTTCCCAATGCCATCCTGGGAGAAATAGACTTCTCGGCTCTACCCTCATACCTCACACATGACCTAGGTGCAGATCCCTTCACAAGTAGCCCTGTCAAAGCCCGGATGCGGATGTATACACCACACCCACGGCCATCAACGGCACTAATCAAGGCCCAGGCCCTCAATCCACCAGGTTCCAACCAGGCCTTTCACAGATCAATGGCATAATTCCCCACCACAGGGCAACCAGTGATAGACACCACATTAAAGGACATGCTCATGTCATTACAGTCATCACTGATAGAAGACCTATGTACACTTTTCCATAAAATATCCACTGACGTGCTATATGGAGAACAGGGTCACTACTATTGAAGCTGGCATGACCGAATGCACAACCACAGTAAACGACCTGATTGATATCTATGAGGTAGTAAAGGAAGAGCAAGAGTGGGTCTGGGCCAAGCTGGCCGATTTGGAAGACCACTCAGGATGCAACAATGTAAAGTTGCGGGGGGGTCCCTGAAGCTGTTCCACCAGCAGACCTACCCAAATATGCCAGCAACCTCATACATACAATCCTACCTAACACATCTCCCAGAGATATTATTATTGATAGAAGCCACAGCAGCGTCTGTACCGAGAGATGTGTTCATGCGGGTACACTTCCACATCATAGAAAAAATGATGATAGAAGCCAGGTCCAAGTCAACATTACCCCAACCCTATGAGGGAGCCCAGCTCTTCCCGAACCTTTCCAAATACACTCTACACAACCATAACATTTTGTATAAATGGCAATATCCTGTGACTCTCCTCATTACCAGGAATGGTACCATGCACACAGTTAGTGTATTACAGAAAGGTATGCACCTTCTACACGAATGGGGTATCATCTTAGACCCTCCCAAGGATGAAGACCCATCTTTGCAGCAACACAGACCTTCACAATCACGCCACACCCAGGGGCCAAAAAAGTTCCTAACCACCACAGATTGACACCTGCCTGGATGGGCCCTCAACCGCAACAAAGATTTCTCCCTCACTGCACAGTTCTTCTCAGTTATTAACTAATATTATTATAAAATAATATTTATATTATATTATATATTATATTATAATAATATTAGTTAATAACTGATAATATTTAATATTATTAAATATTCCCACATCTACCATGCTACATTCCACTCCAAAAAAAGGGGAGTTTTAATCGCAATAAAAAATTATGTAGACTTCCACCTTTTTCAGGCACTATTGGACCCCAATGGTCGTTACATAATTCTAATCTGTACCACCAACAAAATTACCTACACAATGCTAAATGTGTATGCCCCCAGCAATGAGTTTCCTCAGGAAAGCACTACGCAGAGCTCAAGAAATTTGGCAGGGACATTTACTCATTTGCGGAGACTTTAATTTGGTAGCAGATATACACATAGATACCACATCAGCAGCAAAGAGAAGAGAATCCCCCTGAAACACTTCCTTGCAGCACAAGATGTGGTCACACACGTAGGTTGGACTTGATGGACTTGTGTCTTTTTTTCGACCTCACCTACTATGTAACTATGTAAGATATATATGATGTGATGATGATCTCCTGTTTACCCTGCGTGGCTGCTGTCCTCAAATGAAGTCCCGCCTCCTATGATAGACATCACCAGTGTGCTGCCTATCATAGGAGCTGGCTCAGGAGGAGGGACTTCATCTGACAGCCAGATAAGCAGGAGATCCCTGTATAATCTACTGGTGTTCTCTCCCCCCTCCCCATCAGACAGACCAAGCCCCAGCAGGACTTAACGGAGGATGGGGGTGACCAGACGTCCCCAGCCATGCAAAGCAGGGACTGCCTTCCTGGGACTGTGTCCTCAATCCAGTGACTGTCCCCGGGAACCGGGGACGTCTGGTTACCCTACTAAAGGCGGAGAGTGCAAAATCTAGTGCAGCTGTGCATGGTAGCCAATCAGTTGCTAACTTCAGTTTGCTCAATTAAGCTTTGACAAAAAAAAAAAATAGAAGCTGATTGGTTTCTTTGGGGAGCTGCACCAGATTGTGTACTCTCCAGTTTTAGTAAATCAACCCCGTTGCCTCCTTGGTGGAGTGAAAGTTTTGTACCACTTAATACATACTTCATACCTAGTAGAAATCTCCCTGTGTTAATACATTGTCAATTCATATTGTCGATATAATGGCATGTCTCATGTATAGATCATTTATGAGCATGTCACATTTTGTAATTCATTAGAAAGGCTCCTCTCTTGGATTTGTATTGCCTTTTTCCTTAAAGTGGTTGCAAAGGCAGAATGCAGCCTGTTCAGTGCACATCAGCTCAGCCTGTTCAGTGCCCATCAATGCAGCCTGTTAAGTGCAGGTCAGCTCAGCCTGTTCAGTTCCCATCAGCTCAGCCTGTTCAGTGTCCATAAGATCAGCTTGTTCAGTGCCCATAAATACAGCCTTATAGCCTGTTCAGTACCAATCAGCTCAGCCTGTTCAATGCCTGAAAGGGACATGGAAAAGCCCCCTTGTGTTTTGTAATCTTATACTCGACTATTCCTTTAAAAGTCATAATTTTGCTGATTAAGTAAAAATATGTGTTGTTGTAAAAAAGGGTCTTGTGTTGAAAATAAAACCAAATTGGGGCAAGTGCGCGGAGCTGAGCGGAGCGGTAATGCCGGCTTAGACCTCCGTATCCTGCAGGACGAATGAGCCTATTCACGGCCGTGGTAATACACCTACCCACATTTAAATAATACCACACAGTGCCCACAGCACTCTACCTTAAAATAGAGACATTTGGGGGGATTTTCGGGAAAATATGAAGCAGAAAACTGGCAGACGGGTGCCACCTCACAGAGACAACAGCATGGCATTGAAGCCGTCCCCCTCTGAGGTGATATGCAGGGAGGACAAACTGCAGCCAGCCCACTCTGTTACATCACTCAGAGTGAAGACATTTCATTAAAGGCATATAATCTGTCTAATTCCTCTTCAGGGAAAAATGTGGTAGAAATGGAGAACTTTGAAGTTACTTCACATAAGGAATTGTCACCTCCTGTAACACTGAAACAAATAGAGCAACCGTTTCATAAATCATTTAAAACTAATGCAGGACATATTGCCACAAGTCCCACTAAGGAGATTAGGGAATTGGGCCAGCGTACGTCTGTACTTGAAATTAGAGTAGACGATATGGAAAATTATACATCAAATATCTCATCAGAAATTAAGTGGAAAATATCATCCTACAATCCAGATTGGAAGACTTTGAAAATCGGGTGAGACATTCTAATTTACACATTAGAGGAATTCCCAAGTCAGTGACTGACTTACAGGCTACTTTGATAGCTCTTTTTCAAGAATTATGCAATGCCATAATATATCAATGGGGTTTTCCTTTCTCTGTACGTTTCACTTATCAAAGCTACAAATACACGTGCCGCACTGCTAAAGACCTGCAAACTACCTTGCAGAATCTAGGATTGATAAATACAAATAGAGACTCTGCCAACACTCATTAGAAATCATCCTGATCTTCTGGTAATTCCTCTTCTGCATACAGGAATAATGAAAATCATATCTTGCATAAAATAATTTACAATCTCCTGTTTCGGATCCGGCTGATTCTGTGGCGTAAAGAGAATCTTGCACCAAGACTATCCTTTTTCTGTGAGACTGATTGAACAAAATGGTCCAGTTACAGTCTTCCAATAATTCCCTTATAGTTCTATCTATATCTTTGCATACCTGTTTATGCTATTGTGTCTCTTCCTTAAATTTCTCTTATAAACGGTTCCAGCCTGTTATTCTTTGAAACCTGGAGTGCTTACCGTATATACTCGAGTATAGGCCGACCCGAATATAAGCCGAGGCCCCCAATTTACCCCCAAAAAAACTGGCAAACTTATTGACTCGTGTATAAGCCGAGGGTGAGACATGCCTGTCCATCCCTGTGTGTGTGTCCGTCCATCCCTGTGTGTCCGTCCATCCCTGTGTGTCCGTCCATCCCTGTGTGTCCGTCCATCCATCCCTGTGTGTGTGTGTGTCCATCCATCCATCCATCCCTGTGTGTGTGTGTCTCCATCCATCCATCCATCCCTGTGTGTGTGTGTCTCCATCCATCCATCCATCCCTGTGTGTGTGTGTCTCCATCCATCCATCCCTGTGTGTGTGTGTCTCCATCCATCCATCCCTGTGTGTGTGTGTATCCATCCATCCCTGTGTGTGTGTGTCCATGTGTGTGTGTGTGTGTGTGTGTGTGTGTGTGTGTGTGTGTCCAGCCTACCTGTGTCCCGAGCCTGTGTCCCGAGCCTCCGTCCCGTGCCTTGCCTCCTTGCCTCCGTCCCGTGCCGTGCCGTGCCTTGCCTCCTTGCCTCCGTCCCGTGTCGTGCCTTGCCTCCGTCCCGTCCCGTGCCGTGCCTTGCCTTGCCTCCGTCCCGTGCCTTGCCAGGATCGCCGCTCTTCGTCGGCGCCTCGGCGGCCATTCTAAAATTCAAAAGCCGCGCCTCCGCCTCCGCCTTCGCCTGTGATAGGCGGAACACTGAATTTCCCAGCAGCCTGTGTTCCGCCTATCACGGACATCGTCTCATCCTCGTCCGTAGTACGAGGATGAGCGGATGTCCGTGATAGGCGGAACACTGACTGCTGGGAAATTGAGTGTTCCGCCTATCACAGGCGGAGGCGGAGGCGGAGGCGCGGCTTTCGAATTGTAGTATGTCCGCCGTCTGTCTGCTCGATACGCTGATCGAGCAGGCAGACAGCGATGACTCGAGTATAAGCCGAGGGGGGCACTTTCAGCCTCAAAAAAGAGGCTGAAAATCTCGGCTTATACTCGAGTATATACGGTATTAACATTGACATCTCTAATAATCATAATTTTTCAACCATTTAACTGTTAAATTTAGTTTAGTTTTATTATACAGGTAGCACACTACTCCCTTGGGAGCTGCTGAATTGTTAATTTTCCCACTGGCTGGCTATCCCAGACATTCAGGGCTACCCTTACCTCTGACACTTCGGGTTCCATGCTTACAATAAGACAAACTCACTGTATTGTAAGTAGATGTTAGAACAAGATTACTGAAAGGTATTGAGTAAAAACGCAAGGATAAAGATGAATACAACCCTGAAGCAAACAAATATAAATGATTCAACTCAATGGTTACCTGGATTGCCCCTGCAGGCATGTCTCCAAGTGGGACTAATGCTCAGATGATTCAATCTGAGCACTAGGGCACCTTCCCACTTCCAGTATGCTGTGCAGACACTAAAAGATCTGTAATGTCACACACAGTATTTAGACAGGATGATATGCAGTATACTCACTCAATACTTCCCCCTACAGTTTATGGCAAGTAAAAATAACACTGTAAGGCCTTACAGTAATAGATAAAGTCTCTTGTCTTCTTTTCTTCAGCTAGCCATTTATACTGCAGTATTTATAATCCACATGATTTCCAACCAGTAAAGTAGTGTAAAACAGTATGAAACAGTAACTTCAATTGTGCAAAGTATTTGTGAACTCCTTCCCTGGGAAGGTACTTCCAATGAAAATTACTTGGTAATGAAATCAGGCTTGAGGCCTATGTACGTGTAACTCTATTGAACTGAACTGTTCCATGGGACTACCGGTCCCAGCAACACTATGCGATCCGTCTGTGTGTGAAGTGCGGTACAAATCCTCTAGGCAACAGCCCTCTCACCACACCAGGTCCAGACAGATGGATGCCTCCACTCATTTGGTTCCCAGTCCTGCCACAGTCAGCTCTGTCATGCTGCACTACTCCGCACAATGACCAGGACCACCATCTGGCTCTGTGAGATGTCTCTAGATCCTCCCCGATCTGACCACACCGCTGCTCCAGCAGGCTGTAGTGTAGACTGTCTCCAGTGGCTTCAAATGTTGCTCCGCACTGAGCAGGCCGCAGCTCTCTGGAACACCTCCTCACAGATCCTTGTAGGCAGGCCATGCTTCCAGAAGAGAAAGAAGATGGCCGAGCTTTATTACCTACCCAGCATGCAGTTCAGCCACTCAGTGTTCACGGGTAAGAAGAGGGGGCATTATGGGTAAATGAGTCCCTTTATCAAGAAAAACGATTAAGTCACTTTCGCTTTCCCAATGCTCTTGAAATGAGAAATAAACAAAGTCCATTTCATGTTTATACCACTAGAGGGAGCCAAATACCAATTTATAGCATTGTCCATAGTTTAACATTACATGGCAAAAAATGCCAGCGCTACATACACATTATTATCTTAGATTTAGAGAACATAAAAACAAATAGTTAATTAATATTTTTTTCCCTTAAGGCTGACCTCTTACGAATTTTTGACTCCCAGTCATTGTTTGTATTTTACAAATCCTCAAACCACCACTATAAACGTGGGCAATCTTTTTGATTTTAATTTTGTTTATTGATTGTAAGAATACAATTTATATGGTTGGCTCTCCGTGTTCTGCAGGGATGTTCCTTGTACCCCCCTCTTGCTACCCTCAGCTGCTCCATTATTCAGTGGGCAGTTGACTGTGGCTCATGTACCCTTGGAGAGAGATTTTTTCTCCCCTCAATGGATATGTTATGAATTTATATATGTTGTGTTATATCTTCATGATATTAATAAGTCGCATTTTTTTTCTGAACTTTTTTTTCCCCCTTTTTCTGAATTTTTTCCCTTATATTCCAGAGGTAAATCATTTCTTACATGGTCCTTGTTTAAGCATAACCATAACTAATGATCCTTTAATACCATGGCTCCACTGAATATTCTATCCCTAAATGTTCAGAGATTTAACATTCCACAAAAACGCACTAAAGCTTTTTGTACCTTTACATCCAAAAAAGCACATATAGTATGTCACCAAGAAACAAATTTTACTACAAAATCCACCCCCAAATTCTTTAGTAGAACTTACCCACAAGTATTTATGACTTCGGCTTCCACGAAACAAGGCGGTGTGCTTATAGCATTCCACCGTAACACCCTATTTTCACTAATAAAAGAGATTAAAGGTCCAGAAGGCTAATATTTGATTCTTAAAGGGCATTTACTGGATACCGCTATCACCATTGTGTCGTATTATGCCCCCAACAAGCAACCTAATTCTTTTCTCGCCCATCTATTACAAACAATAGATTACAGGCATACCACACTTTTAAGTACACATTGAGGTTTATTTACTAAAGCTGGGAAGTGCAAAATCAGGCTCACTTCTGCATTGAAACCAATAGGATTCTAACCCCAGCTTGTTCAATTAAGCTTTGGTAATAAAACCTGGGAGCTCATTGGTTTCTATGCAGAAGTAAGCCTGATTTTGCACTCTCCAGCGTTAGTAAATAAACACCATTGTGTACTTAAACGTGGGGAATTCCTGTACCATAAAAATAGGTACTGTAATTTTATGTGGAGATTCTAATCAGACTATCTTTCCTTTTCTGGATAAATCCCCAATTCCACAGACCAAAGGTCAGACAAACAATCTTTCTCTAAACTTATCGCAAAACATAATTTAGTCGATTCCTGGCGTGAATTGAATCCTACCAAGAGACAATATACACATTACTCATACCCTCATCGCTCATTCTCAAGGATAGACCATATATTTTTGTCCACAGGTATGGTACCGGAAATCTTAACTTCAAAAATTGTCCCCAATCCTTGGTCTGACCATTGGGCAATCTATAATACTATAGCTTCCATATTCCCGAAAGCACACGATACAACGTGGCTATTAAGAGATTTTCTGTTCAAAAATCCAGAACATAAAAATAATATTGAACTTGCACTTAAGGATTATTTAAAACATAATTCTACACCTGACATATTCTAAACCACTTTATGGGAGGCACACAAACCTGTTCTCCGTGGCATATGTTTACAACAAGATAATATATTCAATTGAGAACGAAAAGCCGTTTCTTGCACTTTAGAAACAAATTTTAATACATGTTGGGGGTTATTTACGAAAGTGCACTTGGAAGTGCAGTCGCTCTAAATCTAAGGGGTAGATCTGAAATGAGTGGCAGCTCTGCTGATTTTATCATCCAATGATGTGCAGGCTAAAATGCTGTTTTTTATTTTCCTTACATGTCCCCCTTGGTTCTACAGTGACTTTACTTCCAAGTACACTTTCAGTGCACTTTCAAGTGCACTTGCAGTGCAAAGTGGATTTTCCTCTAGTAAATAACCCCCATTACATGGCATTTCAACATAACCCTTCTCCTTCATCCAGAGTAAAACTAGATAAAGCCAAATTGGAATTTGATTTATTCCTAAGCGAGTCTGCAGACAAAACCATTAAAAGATCACATAACTTTTATATGAACGCAAATAAGCCAAATACGCTTTCAGCCCGGGCATTAAAATCTTACCACGATCCAACCAAACTTATCCTTCTTAAAATATCCAGAGATGTATACACAAACAATCCATTGAAAATCTTACAAAAATGTAAAACACAGTTAAAAAAATTATACTCATCTGACAATAAGTTGGATCCATCTAAAGCAAATTATATTTTCTCTCACATCTCTCCCCCTGCATTATCAAAAACACAACTGGAAATGATGGAGGAATCTGTGGCTGTTGAGGAGGTATCTGAGGTTATTAAGAATTTAAAATTAAATAAAATGCCTGGTCCCGATGGATTTTCTGCTCTTTACTGTAAAACATTTGCAGATATCTTATCACCAGTTTTGACAAATACTTTCAATTCCCTCTTGGAAGGTCATTCTTTTAGAAGGGAAACTTTGACTGCAATTATTGGCATGCTCCCCAAACCACATACAGATGACTCAGTTTGGTCAAATTACAGCCCTATTTCTTTATTAACCATTTAAGCCCCAGACCAATTTGCAGCGAAAGGACCAGCCCCTTTTTGCGATTCAGCACTGCGTCGCTTTAATTGACAATTGCGCGATCGTGCGACGTGGCTCCCAAACAAAATTGGCGTCCTTTTTTTCCCACAAATAGAGCTTTCTTTTGGTGGTATTTGATCACCTCTGCGGTTTTTATTTTTTGCACTATAAACAAAAATAGAGTGGCAATTTTGAAAAAAAATTAATATTTTTTTACTTTTTGCTATAATAAATATCCCCAAAAAATATATAAAAAAACATTTTTTTTCCTCAGTTTAGGCTGATACATATTCTTCTACATATTTTTGGTAAAAAAAATCGCAATTAGCGATTATTGATTGGTTTGCGCAAAAGTTATAGCGTTTACAAAATAGGGGATAGTTTTATAGTATTTTTATTAATATTTTTTTTTTACTAGTAATGGCAGCGATAAGCGATTTTTATTTTGACTGGGACATTATGGCGGACACATTGGACTTTTTTGACACATTTTTGGGACCATTGTCATTTATACAGCAATCAGTGCTATTTAAATGCACTGATTCCTGTGTAAATTACACTGGCAGTGAAGGTGTTAACCACTAGGGGGCGAGGAGGGGTTAAGTATGTATGTGTTTTTTTTTACTGTAGGGGGCGTGGCTTGGCATCTGACGTCACTGATCATCTGTCCCTATAACAGGGAACAGACGATCAGTGACAGGCTCAGTAGGAAGCACGGGGAGAGGTTTGTTTACACAGACCTCTCCTCATTCTTCAGCTCTCTGACCGCTGGTCCCATGGCCGCGGTCATGGAGCTCAGGACTGGGTCGGGAGCGCACCGCCGGCGGTACGTGCTTGTGCTCAGCCATGCCATTCTGCCAACGTATGTGCAGGAGGCGGTCCTTAAGTGGTTAAATTTAGACGTAAAATTTTTTGCTAAAATTCTAGCCAATAGATTAAACAGGATTATAGGTAACCTTATACATCACGATCAAGTTGGTTTCATCCCTATTCGACAAGCTAGCGATAATATCAGACGTGCAACACTTTTGTTGTATGCCGCTAAAATATGTTGTATTCCCACCTGTTTTCTTTCTCTAGACATTAAGGAAGCATTTGACACGGTATCATGGTCTTATATGCACTTCACCCTCAATAAATGGGGCTTTGGCCCACATTTTTTGCAATGGATTTCTGCATTTTATCATGAGCCCAAAGCTTCGATTAAATATGCAGGGTACAAATCGGAGGAGTTTAATGTATAGAGAGGGACACGTCAAGGGTGTCCACTCTCTCAATTATTATTTGCACTATTCATTGAACATCTAGCACAAAGAATAAGGATGGAACCTACAATCACGGGTATTTAGATGGATATCAACACAAAATATGCTTATTCGCAGATGATATTCTCCTATTTTTGTCCTCGCCACAAGTTTCTGCCCTAAACCTCATGGTTGTACTACATGAATTTTCACTTATTTCGCGCCTTAAAGTTAATGCTCAGAGTTTGGTGGCGGAGCGTGCATATTGGGAGAAAGCTCTTGGGGCCGAAATAGGAGATGGGGACTGGGACAGAATCAACTTTTATTTACACAAGGGGTCCTTAAACGTCTCGGTACAAGAGAATGGGTACAAGGTGAGAACACGCTGGTACAGAACACCGGAGGTGCTCCATAGATTTACCCCGGATGTACCAAAAGAGTGCTGGCGTTGTGGTGCAGAGACGGGCACGTTCCTTCATATATGGTGGAGCTGCCCCTCTCTGTTGCCATTCTGGCAGGGCGTCCATGAGGTGGTGATGAGAGTATCTACCTTTCCTTTACATTTTTCTCCTGCGCAATATCTTCTACACCTGTCTGAGATTCCCCAAAAAAAATATCATAGATCGCTTACGCTACATATGATCAATGCGGCTAGAATGTGTATATCGATCCATTGGCGAGCGGCTTCTGTGCCGACCTTAACTGAATGGTTTCATCGCATCAACAGAGTGGCGGAAATGGAGGAGCTGATTCATACTTCACTGGATAAGACTGCCTTGTATGCTGCAATTTGGGGCGATTGGTTATCCTTTATGGCCTCTCAGATGTATCAAAATACCATGGAATTGTCCACCTCCAGCAGTAGGTTGACCCCGTAAGGAGCCTTCCTGGATGAAAGTGATCCCCAGTTTAGCGTTGTACTGTGGAACTGTTGTCAACTGTGAGCCTAGGGGAGGGCAGCTGGTGAAGTTCTCACCCCCTCCCCCCCCCTCTGTTTTCTTTCATCCCTTCTCTACAAATCTCATCCCGGATGTCATTACGCCCGTGTCTCTTTACACATCATAGTACACCCTTCCCCCCCCCCACCCCCCTCTTTTTTCTATGTCTTCTTCTTTCTCTTTAATTACCCCAGTTCATGAAGTGGTTAGTGTTTACCTCTGCATCTGACTTGGACTGGGTCGCTAGAGGTTCTCGGGCCTGAGGCTCAAGTATTTGAAACTGAATTCGCTATATCCTTCCCTTTAGACATATTGTATGTGTTCTACTTATGTTGCTGTATACGTGAGTCTTAGGCACGATCTAGCATAACTGCCTATTTGTTCATATGGAAAAATCACTGGATGTGTTTCCTCCTTTTGTGTATGTCTCCTTAATTACAATAAAATGTTTATGGGAAAAAAAAAAAAAGTTAATGCCCAAAAATCTCTGACACTAAATGTCTCACTCAATGAAACGGAAAAGCAAACTATACAAAATTCATTGCCCTTTAAATGGGTAGATCGTAGCCTTCCATATTTGGATATTCAATTTACTACCAATCTCTCAGATTTATTTGCAGCTAATTATTACTTTACTGAAAAATATTACAAATTTGTTATCCAACTGGTCATCCATACCGATCTCTTGGTTTGGAAAAATCAACATTATAAAAATGACCATACTTCCCAAATTTTTATTTCTACACTTCCAATCCATATTCCCGCTTTGTCAGGAAAGGCTTTCCAGCAAACATCCCAGCAATCTGGATGTCAAAAGAATGCCTGTGCGCAAAAAGGCTGTTCGGCGCATGCACAATAGTGTGAATAGCGGTGCACAGGCTCACATGGGAATGCGCACGCACTCTTTGTATCCAAGATGCGCTATTTAAAAGGGACTGATGTCTTGCTGTCTTGTTGTCCGGTCAACAGCATTTCCTAAGACCGCTGTTACTAGGGATGAGCTTGATGTTCGAGTCGAACGTACATTCGACTCGAACATTGGCTGTTCGCACGTTCATCGAATTCCGAACGTTATGGGCCGTTTGCGCCAAATTCGTGTGGCGCTCATGGCCCACAATGCACTACGCCATCGCAGTGCATTGCTGGCTCATGATTGGCCAAGCATGCACTGTGAACCCGCATGCTTGGCCAATCACAGCACCGGCAGCGAGGAGAGCCATGATTGGCCACAGGCAGGATGCCTGTGGCCAATCATAGCTCAGGCTGTGTAGTACACGCCCCACACTATATAAGGCCGCCAGTGCTTTGTTGTTAGCGTAGTAATTTAATTTTAGTTTTCTCATAAAATAGTCATGTTGGGTACTCAGCATTTCTCTTAATTTATTTCTTACATCGGACGCTAAAGATAGGGAGGGGCATGTCTGATTTTGTGTTTCCAAAGTTTGAATTTTGCTAAGAAGCTCATATAGTTTGGATGAGTATTTTCGTTTTAGCCTACCATTGATTTTAATGAGAATGCCTCTCATGAATGCCTTGTGGGCGTTCCAATTGGTAAACGTACCAGTAGCCTCGTCCGTATTAAATGTGAAATAATTTTCTATGTTTAGGGAGATTTCACTATGGAACACGGGTCTTGTAACACTCTATTGTTGCACCTCCAAATGCGGGATGTTGCAAACAAAATCCCCCCCTCGATTTGGATCGAAATTGGAGCATGGTCAGACCAAGTTATTCCCATATTTTCAGAGTTGGAGATCCTCTGCAACAGTATCTTGTCAACCAAAAACAGATCTATTCTTGAATAAGAGTTGTGTCTGGGAGAATAAAAGGTATATGATTTATCATTAGCATTTTTTCACCTCCATACATCAAAAAGCTCTTCCCTGGCAAGGAGGTCCCCGAAGTGGGGGAATTGTCTCCTTGTCAGCGAAGTAATGTCCATCTTACTATCCAGTATTGTGTTGAAGTCCCCACATATTAATATGTTCCCCTCTCGCACCTGGTTTATTTTGTTTATGAGTTTTCTAATAAATTTAACTTGGTGCGAGTTTGGAACATATACATTGGTTAAGGTTACAGGCAAGTTGTCAACAATGCATACTAAGATTATAAAGCGGCCTTGTGGGTCAATCACTGATTGCTTGAGAACAAAGGATACCGTGTCCCTTATAGCCAACATCACTCCTCTCTTTTTCGCTTGTGTTGAAGCTTGGAAAATATGTGGGAAGTTGGGGTGGGAGCACTTTGGAGTGGCCAGCATGTGGAAGTAGGTTTCCTGTATAGCCAAAATGTCTGCTTTATGGGAAGTAGCTTCTCTCCAAATTGATCTCCTCTTGGCTGGATGGTTTAGTCCTCTTGCGTTTATTGATACCACCTTAAGTTTCTAAAATATGGAACTGTATGTTGTCGATCACTGTCATCAAATATATTGTGTTGAGAGATGGAAAGGCCTGGTAGTATCGAATGGTGTGGGAATCATTTGGTGTCTTGCAAATTGCGATGCAAGGGTACATAAGGACACTGTTGCTCTCCTTGTGTCCATTCAATATGCTCCTATCGAGCCTGGGTTGAAAGTTCCGCTGTGGAAGTACACGTTGAGGTAAAACTATTGTGTTCCCAACGGGGAACTCAAAGAATAATGCGATTAGCCAAAAACAAGGGCAAAGCAGGGAAGGGTAACTAAGAAAAGTCCAAAGGACAGGCATCTTCTGCCTAATACAACGGGGTCTCGGTACGGTGTTAAGTACCACAATACTTCGTCCGCTGGGGGAATAAAACTGAGATGTTTGAAGCACTGCTAACCCAGTCCGGATCTGATCATTTACGTCTATTTGATATTTTGCGTTGCGGCATGACTTTCCAGTCTGGCAATATTTTCCCAGTGGTGGCTAGCTGATGTGGGGTAGTGGGTAATTCCTGATGTTGTTCCGGAATCAAAATTTGCCATTTATTTAGGAGCTGGATCCCTTCGTCCAAGGAGTTAACAGTGTGATTGGAGCCTTTGTAGGATATGATGAGCTTGGCTGGATATTTCCATCTATAAACCAGCTTGTTGTTTCTCAGAGCTTTTGTGAGCGTTGCCATGTTACAGTGTTGTTGGAGCATATGCTGTGACAAGTCTGGTAACACTTGGATATTGGCGGCCTGGGCAAGTTCTCTGCTCTACGAAAAGCCTCTAAAAAAATTTCTTTCGCTTGGAAGAAATGTATTCTTAATAGCACGTCCCTGGGTATCTCTTGGGGGAGAAATGCAGGTTTTGGTACTCTGTGGATCCTGTCGATCGTGAGATCCGATGGAGTGAGCGATGGAACCACTGCGTGGAACAATTCCTGTACAAATTGTGGGAGTTGTTGTGCAGATATGGATTCAGGGATTCCTCTGAGCTTTAAGTTGTTTCTGCGAGAGCGATCTTCGAGGTCTGCCAGTTTGGTAAGTATTTTTGAGATCATTTGTTGTTGTGCGGAGTGGGAATCCACAAGAGAATTAAAGGATGTCGTAACATCACACATGCGGATTTCTACCTGGTGAATCTCTGTCCCCTATATCTCGTATTTCCTCTCTACATTGTTGTACACATGCTATCATATCTGATTGAATGGAAGAACGTGAAGAGAGTGACATCTCTTTCATGGTGCTGTCCAAGAGAGGCTGACCTGTAGTGGGGAATTGTGCCATAATGTCTATTTGTGCTCCGGCATATGACTCCTGGCTTTGTATACCGCTCACCTCCAGTGCTGGCGTGGGAACAGAGAACCCCTGCTGTGATTATATTTCCAGCCTAGGTTTGGACTTCACCGGGCTCCTTGTTTGGGGTGAATCACAGGGAGAGGAGGCTGTGCTAGAGTCTGTGTGCTCTGATGTGCCCTGCGTTCCCACCATGCTTTGTGTATTGCTGTGCAGCTCCGCCGAGCTTACCTGCGTAGCTTCGCCGTGTTTTGGAGTGGTGTGCCTCCCGTCGCCATGTTGTTGAGGGCCACGCTGCACCGCCGGGAAGAAATCCGGCAATTTCGCCACTTGCGGCTGTTCAAGCTGCCTCTTCCCCATACTCGGACAATCGCGGGATACTTCCGCAAGCGGTAGTAGTGGATGCCGCTTGTCGTGCTTCCTATTGCCGCTGTATGATTAGGAATTCCCCCAGCGCCGATTGGAGCTGTCTCCTATGCGGCCATCACGCTCGGCAGTCGCCACACCCCCTAATTACAATTTTTGATGCAATGCTTTGCAGCAGGGCTCATTCCTGCACTACAACTAGAGTATATGGGAGAGGTTGCAGTGTCGTGGCACCAGCACCAGTGCCTAAGGCCCAATTTTTCAGCCCCTGTTTAACAGGGGCGTTTAATTACAATTTTTGATGCAATGCTTTGCAGCAGGTCTCATTCCTGCACTACAACTAGAGTATATGGGAGAGGTTGCAGTGTCGTGGCACCAGCACCAGTGCCTAAGGCCCAATTTTTCAGACCCTGTTTAACAGGGGCATTTAATTACAATTTTTGATGCAATGCTTTGCAGCAGGTCTCATTCCTGCACCACAACTAGAGTATATGGGAGAGGTTGCAGTGTCGTAGCACCAGTGCCTAAGGCCCAATTTTTCAGACCCTGTTTAATAGGGGTGTTTAATTACAATTTTTGATGCAATGCTTTGCAGCAGGTCTCATTCCTGCACCACAACTAGAGTATATGGGAGAGATTGCAGTGTCATGGCACCAGCACCAGTGCCTAAGGCCCAATTTTTCAGCCCCTGTTTAACAGGGGCGTTTAATTACAATTTTTGATGCAATGCTTTGCAGTAGGGCTCATTCCTGCACTACAACTAGAGTATATTGGAGAGGTTGCAGTGTCGTAGCACCAGTGCCTAAGGCTCAATTTTTCAGCCCCTGTTTAACAGGGGCGTTTAATTACAATTTTTGATGCAATGCTTTGCAGCAGGTCTCATTCCTGCACCACAACTAGAGTATATGGGAGAGGTTGCAGTGTCATAGCACCAGTGCCTAAGGCCCAATTTTTCAGACCCTGTTTAACAGGGGCATTTAATTACAATTTTTGATGCAATGCTTTGCAGCAGGTCTCATTCCTGCACCACAACTAGAGTATATGGGAGAGGTTGCAGTGTCGTAGCACCAGTGCCTAAGGCCCAATTTTTCAGACCCTGTTTAATAGGGGCGTTTAATTACAATTTTTGATGCAATGCTTTGCAGCAGGTCTCATTCCTGCACCACAACTAGAGTATATGGGAGAGATTGCAGTGTCATGGCACCAGCACCAGTGCCTAAGGCCCAATTTTTCAGCCCCTGTTTAACAGGGGCGTTTAATTACAATTTTTGATGCAATGCTTTGCAGTAGGGCTCATTCCTGCACTACAACTAGAGTATATGGGAGAGGTTGCAGTGTCATAGCACCAGTGCCTAAGGCCCAATTTTTCAGACCCTGTTTAACAGGGGCATTTAATTACAATTTTTGATGCAATGCTTTGCAGCAGGTCTCATTCCTGCACCACAACTAGAGTATATGGGAGAGGTTGCAGTGTCGTAGCACCAGTGCCTAAGGCCCAATTTTTCAGACCCTGTTTAATAGGGGCGTTTAATTACAATTTTTGATGCAATGCTTTGCAGCAGGTCTCATTCCTGCACCACAACTAGAGTATATGGGAGAGATTGCAGTGTCATGGCACCAGCACCAGTGCCTAAGGCCCAATTTTTCAGCCCCTGTTGAACAGGGGCATGTAATTATAATTCTTGATATAATATTTCAAAGCAGGGCCCGTTCCTGTGCCCACCCAGAGTAACTGTGAGGACTTATAGAGTTTTGGCACCAGCACCACAACCACCAAAGGCCCAATTTTCTACCACTGTTCAACAATGGCATGCAATTACAATTCTTGATATAATCGTTCACAGCAGGGCGCTCCAGTGCCCACCAAGAGTCACTTTGAGTGCTTACAATGTTGTGGCAACACCAACACCTTGTTCCACCATTTCTGCAGAGCATATAGGGCAGGCCCCTACTTTCAAACATCCAACTTACAAACGTCTCCTACTTGCAAACAGAAGGAGACAACAGGAAGTGAGATGAAAAAAGACGGACAGCAAAACAAATTATACAGGGGTTATAACCCTTCCCTATGTTTTCCAAAAAGCTTAAAAATTGATTTTTTTGACTGGAGCTACACTTTAAAAATGTACAAGTTCAAAATTACAAACAGATTCTACTTAACACAACAAACCTACACAGTCCCTGTCTTGTTTGCACCACCTGTATACTGCTGTTCTGAGTATATATGGCCTGGGGGGCCCCACGTCTTTCCTTTTTTTAATACGGGTACAGGGTTCCCCTTAATATCCGTACAAGACCCAAATGGGCTGGTAATGGGCAGGGGGGCTACCCATGCCATTTTTCTCAATGATTTTCATCCATATTATCAATATCATCAATATTAACCAGATATTACATTAAAAACGCAAGCAGTTTTAAATGACTTTTTTTGTCATTTTGTGCAGGGACTGTTCTAAACACGGGAAACACGTGGCACTTCACAGGCATACTATAGACACCCCCCCAGGCATGATATTTAAAGGAATATTTCACTTTTTTTCACTTTAATCGTTATTAAAATCAGTGCTTCCACCAAAATGGCCATTTTTAAAAACATTTTAGGCATTGACCCATGTCCCCTGGGGCAGGAGCCAGGTCCCCAAACCCTTTTTAGAACAGTATCTTGCATATTAGCCATTAAAATTAGCACTTTTTATTTTGAACGTTCGAGTCCTATAGACTTCAATGGGGTTCTAAAGTTCGTACGAATTTGCGGTCCGTTCTAAAGTTCTGATGCGAACCGAACCGGGGGGGGGGGGGGGGTGTTCGGCTCATCCCTAGCTGCTACCCATTACTCAATTCATCTGATTTGTATCTGACTCAGCTTGTTCCTAACATCTTTGCTTGCTGCCCACCCCGATCCCTTTGACTATTCTTTGGATTATGTTCCTGTACCTAATCTGCCTGCTTGTGTTTGACCCAGCCTGTCTTCACTACCCAGTCTTCTGCCTGCATCCTGCTGATGGACTACAGTGCACCTCCCTGCTGTCTGCTGCATCCAGTCTTCTGCCTGCAGACTACTGCTGGACTTCAGTGCACCTCCCTGCTGTCTAAAGGATCCAGCCCTCTACATCAGCTATCCAGTCAGGCACTTGTGCCCCTTTGTACTCCCCCTGTCAGTTCTACCAGGGATTCCTGAGTCAGAGGTATACGAGAGGCTGCTCCCTGCATTCTGGGCTCTTCCATCAGGTATGTGACATGCTTATTTTCTTAGATTGATTCAACAAAGGGTAAAACCATTCACTTGGGGGAAAATAAAACCCTGGCTACCTAGAAAAACCTTAGTTCTCCCTAAATCAATGGGTGGTCTGGGATTTCCAGATTTTCCAACTAACTATAAAGCAGCTCAAATAGCACAATTATCAAAATATCATTCGAATACAGAGATTTGGTATATGGGTATACATTGAAGCTATTGTCTTTGATCCTCTTCATATAAACAACATATTATGGTTATGACCTGCAGCTTGTAAAGCTTTAAAGAATCCAATCTCTAGGCATTCCTGATCTATTTGGGACAGACATAAAATCTCACATGGTTTACAATCTTCACATAACCTGCTTCTTTCTTTCACAAAAATCAGGCCTTTTATCCAGCTTGGACATCTCCCAGGACTTTTAAAGCCTGATCTAAGGCTGGCATTAATTGTCTATATAATATAACTTCAACAACCTCAATATGACGTTTCCCAGAACTGTGCGAAACCTTTGGGCTCCCCCAATTCGAAATATTCAGATATCTTCAAATCAAATTTTTTTATGCTCCTCTCTTCAATTCTAGTGATAACTTACACACTATTTCTCAATTTGAAAGAATTTGCCTAAAAGAACCACATGCTAAAGGTTGCATTTCAATAATCTATCCTCAATTGATCACTGAATCAAATACAATTTTACCCACATATGTTGCTATGTGGGAAAAAAAAAACCTTGATTGTAAGATTGATCCCAAGATTTGGTCTAATATCTGGTCTAATACTAAATCTTCTTCTATGAACATTTTGGAGGTTGAGACATCTTATAAAGTTCTTACAAGATGGTATTTGTTTCCTGACAGAATAGTCAAATTTGCAATAGACAACTCAGGCCTCTGTTTTCGCTGCTGTCCGGAACAAGGTACAATGGTGACAATGTCCAATCGTGCACACATTTTGGGGAAGGGTCTTTCTGATAGCCTCAAAATGATTTGACTGTACTGTTTTACCAGACTCAATGTTAGCTCTTCTCAACTTAAAAACAGTTTCTCTTACTCAGAAACAATTTAAGCTATTTGTCACGTTCCTGATAGCCGCAAAACAGACAATAGCTAATGCCTGAAAAACACCTGTTGTGAATATTGTTTATTATACGGAGCGGGGATCTCCCGTTTACCCTGTGTGGTCGCTGTCCTCAGATGAAGTCCTGCCTCCTATGATAGACGCCACCAGTGTGCTGCCTATCATAGGAGCTGGCCCAGGAGGCAGGACTTTGTCTGAAAGCCGGATAAGTGGAAGATCCACACTGGATATTTCACAGCCCAGGCAAATATAGAGTAGGGTGACCGGACATCCCCAGCCCTGCAAAGCGGGGACAAAATCGGGGACAGACTTCCTCCGGGGACAGACTGTCTTCAATCTGGGACGTTTGGTCACCCTACTAAAAGTGGAGAGTGCAAAATCTGGTGCAACTGTGCATGGAAGCCAATCAGTTGCTAACTTCAGCTTGCTCAATTAATCAATTACCTGGAAGCTGATTGGTTTCTATGGGGAGCTGCAAAAGATTTTGCATGCTCTAGTTTTAGTAAATCAACCCTGTTGTCTCCTTGGTGGAGTGAAATTTTGTACCACCTCATACATGCTTCACACCTAATGGAAATTACCCTGTGTTAATACATTATCAATCCATATTGTCCATATAATGACATGTCCCATGTATAGATCATTTATGAGCATGTCTCATTTTGTAATTCATTCAAATTTTTGTTTATTTTTTATTTTGCTGTTGCACATCCCTAAAACAGTATTTACTTGTGTTCAATTTGCATGTACTTTGTATTCAGTTAATCCTTAAGGGAACAGAGATCTTAGCCAATATATTCAATAAAGCTCCCTGGTAATTAACCTTTGTAATCTCTTCCCTCCTTTTTATCTTATAGCTACTATTTTTTTTTTTTTTATCCCTCGGGCATTTTATCATGTAGCATTAAACAATACATAGACATGCTATGAATAACAAGTCTGTCTTCAATATTATGTAAAGCTTATCTTAACCAAGTCTAATATGTAGTTATTGAGAAGACTATTTTACATACTACAGTCTACAGTTTGGCCCCAAATACATAATCTATATGCTGATCTATAGCTGAATTCCTGTTAGCTATAACATAGTCCCTAGACCAGGGGTGTCCAAACTACGGCCCTCCAGTTGTTCAGGAACTACAATCCCCATCATGCCTAGTCATGTCTTTGAATGTCAGAGTTTTACAATGCCTCATGGGATGTGTAGTTCTGCAACAGCTGGAGGGCCGTAGTTTGGACACCCCTGCCCTAGACGATTATTAAGAAAAACATGCAATTAAGGCAGTGGTTTATTAATCTGTATATCTAAAACTGCAAATATATACAGTATATATATATATATATATATATAGTTGTACTTAAAAGTTTGCATATCCTGGCAGAAATTGTGAAATGTAGGCATTCAAATCACATATAAATCACATGAAGCAATTTATTATCGCATCATTTTTTGGATCCTTTTTAAATCATAATGATAACATAAATCAGCAAAATGGCCCTGATAAAAAAAGGTTTACATACTATGGAATGTTTGGCCTTTGGTGCAGATACCTGTATATATATAAAATACCTATGTGCTATGTTTTGATAATTTTGCACTATATATTAACATATTGTTACTTGCACTTTACAGTTTTATAGTTTTAAGGTTTGAGCATATGTTGCAGACACCATTTCAGTGGTACCGTCTGGAAAGAGAAGGACTGTGACAATCTCTTCCTGGAATTTAAGGAAGGATCCAGTTAATCCTGATGCTTTGTATAGCACATAAGCGTTCAGTAGAGCCAATTGGAATAAGTATACAGACACTTTTTTATACCAGCGTCTGGCCTTACGGGCAATTAAGTATGGCGCCATCAACTGGTCGTTGAGGTCCACCCCTCACATTTTAAGGTTGTATTTGTGGAAACAAAGGGGTTTCTCCACAACACCAGTTGCCTTTTGAATTTGGACCGGCGTGTCTGCGTGTAGGTAGGACAGAACAAAAACATTCCGTGAATCCCTCCACTTCACTGCAAGAAAAGTATTACTTACCAAGCAAAGCTTATCTCTAGTATTTACCATATACTCCAGCAGAGGTCCTCTCTCACTGCCCTATCCCACTCCTACATGGACAAATGGATGCAGCTCCTTAATCGACAAATCACTCTCCCGCAATGGTCCAGAATTTGGTCCTCCACCTCTAAAATTTCCAGATGTGTGGCACAGAGAGAGACAGCATATAAAGTCCTACTGTTCTGGTATAGGACCCCCGAGGTTATTCATCGGTATGACGCCTCTCTTTCTCCCATGTGCTGGAGGTGTGGGAGGACCAAGGGTACGCATTATCATATCTTTTGGCAATGCGCTCTAATTACTCCTTTCTGGTCCATGGTATCTCACATGCTCCAGCAAATTTTTGACACCCCCATTCCATTGGATCCTGTCCACCTTCTCCTAGGCCTTCCCTTCCCAGAGTTGGGGAAGGCAGCTAATAAATTAGCTTCCTATGTGCTGCTTGCTGCTAAAAGAGCTATCCCCTCTAATTGGTTGTCTACTCAGCCCCCAACCCAGACTCAGCTGATGCAAACCGTCGGGGACATACGCAGGATGGAACATTTGACGGCTATGGTGGAGGATGGGATTGACCGGTTTGGCGTGATCTGGGCCCCCTGGGATGCCTCGATTTTTGGGCTCCCACAGGTGCCCTTGGTACCCCTAGCCACCCAGTCGGTGTCCGTCCCCTAGTGTTCCCTGACCTTCTCGCTCCCCGATGTTTTGTATCTTGTCGGTACTTCAAGTCTGTTTCTGCTGGCCCAACGGCCATTTGAAGCTTACCTTACCTCCTGTGGAAATTTATAGTGGTATGTAGCCCTCTTTTGTCAGATATTAGTCACGTTATTGAAGCATCTGCTCAAGACCCCAACCCCTGCATTACGACATATGTGTTGTCTCTCAGCCTTTTATTTTCATAAGGTTTTACGTAATACTTTTCTGTTGTTTATTTCCTTTCTGCATTTTATTTTGCTTTGTTTTCTTTTAGTTATCTATTTTTATCCTTCCATTGCTACTGTATATCTGTAGTCACCATGAGGTTATATCAGTCTCTCCAATAAGGTATGCTCCAGATTTTCTTTGAATATTGTCAGTTCTGTATCTTTTCATTTTCTGTAAAAAAATTCTCTCAATAAAAATTACAATTAAAAAAAAAAAAGAAAAGTATTACTTGTCAAGCAGGCTCTCTCCCCCAGCCTAAGACGGGAATCTACAAGCCGTTGGGGTAAGCTCAGGTGATTAGATCGCATGGTGCCACATGCACCAATTCCATGATCAAACAAGTGACTACAAAGTGGCACGCTTCTGTAATAATTGTCCACATACAATGGTACCCCTTTCCGAATAAGGGTGACACCAAGTCCCACACAATCTTACCAGCACTCCCTATGTAGTCTGGGCAGTTCTCCTGCTCCATGTGTCTATATGTATAGCCTGTTGCCCTGTGACAGAGCTTATACATCTTGACCCTGTATCTGGCACGCTTGCTGGGAAGATACTGTTTGAATGACAAGCTGCCAGAAAACTTAATCAGGGACTCATAAATGCAGACAACTTGATCGGAAGTAAACAAGGCTGCAAACTGTTGGTTGAAGTGGTTTGTTTACGAGGGGCCGAATTTTGTGAAGACAATCATATTCAGGGTCACCCCGAGGATGACAGAGTTCAGAGTTACATAGTAACATAGTTAGTCAGGTTGAAAAAAGACACAAGTCTATCTAGTTCAACCATAAATAAATAAATAAATAAAATAAAAAATATCATACAATCCCATATACCCAATCCTATACCCACAATTGACCAAGACAGGCAAAAAAACCCCCAGAAAGGCAGGATCCAATTTGCTACAGCAGGGGAAAAAATTCCTTCCTAATCCCAGAGAGGCAATCAGATTTTCCCTGGATCAACTTTACCTATAAATGTTAATACCCAGTTATATTATGTACATTAAGGAAAGAATCCAGGCCTTTCTTAAAGCAATCTGCTGAGCTGGTCAGAACCACTTCTGGAGGGAGTTTCTTCCACATTTTCACAGCTCTTACTGTGAAGAAACCTTTCCATATTTGGAGATGAAATCTCTTTTCTTCTAGACGTAAAGAGTGCCCCCTTGTCCTCAGTGTTGACCGTAAAGTGAATAACTCAACAGCAAGTTCACTATATGGACCCTTTATATATTTATATATGGTGATAATATCCCCCCTTAATCTCCTCTTCTCAAGAGTGAATAAATTCAGTTCCTCTAATTTTTCCTCATAGCTGAGCCTATGCCTCTTATCAGTTTGGTTGTCCTTCTCTGCACTTTCTGCAGTTCCCCGATATACCTTTTGAGAACTGGTGCCCAAAACTAAACTGCATATTTTTAGATGAAGTCTTACGAATGATTTGTACAGATGCTAAATTATATAACTCTCTCTCTCTGGATTCCATACCTCTCTTAATACAAGAAAGGACTTTGCTTGCTTTGGAAACCACAGCTTGGCATTGCATGCTATTATTGAGCTTATGATCTACCAAAACCCCCAGATCCTTCTCCAAAATTGATTCCCCCAGTTGTACTCCCCCTAGTATGCATGATGCATGCATATTCTTAGTGCATAACTTTACATTTATCAACATTAAACCTCATCTGCCACATAGTCGCCCAATTAGACAGTGCATTGAGGTAGGCTTGTAAATTGGAGATATCCTGTAAGGACGTTATTCCACTACATACCTTAGTGTCATCTGCAAAGATGGAAATGTTACTATTAATCCCAGACCCAATATCATTTATAAAGATGTTAAAAAGTAAAGATCCCAGCACTGAACCTTGGGGTACACCACTGATAACCTTAGACCATTCAGAGTAAGAATCATTAACCACTACTCTGAATTTGGTCTTTTAGCCAGTTTTCTATCCATTTACAAACTGTTATTTCCAAGCTTGTAGACTTTACCTTACACATGAGCCATGTGTGGGGAACTGTGTCAAACGCTTTTGCAAAATCCAAGTATACCACGTCCACCGCAACCCTTCTGTCCAAGGTTTTTACGTACCTCATCATAAAAAGAAATCAGGTTTATTTGACAACTTCTGTCTTTCATGAACCCATGCTGTCTGTTTCTTAAAATATTTTTCCCCCAGAAAGAACTTGTCTATGTGGTCGTTTATTAAACTCTCCTGTATCTTCCCGAATATAGTTCTTAAACGAACAGGTCTATAGTTACTTGGTAAAGACTTTGTTCCCTTTTTAAATATAGCCACCACATTGGCCCTGCGCCAAACCAGTAGTACTATTCCCATCATTAACGAGTCCCTAAAATGTAGATACAATGGCTTTGAAATGACAGAGCTCAATTCTTTTAGGATCCGTGGGTGAATGCCATCTGGTCCAGATGCTTTATCCACCTTTATTCTGTTTAAATATTTCTGGACCATATACAGAAATATTTTTGTAAGTTCATTGTCGTTGAAGTGCATAAATCGTAAGATCTGCTCGTATCTAGCCCTGGTCATGAAGGCAGAGTGGAGGGCTCCCAATTCAGATTGGAAAATGCAGCAAGAAGGGCACAATGGGCTCAACGGACCTGTCTTTGTCTTCTTGGCGGCTGTGGAACACTAGTTGTGCTAGCCACCTCATCAGCTTGAACTGCACTTATGGGACTCACCATGTCACCACGTAATACTGCAGGGTGTGCTAGGCCGCTGGTGCTTGCCAGTTCTCCAGTAGGATGAACTAGTACTGGCTCTCTGCTCCATATGAGAGCCCTGCTGTTCTTGCAACTCAACAACAACAGAAGAACAGGGTTGGGAATACCTGACCTTTGCAGGGACCACTACTCCATCATCAGAGCTATCTGTCAGGGTGCCACTGCTTTCTACTGGATCTTATTCTGAGCAGATGATCTGACAGATGGATGACTTCCTTTTCACTCTCATCTGTCATGTTTAGAAATGTGTAGGCCTCTTCACTAGTGTACCTTCGATTGGACATTGTGGCCTCTAAATTTACTAGTATAACTAGTGAAATTCACAGGAAAAAAAAGCATCTGACAGTCAGCGACTGCTTAAAATGTTACCAAAAAAAACTGCTAGCGTTTGCAGGGATCAGGCTTGTCTCGGTGAATGCTGCAGTTATGTGTTTTGCGTTTTGTAAGTGACAGTAATCAATTGATACTACACTTGGGTGGGCTGAACTGGGCTGGGTGGAGGGGCTAAAAGCAGGTGCTAGCAGGTATCTGGGCTGATCCCACTAACGCTGCATTTTTGGGAACCCTAAACTACTGGGGACGCTAGTATAGATCTGATCAGATGAGATATTGATCTGTTCAGACACTATACTACTAAGGGAGTTGTATGGTGCGTGTGTGGGTGTTACCGCTATGGGCACTAATCTGACACTGCCTGGGGTGACCCTGACTGATGCTAAAACCTAACTGATGTCACCGCCAGGGGGTGAAAGGGTTAACTAGAGAGCAATCAGGGTTTTAAAACCTTTATTAGGTACCTGATGCTATAAAAACCTGATGGTAAACCTAATCAACTAATTGGCTAACTAACGTCACCTGTGACACTAATACGGCAAGCAGAAAAAAAATCTATTGGTGACACTGAGACAGGGGGTAAACTGGAGGGGTGATTGAGGGGTTAAACCTTTATTAGGGGGGGTTTGGGGGTACCCTAGCCCTAGCGGGCCTACTACTAATTGACCTAACACCGATAAGAGTCGCAAGTGACACCAATGCAGTGATCAGTGAAAAATCAGAAAACTGCAATTGATGACACAGTGACAGGGAGTGGAGGGGTTAACTGGGGGGGTGATCAGGGGTGATAAATTTACCTACGTGTACTGGTGTTAGTGTAGTGTTGTGCAACTCAAGGTGAGATGTTCTCTATGCTCTCTCTGGAACGGAAAATAATTCCAGAGAGGGAGATGACATCACTACCCCTGTCTGTGTATCGCCAGAACCGATCAGTAGATCCAGGCCAGAAATCATTGGCCTTGACCAGAAGACTGATCGGTTCTGCTACAAACCCGATTACCACTGGCACGGCAGGAGTGCGCGATGTACAGGTACGTGATTATGCGCACCCGTGCCACTTTTTCGACATATATTGGCGTGAGCCAGTCAGCAAGTGGTTAAATCACAATTAGTATGCGTGTATAAATAGTCAATGAGTTTGTTAGCTCTCACCTGGATGCACTAAGCAGGCTAGACACTGAGCCATGAGGATGTAGAAAAGAACAGTCAAAAGACCTGTGTAACGAGGTAATGAAACTTTACAAAGATGGAAAAGGATATAAAAAGATATCCAAAGCCTTGAATATGCCAGTCAGTGCTGTTCAATCACTTAATAAGAAGTGGAAAATTTGGAGATCTCTTGATACCAAGCCAAGGTCAGATAGATCAAGAAAGATTTCAGCCACAACTGCCACAGGAACTGTTCAGGATACAAAGAAAAATCCACAAGTAACCTCAGGAAAAATACAGGCTGCTCTGGAAAAAGATGGTGTAGTTGTTTTTAAGGAGCACAATATGATGATACTTTAACAAAAAAGAGCTGCATGGTCAAGTTGCCAGAAAGAAGCCTTTAATGTTAAAGTTCTACAAAAAAAAGCAAAAAAAAAGCCTAGTTACAATATGCCCAACAACACTTTGACATGCCACATTGGCTTTTATGTGGCATTGGCACAGTAAAGGCGTCCTTCTGGAAGCTCAACCATGCAGCTCTTTTTGTTCAAGTATCATTGAATTGTGCTCCTTAACCACTTGCTTACTGGGCACTTAAACCCCCCTCAGTCCCAGACCAATTTTCAGCTTTCAGCGCTGATGCACTTTGAGTGACAATTACGCGGTCATACAACACTGTACCCAAATGAAATTTTTATCATTTTTTTCCCACAAATAGAGCTTTCTTTTGGTGGTATTTAGTTACAGCTCGGAGTTTTATTTTTTGCTAAACAAACAAAAAAAGATGCAAAAAAAAAAAAAAAAAAAATTATGTTTTAATAGTTTGTTATAAAATTTTGCAAACGGGTCATTTTTCTCCTTCATTGAAGTGCGCTGATAAGGCGGCACTGATAGGCTGCATTGGTGGGCACTGATGGGCTGCATTGGTGGGCACTGATAGGCTGCATTGGTGGGCACTGATAGGCTGCACTTGTGGGCACTGATAGGCATAGTTAAGGCGGCACTAATAGGCACAGATAAGGCGGCACCGATGGGCACAGATAAGGCGGCACTGATGGGCAAAGATGGGCACAGATAAGATGGCACGGATGGGTGGCACGGATAAGTGGCACGGATGGGTGGCACGGATGGGCACTGATAGGTACCACAGATAGATGGGACTGATGGGCACTGATAGGTGGCACTGATAGGTGGCTCTGATAGGTGGCACTGCTGGGCACTGATGGGCGGCACTGCTGGGCACTGATGGGCGGCACTGGGGTGCAGCACCTTTGAGGCAGATTGGGTGGCACTGTGGGTGGCACTGTGGGTGGCACTGTGGGGTGGCACTGTGGGGTGGCACTGTGGGGTGGCACTGTGGGTGGCACTGTGGGTGGCACTGTGGGCATTATGGGCACAGACGGGGGGCACTTACTTTTACTTTGTTATATTTCAGGATGGCACTGCGGGAGGCAGGTGGGCACTGGCAGGTGGCATGTGGTGCCTTTCATTGCTGGCCGTGATCGGGACTGATGTCCCGATCACGGCCGCCGGTGATCGCCTTTTTTTTTTCTCCTCGCGCTGTCAGCGCGAGGAGGAATAATAGCCGATTACCGGCTCCGTTCTATCACATGATCAGCTGTCATTGGCTGACAGCTGATCACGTGATAAGGGGTCGGGATCGACCCCTTACACGGATCGGTGATCAGGCGAGTCTCACGGACTCGCCGATCACAGAGCGCGCCGCGCGCGCCCCTCAGGGGGCGCGCAGGCCGCTCGTAACCGGGACGACGTCAATAGACGTAGTCCCGGAAATCTAGGTCCGCGCTAATGCCGTCATTCGGCAATAGCGCGGTACCCAAGTGGTTAAAAACAACCACACTGTCTTTTTGGAGAGCAGCCTGTATTTCTCCTGCGGTTACCTGTGGGTTTTTCTTTGTATCCTGAGCAATTCTTTTGCCAGTTGTGGCTGCAATCTTTCTTGGTCTACCTGACCTTGGCTTGGTATCATAAGAGCCCCAAATGTTCTACTTAGTAAAAAGTGATTAAACAGTACTGACTGGCATATTCAAGGCTTTGGATATCTTTTTATATCCATCTTTTATTCCCATCTTTGTAAAGTTTCATTACTTTGTTATGCAGGTCTTTTGACTGTTCTTTTCTACCGCCTCATGGCTCAGTGTCTAGCCTGCTTAGTGCATCCATGTGAGAGCTAACAAACTCATTAACTATTTATACGCAAACACTAATAGTGATTTAACCACTTCAGCCTCGGACCAATAAATACCTTAAGGACCAGAGGTCTTTTTCCAATTTTGCACTGCGCTGCTTTAACTGGTAATTGCGCGGTCATGCAATATTGCACCCAAACGAAATTTGCGTCCTTTTCTTCCCACAAATAGAGCTTTCTTTTGATGGTATTTGATTGCCTCTGCGATTTTTATTTTTTGCGATATAAATGGAAAAAGAGCGAAAATTTTGAAAAAAAATGATATTTTCTTCTTTTTGTTATAAGAAAAATCGAATAAACTAAATTTTAGTCATACATTGAGGGCAAAATTTATTCAGCCACATGTCTTTAGTAAAAAAAATGTCAATAAGCGTATATTTTTTGGTTTGCGCAAAAGTTATAGCGTCTACAAACTAGAGTACATTTTCTGGAATTTACACAGCTTTTAATTTATGACTGCCTATCTCATTTCTTGAGGTGCTAAAATGGCAGGGCAGTACAAACCCCCCCCAAATGACCCCATTTTGGAAAGTAGACACCCCAAGGAAACTGCTGATGGGTATGTTGAGCCCATTGAATATTATTTTTTTTTGTCCTAAGGGATTGAATAATGACAAAAAAAAAAAAAAAAAAAAGTACAAAAAGTTGTCACTAAATGATATATTGCTCACACATGCCATGGTTATATGTGGAATTGCACCCCAAAATATATTCCGCTACTTCTCCCAAGTACGGGGATACCACATGTGTGGGACTTTTTGGGAGTCTAGTCGCGCACGGCATCCCGAAAACCAATCACCACCTTCAGGATTTCTAAGGGTGCAAATTTTTGATTTCACCCCTCACTACCTATCACAGTTTCGAAGGCCATAAAAAGCCAAAATAGCACAAAACCCCCCAAAATGACCCCATTTTGGAAAGTAGACACCCCAAGCTATTTACTGAGAGGCATGTTGAGTCCATGGAATATTTTATATTTTGCCACAAGTTGCGGGAATATTACAAACTTTTTTTTTTTTGCACAAAGTTGTCACTAAATGATATATTGCTCACACATGCTATGGGCATATGTGAAATGACACCCCAAAATACATTCTGCTGCTTCTCCTGAGTACAGGGATACCACATGTGTGGGACTTTTTGGGAGCCTAGCCACGTACGGGACCCCGAAATCCAAGCACCGCCTTCAGGATTTCTAAGGGCATAATTTTTTTATTTTACTCCTCACTACCTATCACTACCTATCACAGTTTTGACGGCCATAAAATGCCAAGATGGCACAAAACCCCCCCAAATGACCCCATTTTGGAAAGTAGACACCCCAAGGAAACTGCTGATGGGTATGTTGAGCCCATTGAATATTTATTTTTTTTATCCTAAGGGATTGAATAATGACTAAAAAAAATAAAAAATAAAAAATGTACAAAAAGTTGTCACTAAATGATATATTGCTCACACATGCCATGGTTATATGTGGAATTGCACCCCAAAATATATTCCGCTACTTCTCCCGAGTACGGGGATACCACATGTGTGGGACTTTTTGGGAGTATAGTCGCGCACGGCATCCCGAAAACCAATCACCACCTTCAGGATTTCTAAGGGTGCAAATTTTTGATTTTACCCCTCACTACCTATCACAGTTTCGAAGGCCATAAAAAGCCAAAATAGCACAAAACCCCCCAAAATGACCCCATTTTGGAAAGTAGACACCCCAAGCTATTTACTGAGAGGCATGTTGAGTCCATGGAATATTTTATATTTTGCCACAAGTTGCGGGAATATTACAAACTTTTTTTTTTTTGCACAAAGTTGTCACTAAATGATATATTGCTCACACATGCTATGGGCATATGTGAAATGACACCCCAAAATACATTCTGCTGCTTCTCCTGAGTACAGGGATACCACATGTGTGGGACTTTTTGGGAGCCTAGCCGCGTACGGGACCCCGAAATCCAAGCACCGCCTTCAGGATTTCTAAGGGCATAATTTTTTTATTTTACTCCTCACTACCTATCACTACCTATCACAGTTTTGACGGCCATAAAATGCCAAGATGGCACAAAACCCCCCCAAATGACCCCATTTTGGAAAGTAGACACCCCAAGGAAACTGCTGATGGGTATGTTGAGCCCATTGAATATTTTTTTTTTTTATCCTAAGGGATTGAATAATGACTAAAAAAAATAAAAAATAAAAAATGTACAAAAAGTTGTCACTAAATGATATATTGCTCACACATGCCATGGTTATATGTGGAATTGCACCCCAAAATATATTCCGCTACTTCTCCCGAGTACGGGGATACCACATGTGTGGGACTTTTTGGGAGTATATGTAAATTACCCCATTTTGGAAAGTAGACACCCCAAGCTATTTACTGAGAGTCATGTTGTCTGAACGAAAAAAAAGAGATTGATCGGTGGGTATGCCCACCATTAGATACCTCCCTTCATCCACCCACTTCTAATGATGGACATACATGCACCATTTATATATGCCGAAGCATGGGGGCATCCTCCCGCAAAAAAGTTATGCCGCGTACATACGTTCAAACTTTTCCATGGGCAAGCCCCCTGTCGGAATTTTGACCGTATGTACGCGGCATTAGGAGCAAAATCACTCCTCCACCCCTTATGCCCCCATGCTTCGGCATATATGCTCTTTTTTAACTGTGGTGGTGAAATCACCGCCTACAGCACTGGAGTCACGGCTTTATGTATCGTGGGAGCAAACGCTGTTGCTGTCAAGATAAATAAATCCGCGCTGCAGCTGAATGGCGTACCTGCTAAGCAAATTATGGTTAACGTTAAAACAAAGTAACATCCCAGTAAAACCTTACCATACCATACCTGCAAAGCAATTGCCAAAAAAAACAGTAAAAAATAAAACATTTTTTAACACAACCTGTGCCTAAAATATATATATGCCGAAGCATGGGGGCATCCTCCCGCAAAAAAGTTATGCCGCGTACATACGTTCAAACTTTTCCATGGGCAAGCCCCCTGTCGGAATTTTGACCGTATGTACGCGGCATTAGGAGCAAAATCACTCCTCCACCCCTTATGCCCCCATGCTTCGGCATATATGCTCTTTTTTAACTGTGGTGGTGAAATCACCGCCTACAGCACTGGAGTCACGGCTTTATGTATCGTGGGAGCAAACGCTGTTGCTGTCAAGATAAATAAATCCGCGCTGCAGCTGAATGGCGTACCTGCTAAGCAAATTATGGTTAACGTTAAAACAAAGTAACATCCCAGTAAAACCTTACCATACCATACCTGCAAAGCAATTGCCAAAAAAAACAGTAAAAAATAAAACATTTTTTAACACAACCTGTGCCTAAAATATATATATGCCGAAGCATGGGGGCATCCTCCCGCAAAAAAGTTATGCTGCGTACATACGTTCAAACTTTTCCACGGGCAAGCCCTCCGTCGGAATTTTGACCGTATGTACGCGGCATTAGGAGCAAAATCGCTCCTCCACCCCTTATGCCCCCATGCTTCGGCATATATGCTCTTTTTTAACTGTGGTGGTGAAATCACCTCCTACAGCACTGGAGTCGCGGCTTTATGTATCGTGGGAGCAAACGCTGTTGCTGTCAAGATAAATAAATCCACGCTGCAGCTGAATGGCGTACCTGAAAACATGAAAAATGGTTAACAATAACACAGTAAACAGTAAAGTATAAAAAATTTGAGAGAAGAGAGAGAGAGAGAGAGAGAGAGAGAGAGAGAGAGAGAGAGAACAATAAAACGACAACTATTTTTGGTTTTTATATTTTATATTTTTTTTGGTGTTTTTATTTTACTTTTTTTTTTTTTTTTTTTTTTATACACTTTTTTTTGAACTGTAAACTGTAACTGTAACGGTTCGGGTCTCTCAAAATGCGATGGCATCTTGGGAGACCCTGTGTAAGTGTGCCTAGCCTGTGAAATGCTGTACCCTACGCTAATACTTCACTAGTGAATGGTAGCGTTCAAAACACTCACCCTGACAAAGACCAGGATTGCCAGGACAGCGTGGACAATAAGAACGGGTGTCACGCCTATATCCGCGCTTGCTACAGACACGACATCTTTTTTGGGGGGCTCGTTGGGTAGGGGTACTCGGGAGGACATAAGAATAATGCCTCTCATACAGCCGGCTTACTGCATTTGGTTGGGAATGGTGAGGTACAGAACCGTCTGGAAACAGAAGCTCTGTGACAACCTCTCTTTGGAAGAAAAGAAAGGTTAATGTTCCGCCTGAAGCTTTGTATAGCACAAAAGCATTCAGCAAAGCCAATTGAAATAAGTAAGCAGACACTTTTTTGTACCAGCGTCTGGTCTTACGGGAAGTTAGATACGGCGCTAACATCTGGTCATTGAGGTCCACCCCTCCCATATTTTTGTTATATTCGTGGACACAGAGGGGTTTCTCCACAATACCAGTCGCCGTAGAAATTTGGACCGTCGTGTCTGCATGAAGGGAGGTAAGAACGAAAACATTCTTATTATGCCTCCACTTCATAGCGAGCAAATTATTACACCGATAGCAGGCTCTCTCCCCCAGCCTAAGACGGGAATCTACAAGCCGCTGGGGAAAGCCCCGGCGATTAGGTCGCACGGTGCCACATGCTCCAATCTGATTATCAAATAAATGACTAAACAGTGGCACGCTGGTGTAATAGTTGTCCACGTACAAGTGGTACCCCTTTCCGAATAAGGGTGACACCAATTTCCACACTATCTTGCCAGCGCTTCCTATGTAATCAGGGCAGTTCTCCGGCTCTACGTAACTATCTTTACCCTCATAAACCATAAAGCTCCATGCATAGCCTGTGGCCCTGTCACAGCACTTATAGAGCTTGACCCCGTATCTGGTACGCTTGTTGGGAATGTACTGTTTGAATGACAAGCGACCAGTAAACTTAACCAGGGACTCATCAACGCAGACAACTTTTTGGGGAGTAAACAAGTCTGCAAAACGTTGGTTGAAGTGGTTTATGAGGGGCCGAATTTTGTAGAGCCGATCGTATTCAGGGTCTCCACGTGGACGACAAAGTTCATTGTCACTGAAGTGCAAGAACCGCAAGATCTGCTCGTATCGTGCCCTGGGCATGGAGTTAGAGAACACGGGCATGTGGTCAGCCGGATGCGTGGACCAATAAGCCCGCATCCGCATAAATTTATGTGTGCCCATGTTGAGGGAAAGGCCCAGAAACGACTTAAATTCGGAAACCGTAACTGGTTTCCAATCTCTGGCAAGAGACGGCAACTGGGGATTAGCGGCGATGCGTTGACCAGCATATAAATTGGTTTGGTCCACAATAGATCTATAGAGATCTTCCGTGAGATACAGAGAATAAAAATCGAGTGGCGTAAAATCATCTGTATCCACCTGAATACCGGGTTGGGCAGTGAATGGGGGAAGTACGGGTTCTGCAGAAGTGGTGGGCACCCAATTGGGATAGGCAAATTCTGCAGGAAGGGCACTATGGGTACGACGGGCCTGTCTTTGTCTTCTTCTTCTTGGTGGCAGCGGGACACTACTTGTGCTTGCCACCTCGCCAGCTTGAACTGCACTTATGGGACTCGCCACGTCACCACGTGATACTGCAGTGCTGGATGTACGTCCAGGGTGTACTAGGCCGCTGGTGCTTGCCAGTTCACCAAAAGGATGAGCGGCGCTAGTACTGGCTCTATACTCCATACGAGGGACTTGCGGTTCCTGCACCTCAACAACATCAGAAAATCGGGGTCGGGTACGCCTGACAATAGCAGGGACCTCTTCTTCGTCGTCAGAGCTATCTGACATGGAGGCGCTGTCCTCTACAGGTTCGTATTCTGAGCCTGATTCTGACAGATCAGTGTCTTCCTCTTCACTATCTGTCATGCTCAGAAACGTGTAGGCCTCTTCACTAGTGTACCTTCGCTTTGCCATTTTGGGCTCTAAATTTAGGGGTACAGTAGTGAGACTCACAGGTAAAAAAGCACCTAGCCTGTCAGCGACTGTATAAAACGCTACCAAAAAAAACTGTTAGCGATCGCAGGGATCAGGCCTGACTCTGCGAACGCTGCAGTTATGTGTGTTGTGTTTTGTAAGTGACAGTGATCGATCGATACTGCACTTGGGTGGGCTGGGCTGGGCTGGGCTGGGCAGAGGGGCAAAACGCAGGTGCTAGCAGGTATCTGGGCTGATCCTGCTAACAATGCGTTTTTTTAGAACCCTAAATTGCTGGGCACGCTAGTATAGATCTGATCAGATATTGATCTGTTCGGATACTATACCACTAAGGGAGGTAGGTGTATGCTTTGCGCGTGGGTGTTAGCGGTGCTGGCACTAACCTAGCACTGCCTGGGGCGACGCAGACCCTTTCTGACCCTAAAACCAAATTTATATCACCCGCCGGGTGATCAGGGGGTTAAACCTTTATTAGGTAATAAATGGCGGGTGCCCTGATGCTATAAAAAGTGAACTACCAAACCAGCGTCACCCGTAACACTTATACGGTGATCACTGGTGAAAGGGTTAACTAAGGGCAATCAGGGGTTAAAACCTTTATTAGGTATTTATATGGGGGTACCTGAAGCTTTATAAAAAGCTGACGGGGAACCTAAATAACTAAATAACTAACTGGCTAACCAGCGTCACCAGTGACACTTATGCAGCGATCGCTGGTGAAAGGGTTAACTCTAGGGGCAATCAAAGGGTTAAAACCTTTATTAGGTTATATATCGGGGTACCTAACGGTATAAAAACCTGGCGTTGAACCTAAAAAAAAACTAGCTTCCTAGCGGGACCAGTGACACTATTGCAGCGATCAGAAAAACGATCGCTTAGTGACACTGGTAAAAGAGGGTGAAAGGGTTAACTGGGAGGGCAATCAAGGGGTTAAACCTTTATTAGGGGGGGGTAGGGGGCTACCCTGGACCTAAAGGGGCCTAACACTAGCTGCCCTGACACTTTTTACAGTCACAACTGACACTAAATGTAGTGATCAATAAATAAATGAACACTGCATTAGTGACACTGTGACTGGGGGGGGGCGGGGGGCCGATCGGGGGGGTGATCGGGGGGTGACTGGGGTGAAATGTGTGCCTGTGTGTACCTATGTGTCAGTGGACTGTTGGTGCACTTACTTGCGTCTTCACTCCTCGCTGTCCGGTTCAAAAAGACCGCCACGAGGAGTGTGACATCACTTCCTCCTCCTGTGTTTACATTTTCACAGGGGAGGAAGTTCGTCACTGGCCAGGAGCGATCGAGAGGCGATGGGCGGAAACCAGCGGCCATCCCCTCATCGCCGATCGCTCCGGCACCGAAAGGGACCGCCGTATCTAGCGGGAGGGGGTCCGATCGGACCCCCCACCCGCTAGAAGGCATTCACGTACATTTACGTGATTATGCCTGCCTGTGCCATTGTGTTGACGTACATTGGCAATACGGCGGTCCTGAAGTGGTTAAAAAGCCACAAATGTGGGAAATTAAACTTTAATTGCCATTTTAATCTGTGTGTGCCACCTTCTGTGTCTGTACCAAGGCCAAACATTTCAGGGTATGTAAACTTTGTATCAGGGCCATTTTGGTGATTTCTGTTATCATTATGATTTAAAAAGGATCCAAACACCTGTGATAATAAATGGCTTCATGTGATTGCTAGCCTTAAATAAAAGACAGTTTTTTGGCATGATATGTCATATTTTCAATATTAATGCCAACATTTCACAATTTCTTCCATGGTATTCAAACTTTTGAGTACAATTGTATATATATAATTGTCTTTTATACAAGAAATGAGCTCTGAGCATCAATTGAGCTCTGTAATTTCAAAGCCATTGTATCTAATTTTTAGGGACTCATTAATGACAGGAATAGCACCACTGGATTGGCGCGTGGCCAAAGTGGTGCCTATATTTAAAAAGGAAACAAAGTCTTTACCAAGTAACTATAGACCTGTTAGTTTAACTTCTATAGTTGGGAAGATACTGGAGGGATTAATAAAACACCACATAGACGAGTTCTTGCAGGAAAAAAATATTTTAAGCAACAGATAGCATGGATTCATGAAAGACAGAAGTTGTCAGACAAACCTGATTTCTTTTTATGATGTGGTAAGTAAAACCTTGGACAGAGGGGTGGCGGCGGACGTGGTATACTTGGATTTTGCAAAAGCATTTGATACAGTTCCGCACACACGGCTCAGGTGTAAGGTAAAGTCTACAGGTTTGGAAATATCAGTTTGTAAATGGATAGAAAACTGGCTAAAATACAGAATTCAGAGAGTAGTGGTTAGTGATTCTTACTCTGAATGGTCTAAGGTTATCAGTGGTGTACCCCAAGGTTCAGTGCTGGGACCCTTACTTTTTAATATCTTTATTAATGATATTGGGTCTGGGATCAAAAGCAACATTTCCGTCTTTGCAGATGACACCAAGCTATGCAGTGGAATAACGTCCTTACAGGATGTCTCCAATTTACAAGCCGACCTCAATGCTCTGTCTAATTGGGCGACTATGTGGCAGATGAGGTTTAATGTTGAGAAATGTAAAGTTATGCACTTGGGGGCTAAGAATACATGCTAGGGGAAGTACAACTGGGGGAATCCATAGTGGAGAAGGATCTAGGGGTTTTGGTAGATCATAAGCTCAATAATAGCATGCAATGCCAAGCTGCGGTTTCCAAAGCGAGCAAAGTCCTTTCTTGTATTAAGAGAGGTATGGACTCCAGAGAGAGAGATATCATTTTGCCCCTGTTCAAATCATTAGTAAGACCTCATCTGGAATATGCAGTTCAGTTTTGGGCACCAGTTCTCAAAAAGGATATCGGGGGGAACTGGAGAAAGTGCAGAGAAGGGCTACCAAACTGATAAGAGGCATTGAGGACCTCAGCTATGAGGAAAGATTAGCGGAACTGAATTTATTCACTCTTGATAAGAGGAGATTAAGGGGGGATATGATCAACATGTACAAACATATAAGGGGTCCATATAGCGAACTTGGTGTTGAGTTATTCACTTTACAGTCAACAAAGAGGACAAGGGGGCACTCTTTACGTCTAGAGGAAAAGAGATTTTATCTCCAAATATGGAAAGGTTTCTTTACAGTAAGAGCTGTGAAAATGTGGAATAGATTCCCTGCAGTGGTGGTTCTGGCCAGCTCAGTGGATTGCTTTAACCACTTACAGACCGAACCATTTTGCTGGTCAAAGACCAGACCACTTTTTGCGATTCGGCACTGCGTCGCTTTAACTGACAATTGCGCGGTCGTGCGACGTGGCTCCCAAACAGAATTGACGTCCTTTTTTTCCCACAAATAGAGCTTTCTTTTGGTGGTATTTGATCACCCCTGCGTTTTTTTTTTGCGCTATAAACAAAAATAGAGCGACAATTTTGAAAAAAACGCATTATTTTTTACTTTTTGTTATAATAAATATCCCCCAAAAATATATAAAAAAACATTTTTTTCCCTCAGTTTAGGCCGATACCTATTCTTCTACATATTTTTGGTAAAAAAAATCGCAATAAGCGATTATTGATTGGTTTGCGCAAAAGTTAGAGCGTTTACAAAATAGGGATAGTTTTATAGCATTTTTATTAATAATTTTTTATTGTTTTTTTTTACTAGTAATGGCGGCGATCAGCGATTTTTATTGTGACTGCGACATTGTGGGGGACCCATCGGACATTTTTGACACATTTTTGGGACCATTGTCATTTATACAGTAATCACTGCTATATAAATGCAGTGATTTCTGTGTAAATGACACTGGCAGTGAAGGGGTTAACCAGTGGGTGGCAGTGTAGGGGTTAAGTGTTCCTAGGGGTGTGTTACTAACTGTGGGGGGGTTGGGCTTTCATTTAGTGAACACTGATCTCTGCTCCAATCACATGGAGCAGAGATCAGCGTCACTAGCTGCTAGGCAGAATGGAGAAATGCTGTTTACACAGCATTTCCTCTATTCGACCGCTCCGTGAGACGATCGCGGGGATGCCCGCGGCGACCGAGTCCGCGGGTCCCGCGACCGGACTCACGGGGGTCCCGACTGGCATTGGCAGGGCGGCATTGAATATTGGACGTACCTGTACGCCAATATGCCTGCCCGTGCCATTCTGTCGGCGTACATCGTCGTGCGCTGGTCGGGAACCGGTTAAGAAGAGCCTGGATTATTTCCTAAGTGTACTCAATATAACTGGGTACTAACATTTATAGGTAAAGTTGATCCGGGGAAAATCCGATTGCCTCTCGGGGATCAGGAAGGAATTTTTTCCCCTGCTTTAGCAAATTGGATCATGCTCTGCTCTGTTTTTTTGCCTTCCTCTGGATCAACTGTGGGTATAGAATTGGGTATATGGGATTGTATGATATTATTATTATAATTATTTTTATTTTTTTGTCGTTTAACTGGATGGACTTGTGTCTTTTTTCAACCTGACTAACTATGTAACTATGTAACTGTATACGACACCTATGATTCATGGGCACAGAAATTAAGCACAGTACAGATCCATGTGCTGGTGTGAATAATCCCTTATGCCCCGTACACACAATAAGGCGTTCCGACAAAACCACAAAACCGTGGATTTTTGTTTGAAAGGATATGGTTCCAACTTGCCTTGCATACACATGGTCACAAAATGTTGGCCAACAATTATGAACATAGTGAGGTACAAGACGTACATGATATCTCCATTGTGAATGCTAGTTTTACAGGACCGAGTGCTTCCGGCTCATACTTGATTTTGAGCATGCGCGGACTTTTGTCCGACTGACTTGTGTACATATGTTTGGAAAGTCCAACAACAAACATTTGTTGGCGTAAAATTTGAGAACCTGCTAGCCAAGATTTGGCCGAAAGTCCGACAACAAATGTTCGATGGAGCATACACACGGTCGGACTTTCCTCCAACAAGCTCACATCCAACCTTTGTTGTCAGAAAATCTAATTGTGTGTACGCGGTATTAGACTTCTTTGCATGTTTTAAAATATTTTCTATCTTATACAATTTTTGTTGTTTAACCTATCTTTTAAAAAAATTAGCAAAATGAAAGTTGTCTATCACCTTATTAATGATTCTCTTACAAAATATCAGGTGAAATTGGAGACATGGCTGACTCTTAGCCTTTGTACACACGGTCGGACATTCAGACAACCAAATCCGTCGGATTTTGTCCGACGGATTTTGTCCGAAGGATTTTGCCCAAAACTGTTGCATACACACAGTTGGACAAAGTTGTCAGAAAATCCGATCGTACTTAACGTGATGACGTTATTTCGTCAGGACGGGACTACGTTCAGGCTAGTAGCCAATAGCTTTGGTCTAGGAATTTGATCTGAGCATGCATGGCACTTTGATCGGAATTCTCTACACATGATCGGACAAAGTCCGATCGGATCATGTTGTCGGAAAATTTTATAGCCCAGCCAACAATTGGAAAACTTGGACCGTCGGATACTCCGACGGAAACAGTCCGATGGAGCCCACACACTGTCGGATTATCCGACAACACGGTCCTATCGAACATTGTCCATCTGAATGTCCAACCGTGTGTACAAGGGCTAAGACACCTCGTGTAGGATAGTTGTGATTACCACAGACTATATTCCAGTGGTGGCTGGTGCTCTAATGTTTTTTTTGTTTTTTTTTTGGGGGGGGGGGGGGGCACAAACAAACTGAAAAATTCTGAAAAGTACTAAAAAAAATACTTTAATTGCAGCCTCACTGTGCCATCAAATGCAGCCACTGTGCCATCAATTGCAGCCAGTGTATCCATCAAATGCAGCCACTGTGCCCATCAATTGCAGCCACTGTGCCCATCAAATGCAGCCACTGTGCCATCAATTGCAGCCATTGTGCCCATCAATTGCAGCCACTGTACCATCAATTGCAGCCTCTGTGCCCATCAAATGCCGCCACTGTGCCCATCAAATGCCGCCACTGTGCCCATCAAATGCAGCCACTGTGCCATCAATTGCAGTCACTGTGCTCATCAAACGCAGCCACAGGTGCCCATAAAATGAAGCCACTATGCCTATCAAATGCAGCCACTGTGCCCATCAATTGCAGCCACTGTGCAATCAATTGCAGCCACTGTGCCCATTAAATGCAGCCACTGTGCCCATCAAATGCAGCCACTGTGCCCATCAAATGCCCCCTGCCTGCCCACTTACTGTCTGACTGGAACTTACCCAATCTTGGTGGCAGGTCAGGCAGCGGGTGAAGGTGAGCTGTGGGACAGGCAGCGGGTCAGGCAGCGGAGAGCTGTGTCCTCCATGCATCTCTTCTTTCTTCCTGCTAGACATCCAATAGAAGTGTCTGTCCTTTCAGCCAATCAGGTGAGGGGTATTAGACCCGTGCTTCCCGATTGGTATGGAGGCGGTTCAGTGTTAGAAAAGCGAATATTAATTAGCTTTTCTAACACACCTGGGTGGGCTCCGAGCGCAATATTCTGAGCTCTGAGTCCACCCTATTTTGAAGCCTATTATTCTAATCAGGTGCTTCAAAAAACACCCCCACTGCTGTAATTCAGGCGTTTGGTGTCCTAAAACGAGCTGGATGCCTGAATAGGGGTTGGCCGTGGCTGCCATGGATAGATTCATACTATACATGAATCCATCCTTAACACATATAGGGGGGTGGCGCCCGTGCGCCCATAATGGATGGGCCGCCACTGCTATATTGCTGCTCTGGCATTCTTGCTAATGATTAGGCTTCTTCTTCTCCTGGGTGATCTATGCATGTACTTTGCAGGGATTTTAACAAACTTTGGTCCAAATTCCTACTTTTTGTTATTCTGAAGAAATAGCTGTTTATTTATCTGGGACTATGTGCAAAATGAATGTGAATGGAAGTGATTTTAGAATAATCAACCAGCCTGCAAGGTTATAATGAGGAAAGTGGCAGGGTCTCCATCCTTTTAGACGTCTCACCAAAAAATATCATTTTTGGTGCAGGGGATCCCTGAAATTTTAAAGGGAAAAACACTGCGCTATGATAAGAAAATGTTAAAGGTAACTAAAAAACAGCTGCTGACACTTAAACAAACAAAGTTCAGTGAATATAAGGTAACAAATAGTGTAGCGCTAGATATGTAGAAAAGTGACAGTATACCGCACATGAGTGATAAACTATGTAGTTATGAAGAAGGATATAAATTCACTAGACATACAACAAAAAAAAAAAAGTGTGAATACTGAAGAGTATCAATAACTAAAGTGTAAATTATAGATTTTAGTGTTGCGCAATATACAAAAGAGTGGGAGGGGGGGGGGGGGGAGGGAAGAAAAGGGGGGGAGGGGAAGGAGTAAAGAGAGGGGTGAAGAAGAAATAAGGGATGGAGGGGGAAAGGCAAGGGGGCAAGGGGGTTACAAATGAAAGGATACTAGAAAGAAAATAGAGATATGGATAGTGACTAAATATAAACAGTGCCTTTAGACTAATAAACTGCGTGATGGGCTAAATAAAAAGATGATAATAACAATCATAAGTAAATGCCTAAGCACATAAATATTAAAATCCAAAAACTGTGCAAAACTGCAATATAGCGTGCCAAGTGAATATATAAATAAAGTGACAATCCAAGGTATATACCAAATACCAACAATCTATATGCACTCACATAAGCACAATACCATGTGGCATGCCAGGTGGATATGTGAAAAAGAAAACAAATCTCAATAAATCCAATAAACATATAAAAAAAAACATAAAATGAGTATTCCATGCAGTGTATTACATTGTGCAAATGATGCTAGCAGCAATACAGGACGTGACCATTGCAGGTGAAAAAAATAAATAAATAAAAAAAAATTAAAAAAATTTATAAAAATAAAAACGGATAAAGTGCTAGTAGTCAATATGAACTGTTCAAAAATGTAAACGTGCAGTATTCTGAAAGTAAAAGTTCTTTGCTTCAGACTCCAGTGACACGTGCAAACATATACGTGCAGTGACTTTTTCTTTCTGTCATCCAATGAATGAACGGATGTGCCCTTACCTCACGGCTGTGAGGTTACAGCCTTATTGAAATAATGATGTATAGCTTGCTCCAATTCCTATGACCTTAGGGTAGGTGTGCCTCACAAAATAAGGAGATGGTAATCCATAGTGTAATAGTTTAGAAAAAAACAGTTTATTAGGTTAAAATAACAGGGTACTCACATTGAGGAGTAAACATGTAAAGCGGTATATAGAGCAACGAACAGTGCATTCCAGCGTCCTTCCTAGTGTCTCTCTCACTTCCTTCCTTGCGCATTCGTCACCGTCACGTGACTTCTTCAGGGAATGAACTAAAGTGTGAGTCCCAGTGAAAATAGTCCACATATATTAAATGGTGCACAAATATTGTGGTTAATCTTCCCCACGAGGGAATCAGGAAATCCACGGATCAGGTAGAACCAGAAATATCAGCTTGTCTGAAGTGGTTTCAAAAATTAGATTAAATACTCTTACCAGAGAGGGTGGACTCATCTGTCATACGACGGTTGAGTCAACAGCGCTTGAGGTCCAAACATGGAACCAATAATGGATTGATAGTAGTCCAAGTAGATGGCTCAGTGGACTCCAGTTTGGGAGGACTTCCGATGTTGAAAGGCTGTGGTATACGTCTCTCAAGGCGACAGGATCTAATTAGTCGCGTTGGGGTGCCAACCCCAAATATGGGGGATGTTCAGCAAAAAAGAAAGAAAAAGAAAAAAGAGGCTCCAAATGGTGCAGATCAGATGGTAACCATTGGGTTTTATTTTAAAAAGTCATAAAAACTATAACAAAATTATGACATGTGATCACAAAATATATATATATTAAAAGAAAAAGCAATGTGGGGTATCAAATGCAAGGGCCACATTGCTTTTTTCTTTTAATATATATTTTTTTTTGTGATCACATGTCATAATTTTGTTATAGTTTTTATGACTTTTTAAAATAAAACCCAATGGTTACCATCTGATCTGCACCATTTGGAGTCCACTGAGCCATCTACTTGGACTACTATCAATCCATTATTGGTTCCATGTTTAGACCTCAAGCGCTGTTGACTCAACCGTCGTATGACAGATGAGTCCGCCCTCTCTGGTAAGAGTATTTAATCTAATCATCTTTATATGAGTAGTTTGTCCCATCTTTTTGCTTTGGACTCTGCTTTTCCAAAATTCTTGATATGAGTAGTTTGTGTTTGAACACAAAAATTAAATCTTATACTTAAGCGGTGAGCACTTTGATCTTTTCTTTCTACCCATGACCTGGCGTCCTTGCTGAGATCTAAGGAGATGTGAGAGAAGTTTATGGTCTGTGTTAACCCTTTTGATACCCGCTTGCATGACCACCTGTTTGCACAGGGGTCCATGCCATAAGGTGAGAGTGATTAGTTAGATCGGAGGTGGAGGGATTGTCACGCTTCTGTGAAAAAAAAATGACTTACGTCAGTGCTACAGTTTGAATTTAAAATGATTTTGTGTGAACTGTGAAGTTAATTCATGGATTGTAGAAACAAACTAGTGTCGGGTGATTGTATATAGTGTATACCACATTTATCACTGACTAATGCAGAGTTGCAATGCAAGGAGATCAGCTAAAAGTAGTTGGATCTGTATGTGCGTTATAATTAGTCAAAATTAATCGATAACAAAAAATTGATTAATCGAACATGAAAATTTTAATCAGTAACAGCCCTAATAAATATATTAATTATGAATATAATTATTAATTATTATATATATATATACATCTCATTCTAATATTTACTTGCCACTGACTTCACAACTAAACACAATATTTTATGCATTGACTAATTTCACTGTTTTTATTAGTAGCACCATAGTTTTCTTGACCTCCAAGTACCCGCAGTTATAATCTTCTAATCTATTTCTACTGGGAGATAATGATGGATTGATCTAGAAAACACAACATAACAGATTGTAATGTTGGAAACACACTGTTTTTTTTTTTTTTGTTTATGGCTTAAGTGCTTAGGTGTCCCTAATGTTTATGTGAAAACTTGTGTTGGCTGCTGAACACACTTATTAACATACACTGGGGAGATGGCTATAGATGGATATTAAGCTAAATTACCTCAAGGGATTCCCTAAATCGTGACAGTGTGAACCATACGGTTTGATGATTTCCCTGGCTACTGCTATCTTATCTCCTCTAGAGCATGGACAGGAGCTCCCTGGTGCAGTCATATCTGACAGTGCCATTAGAAGCTCATTTTACGCCAGCCCTGGGTTTTCAGATTATTTTCTCTTCCACATTTCCCACTTAGTTGTCACATTAAGATTTATCACTGTGCAGTCCATCTTGAAATGAAATTTACCAATAGCTTTTTTTCTATTAGTTGTAGAAAGAACTTCTTCGTTGTATCCCTGGGATAAAGATATGGGGACATAACCATTCTCTGTAGATAGGTAATGTAGATGTAAGAAAACAGCTTCATGTACTATGTTGTAGTAATGTTTTCTTTGAAATATTTAACATTAAACTGTGTTATTTACCTATTTTTTTTTTTTTTTTACATTTTACAGATATACTTGTCAACATGATTATATTCCTTGCCCACCCATTTGCTAATACATATTTTTCTAGAAGAAAACAAACTTACATTTAGTAAAGGAGGACAACTCCGATTTAAAATAGGCTTACGTGTGGCAGTCGGGATTTTTTTTTTTTTTTTTAACAATGCCTTTTTGTTATACTATGTTGTGGAAGAAATGTATTTTTACTTACAGTGCAATGTGCACCCATTTTCCAGTTTTTGAAATTGCATCTATAAAGGTGAATGTGGCATGTACAGTATTTTGTACATTTTCTTACTCAGTTAAACATGACTTGTGGCCACTCATTAAAATTAGAAGAAAAGAGGTTTAACCTTAAACTACATAGAGGGTTCTTTACTGTAAGGCTATGTACACACGATATGATTTTCCGACAACAAAACCCTGGATTTTTTTCCAAAGGATGTTGGCTCAAACTTGTCTTGCATAAACACGGTCACACGTTGTCAAATGTTGTTGGAAATTCCGAACGTCAAGAACGCGGTGACGTACAACACGTACCACGAGTCGAGAAAAAGGAAGTTCAATAGGTCTTCTGCTTGATTTCGAGCATGCGTGGACTTTTGTGCGTCGGAATTGTGTAAACATGCTCAGAATATCCGACAAGTCTTGTTGATCTGAAAATTTGAGAACCTGTTCTTAAACATTTAATGGCGTAAATACTTTCCGACAACATATGTTGTTGGAAAATCCTATTGTTTTTACGGCCCATAAGAGTGGCAAGGGCGTGGAATTCCCTTCCACAGGCAGTGGTCTCAGCGGGGAGCATCAATAGTTTCAAGAAACTATTAGGTAAGCACCTGAACAACCAGAACATACAGGGACTTGATGGACTTGTGTCTTTTTTCAACCTCACCTACTATGCAATAATGTAACTACAGGCATACCCCACTTTTAAGTATACAATGGGGTTTAAAAGTGAGCCTTATTTTGCACTTTCCAGTTTTAGTAAATAAACCCCATTGCCTACTTAAAATTGGGGTATGCCTGTATGTGTATAGATGAAGGACACAGTAGGGCTTATGTAACAACAAAGAAAACACTGATGCTGTAGAAAAACACCAAATTAGCTGATATAAACAATGCTTTGTGTAAATTGTTCTCTGCATCAGATGGTAGACAATTAAAGCCCCCCAGCATAGATAAGCAGACAGATAGACCTTGTACTAATAAACTCAGCTCTCTTAAAGTGTCATAAAAACTATAAATAAATTATGTATTACATGTGTTCATACTCACTAAGTCACAATTACTGTAAATATGATTTCTGTATTCTGCAAAAACCTGGTTGATCCTTCTATTCTCAATCTCCCCCTTCTGTCTGAGCCCCCGATGCAGCTAGGGATTTTTGCAGAGCAGTGTTGGCAGCTCTGCACATGTACAGTTTATTGCAAGCATGAAAATTTCCTCCTTATCACATCTGAGCAGCCCCTGTGACTATGGAGTCACACATGTGGGTGTATACACAGTGCTAAATGGCAGCTCACTCCCTCCCTCCTCCTCCTTGCCCACTATGATTTGGCACTTATTTTCAGAGTCAGCACTTATTTTCAGACTCTGCACTTATTTGCAGAGTCGTCACTGGGAGAGGACTGACACAGGTGAGGGGAAATAACTGAGGCCAAACTGCTGGTTGGAAGCTAAACAGTGGGGGACCTTGAGTGGAGAGTGAACAAGTCTTGCTTTTGTCTGCTGGTGATTGCTGGTTTGCATTTGTAGGTTCTTTTTGGGGCTTTTCTTTGTAGCTTTTTAACACCTTTTTTATGACACCTTTTAAACAGTTTTTTTCCTTGTTTCCTTCAGCCTACTAATTAAGGGGAGTGGTTAATTGGTCACAGGTGCTTGAGGCCTATATAACCTTTTGTAGAACTCATCGTGAGCCTGCTCATCTTTGAGTCTGTTGGAACTCTGTCCAAGTGGAACTGGTCATCACTTATTCCAGAGTCATCTCTTATTCCAGAGTCATATCTTATTCCAGAGGCACTTATTTGCGGAGTTGGCACTTATTTGCAGACTCTGCACTTTTTTGCAGAGTCGGCACTTTTTTGCAGTCGTCACTAGGAGAGGACTGACACTAGGGATGAGCTTCGTGTTCGAGTCGAACCCATGTTCGACTCAAACATCGTCTGTTCGCCCGTTCGCCAAATTCTGTACATTATGGGCTATTCGCGCCAAATGGGAGTAACGCGTTATGGCCCATAATTCACAGGGGCATCGCAGTGCATTGCTGGCTAATATTTGGCTAAGCATGCACTATGGCCCACATGCTTTGGCCAATCACTGCGCAGAAAAAACAGAGAGCCATGATTGGCCAAAGCCAGGGTCGCTTTGGCCAATTATGGCTCAGGGTGTTTAGTACACACCCGCATAATATAACTCTGCCTGCGCAACCCCAATTGCTGGTGTTCTGCTGGTCCTATACCACAGGTAGCTGCTGCAGCAATTACAACCGGTATATTGTGCCACCTGCACAGTTTACAGCTAAAGCTACCCCAATTGCTGGTGTTCTGCTGGTCCTCTACCTCAGGCAGCTGTAGCAATTAGAGGTGGTGTATTGTGCCACCTGTACAGTGTACAGCTAAAGCTACCCCAATTACTGGTGTTCTGCTGGTCCTATACCACAGGTAGCTGCTGCAGCAATTACAGCCGGTATATTGTGCCACCTGCACAGTTTACAGCTAAAGCTACCCCAATTGCTGGTGTTCTGCTGATCCTATACCTCAGGCAGCTTCAGTAATTACAGTTGGTGTATTGTGCCACCTGTACAGTGTACACCTAAAGCTATCGCAATAGCTGGTGTTCTGCTGGTCCTATACCACAGGCAGCTGTAGCAATTACAGTCGGTGTATTGTGCCACCTGCACAGTTTACATCTAAAGCTACTGCAATTGCTGGTGTTCTGCTGGTCCTATACAACATACAGCTGTATAAATTACAGTCAGTGTATTGTGCCACCTGCACAGTGTACACCTAAAGTTACCCCAATTGCAGGTTTTCTTCTGATCCTATACCACAGGCAGCTGCTGCAGCAATTACAGTCGGTGTATTGTGCCACCTACACAGTGTACAGCTAAAGCTACCCCAATTGCTGGTGTGCTGCTGGTCCTACACCACATGCAGCTGTAGCAATTTAAGTCGGTGTATTGTGCCGCCTGCATAGTGTATACCTAAAGCTACCCCAATTGCTGGTGTTCTTATGATTCTATATCACAGGCAGCTGCTAAAACAATTACAGTCTGTGTATTGTGCCACCTGCACTGTGTACACCTAAAGTTACCCCAATTGCAGGTTTTCTTCTGATCCTATACCACAGGCAGCTGCTGCAGCATTTACAGTCGGTGTATTTTGCCACCTGCACAGTGTACAACTAAAGCTACCCCAATTGCTGGTGTTCTGCTGATCCTATACCTCAGGCAGCTTCAGTAATTACAGTTGGTGTATTGTGCCATCTGCACAGTGTGCACCTAAAGCTACCCCAATTGCTGGTGTTCAGATCCTATATTACAGGCAGACAGCTGCATTAATTACAGTTGTGTAATGTGTCATCTGCACAGTGTGCACCTAAAGCTACCCAAATTGCTGGTGTCCTTCTGATCCTATACCACAGGCAGGTGTAGCAATCACAGTCGGTGTATTGTGCCACCCGCACAGTGTACAGCTAAAGCTACCCCAATTGGTGGTGTTTAGCTGGTCCTATACCACAGGAAGCTGCTGCAGCAATTACAGTCGGTGTATTGTGCCACCTGTACAGTGTACACCTAAAGCTATCGCAATAGCTGGTGTTCTGCTGGTCCTATACCACAGGCAGCTGTAGCAATTACAGTCGGTGTATTGTGCCACCTGCACAGTTTACATCTAAAGCTACTGCAATTGCTGGTGTTCTGCTGGTCCTATACAACATACAGCTGTATAAATTACAGTCAGTGTATTGTGCCACCTGCACAGTGTACACCTAAAGTTACCCCAATTGCAGGTTTTCTTCTGATCCTATACCACAGGCAGCTGCTGCAGCAATTACAGTCGGTGTATTGTGCCACCTACACAGTGTACAGCTAAAGCTACCCCAATTGCTGGTGTGCTGCTGGTCCTACACCACATGCAGCTGTAGCAATTTAAGTCGGTGTATTGTGCCGCCTGCATAGTGTATACCTAAAGCTACCCCAATTGCTGGTGTTCTTATGATTCTATATCACAGGCAGCTGCTAAAACAATTACAGTCTGTGTATTGTGCCACCTGCACTGTGTACACCTAAAGTTACCCCAATTGCAGGTTTTCTTCTGATCCTATACCACAGGCAGCTGCTGCAGCATTTACAGTCGGTGTATTTTGCCACCTGCACAGTGTACAACTAAAGCTACCCCAATTGCTGGTGTTCTGCTGGTCCTATACCTCAGGCAGCTTCAGTAATTACAGTTGGTGTATTGTGCCATCTGCACAGTGTGCACCTAAAGCTACCCCAATTGCTGATGTTCAGATCCTATATTACAGGCAGACAGCTGCATTAATTACAGTTGTGTAATGTGTCATCTGCACAGTGTGCACCTAAAGCTACCCAAATTGCTGGTGTCCTTCTGATCCTATACCACAGGCAGGTGTAGCAATCACAGTCGGTGTATTGTGCCACCTGCACAGTGTACAGCTAAAGCTACCCCAATTGGTGGTGTTTAGCTGGTCCTATACCACAGGAAGCTGCTGCAGCAATTACAGTCTGTGTATTGTGCCACCTGCACTGTGTACACCTAAAGTTACCCCAATTGCAGGTTTTCTTCTGATCCTATACCACAGGCAGCTGCTGCAGCATTTACAGTCGGTGTATTTTGCCACCTGCACAGTGTACAACTAAAGCTACCCCAATTGCTGGTGTTCTGTTGGTCCTATACCACAGGCAGCTGTAGCAATTACAGTCGGTGTACTATGTCATCTGCACAGTTTGCATCTAAAGCCAACCCAATTGCTTGTTTTCTGCTGAACCTATCCACAGGCAGCTATAGCAATTACAGTCGGTGTACTGTGTCATCTGCACAGTTTGCACCTAAAACTACCCCAATTGCTGGTGTTCTGCTGATCCTTTACCGCAGGCAGCTCCAGTAATTACAGTTGGTGTATTGTGTCATCTGCACAGTGTGCACCTAAAGCCAACCCAATTGCAGGTGTTCTTCAGATCCTATAGCACAGGCAGGCAGCTGCAGAATTTAAAGTCGGTGTATTGTGTCATCTGCACAGTGTACGCGTTAAGCTACCCAAATTGCTGATATTATTCTGATCCTATAGCATAGGCAGTTAGCTGCAGTAATTACAGTTGGTGTATTGTGTCATCTGCACAGTCTGCACCTAAAGCTACCCCAATTGCTGGTGTTCTGCTGATCCTATCCGCAGGCAGCTGTAGAAATTACAGTTGGTGTATTGTGCCACCTGCACAGTGTATGCCTAAAGCTACCCCAATTGCTGGTGTTCTGCTGATCCTATACCTCAGGCAGCTGTAGCAATTACAGTCGGTGTATTGTGTCATTTGCACAGTTTGCACCTAAAGCTACCCCAATTGCTGGTGTTCTGCTGATCCTATACCAAAGTCAGGCAGTTGCAGTAATTACAGTCAGTGTATTGTGTCATCTACACAGTGTGCACCTAAACCTACCCCAATTGCTGGTGTTCTGCTGATTCTATACCTCAGGCAGCTGTAGCAATTACAGTCAGTGTATTGTTTCATCTGCAGAGTTTGCACCTAAAGCTACCCCAAGTACACTACTGAGGGGGGTCTGCACTACTGAGGGGGTGTCTACATTACTGAGGGGGGTCTGCACTACTGAGGGGGAGGGTCTGCGCTGAGGGGGGAGTCTGCACTACTGAGGGGGTAGCCTGCACTACTGAGGGGGGGAGTCTGCACTACTGAGGGGGGGAGTATGCACTACTGAGGGGGAGGGTCTGCGCTGAGGGGGGAGTCTGCGCTGAGGGGGGAGTCTGCACTACTGAGGGGGAGGGTCTGCACTACTGAGGGGGAGGGTCTGCACTACTGAGGGGGAGGGTCTGCGCTGAGGGGGGAGTCTGCACTACTGAGGGGGGATCTGCACTACTGAGGGGGAGGGTCTGCGCTGAGGGGGGGTCTGCACTACTGAGGGGGGAGCCTGCACTACTGAGGGGGAGGGTCTGCGGTGAGGGGGGAGTCTGCACTACTGAGGGGGGATCTGCACTAGTGAGGGGGAGGGTCTGCGCTGAGGGGGGAGTCTGCACTACTGAGAGGGGCCTGCGCTCAGGGGGGAGTCTACACTACCGAGGGGGTCTGCACTACTCAGGGGGGGTTTGCGCTACTGGGGGTGTGGCTGCACCACTGAGGGGTGTCTGCACTGCTGGGGGGTGTCTGCACTGCTGGGGGGGTGTCTGCACTGAGGGAGGTGTCTGCACTGCTGGCGGGTCCTGCACAGAGGGGGGTCTGTAATGGGGGGTGTCTGCACTACTGAGGGGCATCTGCACTACTCGGGAGGCGCCTGCACTACTCAGGGGGCATCTGCACTACTCGGGGGGGTCTGCACTACTCAGGGGTGTCTGCCTGCACTGAGGGGGTGTCTGCAATGCTGGGGGTGTCTGTAATAAGGGGGTGTCTGCACTGGGGGGTGTCTGTACTGCTGGGGGGTCCTGCACTGAGTGGGGGTCTGTAATGGGGGGTGTCTGCACTACTGAGGGGGGTCTTCACTGAGGGGGAGTCTGCACTACTGAGGGGGGAGTCTGCACTGAGGGGGGGTGTCTGCTCTGAGGGGGGAGTCTGCACTGAGGGGGGAGTCTGCACTACTGACGGGGGGGAATCTGCACTACTGAGGGGGGTCCTGCACTGAGGGGGGTGTCTGCAATGTTGGGGGTGGTCTGCACTGGGGTCGGTCTGTACTGAGGGGGTGGTCTGGACTGGGGGGTGTCTGCACTGGGAGGTATTTGTACTGCTGGGGTGGTCCTGCATTGAGGGGGGTCTGTTATGGGGGGGTGTCTGTACTAAGTGGGGTGTCTGCACTGAGGGGGGTCTGCACTTGGGGGGGTCTGCACTAGGGGGGTAGCTGTACTAAGGGGGGTGTCTGCACTGCTGGGGGGTCTGTACTATGGAGGGGGGTCTGTACTGCTTGGGGGGTCCTGCACTGAGGGGGGTGTCTGCATTGGGGGGGTCTGCACAGTGGGGTGTCTGTACTGGGGGGGTGTCTGTACTGCTGGGGGTCTGCACTGAGGTAGGGGGTGTCTGTACTAAGAGGGTGTCTTTACTGCTGGGGGGTCTGCATTGAGGCAGGGGGTGTCTGTACTGCTGGGGGGTTTGCACTGAGGTAGGGGGGTGTCTGTACTGAGGGGTGTCTGTACTGCTGGGGGGTCTGCACTGTACTGATGAAGGTCAGCAATGTGTGTCCTTCAGGGGCTGCATACAGTATACTGCATACTTTGTTGTTCGAAATGAATATAAGCTGTTGCCTGGGTACTGTGCCACATGGTTGTGGTAATCTGTTGTTCAATGGCATTAGTTAATTTTTTTTTGTGGGGGGGCCCATACAACATTTTGCTACGGGGCCATGTGATTTCTAGTTACGCCCCTGCTACCTGGGCTAAATTGCTGACACTTCAACTGCTGCCTTTTCAGTTGGTAGACTCGGCCCCTTTTTGTGAGTTTGTGCAATGTGCGGTTCCTCAATGGCAGGTTCCCAAATGCCACTTTTTCTCACGGAAGGCAATTCCGGCTCTCTACCAGCATGTGGAAGGAAATGTCCATGCCTCATTGGACAGGGCAGTCAGCGGTAAGGTGCATATTACCACTGACTCATGGTCCAGCAGGCATGGACAGATGTATCACTTATCTTTCATGGCGCATTGGGTGACTCTTCTGGCAGCTGTGAAGGAAGCAGGACAAGGTGAAGTAGTGTTGGAGGTTGTTCCACCACCACGCCTCCAAAATTCTACTACTTCACATATTATGAGTATCGCCTCTGGTCTAAATTTTATAAATATTGTATAATGTACCATCATCCAGAATTTGTAGTTAAAGGAAAGAGGGCTTAAATGGGAATACCGGGTAGTCGCTCACACCAACCCCATATGTAGTTCCATTCGGCCATATAATAAATTGGACTATACCGGTACTTGGTAATGGAAAAACACTAATAAAATTTAAAATCAATATAATGTTTAATAAAGATATAAAACAAAACAACACTGAAATATCACTTGAAGGAGTACAATAATATGCACATCACAGTTGAGGTATTCCTGACGGGTTCTCCATAGGGAACATTCAACCGTAGAGAGTGCACAATAAATTTCCTCGACTAGTTTCGCGGGAAAAGGCCCGCTTCTTCAGGAGGATATCTATATAAAAGTATCACAGTCATTAAACAATACACACATGTAAAGATATAAGCAATACAGTTATCATAATGTTATTGATTTTACATACACAAATTCCCTATATGTTTAAAAGAGGAGGTCAGCTCACCCTACTTCAAGGAACAGGCTGCAGGTAAGGAGATCCGCAAATTCCCCCCACGGTGAACATGGGGGATTGGTAAACGCCGGCTCTGGATAAATAATATTATAATAATTTATCAATTAGGAGGGGTATATCTTGAATTAAGGAAGAAAGGGGAAGGGGGGGAGAGAGAGAAAGAAGAGGAAAAAGGACCTCGTGAGGGTAAAACCGTGATATTGAGTGGCTAGAAAAGTGAGGAGGGGGGGGGGGGGAAGGGGGAAGGGGAAGGGGAAATTCTACTACTGGTAATTGTGACACACCTCTCTCCTCCACCCCCTCCTCTTCCTTCCTCTGTGGCCTCTTCCTGTGCTTTGTCCTCGGAACCAGCGGTGCTTCATAGGCGTTCAAGGGGCTGCGCAAGTATGCAGGCAAAAATATGCCATGCGGTGCTTGTGCTGGTGTGCTTGGGGGACAGGAGCCACACTGGGGCAGAGATTCTGTCAGCTCTGCAGGGGCAGGCTGAGAGGTGGTTGATGCCACGCCAGCTTAAGCTAGGAATGGTGGTTTGCGACAATGGCACCAACCTCCTCTCCGCCCTCTGACAGGGACATCTGACCCATGTGCCCTGTGTGGCTCACATCCTTAACTTGGTGGCGCAGTGGTTCTTGGGCAGGTACCCAGGCTTACAGGATGTCCTGTAAGGTCATATAATGCCAGTGCTCGGCTGGCTGACCTCCAAAAGGAATTGAACCTGTCCAAGAGCCGACTAATCTATGACATGCCCACCAGGTGGAACTCAACTTTGGCCATGCTGCAGCGGCTGCACATGCAGCAGAGGGCCATCAATGAGTACCTATGTGACTACAGCACCAGGACAGGGTCAGGGGAGCTCTGTTTTTTTCCCACGCCAGTGGGCCATGATCAGGGATGCATGCAATGTCCTGTCACCATTTGAGGAGGCCATGAGGATGGTGAGCAGTGACAGAGCATGCATAAGTGACACTGTCACGCTTGTCCACCTGTTGGAGCGTGAAATAATGGACAGGGCACTTAAGGCAGAACAGAGGCAGGAAGAGGAGGACTTCCTTGCCTCTCAAGGCCCCCTTTATCCAGACAGTGTTCCTGCTGGCCCGCCGATCACACAGGAAGAGGAAGAGGAGGAGGATTGTGTGAGCATGGAGGTGGAGTCTGGCACTCAGCATCAGCAGCAGTCTTTTAGGGATGATTTACAGTCCCAAGAAACCTGTGGACTTGTACGTGGCTGGGAGAAGGTGGCTGTGGATCATGTCGTCCTTAGTGACCCAGAGGACTCCGGACCGAATGCCTCAGCTATCCTATGCTGCATGGCCTTCCTGATCCTGCAAAGCCTGCGGAAGGATCCTTGTATTCATCGGATCAAGGAGAGGGATCATTACTGGCTGGCAACCCTCCTTGATCCACATTACAAGGGTAAGGTTGCGGACCTTATCTTGATGTCGCAGAGGGAGCAGAGGATTAGACATCTTTGGGAGGCCTTGCAGAAAGGTCTGTGCAACGCATTCCCAGATACTGGGAGGTTACAAATTCCTGGTCCTGGACAATGTGTTGCTGAGGCTTCGGTCAGTCACATAAGGAGCGGTGGAGAAGGTGGCCGTTTGACCGATGCGTTCAGACAATTTTTTAGTCCGCAGCCCCAAGGTATGATCGGTTCCAGCAACCATCGCCAGCGTCTGATTTACATGGTGCAGGAATACCTAGGGATAAGATCAGACTTGGACACCTTTCCCACCGAAAATCCTCTGGCTTACTGGGTCTTGAGGATGGATCACTGGCCAGAGTTTGCACAGTATGCAATTGAGCTACTGGCTTGTCCTGCATCCAGCGTTCTTTCGGAACGCACCTTCAGTGCTGCAGGAGGCTTTGTAACCAATCACAGGGTACTCCTGTCCACTGACTCGATTGATCGACTGACCTTCATAAAAATGAATCAGTCTTGGATCACCACCAGCTACCAATCACCTGAAGCTGATGTAACCGAATATTTTTTTTGAAATGTCAGATCCCTTCAAGACTGCCTATGCTGATGCTGAGTGACTATCCTGTTATGCTGACTGACTATCCTCTTCCTCCTCAATGATCCTGCTGATAGCTTTGAAGAACATTTTTAGTTCTGGGTGCCGCCACCAGTGGCTAAGGCCCAATTTTTCAGCCCCTGTTTAACAGTGGCGTGTAATTACAATTTTTGATGCAATACTTTGCAGCAGGGCTCATTCCTGTGCTCCAACTAGAGTATCTGTGAGGGGTTGCAGTGCCGTGACACCATCACAAGTGCCTAAGGCCCAATTGTTCAGCCCCTGTTTAACAGGGGCGTGTAATTACAATTTTTGATCCAATACTATGCAGCAGGGCTCATTCCTGCTCTCCAACTAGAGTTTCTGTGAGGTGTTGCAGTGTTGTGGCACCAGTGCCTAAGGCCCAATTTTTTTTGCCCAGTTCAACAGGTGCATGTATTTACAATTCTTGATATAATATTTCAAAACAGGGCCCGTTCCAGCGCCCACCAAGAGTAACTGTGAGGACTTACAGTGTTATGGCACCAGCACCACCCCCACCAAAGGCCCAATTATTCTACCACTGTTCAACAATGGCACGTAATTACAATTCTTGATATAACTTTTCACAGCAGAGCGTTCCAGCGCCAACCAAGAGTCACTTTGAGGGCTTACAGTGTTGTGGCAACACCAACACCTTAGGCCCAAATTTATGCAGAGCATATAGAGCAGGCCCCTACTTTCAAACATCCAACTTACAAACATCTCCTACTTGCAAATGGAAGAAGACAACAGGAAGTAAGATGAAATCTACCCCTAGGAAGGGAAATTCTCTCCTGTAAGAGTTGATATGGGAAAAATGTGTCTCCTCTCCACTGATGCTTTATCCCAATCATTGTTTTACTAAAAAAAGCAAATTTTCAAAAAACATTGGTCATTGGGACAGAAAGTGAGGTGAAATCTTCTGAAGAGGAGCACAGTCGGAAAAGAAATGTTACAGGGGTGATAACCCTTCCCTATGTTTTCCAAAAAGCTTAAAAATAGATCTTTTGACTGGAGCTACACTTTTTAAAAATGTAAAAGTTCAAAATTACAAACCGATTCTACTTAACAACAAACCTACACAGTCCCTGTCTTGTTTGCACCACCTGTATAAAGGAGTATTTCACTTTTTTTTTCACTTTAAGCGTCATTAAAATCAGTGCTCCCAAAAAACGTCAGTTTTTAAAACTTTTTTTTGCATTGATACATGTCCCCTGGGGCAGGAGCCGGGTCCCCAAACCCTTTTTAGGACAAAAACTTGCATATTAACCTTTAAAATTAGCACTTTTCGAACGTTCAAGTCCCATAGACTTTAATGGGGTTTAAAAGTTCGCACAAATTTTCGGTCCATTCTCAGGTTCTAGTGCGAACCGAATCGGGGGGTGTTCGGCTCATCCCTAGTGGCAACTAGCCTCTGCACAGGAGTGATGGCTTGCCGCATGCAGGTATCCTGCCTGCTGATATAAGGGGTCAGTAAAGCCAACAGATGGTGAAAAACGGAGTCCGTCATCCTGAGATAATTCCTGAAATCATCAGGATTATTCTCCTGGATCTCACAAAACAAAGGCATGTGCGAGAATTGGTCACGCTGGAGCGACCAATTCTTTCTCCATGAACTCCTCTTCACCCTGTTCATGGACTGGGCTTGTGTCAAAGCTAAAAGCCCAACACCAAGCCCCTGCACATCACGAACTCCATGGCGAGTACGTACATGCAACATGGCTTCAAAACGGTCGGCTGGTCAGAACGGACTAACAGAAAGCACTGAAAAACAGCAAGGTCTGAAAGAACAAACTGAAAATCAGCAACACGTAGACAAGCACGCACTGTATATCAAATACAGTACTACTATAAATAGCACGCACTGACAAACAAATGCGAACTGACTACACGCACTGAAAAGAAGATACGAACCCACAAGCACAAACTGAAGAGCAGTAACGTTCTGAAGCACAAGTCAAGAAAAGCATGAATCATTTCTAACCAAACTTCTACTAAGGCCGCGTACACACGCGCGGACTGTTGGCCCAACTTTGTCCGTCCAACAGTTTGAGCGAACAGTCCGCTCAAACTTAGCATGGACGGACATGGCCACACACGACGGACGAACAGTTTGCTGAAACCGTGCGCGATGACGTGAATGGCACGTACGACGGGACGAAAAATACGACGTCCTATACACTGCAATGCAACCTTCCGACGTGGAAATCCTTTCTGAGCATGCGCGAGACTTAGTTGGCCGAACAAGCCTACACACGAGCGAACAGTCCGCTGAAACCTTGTTTCAGCGGACAGTTTTTCGGAATTTCCGTAAGACCTTGTTCGGCCAACTGTCCGCTGAAACTGTCCGCTGAAGCCCCACACACGAGCGGACTGTCCGCCCAAACACTGTTCAGCGGACAAGGTTGGGCGAACAGTCCGCGCGTGTGTACGCGGCCTAACACGTGATAAACATGAGGTCAGCAGAAGGAGCCCAAAGAGTGCTGCGCATGGTGCTGAAATTCCCTTTTATAGTCCCGTCGTATGCGTTGTACGTCACTGCGTTCTTGACAATCAGAAATTCCGACAACTTTGTGCGACCGTGTGTATGCAAGACAAGTTTGAGCCAACATCCGTCAGAAAAATCAGATGGAATGTCTTTTTATCCTCAGAACAGGTAGCTGTAATTCTTGACCTACTACTTTTTTCTATTAACACAGTTTTTAACAGTGACAGCATATAATCCACAAATAAAGTCTCTGATGGATCTGAAAAACCCTAATTTAGCTTGAAAGTAGAAGGCACAGACAGGAATACAAGCAATGTTATTATTAAACAAATAAAGGGCTTACCTGCCATTAGCAAAGTCCCTCCAGCATCTTCTAGTCATTTTTGCGGATTAGGGCTTCTCTGTCCCTCCCGTGTAGGTTAGCTATTGCAGCAGAGAGTACAGACAGACACCAAAGTACTTGACAGTAACATTCAATCTATTCTAGTTTATTGATAATGAAGGTAGAACTTACAGTATAAACATATATGAAATTAACGAATTATAGGTGATTATCTACAGTAGTAGTTGGCTGTATGCCCAACTCTGGTTGTCAGTGTGTGAAGAATGAGGAAGGAAATTTGGTTACTAAGGGTGGGGAGATGGCGAAAGTATTGAATTTATTCTTCTCCTCAGTCTTCAAGAGGGAATCAGGGGCTTCAGTAACCAAAACTGTCGTGTTTATCCTCATGACACATCACAGGATGCACCGTCATGGCTAAGAGAGGACAGAATTAGAAATAGGCTTGGAAAACGTAACATTAATAAGTCACTGGGACCAGGTGGCTTGCACCCGAGGGTCCTTAGGGAACTCAGTCAAGTAATTGCCAGACCATTGTTCCTAATCTTTACTGACAGTCTACTGACTGGAATGGTACCAGCTGATTGGAGAAAAACCAATGGAGCACCAATATTTAAAAAAAGGGCCAAAATACATCCCTGGGAATTACAGACCAGTTAGCCTAACATCAATAGTATGCAAGCTCTTGGAGGGGATGATAAGGGATTACATACAAGATTTTAGTAATGAAAACGGTATCTTTAGCAGTAATCAGCATGGATTCATGAAGAATCATTCTTGCCAAACCAATCTATTAACATTCTACAAAGAGGTGAGCTGCCATAAACACTTACTGTACAAAGTAAAGTCTGCTGGCATGGACCCTAATAGAGTGAGTACATGGATTGAAAACTGACTACAAGGGTGAGTTCAGAGGGTGGTGATAAATGGGGACTACTGAGAATGATCAGGGGTGGAAAGTGGGGTCCCCCAGGGTTCTGTGCTGGGACCAATTCTATTTAATTTGTTCATAAATGACCTGAAGGATGGGCTCTTGGCAGGATGATAAGGGAAACTGTATCATTAGCAGTAATCATCTTGGATTCATGACGAATCGTCCTTGCCAAACCAATCTATTAACATTCTATGAGGAGGTGAGCTGCCATCTAGATAAAGGGAGGCCCGTAGACATGGTGTAGCTGGATTTTGCAAAAGCATTTTACACAGTTCCCCATAAACGTTTACTGTACAAAGTAAGGTCCGTTGGCATGGACCATAGGGTGAGCACATGCATTGAAATCTGGCTACAAGGGCGAGTTCAGAGGGTTATCACAATAGGGATAACACTTTTCCATGTTAGGGAGTTTAATAAGACACGTGGCCTCTCATTAAGATTAGAAGAAAATAGGTTTAACCTTAGACTGTGTAGAGGGTTCTTTACTGTAAGAGCAGCAAGGATGTGGAAGTCCCTTCCACAGGCGATGGTTTCAGCAGGGAGCATGGATCGTTTCAAAAAACTATTAGATAAGCACCTGAATGACCACAACATACAGGGATATACAATGTAATGCTGACATATAATCACACACATAGGTTGGACTTGATGGACTTGTGTCTTTTTTCAACCTCACCTACTATGTAATTATGTAACATTGAAGAACAAACATCAGGTGGTCAGAAACCAGCATCATTGTTGATAGGTGCCTTTTCTTACACATATGTAGCACCTTCTAGTGTGCAACTAGTGTAGGTAAATTTATTCTATTGACTCATGGTAGTTGTGTGAGTCTGTAATTAGGTCAGATTACTGCTGGGAAGGCTGGGTGGCTCTACAAGGCAGGTCTCTGGTAACTCCCCCTGGAAGTTAGTGGGCATAGGACAAGAGGTCCTGTTCTGCATACTTGAGGGAATCTAGACAATCCCCAGGCAGAGGGCCTGGCACAGTGGCTGGGTCAGCCCTTAAATATGATGTAGCCTGGCCAGCAAGGGAGTCGGTGGAAGAAGGAATGCTGAAGTTGCTGTTGTGTGGCCTGGGAGGGAAACCCTGGGTCTAGGGGCTGTGTCTCTAGGATGGATCTGAGGAAAGGAAAAAGAGGAAGCATAAGAGAGGGATCTCCATTACCTTTGGGTCTTGTGCAAAAGACATCTGTGCTGTCATAGGATGATCTGATCAGTTGGAGGCCACGGGGAGCAAAGGGCGGCATGAGTACCTCAGCACATCCAGAGGCATATAAGGGAAGCATCTGCCAGCAGAAAAAAAACACTCCTGCCAACAAGTGGATTACCAGACAGACTATATAATGTCACAGGCCTTGCTGCCCTCAAGGATGGGAGTAAGGATGAGCCGAACACCCCCCTGTTCGGTTTGCACCAGAACCTGCGAACAAACCTAAACTTCATGTGAACTTTAGAACCTTATTAAAGTCTACTTGAACGTTCAAAATCTAAAGTGCTAATTTTAAAGGCTAATATGCATGTGACCTGGTACGGTTCAGGGGGGGTTCTCTCTTGTCCCCTCCTCTTTTCCTGCGGCCTGCCAGGTTGCGTGCTCGGATAAAGGGTCTGGTATGGATTTTTAAGGGGACCCCACATCAATTTTTTTTTTATTTGACGCGGGGTTCCCCTTAATATCCATACCAGACCTGAAGGGCCTGATAATTGAATTTGGGGGAACCCCATGCTTTTTTTTTTTTATCAATGACTTTCAATGAGTGTTCTCTGTATTATGGGCACCGACAATTCATTATAGCCGCAAGTGATTTTAAAAGACTTTTTTTCTTGCAGAAATGACACTTTGTGCAGGGACAGTTCTAAGCACGGGAAACATGCGCCCCTTCAGAGGCATACTATAGACACCCCCCCCAGGTACGAAATGTAAAGGAATATTACACTTTTATTGTTTCACTTTAATCATTATTAAAATCACTGCTCCCGAAAAAACGGACGTTTTTAAAACTTTTTTTTGCATTGATCCATGTCACCTGGGGCAGGACCCGGGTCCCCAAACACTTTTTAGGACAATAACTTGCATACTAGTCTTTAAAATTAGCACTTTAGATTTCTCCCATAGACTTGTAGAGGGTGTTCCTGGCTTTTCGAATTTGCCGCGAACACCCCAAATTGTTCACTGTTCGCCGGACAGGCAATGTTCGAGACGAACATGAGTTCGACCCGAACTCGAAGCTCATCCCTAGATGGGAGTATCCTAATGATCAAAGATATAAAAAGAGAAGAAAGGGCGCATCAGCCTTGTGCATATGTATTGGATATGTATTTATTAAAAATTATAAAAAAGAAGACTACTCACAAATGATTGTAGAATTCTTGCAATAACATATTTGCCAAGTAGCAGCATATAGTCTGAAACGAACAATACTCTCCAATGGTCACAGAGAAAATCACAGGACCACTACCAGCACCTCTCTGACATCACAGGGAAAGCCATCACGGGGAAAGTCCCACCCTCTGTTATTTAAGAAGTGTCAGAAGAATCGAAGCATCACACGGCGGAAGACTCGCACTGAGGCGGATTGTGCGGACGGAGCGGAGAAGAAGCTGGATTAAGATGCGGGACAAGAAGAGCGGAGGAAGAAGAAGATGAAGAAGAAGATGGAGAAGAAGAAGTTGGAGGAACAAGAAGAACACCAAAGGAAGACCAGAAGATGAAAGAAGAAGCGGAAATAAGAAGAAATCAATAAAGGACTTGTGTTTTTTAACCTTTTTGTCACTTTTTTTGTGAAATGGTAGGGGTACATTTGTACCCCATTACCAATTCACACAGAGGGGGGATCTGGGGGTCCCCTTGTTAAAGGGGGCTTACAGATTCCGATAAGCCCCCTGCCCACAGACCCCCACAGCCACCGGGCAAGGGTTGTGGGGATGAGGCCCTTCTCCCCATCAACATGGGGACAAGGTGCTTTGGGGCTACCCCAACGCACCCTCCCAATGTTGAGGGCATGTGGCCTGGTACAGTTCAGGAGGGGGGGGCGCTCTCTGAAGGGTCTGGTATAGATTTTGCGGGGGACCCCCACGCCATTTTTTTTACATTTTGGTGGGAGGTTCCCCTTACTATCCATACCAGACCTGAAGGGCCTGGTAGTGAATTTAGGGGGACCCCCATGCATTTTTTTTTTACATTTTGGTTCGGGTTTCCCCTGTGGGGAAATCCCCATGACGTTTTTATCAATTAACTTTTACCGTATATACTCGAGTACAGGCCGACCCGAATATAAGCCGAGGCCCCCAATTTACCACAAAAAAACTGGGAAACTTATTGACTCGTGTATAAGCCGAGGGTGAGACATGTCCGTCCATCCCTGTGTGTCCGTCCATCCATGTGTGTCCGTCCATCCCTGTGTGTCCGTCCATCCCTGTGTGTCCGTCCAACCCTGTGTGTCCGTCCATCCCTGTGTGTGCAGCCTTGTGTGTCCAGCCTACCTGTGTCCCGAGCCTGCATCCCGAGCCTGCGTCCCGAGCCTGTGTGCTTCTGCCATGCCAGGATCGCCGCTCTTCTCGTCTGACAGACGGCGTCGGCGCCTCGGCGGCCATTCCACTGTTCAAAAGCCGCGCCTCCGTCTGTGATAGGCGGAACACTCAATTTCCCAGCAGTCTGTGTTCCGCCTATCACGGACATCCTCTCATCCTCGTCCGTAGTATGAGGATGAGCGGATGTCCGTGATAGGCGGACCACTGACTGCTGGGAAATTGAGTGTTCCGCCTATCACAGACAGGGAGGCGCGGCTTTTGAATAGTAGAATGGCCACCGTCTGTCTGCTCGACACGCTGATCGGGCAGGCAGACGGCGATGACTCGAGTATAAGCCGAGGGGGGCACTTTCAGCCTCAAAAAAGAGGCTGAAAATCTTGGCTTATACTCGAGTATATACGGTATGTGTATTACGGACTGACAATTGATTGTAGCCGCGAGTAGTTTTAAATTACTTTTTTTCCTTTAGAAATTTCATTTTGCTGTCACACTGTTTTAAACACGGGAAACATGCGCCCCTTTACAGATATACTATAGACACCCCACAGGTATGAAATTTAAAGGAATATTACACTTTCATTGTTTCACTTGTTTCTCCTTTAAGCTTTATTAAAATCACGGCTCCCGAGAAAAACTGCCATTTTTAAAACTTTTATTTGCATCGATGCATGTCCCCTGGGTCAGGACCCAGATCCCCAAACACTTTTTATCACAATACCATACATATAAGCCTTTAAAATTAGCACTTCTGATTATTCATGTTTGTGTCCCATAGCCTTTAATAGTGTTCGCGCAGTGCATTATGGGGTGTTCCGTAGCGCCCGAATTTCCCACGAACGGGCAAACACCCTATGTTCGAGTCGAACTTATGTTCGACCTGAACATCAAGCTCATCCTTAATAGACAGAATGCTATTTAACCACTTGCCGACCGCCGCACGACGATGTACGTCGACAGAATGGCACGGGCAGGCATAAGGGCTTACATGTACGTCCTTGCCTGCCCGCCCGGTGCCTGCGGCGGTCGGTATTCGTTCGAGAGCGATCCCGGACGAGGGGACGGCCATTCATTCATGGCCACCCCCTCGCGATCGCTCCCGACGAATGAAAATGTCCCGTGACATCACTTCCTCTCCTGTAATGTAAACACAGGAGAGGAAGTGATGTATTCTCTCCTCTGTGTCGGTATTTTTCGTTCCGGCACCGAGGAGAGAGCATCGGTGAGTTGCACAAGCACTACACTACACAGTAGAACATGCCAGGCACACTCACACCCCCCCTTTGCCCCCCGATCACCCCCCAATTACCCCTGCCACCCCAGTTACAGTGACACCAATTGCTTTTTTTTTTTTTTTTTTGCATTGGTGTCATTTGTGACTGTAATAACTGTTAGGGCAGTTAGGGTTAGCCCCCTTTAGTTCTAATGTGCCCCCTAACCCCCCCAATAAAGGTTTAACCCCGTGATCACCCCCCCTCGCCAGTGTCACTAAGGCTGGGTTCACATTGCAGCGGTTTATGAGAACGAATGTGATTCGCACCGCACTGCAGTGCAAATCACATCCGATCTCTGTGCGATTCGAGTTCAGCCATACAGATAGTATGGCTGAATTCGTGTCGCACCCGCCGCACCCGCCGCAAATTCGCACGGGACCCTTTTTTTGGCCCGCAGCAGAATCGGATCGCATGGGTGTTCACACCATGCGATCCGAGTTTGCAGATCGCACTGCGATATGCAAACTGATCTGGGGGTGTCATTAACATTTCACTGACACTCCCAGCAGTTCGCATAGGGCAGTGTGAACTGCCGCCGGGAGGCATGCGATGCGGGAACCCACCGCGGATTCGTGGCGTTCCCGCATCGCTCCAGTGTGAACCCAGCCTAATAAGCGATCATTTTTCTGATCGCTGTATTAGTGTCACAGGTGACGCTAGTTAGGCAGGTAGGTATTTAGGTTCGCCGCAGCTTTTTATAGCGCCAGGGACCCCCATATACTACCGCATAAAGCCCCCTGATTTCCCCCTAGTTAACCCTTTCACCAGTGATCACCATATAACTGTTACAGGTGACGCTGGTTGGTTAGTTATTTTTTTATAGTTTCAGGGCACCCGCCATTTATTACCTAATAAAGGTTTAACCCCCTGATCACCCGGCGGGTGTCATTTGTGACTGTAATAACTGTTAGGGCAGTTAGGGTTAGCCCCCTTTAGTTCTAAGGTACCCCCTAACCCCCCCAATAAAGGTTTAACCCCGTGATCACCCCCCGTCGCCAGTGTCACTAAGGCTGGGTTCACATTGCAGCGGTTTATGAGAACGGATGTGATTCGCACCGCACTGCAGTGCAAATAACATTCGATCTCTGTGCGATTCGAGTTCAGCCATACAGATAGTATGGCTGAATTCGTGTCGCACCCGCCGCACCCGCCGCAAACTCGCACGGGACCCTTTTTTTGGTCCGCAGCAGAATCGGATCGCATGGGTGTTCACACCATGCGATCCGAATTTGCAGATCGCACTGCGATATGCGAACTGATCTGGGGGTGTCATTAACATTTCACTGACACTCCCAGCAGTTCGCATAGGGCGGTGTGAACTGCCGCCGGGAGGCATGCGATGCGGGAACCCGCCGCGCATTCGTGGCGTTCCCACATCGCTCCAGTGTGAACCCAGCCTAATAAGCGATCGTTTTTCTGATCACTGTATTAGTGTCACAGGTGACGCTAGTTAGGCAGGTAGGTATTTAGGTTCGCCGCAGCTTTTTATAGCGCCAGGGACCCCCATATACTACCGCATAAAGCCCCCTGATTGCCCCCTAGTTAACCCTTTCACCAGTGATCACCATATAACTGTTACAGGTGACGCTGGTTGGTTAGTTTTTTTTTTTATAGTTTCAGGGCACCCGCCATTTATTACCTAGTCTCACTAGTGTACCCCTAAATTTAGGGGTGTCTACTTTCCAAAATGGGGTCATTTGGGGGGGGTTTGTGCCATCTTGGCATTTTATAGCCTTCAAAACTGTAACGCCCTTAGAAAGCCTGAAGGCGGTGCTTGGATTTCGGGGCCCCGTACGTGGCTAGGCTCCCAAAAAGTCCCACATATGTGGTATCCCCGTACTCAGGAGAAGCAGCAGAATTTATTTTGGGGTGTCATTTCACATATGCCCATAGCATGTGTGAGCAATATATCATTTAGTGACAACTTTGTGAAAAAAAAAAAAAAAAAAAAAAGTTTGTAATTTTCCCGCAACTTGTGGCAAAATATAAAATATTCCATGGACTCAAAATGCCTCTCAGCAAATAGCTTGGGGTGTCTACTTTCTAAAATGGGGTCATTTGTGGGGGTTTTGTGCCATCTTGGCATTTTATGGCCTTCAAAACTGTAATAGGTAGTGAGAAGTGAAATCAAAAATTTACGCCCTTAGAAAGCCTGAAGGCGGTGCTTGGTTTTCGGGGCCCCGTACGCGGCTAGGCTCCCAAAAAGTCCCACATATGTGGTATCCCCGTACTCAGGAGAAGCAGCAGAATTTATTTTGGGGTGTCATTTCACATATGCCCATAGCATGTGTGAGCAATATATCATTAAGTGACAACTATGTGTAAAAAAAAAAAAAAAATTATTTTTTGTCATGATTCAATCGCTTGAGGCAAAAAAATAAAATATTCAATGGGCTCAACATGCCACTTATCAATTTCCTTAGGGTGTCTACTTTCCAAAATGGGGTCATTTGGGGGGGTTTTGTACTGCCCTGCCATTTTAGCACCTCAAGAAATGAGATAGGCAGTCGTAAACTAAAAGCTGCGTAAATTCCAGAAAACGTACCTTAGTTTGTAGATGTGACAACTTTTGCGCAAACCAATAAATATACAATTATTGACTTTTTTTTTACCAAAGACATGTGGCTGAATACATTTTGGCCTAAATGTATGACTAAAATTGAGTTTATTGGATTTTTCTAATAACAAAAAGTAGAAAATATCATTTTTTTTAAAAATTTGCGGTCTTTTTACGTTTATATCGCAAAAAATAAAAATCGCAGAGGCAATCAAATACCATCAAAAGAAAGCTCTATTTGTGGGAAGAAAAGGATGCAAATTTTGTTTGGGTACAACATTGCATGACCGCGCAATTACCAGTTAAAGCAGCGCAGTGCCAAATTGTAAAAAGACCTCTGGTCATTTACCAGCAAAATGGTCCGGTCTGAAGGTGGTTAAGAAATGTGTAAAATACCCCTGAGGGGTGTCATTTTTAGATGTCTTTACAGACTAAAAACCCATGAAGAATTCACTCTGGTAGGTTCTTCTATGAGTATCCTAAAATAATATTGAAAAGGGCACTTTAAAAAAAAAAGAAGATAATCTGCTTTGAACTTCTTTTTAGTTTGCAGACAATATGACAGTTAAAAATGGTTCACTGTTTCTCATACAAATAATAGCTTCTGGTAGATCTGATATTATTAATGTCTTCTCTTGTCATTGGGCATACACAGACATTTTGTACATAAACATTGCAATGTTTGTTCCATGTGTCACAAGCAATAAACCCTAGACCTTTGCAGATGTAGTGATATGCTGACAAAGCCTCAGACAAACTGCTTAGTATTGTATGCCAGTTGAATATAAATCAGATTTCCTTGTTTACTGAGGTGTGTCAACTGGCAATACGTGCAATAAATGTAAGTCTCATTTTCATATTACTTAGATCAAATTGGTTTAATGTAAGTTCAGTAGATGTGTATAGCACTGAGAAAAAAAACTCCCAAGAAAAAGGATTTGATCATTTTTTTCTTAAAACCACACCTTGGTGTAACCATGCATTAAGCCTCTGTTGGTGTAAAAAGGTGCCAAATATGAAAAACATTTTGCTTCTGGATATTTACAATATATGAATTTCATTATAGTAGACAATGATGTTGGCATTATGTAAAATATGCAATAAAGATGTTGGAACAATAGAAGTGTCTAAGGTTTCTTATATAACAAGCAGACACTAGCTGGAGAGTGGAAAATCTGGTTCAGCTCTGCATAAAAACCAAACAGCCTTCAGTTTTTTTGTCAAAGCTTAATTGAACAAGCTGAAGCTAGAAGCTGACTGGCTACCATGCACTCTCCAGTTTTAGTAAATCAACCTCTAAGCGTATGTATTCTAAGTAGACTATACATGGGCGTGTTTACTGCATATCACCAATATTGGCAGTATGGAGAACCTATCAATTACCAATACTGAGATTGTAGCGGGCAGGGGGAGGGGCTAATGGGGGACACCCATATCTCCCTCTCCTTATCACACAGAATCTCCCCAGTTTAGCTAATAAATGGATATAGAGTGCTAGAAGCAGTGAACAACAAATTATATTGCTGGAAAGAGGATTGAAAGGATGTCAATGTGATTCCCATGGGGACCATGTTTTGGCTTAGATGTGTAGTGAGTTGTTTAGGCATACTGTATGCTTTGGATGTCAGAAATGCATGTACCCTATATAGATTGAATATGGATGGTCTAGCTGGGTGCCTCCACTTCTATGATGTCATGCATCTTCTAGCTGTCAGAATGTGGTTCATTATTGTAATGGAATATCAAAGTAGATTAATTATGGGTAGGTCAAGGATTAAAGGAACCAGTTAAAGAGGAACAAGTTGGTCAATTAATGTGTCTAAAGGGATTTAATGATTCACCAGAAAGTTATATTTTATGGCATTCCTGGCAAAAGTGCTATAGGGTATTGCTTCTCCAGCAGGCAGAGGAAATCACTGGTATTTAGCATGTGAAGAAGCTCTGGAGTATGATACCAATGGAAGAGCATTTTAATAAATTGATTTGGAATTGATATGGAAGTTTTCTTGGCATTGCTCCATATCCCCTCCCATGTTTCCGCTAAAGTTTCTTTCCCAGAAAGCTTTCCCATTTACTCATATATTTGTGTTAGTAAAAGGATTGGTGAACCTTGTGTTTATATGATGATATATGTCTGTTATCAAGTATTTTAATAAAGGGTTCTCCAAGCAAAGTTCCTCAAAAGTAGACAGTAAAGAATAGTCCTCGTGGCCTTATGAGTATTTTCCCTGAATCAGGGGAAGGGGATTGTCTAATCAGCTATGTGCCTTGAGATTGGTGAGAATGGGAGGTAATTATGTGTATAGAAATTAGATATTTGGGGAGGCTGCAGAGGTTAGATGTAATCAAGTTTTACATTATATTCAAATGTCCCTAGTTGGTTATGAGGGGTAGTATGCTGAGATCTTGTACAAACACTAAAACTGGACTTCTAAGGTGGCAAGAGATCACAACTTAACACATGAATTAAAATATATTCAAAATGTTATTTCATAACAAGTTAAAAAGTAGTAAAAAAAGTTATAACATGTTAATGTAACAATGCAGCCACTTCTGCTCTACGTGTTTCATTCAGTAGAGCTCCCTCAGGAGACTTAAGAGTACTGCATGCAATTGATACTATAAATAAAGAGAACAAACATTTGTAAACTGTTACAATAGAGATATTGCATATAATTGCATAGATTAACATGACACTTATCATCTATTAGTTTTACTGAACATTCTGTTATTATGCACGCATGTATTGAATCAAGGAGACAGGCCTACCAGATGCTTAAAAACAAGAACTCGATAGATCGATTAAATGCAAAAGGTCCCAATAAATACTGAACCTGTAGGTCATGTTGTGACTATAAGAGGAAGAAAAATACCTAAAAACACAAAGAGTATATAAATTAGTTGTGCTGTAGCTTGTAACCAATAGGTTCACCCTTCCAGCCAGGAAAGATAATCAGCTGATAAAAATGGAGAACAAGGGGGAGCATTTGTGATGGATAGCACTTCCACTGTGATACTTGGGAGACCTGCCCTCAGTTCAACTTTCAACTTTAGACTCCTATGGAGATAAATATATATGCAGATTCTGCCCATCGTATGCCAACCTGTACCTGGGGGGTGGGAGCATAATTAGTTTTTTGGAGAAGAAATGCAGTAATTATTCAGTAAGGTGGTAATATGGCATTGATTTATCAACAACAGCTTTATGCTCTGGACTAGCACCCGAAAAGAGTTATCCACTTTTTTTGAGATCCTTGAACATAATGAATACAACTTAAAATTTACTATGGATTGTCACCAACAAACATTGAACTTTTTGTATGTCCAGGTATTCGTCAATTCTGACTTCTGTCTAGGCTCCACCCTCTTTCAAAAACCCTCTGCAGGAAATTCAATCCTGCATGCAAATAGCTCTCACCCTACGCCGCAAGTGATGAGCATAACTTATCGTTAAAATACCTAAGGATAAGGAGGAATTGCTGCAGGAACATGGATTTTGAAAAGGGAGGCAAAAGCATTACAACTGCACCTCTGCGAGAGAGGCTAGTAAAAATGTCTTAAAGGGCTTACATACGGGCCAAAAACCAAGATCGGGTTTCACTCATACTAAGCAAAAAAGTTAAAAAACCTGGCACAAAATGTATGAATGATCACCTGCTTTTCGAGACAACAAAAGCAAGTCCGCCAAATAATGCAAAAATACTGGTACTTGTTAATGGCTGATGATTTCATATCCAAGTATATACAACCATACACCAAAATTACCTTTAGAAGATCAAAAAGATAAACTGGTCCATAGCCATTTTTCCAGCAAGGCTGGAACGAGAAATAGAACAAAAGGAACCATTCCGTGTAGTAAATGCAGCTACTGCAGCTCCATTTACAAGGCCCAACAAATCACCTTACCCAATGGACGCACTTACAAACCAACATTTTTGGACGATTGTCAATCAATAGGGGTAGTTTACATTATGTGACTGTGACTGTGGGGCATATTATGAAGAGAAGACAAAGAGACTGTTTTATCATCGAATCCGTGCCATGTGTCACTCGTGTCCAAGAATAAAATGGAGACACCGATAAGCAGACACATGGTTCTTTTTCATGGAATCAATTTATCTAAAATGCATTTTTTTGCCCTTAAGCATATACCACAGAATGAGAGAAAGGGGGACAAAAACAGTCTACTTCTTATAACTTGTCGACCCTAATATCACAGCTGAATAACCATACAGAAACTGCTTTACCTGGTAAAAGATTAGTGAAACCATACATTTTGAGTTTATCTATAAAACATATTTGTGGCTTTCTTGTGTCTATGAAAGAATGGCACTAAGGTACACGCAAGCTGATTGGCATCTGGACACCAGCAATTCATAATTTTTTACATTTTTTTAAACACATAAATATATAAACAAATTAGGTTTATATGCCAGAAATGTGTGCAGTGCATATAAACAAGGTTTCAAAGTGTTACAAAGATCTACGTATAGGGATGAGCTACGTGTTCGAGTCGAACATACGTTCGACTCGAACATTGGCTGTTCGTCCGTTCGGCGAAGTCCGAACATTTTGGTCCGTTCGCGCCAAATTCGTGTGGCGCTCACGGCCCACAATGCACTGCGATGGCGCATGCTTGGCCAATCGCAGCGCCAGCAGCGAGGAGAGCCATGATTGGCCACAGGCAGGATGCCTGTGGCCAATCATAGCTCAGGCTGTGTAGTGCACGCCCCACACTATATAAGGCCGCCAGCGCGGCGGCCTTGTGTAGTGTGTTGGCGTCTGAAGCAGTGGGTGTTCTGTGTACCTTCAACACAGTACACACCGATCGTTTTCGGCCGATTTTCGATCTTGCTGTTGTGTAGTGGTTATTGTCTGCGTGCCCTGACCGCAGTATACACCACTATATTCACCTCACCTATATAGCTAGTGATCTATCTTTTATAATAGAGCTTGCAGTCAGTAGTGTTAGGAGATAGTGCGTGCTGTCTGCGTGCTCTGTACCCAGTACATACCGCTATATCCACCTACATAGCTCTTCTCTATTTGAGACCACTTGCCATCTGCAGGAGTTATTGGAAGTTGTGTGTGCCTCCAGCACAGCACAGTATACATCTGTATATACCCCTTTATCTCTGGTGTTCTATAATAAAGGCATCTGCAGGAGTTAGTGGGTGTTGTGTGCCTCTAGCACAATATACACTACCCAACTGCTTTTTTACCCAACTCCCTTCAGGCCATTACCATGTCTGGAAGGCCAGCAAGAAGAGGCAGACATGCGCGAGCCGATAAAAGAGGGCAAGCAGCCTCTGTGTCTAGAGACAACAGTGCTGGTCGTGGACGCGGTGCATTGTCATCAGCACGTGGCCATGGGACACGCTTGTCCTTCTTTTCGGCAGCTGGACATGTTGAACCGCAACATGCCAACGATTTGGTAGAGTGGATGACCAAGCCCTCTTCATCCTCCTCATCCTCTCCACCCAGTCTCAGGGTACTAGCAAAGCAGCTGCCAACGCATCGTCTTCCCTCCTCTCAATGTCATCATCAGTGACTCCTTCCCTAGACCCACCACGTCCTCCTGAGGAGTCTCCTGAACTCTTTGAGCACAGTGTTGGGTACATGCTCCAGGAGGATGCCCAGTGTTTTGTGGGCTCTGATGATGACACTCAGCTAGAGGAAGGCAGTAGCGTGAGCGCAGAGAGAGGGGATGCTCAAGAAGGACAGCAATCTGGCAGTCATGTTCGACAAGCTGCAGCATACTGCCAGGTTTGCTACAGCGATGAAGAGGGAGGGGATGATAAGGGGACTGACTCCACGTGGGTGCCTGGAAGGAGAGAGGAGGAGGAGGAGGAGGAGGAGGAGGCACATGTCCAACGAGGCAGGATGCCCTCCGGGGGCCAGCTTAGGGGCAGCACACCGACTGAATCACACCGCAGAGCTCCGCCTGTGCAGAGCGCTGCCTCTGCGCGTTATTCTAAATGTTCTTTGGTGTGGGCCTTTTTTGAGACGAGTGCATCAGATCGCACCGCTGCTATTTGCAACATATGTCTCAAGCGTATCTCACGTGGCCAAAACATCAGCCGCTTGGGCACCACATGCTTGACCAGACATATGTTGACCTGCCATGCAGCTCGTTGGCAAGCGTACCTCAAAGACCCACACCAAAGAACAAAGCGGACCTCTCCTTGCTCCTCATCAGCTGGCATCTCCAACCCCACTAGACCTTCAGTCCTCTCTGAAACCTGCTCTGAGAGGAATGAAGGTGTAGAATTAGGTGTGTCACAGCCAAGTGCTTCCGGGAACTCTGCTAGCGGTACACCCATGTCCGATTATAGCAGGCAAATGTCCCTGCCCCAGCTGCTGGACCGGTGAAAGAAGTTCACTCCCAGCCATCCACATGCCCAGCGGTTGAATGCTAGCTTGGCTAAATTGCTAGCACTTCAACTGCTGCCTTTTCAGTTGGTAGACTCGGCCCCCTTCCGTGAGTTTGTACAATGTGCGGTTCCTCAGTGGCAGGTCCCCAAACGCCACTTTTTCTCACGGAAGGTGATTCCGGCTCTCTACCGGCATGTGGAAGGCAATGTCCTTGCCTCGCTGGACAGGGCGGTCAGCGGTAAGGTGCATATTACCGCTGACTCATGGTCCAGCAGGCATGGACAGGGACGTTACCTGTCTTTCACGGACCATTGGGTCACTCTTCTGGCAGCTGGGAAGGATGCAGGACAAGGTGCAGTAGTGTTGGAGGTTGTTCTGCCACCACGCCTCCAAAATGCTACTATTGGTTGTGACACACCTCTCTCCTCCACCCCCTCCTCTTCTTCTTCCTCCATGGCCTCTTCCAGTGCTCTGTCCTCAGAACCAGCGGTGCTCCGTAGGCGTTCCAGGGGCTACGCAAGTACGCAGGCAAAACGATGCCATGCCGTGCTTGCGCTGGTTTGTTTGGGGGACAGGAGCCACACTGGGGCGGATGTTTTGTCAGCTCTGCAGGGGCAGGCCGAGAGGTGGTTGACGCCACGCCAGCTTAAGCCAGGAATGGTGGTTTGCGACAATGGCACCAACCTCCTCTCCGCCCTCCGACAGGGACAACTGACCCATGTGCCCTGTGTAGCTCACGTCCTTAACCTGGTGGTGCAGCGGTTCTTGGGCAGGTACCCCGGTTTACAGGATGTCCTGAAGCAGGCCAGGAAAGTCTGTGTGCATTTCCGCCGATCATTTAATGCCTGTGCTCGGCTGGCTGAGCTCCAAAAGGAGTTGAACCTGCCCAAGAACCGCCTTATATGTGACATGCCCACCAGATGGAACCCAACATTGGCCATGCTGCAGCGGCTGCACACGCAGCAGAGGGCCATCAATGAGTACCTGTGCGACTACGGCACCAGGACAGGGTCAGGGGAGCTCGGTTTTTTCTCACCACGCCAGTGGGGCATGATCAGGGATGCATGCACTGTTCTGTCACCGTTTGAGGAGGCCACAAGGATGGTGAGCAGTGACAGTGCATGCATCAGTGACACTGTACCTCTTGTCCACCTCTTGGAGCATACGCTGCGTGGAATAATGGACAGGACACTTGAGGCAAAACAGAGGCAGGAAGAGGAGGACTTCCCTGCCTCTCAAGGCCCCCTTTATCCAGACAGTGTTCCTGCTGTGCCACCCATCACACAGGAAGAGGATGAGGAGGAAGAAGAGGAGGAGGAGGATGATTGTGTCAGCATGGAGGTGGAGGCTGGCACTCAGCATCAGCATCAGCAGCAGTCTTGTAGGGATGATTTACAGTCCCAAGAAACACGTGGACTTGTACGTGGCTGGGAGGAGGTAGCTGCAGATCATGTTGTCCTTAGTGACCCAGAGGACTCCGGACCGAATGCCTCAGCTAACCTACGCTGCATGGCCTCCCTGATCCTGCAAAGCCTGCGGAAGGATCCTCGTATTCTTCGGATCAAGGAGAGGGACCATTACTGGCTGGCCACTCTCCTTGATCCACGGTACAAGGGTAAGGTTGCCGACCTTATCTTGCCATCGCAGAGGGAGCAGAGGATGAGACAACTCCGGGAGGCCTTGCAGAAAGGTGTGTGCAACGCGTTCCCAGAGACTGGGAGGTTACAAACTCCTGGTCCTGGAAAACGTGTTGCTGAGGCATCGGTCAGAAGGAGCGGTGGAGAAGGTGGCCGTCTGACTGATGCTTTCAGACAATTTTTTAGTCCGCAGCCCCAAGGTATGATCGGTTCCAGCACCCATCGCCAGCGTCTGATTTACATGGTGCAGGAATACCTAGGGGCAAGGTCAGACTTGGACACCTTTCCCACCGAAAATCCTCTGGCTTACTGGGTCTTGAGGATGGATCACTGGCCAGAGCTTGCACAGTATGCAATTGAGCTACTGGCCTGTCCTGCATCCAGCGTTCTTTCGGAACGCACCTTCAGTGCTGCTGGTGGCTTTGTTACCGATCACAGGGTGCGCCTGTCCACCGAATCAGTTGATCGACTGACCTTCATCAAGATGAATCAGTCTTGGATCACCCACAGCTACCAAGCACCTGAAGCTGATGTAACAGAATAATTTTTTTTGAAATATCACATCCCTTCAAGACTGCCTATGCTGATGCTGAGTGAATGTCCTGTTATGTTGATTGTCTATCCTCTTCCTCCTCCGCTGATATGTTGGAAGAACATTTCTGGTTCTGGTTGATGCCATCAGCCCAATTTTTCTGCCCCTGTTTAACAGGGGCGTTTAAGTACAATTTTTGATGCAATGCTTTGCAGCAGGGCTAATTCCTGCAATCAAACAAGAGTATATGGGAGAGGTTGCAGTGTGGTGGCACCAGCACCAGTGCCTAAGGCCCAATTTTTCTGCCCCTGTTTAACAGGGGCATTTAATTACAATTTTTGATGCAATGCTTTGCAGCAGGGCTAATTCCTGCAATAAAACTAGAGTATATGGCAGAGGTTGCAGTATGGTGGTACCAGCACCAGTGCCTAAGGCCCAATTTTTCTACCCCTGTTTAACAGGGGCGTTTAAGTACAATTTTTGATGCAATGCTTTGCAGCAGGGCTAATTCCTGCAATAAAACTAGAGTATATGGAAGAGGTTGCAGTGTGGTGGCACCAGCAGCAGTGCCTAAGGCCAAATTTTTCTGCCCCTGTTTAACCCGGGCGTTTAATTACAATTTTTGATGCAATGCTTTGCAGCAGGGCTAATTCCTGCAATAAAACTAGAGTATATGGCAGAGGTTGCAGTGTGGTGGCACCAGCACCAGTGCCTAAGGCCCAATTTTCTGCCCCTGTTTAACAGGGGCGTTTAAGTACAATTTTTGATGCAATGCTTTGCAGCAGGGCTAATTCCTGCAATAAAACTAGAGTATATGGAAGAGGTTGCAGTGTGGTGGCACCAGCAGCAGTGCCTAAGGCCAAATTTTTCTGCCCCTGTTTAACAGGGACATGTAATTACAATTCTTGATATAATATTTCACAGGAGGGCCCCTTCCTGTGCCCACCCAAAGTAACGGTGAGGACTTATAGTGTTGTGGCACCAGCACCACAACCACCAAAGGTAAATTTTTCTACCACTGTTCAACAATGGCATGTAATTACAATTCTTGATATAATCGTTCACAGCAGGGCGCTCCAGCGCCCACCAAGAGTCACTTTGAGGGCTTACAATGTTGTGGCAAAACCAACACCTTGTTCCGCCATTTCTGCAGAGCATATAGGGCAGGCCCCTACTTTCAAACATCCAATTTACAAACATCAATAAAGTAAAAGGGAAAACACTGCGCTAAAGTTAAACCTGTAACAAGACGGCCGGTGATGGCCAAAAATAGCAGCTAACACTAAAAACAAACAAAGTTCAGCATACAAAAGAAAAAAATATGTGTAGCGCTTCAATATTACTGAATATAATCAACGTAAAATAATTAATGTGTAATCAACATAAATTGTAGAGTGATACAAAAATTCATATAGTTAATAATTTGAGAAAAAGAGTCCATAGAATGGGCACCAGTTTCACAATGGAGCTGATATAGAGATGACTGGACCGTCATAAAACAAAAACAGGTCACTGGGCAAGTATATTCATGTAGGCCAGCTTGTCTGTAAACGTCAAAAGAAGGTAGATAAATACTTCTTACCAGCTCTGTTGGACTCACAAAGTCATATGACAATTGAGTCTGAAAAGGCTTGAGGTCTCACTCTAGGACCAGAGAGTATATGGAAGGAGGTCCGTTGGACTGGTGGAGGAACTTCAAACAGCAGTGTACTCAATGGCGTGTTTCGCAAACTGGAACATCGAGGTAGTTTGGAATCCAGCTCAGACACGGTCCAATACTCCAATCGCCCCAAATGGGGAGAGAAATGTTTGAGGGTTTAAACCACACAGAAGGGAGAAAAGAAAAAAGAGCTCCACATGGTGCGGGTCAAATGATATAAAATACGGATTTATTGAAGTCAAAAAGTTATAAATGACTTGGTGATCACAGAAATAAAATGAAGTAAAGTTAAAAGCAATGTAGGGTGCCAACAGCTAGCCCGACGCGTTTCGACATAAAAGTCTTCGTCGAAGACTTTTATGTCGAAACGCGTCGGGCTAGCTGTTGGCACCCTACATTGCTTTTAACTTTACTTCATTTTATTTCTGTGATCACCAAGTCATTTATAACTTTTTGACTTCAATAAATCCGTATTTTATATCATTTGACCCGCACCATGTGGAGCTCTTTTTTCTTTTCTCCCTTCTGTGTGGTTTAAACCCTCAAACATTTCTCTCCCCATTTGGGGCGATTGGAGTATTGGACCGTGTCTGAGCTGGATTCCAAACTACCTCGATGTTCCAGTTTGCGAAACACGCCATTGAGTACACTGCTGTTTGAAGTTCCTCCACCAGTCCAACGGACCTCCTTCCATATACTCTCTGGTCCTAGAGTGAGACCTCAAGCCTTTTCAGACTCAATTGTCATATGACTTTGTGAGTCCAACAGAGCTGGTAAGAAGTATTTATCTACCTTCTTTTGACGTTTACAGACAAGCTGGCCTACATGAATATACTTGCCCAGTGACCTGTTTTTGTTTTATGACGGTCCAGTCATCTCTATATCAGCTCCATTGTGAAACTGGTGCCCATTCTATGGACTCTTTTTCTCAAATTATTAACTATATGAATTTTTGTATCACTCTACAATTTATGTTGATTACACATTAATTATTTTACGTTGATTATATTCAGTAATATTGAAGCGCTACACATATTTTTTTCTTTTTTTTCTTTAATTTACAAACATCTCCTACTTGCAAACGGAAGGAGACAACAGCAAGTGAGATGAAAAAAGATAGACGACAAAACAAATTATACAGGGGTGATAACCCTTCCCTATGTTTTCCAAAAAGCTTAAAAATAGTTTTTTTGACTGGAGCTACACTTTAAAAATGTACCAGTTGAAAATTACAAACAGATTCAACTTAACACAACAAACTTACACAGTCCCTGTCTTGTTTGCACCGCCTGTATACTGCTGTTCTGAGTATATAGGGCCTGGGGGCCACACGCATTTCCTTTTTTTAATATGGGTACAGGGTTCCCCTTAATATGCGTACAAGACCCAAATAGGCTGGTAATGGGCAGGGAGGGCTACCCATGCCATTTTTCTCAATGATTTTCAACCATATTGCAGGAACCAGATATAACATTAAAACCGCAAGCAGTTTTAAATGGTGTTATTTCCGTTTAATGTCATTTTGTGCAGGGACTGTTCTAAACACGGGAAACACGTGGCACTTCACAGGCATACTACAGACACCCCCCAGGCACCATATTTAAAGGAATATTTCACCTTTTTTTCACTTTAATCGTCATTAAAATCAGTGCTCCCGCCAAAACGGCCATTTTTTAAAAACATTTTAGGCATTGACCCATGTCCCCTGGGGCAGGAGCCAGGTCCCCAAACCCTTTTTAGGACAGACATCTTGCATATTAGCCATTAAAATTAGCACTTTTCATTTCGAACATTCGAGTCCCATAGACTTCAATGGGGTTCTAAAGTTCGTTCGAATTTGGGGTCCGTTCGAAAGTTCTGGTGCGAACTGAACCGGGGGGTGTTCAGCTCATCCCTATCTACGTACAAGCAAAATAATTGTTCTACTCATCACAACCTAAAGTGACCAAAGACAGGCACATCTCTCTGGAAGGTGCGTTAGGGGGTTGTTCACTGTGCACATCTTTCTGTACAATAACCAAACCAATTTAACATAACCATCATCATTTTTTTTAGTACTGGAGCTATGGTTATTAGAGATTATATCTGGTAATGTTGTTGGATGCTCTTGTCACTAATCCAAATGAATTGGAAACACAGACATTGCTAAATATTGTACTTCACTTCATTCTGAATTGTATCCAGCTGTTTCGGGTTTACTGACCTTCATCAATGCTTTTTTCTTTATTCTGAGCAATGGATTGATTTCCAAATTCTCTAGCTCCTAATAAATGTGTTCAAGATCAACCGTATTATTCCTGTGCAGAAGCATTATTTGTAAATTGCAAGGTCAATATTAACTTTGATTGCATGGGTTCCTGAGGTTATGTTGTATTTTTCAATCCATGCTGCCATAGAGCTTCGCTAAGCAACTGAACTTTATCTAACCTTACTTAAAATGGCCCCCAAAGTCAAACAAATAACTGGCGCTATATTAACACAGCTAGATGCAGGAACATAAACGAACGGCAGCTGGGATTCTACACTCTACATTTCATTTCTGGCAAGTTATCTACAACAAAAGGGCACTATAAGGACACAGAATGATTATTCCATTGTTATAGTCACTGGCGGCAGATACAATGGCCGCATATAAGACGATGATGTGCCCGCACCGTTTTTGCTGCCATAAAAGCAACACTTTATTTTGTTAATATATAAATAAAGTGTATTTCTGCCTTTGTAGTCTCATTTTTTAAACAAATGTACAGCATTACAGAACTCACAAATATACAAGACCATTTATAAAAGACCCCAAAGATCACAAATGCCCAGTTTATTATCTAACGACTTTCTTGGTGCATTCAATATTTTAGAACTTAAAGGGCAGTTCCAATACATTTTACAGCTGAATAACCATACAGAAACTGCTTTACCTGGTATAAGATTTGTGAAACCATACATTTTGAGTCTACCTATAAAACATATTTTGTACAAATGTCAGACGTATGCATGCAAGCTGCACACCTTTTCCCTGTATTTTCATTAATACGTTAATTCCTATGATTGTCATCTATATCTAGCAGTCAAAACACAGTATATTCCAGACTTCAGGAAATTATTTTGCATTTTGTCCATAAATGAAGCTGACGATCATAGGAATTAATCTATAAAAAAAAAAATAATAATACAGGGAAATGTTGTGCAGCTGGCACAAATGCTTCTGACATGCATACAACAAATTCTTTATAAATGGATCCTATAGTGTATTCACCTTCCTTTAGTACATGAAGTATTAGTTCATCTTTCATGGTAGTGCATGGTAGTATGTCTTTATTACACCACAGGGACATCATAGTGAAGTGGCGCTCACATAAATAATTTAATATAACACATCATTCATGTGTCTTAGTGTCTACAAATCCCTGTGTATTCGGAGTAAGTCCAAGTTGGAAGACCTGATACTTTAATGCATGAAGCTGAACAGGCACCTTCCCTCAGACATTGTGATGTTATGAACACACCAGGCCACAATACAGCTGTAAGAAAAAAAAATGGTTGTCTGAATGCTGAGTGCTGAAAATGAAAATTGTTTATTTTCTGCATACTATGTGAGACAAGTCTTATGATAAGCATATTACATTCTATACACTGTATGAGTAATTTCCACATGAGGACGCTATTGGTGCTAGAAGGGCTATTTAAACTACATTAGTGCAGTGTGTCAGTTCTGTTTGGTCTATTGTGTTCCTGATATTCATCCCTGTTGTGTTTCTGTTGCAGACGCGATCCTGCCTCTGACTTAACGCTGCCTGAACCAACCCCTGACTTCTTCCTGGATTAAGCTTCTGCCTGCTCCTTCTGCTCATCTGCTCTGCTGTTACCGGCTCTGCTGTTGTCCTATCTCCTGACCACTTTACAGCCTGCCGTCTGAACCTGACAGCAGAGCTGTAAGTGAGGCCTTCCTTAACCATTTTCATACTGGACCATTTTGCTGGCTTAAGACCAGACCACTTTTTGCGATTCGGCACTGCGTCATTTTAACTGACAATTGCGCGGTCATACGACGTGGCTCCCAAAGAAAATTGACGTCCTTTTTTCCCACAAATCGAGCTTTCTTTTGGTGGTATTTGATCACCCCTGCGTTTTTTATTTTTTTGCACTATAAACAAAAATAGAGCGACAGGGGGGGCGTGGCCTGACCTCGGAGGGAAATGGATGCCTAAGAGACGAGCTCCCGCCGCCATCCATCCCCTCAGCGATACCGGAGGCTTCTCACCGCTAAAACGATCGGCGAATCATGGGCACAGCGTCTAGGCAGTCCTCCGCATCCCGCTCTCGCTCTCCACGCCGGCAGCAAGGAAGCCAGCACCACACTATTCCGGATATCTTCCGCTCTCAGAGAGGTAACATGGCGGCTTCCCGCCAGCCTCTCACACAGCCCTCTCACACAACGCAGCCGAGCGGCTCTCCCCACCTCACGCTGACAGACCTGGGAGAGCAGGGAAGTCAGCAGCAGCAGCAGCAGCCCAGCCTCATGGATCTTAGAGCTGTGGCAGCGGACATTAAAGAAACCCTGTCTGCAGCTATAGCTGACCTTAGGCTGGACATTAGGGCTATTGCAGACAGAGTACATGAGGTAGAAGTAACAACGGCCCAGCACAGCTCATCCATCCATAATATGGGCTCCACACTAGACACTCACTCGTTACAGATGAGAGACCTTCAGCGCCATTTAGAGGATTTGGACAATAGGGGACGGCGACATAATCTGAGGGTGAGAGGCCTGCCAGAATCTGTGGAAACAGAGCAGTTAGAAGCGACAGTGACAGGCCTTTTCAACAACATATTAGACAAACCAGCTCAGTCTACTGTAGCTATGGAAAGAATTCATAGAGCTTTGAGACCTAAAGGGAGAGATTCTGACCCCCCACGGGATGTTGTGTGTTGCCTCGTGGATTATAAGCTTAAGGAAGAAATCCTACGAAAGGCACGGAACAGGATACAGCTAGAACATGAGGGCGCATCAATCCACATATACCAAGACCTGTCAGGAATCACTCTCCAACACAGAAGGGATCTACGGCCACTGCTGGACCAGCTACGAGCTAAAGGCATTCCTTACAAATGGAAATTTCCTTTCGGTCTAGCGGCTACCTATCGCGGCCGTAGCGCTTTACTTAGAGTCCCTGAGGAGCTCCCGCTCTTTTGTGAGGCAATGGATATTCCATTTATGGACATCCCTGCATGGTATGCAGGGTTTAGGAGCCGATTACAAATGAGAAGGGGAAGATCGCAGGAAGAACCGATGGAAGCCCAAAACACCAGACATCGCAGGCGCAGATCCCCTTCGGGTACCAGGCACTACGCATCTCGCAGGGAATCCTACACGGATGGCAGCCCTACCGACTCACCGAGATCCAGAAGGGCAAGACGGGACACCGGTCCCCCGAGGGGTCGCTCTCCACGATATTGAACATCCGAAGTCAGCTAAGTCCGGGACTATTACCCCTTTTGCCTTGTCCCTTATTCATTTCCTAGCTTCCAACTGCTCGCTGTCTCTATCCTCTCCTTTCTCAACATCCTCCCTCCTAACATGCTGTAGAGTCACCAAGAGTCCTAGGTATTCATAATGGAGTTCCTAGTTCCAATCTAGTAAAGTCATATACCTGACTGAATCCCTAATCCTAAAGGACCCCACTTCTCTGACTCCAACATCTACCCCATTGCTGAACCTTTTCAAAAAAGCAGGGTAAGATTTGACAGAATGACTGTTTGGGGAGTAGCAACCAAAGAATTCCCTCCTTTACAGCTGCAATCCAAGACTCAAGATCTCCAGCAGGGGTTATTAGGGATCAGTTCAATGTACCCCATTCAACATGAAGATGAAGTTCTTGAAAGGGACGAGACCAGGTTTATGCTAGGCTCTAAAGGTCGTAGACTTAGAAGTTTGTTTACCGTGCTTACAGTTTATTATCTAATTTTATTCGCTTTATTATAATAGGGAAATGGAGATGCACCGAGGGACTGTAGGAAGGCCCCCAACTCTTCGACTTTACCGTGTTTGACTTTGCTCAACCACGTTTTCCCATACTCCTCATTACTTGCACAGATCCTTTGGAATCCAAAACTCAGCTCAAAATGAAGTCTTCAACCCCTATCGCCCACTATGTAGAGACCTTTGCACCAACTTGAGCCTTCCTGCATCCCCTCCTAGCTTAGGTGCAATATTCATCTCATCCACTAGCAGGTATATGAGGTTACATTAATCTGATCGCATCCACATGCCAACTAAGACCCTCTCCGTGGTAGTAATATGGTGTACCCCTGACATGCTTACCAGCCGGTACAAAAGGCTAGTTGTTAGTACACATTCTCATAATATTGTAGATCCTTAGGCTGGGCATTACTTTCCCTTTTTAGTTTTCACGACTGATATGGGAAACAAAGGCGTTTATAGTCTGCCCTTAGAGACACCATATGCTTACTCTGCCCAGGCCCATATTCTTATAGGAATTCCCCTTCAGATATCCTTAGGGGTCACATTACTATAGGCTAGAGTATGGGGCAAAAATGGAATATATGATGCACGGAGGGATCCAACGCGTTATCTCCAACGTGGAAATGGCAGTGCAATGCTTGCTGGGACTCACAAACAGGTTTAAGAAATATACCTTACTGGTTTGTTTGTTTATCGTTATCTGTTTTTTACAGTTATTGCTTCTAGCTTACAGCATCCCAAAGTTTTGTTGCACACAGTTTTTCGTTCAGTACTCAATGACATCTATAATCCTTTTCCTCTACAATTTTGAGACAATATCATTCGTGGAATAAAGGTCTGCCAACCTATGGTTCTCTAGAACCAAAGGCAATACGGTTAACTACAACTGGTCTGGTTAGACCTTAAGTTGCTGTTTATCTAGACACATAAGTAATCAGCATGATACCCTAATGTAAAGGTTTATGTTTTTCTCGCCAGATCACAAATTGAATTATAACATGTATGGTGAATAGATACCTCCCTATTTACTGATGAATATATACTTCGGGCCATGGATGGCGGTGGCGCGAAATAGATTTATTGTTTATCCACTTTTTAATTTCCTTTCGAGTGGTATTGTCCAACCCTCACACAGGGACCCAGTGGGAAATACCTCTGACAACAGGGGTGGCCCCCAGCTGGGCGCTGTACCCATCCGAACACTAGAAACATTAAAGGAGGGGCTGGTCCCCTTCCTTTCCGGTACACCTCAGTGACGTGAAAATTCTCTTTTCTCTCTTACCTTGTACCCTAACACGTTCCCCTTTTTCCTCCCCCCCTTCCACTTTTTCACACCCCCACTTTGCTTCTTATTTATCTGCTTAGAGGATTTCTTACATATCAATATGCCACGTAAAGACATCGCAACCCCATCCCCCCAGGTCAAGCTATACTCCCTAAACGTAAAAGGTTTAAATACACCTGAAAAAAGATCTCAGCTTCTTATACTCCTTAAAAAAGCTAGAGCCGATATTGTTTTCCTCCAGGAAACTCACTTCAAATCACACAACATGCCTGAATTGAAATCCTTATACTACCCGATCGCTTATCACGCCACCAATGTGGAGGCCAAATCTAAAGGAGTCTCAATTTTAATCTCCAAACACTGTCCTTTCCAAATTCAGGATACTCTAGTCGATGCAAATGCCCGCTACATATTTCTGAAGGGGATACTGTACAACCAGACTGTCACTCTAGCCAACTTATACGCCCCAAACAAGCTACAAGTCCCATTCTTTCGAGATACGATTCATGAACTCACCTCCTTCTGCCAGGGAATGCTAGTGGTTGGGGGAGATTTCAATCTACCTCTTTCACCAACAGTAGACTCATCCTCGGGAACGTCTTCCGTTACCTACCGGGCGTTGCGCGCGATCAAAAAACATTTGCAGACGCTAACTCTACATGACACCTGGCGCACCCTCCATCCACGAGATAGAGATTATACGTTCTACTCTCCTCCACATCGTAAGTACACGAGAATTGACTATTTTTTTATGTCTCAAAATGACTTAGATTCCCTTTTGACAGCGTCTATAGACCCGATGGTCATTTCAGACCACCACCCAATCGCTATAACTGTCTCCTTTCCACGGTCACCAATAACACCTTTCACATGGCGTTTAGACGACTCTCTCTTGACGGACGCTGCCAATGTTCACGAAATCAGTACATGCCTTAAACAATACTTCCAGGAGAACGCATCTGACGACATAAACCCGCTCACGCTTTGGGCAGCGCACAAATGCGTGATCCGTGGAGAATTTATGGCTTTGGCAGCTAAACGAAGGAAAATCAGACAGGCCCGCATACACGACTTATCTAAGCGCATTCATACCCTTGAGACCAAACATAAACAATCACTTGCGGAATCCACTCTCCAATCTCTCCAGTTAGCAAGAGAAGAGCTGACCACAGAACTAGGTAAAACCATCAGACGCAAATTCGCACTCACACAACGCATTTTCTATGAATTTGGCAATAAAGCCAGTAAATATTTAGCAAGGGCAATCCAAACAAAACGAGCCTCTTCTAACATTCATCATATCCTAGATCCTCAGGGAAACAAACATGTAATCCCCACTGATATTGCTAATCAATTTCGTCATTTTTATAAGAATCTTTATAATCTCCCACTTCCGAACACTGAGTCCGCTGTGAAAGAGAGACAACAGAAAATTATAGATTTTTTGGCACACTACAGCCCACAACCCATTTCCCCTGAAACGGCAGCAAGCTTAGATTCTCCATTTACAGGAGAGGAGATGATGATGGCCCTTAAGCAATTGAAAACAGGCAAAAGCCCGGGTCCAGACGGATTATCTACCGGGTATTATAAAATGTTTGCAGAAACCTTGCACCCTTTTTTACTTACATTTTTCAATACATTACCTTCTGATTCCACAAAGCACTCTGACATCCTTGAGGCCCATATATCAGTCATTCCCAAACCTGGTAGAGACACAGCCCTAGTCCCCAATTACAGACCCATCTCCTTAATCAACGTGGACATAAAACTCTATGCAAAAATTTTGGCGAACCGAATTCTTCCCCTTTTACCCTCTTTAATCTCATTAGATCAAGTTGGATTTATCCCAAATCGCGAGGCTCGCGACAACACCCTAAAAGCTATCAATGTGCACTACTGGATGACGACCCACAACACCCCTGGCTTTTTTCTTTCCTTGGACGCGGAGAAGGCATTCGACAGAGTGGCTTGGGACTACATGCTAGCAGCCTTACGATCGATGGGATTTGGAGAACATGTCCTAGCATATATCACAGCACTTTATTCGTCCCCGTCGGCTAAAATCAAAATTAACGGCCACCTGTCGGATGCCTTCTCCCTGTCCAACGGAACCAGACAGGGTTGTCCTCTCTCCCCCCTACTTTTTGTTCTCACCATGGAACCAATGCTCCAAAGAATCAGGGAAAATCCAGCTGTCAAAGGGGTACAGGTTAAGGATATTCAACACAAAGTAGCGGCTTTCGCCGATGATGTACTCCTGTTCCTCACTGATCCGATCACCACAATTCCCAATCTGTTACAAGACTTTGCCCTGTTCAAGGAAATTTCCAATCTCCAAATTAACTTTGGTAAATCTAAAGCCCTCAATATCACTCTACCTGAAGATGTAGTACGGTTATGTAAAGCCAATTTTCCTTTTAGTTGGGAATCGCATTCCATCACGTATCTCGGTATACAGCTTCCGACCAAGTTGGGAGACTTATACCCTAGAAACTTTTTACCACTTCTTAATACCCTCAGACAGGACCTCGAACTTTGGCATAAAAAATCCTTTTCCTGGTTTGGTAGAGCGGCGATCCTGAAAATGAACGCCCTTCCCAGACTCTTATACCTTTTACAGACAATCCCTATTAAACTTCCTCTAACGTTTTTTTCCGCGTACAAAAGTATTTGCTTAAAATTCTTATGGGCAGACAAGCCTCCCCGCATCAAATGGGACACCTTAGTAAAACCCATTGGGCAAGGGGGAATAGGACTACCAGATGTACAGAAGTATCATTGGGCTTGCCTCTTGTCCAGAATAGTTGACTGGCACGTACATGCTGACATTAAAGCTTGGGTGAGACTGGAGAATGCTTTTTCATCAATCCCAATACACCACCTACCCTGGATCAACTTTCGCTCCACTTTGCCAGACACATTAAAACACCCCCTCATAGGCCCAACCATACACACCTTTAGTCGTATCTGCCAGAGGTCACACATAGCTCACACTCCTGGTCCAATGACCCCGCTGGATGGAAATCCAGATTTTCCTCCGGGCTTGCTTAACTGTTCAACTACTCTCGATAGGGCATTCACCGCAAGAAAGGCGGAAGCTTTCTTCGACAAGGGGGAATTAATCCCTTTCTCCACCCTCACATCCCGTTTCCCCGAATGGGATTTATCGTTTTTCCAATTCCTTCAAATTCGCCACTTTTTACTTCAGACGTCCACGTCACAACAATGGAGTAGAGCTCTCACCCCATTTGAAACCTTGTGCAATAGCAGGGACCCTGTTAAACACCTTATCTCTCAAATGTACACCATGATATCCCCAACGCTATCTAAATCGGAAAACCCTTACGTCCAGAGATGGGAACATGACCTAAACATGACGCTGACTCAAGAGGATTGGGATAATATTTGGCTTAATATACACAAAGGCTCCTTAAACGTGTCGATACAAGAAAACGGTTACAAAATATACTCGCGTTGGTACAGAACTCCCGATCGGCTACACAAATGTTATCCCCAGGTCCCACCCACTTGTTGGAGGTGTGAGGGAGCCAGGGGAACTCTCTTGCACATCTGGTGGGAGTGCGACCGAATCCAACCCTTTTGGGTTGCAGTTCACCGTCTCATAGCGAAAATCACGACATACACGCCTACATTTACTCCAGCTCAATTCTTGCTTCACCACACCTCTCTCCCCCAAAAGCAATACAGGAAGTCCCTTATGCACCATTTGATTAACGCAGCAAAACTTTGCATCCCTACACACTGGAAATCAGCCACCCCTCCTAGCGTCACAGTCTGGTTGCAGAGGGTATCCAGAATTGCCGAGATGGAAGCCCTAATACATCAAGCTAAAGAAACCTCACATAAATTCCAAAATACATGGGCCTGCTGGCTGCAGTTTCAACAATCAGAAGAATACAAAAATCTTCTCTGTACCTAGTAGCTTGACCTGGGGGGTGATCCCCTTATACGTACCTACTTCAGGATATGCATATTATACATCTATACCTCACTATCTTTATTCCCTTTATTCCCTTTTTCCTACCTCCTTTACCCCCCCCCCCCATACTTAACAATTAGTAGCAACCATGGTTAACCCTGTTACTGTCTATAAACCTCACTGACATAGTTACTGTCAAACCTTACATTTTATAATCCCCAGTTGACGATGGGGCTGTCATTATTCACTAACAATGGGACGGAGTAAAAATAATTTCTTTTTTTTTTTCTTATTGGGCTCCCCTCCCCTCTCACAGTCAGATCCCAGTTGGGGTGAGAGGGAAGGGGAGTGGATTACCAGGATCCCAAATCTTCACTTAATAGCCCTTAGGAGGAGAAGTTATGGCTTACTCTCCACCATGGTGGGTCTCACAAAACCCACTCAAGAACTACCTAATCCATATACTGCCGACAGGCTGTAGGACTATAACTTGGCGCCAATAAGGTTGTACAAGAGGTTCTACAGCCTTTTGTTCTTCGTCCCAGATTATAGAAACACACACAATATGCCTGTTAGTAACAGAATATAGGATTATTCAGAATGAATCCCTTGTTGACATATAACTTACGGCACCCTAAACACTCTGATATGGGATATAAATATGGAAATAAGTACAAATGTTATCCTTGCCACATAAAATATTTCTGTTCCTAGATAATAGTAACTGTAACTTATACTACTTAACCTAATTTACGTGCCTTGAGTGTCATTTTCTTACCTGAATATTTATGACCTTAGGAACGTTTTTGTTATTCACTACAGATGGCGGCTGCGTCCGCAAAAAGTAAATTTCTGTTCTGTTTCTCAAAAATCAATAAAATGTTTTAAAATAAAAAACAAAAAAAAAAATAGAGCGACAATTTTGAAAAAAACACATTTTTTTTTACTTTTTATTATAATAAATATCCCCCAAAAATATATAAAAAAAATGTTTTCCCTCAGTTTAGGCCGATACATATTCTTCTACATATTTTTGGTAAGAAAAAATCGCAATAAGCGATTATTGATTAGTTTGCGCAAAAGTTATAGCGTTTACAAAATAGGGGATCGTTTTATGGCATTTTTATTAATATTTTTTTTTTTACTAGTAATGGCGGCGATCAGCAATTTTTATTGTGACTGGGACATTATGGCGGACACATCGGACATTTTTGACACATTTGGCCATAAATTCTATAATCATGAAGTTTTATAACATATTCTGTATATACTGTTTTACCTAATTTACTTGAATATCATCATCAATGTGCAATATGCCAATGTATGAATAAATTAATCATGATGGAAGATGCAATATGTACCACTGCTTTTGATGTATTTTACTGTGTAATATTTAATAAATTTAACATTATCAGACCTATACAGCTCATTTTTTGCTTCCAAATCTGCATGCTTCATGCAAAGTCCCAACTTCTTCTCTTGCTTCGTTTTGACAGGGATGGAGGCAATTGTCCTATGCCTCATAAAAAGTCCCAACCCTTTTTTCCTTTATATTACTGATCTTTAGCCTTAATGTCCCTGGGGAATATGAGGGGAAGGGACCATCATTCAACCCCTCATGAAATCATTACTGGAAGGTTAATGTGATTACCACCAAAGTCCACAGTACAAGGGATATTAATTTTTTTTTAGCTACTCCCGAAATTCATTTTTATTTATTCTGTTTTTCGTTCAAAAATTGCATTTGTCTGAAAATCCACATGAATTATGGTCAAATCTGTCTTTGAAGGCTTATGGTGTCTGTCGAATGTATAAAGAAGATTCAGCGGAGCTGCTAAACTCTATATAGCCTTCTTCCTGTGAACTTTAGAACCCTATTAAAGTCTATGGGACTCCAATGTTCAAAATCAAAAGTGCTAATTTTAAAGGCTAATATGCAAGTTACTGTCCTAAAAAGTGTTTGGGGACCTGGGTCCTGCCCCAGGGGACATGTATCAATGCAAACATTTTTTTTTTAAATGGCAGTTTTTTCGGGAGTAGTGATTTTAATAATGATTAAAGTGAAACAATAAAAGTATAATATTCCTTTAAATTTCGAACCAGGGGGGTGTCTATAGTATGCCTGTGAAGGGGCGCATTTTTCCCGTGTTTAGAACTGTCCCTGCACAAAGTGTCATTTCTGCAGGAAAAAAAGTCATTTAAAATCACTCACGGCTATAATGAATTGTCGGCTCCCGTAATACAGAGAACACTCATTGCAAGTCATTGATAAAAAAAAAAAGTGTGGGGTTCCCCCAAATTCAATTACCAGGCCCTTCAGGTCTGGTATGGATATTAAGGGGAACCCCGTGTCAAATTTAAAAAAGAAATTGACATGGGGTCCCCCTAAAAATCCATACCAGACCCTTTATCCAAACATTTAACCTGGCAGGCCGCAGGAAAAGAGGGGGGATGAGAGAGCGCCCCCCCCCCCTCCTGAACCGTACCAGGCCACATGCCCTCAACATTGGGAGGATGCTTTGGGGTCCCCCCAAAGCACCATGTCCCCATGTTGATGGGGACAAGGGCCTCATCCCCAAAACCCTGGACGGTGGTTGTGGGAGTCCACGGGCAGGGGGCTTATCAGAATCTGGAAGCCCCTTTATAAAGGGGACCCCTAGAACCCAGCCCCCCGTTTGAAATGAATGAATTTGGGGGAACTCCACGCTTTTTTTTTTATCAATGACTTTCAATGAGTGTTCTCTGTATTACGGGAGCCGACAATTCATTATAGCCACAAGTGATTTTAAATGACTTTTTTTCCTGCAGAAATGACACTTTGTGCAGGGACAGTTCTAAGCAAGGGAAACATGCACCCCTTCACAGGCATACTATAGACACCCCCCAGGTAAGGAATATTACACTTTTATTGTTTCACTTTAATCATTATTAAAATCACTGCTCCCAAAAAAACGGCAGTTTTTAAAACTTTTTTTTGCATTGATACATGTCCCCTGGGGCAGCACCCAGGTCCCCAGACACTTATTAGGACAGTAACTTGCATATTAGCCTTTAAAATTAGCACTTTAGAATCTTTTCTCTCTGTCAAATCTTTTTTCTCTCTGTCGAATATTTTCTCTATATAATCTTGGACTAATAGAGGTAAGGTTAGGCACATTCGACCACCGGTTCAATAGACACATATTGTTATTGTCAGAGTCACGTCGAATCTCCTATTCTATATCGAACTGTTGTAACAACGAAAACGAAAATAAAGTATTTATTTATGTCAGATCTTTCGTTTTTCGGATTCTGCACTTTCGTTATCGTTTGTCAAAAGTAAAACGAAAATACCTGAAATTCGGATGAAAATGTATTCGGACGAAAATGAATGCACATGTCTATTTAGAAGACGGATTTACAATATATTTATGAAAACTAACTAGAGTTGTTAAGTTTTGTTATCAACGGGTGATGAATATCATTTCAGTTACAGACGGGAAAGAACTAAATAATTATTTGCAGAGGGAAAGTGTATTTAACCCTATAGTCCACATTTTTCAATCAGTTTGCGTGACTCAAAATGTGCGCTACCAAGCGGTGGAGCAGAACGCTAAAGGGTTAAACAGCAATGACTCTTCTGATGTACCAGAGGATGATGCCAAAGATACATATATTTTTATTTTAGAAATAAGATTGATGGTCTCCATGGGAATGGAAGTCTGAACTGATGTCAATCTACACCAAATTGTCCAGTCATTAACTGAACAAATAAATAATAATGACTGTACACATAAACAAAGTTTTACTAATATATGACAGATGTAGTCAAATCTTGTAGTAATAAATCATAATATGAGTGTGCCCCTTTTCACCATGCCACAGGCACAGAGCCAGTGTATACTAGGGACTTATTTTACAAAGATGTAAACCGTATAAAACATATGATGTTATAAAAGAGGGGATGAACATTACCAATTGGCTGTAAGCCCTCAGCTGGTCAATATTATCACTTGGGAAACAGGACACATAATTCTAAGAATTCAATCAGACTTTAATGGATAAGAAAAGAGATGCAGCGAGTACCAAGAGGGGTGTGTTCACTTTGCTTAGTGAATGATAATAATGCAAAAATGTGTTTTCTTTGAATAACCAATCATGGTTGAGATAAATTAACCACTTGAAGATATTTAAAATAAGAAATATGGCCTAAAAAACGTCAGATTTTTTTAGAACACATCTCTTACGTCCTGCTACTTTCTCCCTTTCATTGCTTCCCCTGCCACTGGTACCGGCAATTACTGAAATTGATTTGTATTACACAGCAGGAGTGTCTGCCAAAATGCAGCCTCTCCAGAGTAAAATTATACTTTCAGATATTCTGCACGTGTTATTGAGTGCGTACAATGTTAGATTTTTTGTTAAGATGTATTTACTGCTTAACTCATATGTAGATCAAAGTAAAATCGTTTGATAAACATATGACATCAGTTAAAGACGCACGCGAAAAAAAAAGTTTAAATAAAATGTATTTCCTTTCTTGAGCTTATGTAGACCTAATTAACTCTTTTCTCCCTTGTCCCTTTAGCTATTATTTTTTCAGTTTTTTTTTTCTCCATAATTTTGCCACTGATATTTATTCTTTTTTCTTTGCATGTATTTTATTTTCAGTGTCATATAAAAATATATGAAAGGGCATTTCTTAAATTCGCAATGCTTTATGACAGCAACATCAAATGTAGTACATTTTTTTTAAACCTAGCACTGGTGTAGATGATAGAGAAAAAATTATTTTTGCAAGGCAATATTACCCAAAAAAATCATAGGTTGTCCCTAAAGAAACAATATACAGGACCTCACAAATGTGAGTACATCCCTCAGATTTTTTAAAAAATATTTTATTATATCTTTTCATGTGACAACACTGAAGAAATTACACTTTGCTTAAATATAAAGTAGTGAGAATACAACTTGTATAACAGTGTAAATTTGCTGTCCCCTAAAAATAACTCAATACACAGCTAATTCCGCGTACACACGATCAGACTTTTCGACAACAAAGGTCCGATGGAATGAATCCAGCGGACAATTCAATCGTGTGTGGGCTCCATCGGACCTTTGCTGTCCAAAAATCTGATGGACTTTAGAAATAGAATATGTTTCAAATTTTTCGGCTGGAATGCTGCCTGACCCAATTCCTGTCGAGAAATCTGTTCGTGTGTATGCTAGTCTGACGGACAAAAAACAACGCTAGGGCAGCTATTGGCTACTGGCTATGAACTTCCTTAATCTAGTCCAGTCGTACGCCATCACTTTAAAATCCGTCGGACTTTGGTGTGATTGTGTGTGGCCAAGTCCGTTCATTTGCAAAGTCCGTCGGAACTCTGCCGAAAGTCCGTCGGGAAAACCGGCGGACCTAGTCCATCGAAAAGTCCGGTCGTGTATACGCGGCATAAACCGCTGGCAACACAAGTGAGTACAATGTTATACAAGCTGTACACTCATTTCTTCAGTGTTGTCACATGAAAATATATAATAAAATATTTTAAAAAATGTGATGTGTTTACTCACTTTTGTGAGATACTGTAGGTATTACTTTGACATCTTAATGCAGAGTTCCACTGGTTTTTGAGTTTATTAAAAGTCAGCAGCTACAAAAGGTATAGCTGCTGACTTTTAATAAACCGATACTCACCTGTCCCACTGTCCAGCACTGCGGCCACCCGAAGCCTCCATTCTCTACCCCTCCTCTTTGTTGCACCGACACTGTAAGTGTTGGCGCCCGGCTGTAATAGTTTGCAGCTTCACAGCCAGCCACACACTGCGCATGCGCGAACCGGGCTGCATTCCGTCATTAGCCAGGCAATGTTCTGGGACCTGTGACATGTCCCAGAACATTTCTGGGAGGGAGGGGCTGCCTAGGGGGAGAGGAGGAGTCGCCTAGGCAGCCAAAAAATCAGAAGGAGGAAGTGGGACAGAAAGTCTCACTCCAAACCAGGTACCCAGCCCCCCCAAAAACATTACATGCCAATTGTGGCATTTCAGGGGGCGAGGAGTACTTAAAGCGGAAGTTCCACTTTTGGAAGCAAGGACAAAGTTATCGCCAAACAAATAGGCCCATTGTTAAAAAACAAGCGTTTTGCTAGCATATAAATCCTTGCTATGCTAAATGAGTCCATACTATGCTAAATGAACAATCTTCACACCCTCTTTATCAGTTTTGTTTCTGAAGATAACCTAAAATTAGAAAGTTCCAATTGGAAAATCCGGACCATATAGAAGAAAGGAAGAAAGATATTCTGTGGTGGTAGTAAAACACAGACAAATACAGTCATCATACAATTTTCTATCCTAGCCGTTGGATGCCCTGTAGACATAAATTGACAAATGTTCTTTTGCCCCATATACGGAGTGATTCCCAACAGATGAAGACAGGGCAGAATGTGTCTCCTGTGTAGTTTATGTTTTCTTTTGAAAACTCCACAATTGCATTCTAAAGTTATGATTTCACACAGATAATAGTGTAATTGTTTTTCTAATTTGCAAGCAGCCAACTTTACTGATTTTGTTTATTGTTGAGTTATACATATCAGCTGTAATTCCCTTGTTTCACTTGAGCAGGGCTATGTTAGATAGATATGTTAATCCACGTGGAAAGTTAATAGCAAGCTGTGTTGAACATGCAGTGCAAAGATAGCTCTCCTAGTTGATGTGTGATTTAAAATACATGTTTAATGGCTTCAGAAGTCCTGCAGTGACAATTCTGGGAGGCTTAAACTGATTGATGACAAGGGGAATAATGCAATAGTAGGTATCTGGCTGAATAGATAGAATCAAGGCTATTTGTTCATTTTAATGGATATATATTACTCTGTAAGACACATTTAACACATTGCAAGGTCTAAATGCCACAAAGAAAAACATGAAGCTTTTACGTGCCCAAAACAATTAAATATACTGTTCTGCTTTCAATGTGATAATTACTTGATAGTTGGGCTGAAAATGTAACTTCTGCCTTTGCCATGTTTAAATGCTAATTAACTCACATTTTGCCTCTGTTATTTTCATCATGAAGATATAAGTGTTGCATTTCCAATTTTGCCTGAGAGCAGATAGTATAGGAAATGTCAAACTATCGCTATACATACAGAATATGGAACTCTGAATATGTTCTGTCCAGATCTCAGACATTTGCACTAACATAGAATTTTGAATGCAAGTCATAATTTACCATGAAAAGGGATATAAAAAAAGTATGAATTCCATTAAATAGAGAATGGAAGAAAACAAGGGTGAATTATATTCTTATTGTCAAGTATTGTGGTACCTGCCTTTACACGCACATGAACTTTAATGGCATCCCAGTCTTAGCCTATAGGGTTCAATATTGAGTTGACCCACCCTTTGCAGCTGTAACAGCTTCATCTCTTGTGGGAAGGCTGTCCACAAGCTTTAGTAATGTATCTATGGGAATGTTTGACCATTCTTCCAGAAGTGCATTTGTGAGGTCAGGCACTGAAAGTTGGATGAGACGGACTGGCTCACAGTTTCAGCTCTAATTCATCCCAAAGGTATTCTATTGGATTGATGTCAGGACTCTGTGTAGGCCAGTCAAGTTCCTCCATCTTAAGCTCACTCATACATGTCGTTATGGACCTTGCTTTGTGCACTGGTGCCCAGTCATGTTGGAACAGGAAGGGGCCATCCCCAAACTGTTCCCACAATGTTGGGAGCATGAAATTGTCCAAAATGTCTTGGTATGCTGACGCCTTAAGAGTTCCTTTCACTGGAGCTAAGGGGCCAAGTCCAACCCCTGAATAACAACCCCCCACCATAATCCTCCCTCCACCAAGTGTTTTTGACCAGTGCACAAAGCAAGGTACATAAGGACATGGTAGAGCATGTTTGGGGTGGAGGAACTTGACTGGCCTGCACAGAGTCCTGACCTCAGCCCGATAGAACACATTTGGGATGAATTAGAGCAGAGACTGTTAGCCAGGCCCTCTCATCCAAAATCAGTGCCTGACCTCACAAATGTGCTTCTGGAAGAATGGTCAAACATTACCATAGACACACCTATGGCTGTGTGGACAGCCTTCCCAGAAGAGTTAAAGCTGTTAACCTGCAAAGGGTGGTCCAACTCAATATTGAACCCTACAGACTAAGATTGGGATGCCATTAAAGTCCATGTGCGTGCAAGGCAGGTGTCCAAAATATTTTGATAGTGTATAAAATAGCCATTTTAAATGTTTGAATGCTAAGGGCCCATAACACAACATGACATTCAGTAATATGTTTCCAAAGTATTGTAGCAATGAAAATAATAATAATAATAATAATAATAATAATAATAATAATATCTTAGCAATAAACAAGGCCTTGTAAAATAAAAGCACAATACAAAAAATGTAGATTTGGCATTTGACAGTTAAATCAACAAGACCAGCATAAATACATCTACATTACCCATTAACCTAATACAAACACCTAAACAGTACCAAATGACAGGCCTTTAGTGGGCAGGGGTAACGGCTCATTCACTAAAGGCCTGTCATTTCATGAATGTTTTACAGGACAAATTCGTGTCCCAAATAGGGATGAGCCGAACACCCCCCCCCGGTTCGGTTCGCACCAGAACTTTCGAACGGACCCCAAATTCAAACAAACTTTAGAACCCCATTGAAGTCTATGGGACTCGAACGTTCGAATTGAAAAATGCTAATTTTAACGGCTAATATGCAAGATACTGTCCTAAAAAGGATTTGGGGACCTGGCTCTTGCCCCAGGGGACATGGATCAATGCCTAAAATGTTTTTAAAAATGGCCGTTTTGGCGGGAGCACTGATTTTAATGACGATTAAAGTGAAAAAAAGGTGAAATATTCCTTTAAATATGGTGCCTGGGGGGTGTCTGTAGTATGCCTGTGAAGTGCCACGTGTTTCCCGTGTTTAGAACAGTCCCTGCACAAAATGACATTAAACGGAAATAACACCATTTAAAACTGCTTGCGGTTTTAATGTTATATCTGGTTCCTGCAATATGGTTGAAAATCATTGAGAAAAATGGCATGGGTAGCCCTCCCTGCCCATTACCAGCCTATTTGGGTCTTGTACGCATATTAAGGGGAACCCTGTACCCATATTAAAAAAAGGAAATGCGTGTGGCCCCCAGGCCCTATATACTCAGAACAGCAGTATACAGGCGGTGCAAACAAGACAGGGACTGTGTAGGTTTGTTGTGTTAAGTTGAATCTGTTTGTAATTTTCAACTGGTACATTTTTAAAGTGTAGCTCCAGTCAAAAAAACTATTTTTAAGCTTTTTGGAAAACATAGGTAAGGGTTATCACCCCTGTATAATTTTTTTTGTCGTCCATTTTTTTTCATCTCACTTGCTGTTGTCTCCTTCCGTTTGCAAGTAGGAAATGTTTGTAAATTGGATGTTTGAAAGTAGGGGCCTGCCCTATATGCTCTGCAGAAATGGCGGAACAAGGTGTTGGTTTTGCCACAACATTGTAAGCCCTCAAAGTGACTCTTGGTGGGCGCTGGAGCGCCCTGCTGTGAACGATTATATCAAGAATTGTAATTACATGCCATTGTTGAACAGTGGTAGAAAAATTGACCTTTGGTGGTTGTGGTGCTGGTGCCACAACACTATAAGTCCTCACCGTTACTCTGGGTGGGCACAGGAAGGGGCCCTCCTGTGAAATATTATATCAAGAATTGTAATTACATGTCCCTGTTAAACAGGGGCAGAAAAATTTGGCCTTAGGCACTGCTGCTGGTGCCACCACACTGCAACCTCTTCCATATACTCTAGTTTTATTGCAGGAATTAGCCCTGCTGCAAAGCATTGCATCAAAAATTGTACTTAAACGCCCCTGTTAAACAGGGGCAGAAAAATTGGGCCTTAGGCACTGGTGCTGGTGCCACCACACTGCAACCTCTGCAATATACTCTAGTTTTATTGCAGGAATTAGCCCTGCTGCAAAGCATTGCATCAAAAATTGTAATTAAACGCCCCTGTTAAACAGGGGCAGAAAAATTGGGCCTTAGGCACTGGTGCTGGTGCCACCACACTGCAACCTCTTCCATATACTCTAGTTTTATTGCAGGAATTAGCCCTGCTGCAAAGCATTGCATCAAAAATTGTAATTAAATGCCCCTGTTAAACAGGGGCAGAAAAATTGGGCCTTAGGCACTGATGCTGGTGCCACCACACTGCAACCTCTTCCATATACTCTAGTTTTATTGCAGGAATTAGCCCTGCTGCAAAGCATTGCATCAAAAATTGTACTTAAACGCCCCTGTTAAACAGGGGCAGAAAAATTGGGCCTTAGGCACTGGTGCTGGTGCCACCACACTGCAACCTCTGCCATATACTCTAGTTTTATTGCAGGAATTAGCCCTGCTGCAAAGCATTGCATCAAAAATTGTAATTAAATGCCCCTGTTAAACAGGGGCAGAAAAATTGGGCCATAGGCACTGGTGCTGGTGCCACCACACTGCAACCTCTCCCATATACTCTTGTTTGATTGCAGGAATTAGCCCTGCTGCAAAGCATTGCATCAAAAATTGTACTTAAACGCCCCTGTTAAACAGGGGCAGAAAAATTGGGCTGATGGCATCAACCAGAACCAGAAATGTTCTTCCAACATATCAGCGGAGGAGGAAGAGGATAGACAATCAACATAACAGGACAGTCACTCAGCATCAGCATAGGCAGTCTTGAAGGGATGTGATATTTCAAAAAAAATGATTCTGTTACATCAGCTTCAGGTGCTTGGTAGCTGTGGGTGATCCAAGACTGATTCATCTTGATGAAGGTCAGTCGATCAACTGATTCGGTGGACAGGCGCACCCTGTGATGGGTAAAAAAAACACCAGCAGCACTGAAGGTGTGTTCCGAAAGAACGCTGGATGCAGGACAGGCCAGTAGCTCAATTGCATACTGTGCAAGCTCTGGCCAGTGATCCATCCTCAAGACCCAGTAAGCCAGAGGATTTTCGGTGGGAAAGGTGTCCAAGTCTGACCTTGCCCCTAGGTATTCCTGCACCATGTAAATCAGACGCTGGCGATGGGTGCTGGAACCGATCATACCTTGGGGCTGCGGACTAAAAAATTGTCTGAAAGCATCAGTCAGACGGCCACCTTCTCCACCGCTCCTTCTGACCGATGCCTCAGCAACACGTTGTCCAGGACCAGGAGTTTGTAACCTCCCAGTCTCTGGGAACGCGTTACACAGACCTTTCTGCAAGGCCTCCCGGAGATGTCTCACCCTCTGCTCCTTCTGCGATGGCAGCGGACTTAACACCCTCCCCCCCAGCAGCGGACTTAACACCCTCCCCCCAGCAGCGGACTTAACACCCTCCCCCCCAGCAGCGGACTTAACACCCTCCCCCCCAGCAGCGGACTTAACACCCTCCCCCGCAGCAGCGGACTTAACACCCTCCCTCTCCCCCCCACCAGCGGACTTAACACCCTCCCCCCACCAGCGGACTTAACACCCTCCCCCCAGCAGGGGACTTAACACCCTCCCCCCCAGCAGGGGACTTAACACCCTCCCCCCCAGCAGCGGACTTAACACCCTCCCCCCCAGCAGCGGACTTAACACCCTCCCCCCCAGCAGGGGACTTAACACCCTCCCCCCCAGCAGGGGACTTAACACCCTCCCCCTCAGCAGGGGACTTAACACCCTCCCCCCTACCAGCGGACTTAACATCCTCCCCCTCCCCCCCACCAGCAGACTTAACATCCTCCCCCTCCCCCCCACCAGTAGACTTAACACCCTCCCCCTCCCCCCCAGCAGCGGACTTAACACCCTCCCCCTCCCCCCAGCAGCGGACTTAACACCCTCCTCCCAGCAGCGGACTTAACACCCTCCCCCCCAGCAGCGGACTTAACACCCTCCCCCCCAGCAGCGGACTTAACACCCTCCCCCCCAGCAGCGGACTTAACACCCTCCCCCGCAGCAGCGGACTTAACACCCTCCCTCTCCCCCCCACCAGCGGACTTAACACCCTCCCCCCAGCAGGGGACTTAACACCCTCCCCCCCAGCAGGGGACTTAACACCCTCCCCCCCCAGCAGCGGACTTAACACCCTCCCCCCCAGCAGGGGACTTAACACCCTCCCCCCCAGCAGGGGACTTAACACCCTCCCCCCCAGCAGGGGACTTAACACCCTCCCCCCCAGCAGGGGACTTAACACCCTCCCCCCTACCAGCGGACTTAACACCCTCCCCCCCCACCAGCGGACTTAACATCCTCCCCCTCCCCCCCACCAGCAGACTTAACACCCTCCCCCTCCCCCCAGCAGCGGACTTAACACCCTCCTCCCAGCAGCGGACTTAACACCCTCCCCCCCAGCAGCGGACTTAACACCCTCCCCCCCAGCAGCGGACTTAGCACCCTCCCCCCCAGCAGCGGACTTAACACCCTCCCCCGCAGCAGCGGACTTAACACCCTCCCTCTCCCCCCCACCAGCGGACTTAACACCCTCCCCCCACCAGCGGACTTAACACCCTCCCCCCAGCAGGGGACTTAACACCCTCCCCCCCAGCAGGGGACTTAACACCCTCCCCCCCAGCAGCGGACTTAACACCCTCCCCCCCAGCAGCGGACTTAACACCCTCCCCCCCAGCAGCGGACTTAACACCCTCCCCCTCCCCCCAGCAGCGGACTTAACACCCTCCCCCTCCCCCCAGCAGCGGACTTAACACCCTCCCCCTCCCCCCCACCAGCGGACTTAAAACCCTCCCCCTCCCCCCCACCAGCGGACTTAACACCCTCCCCCCCACCAGCGGACTTAACACCCTCCCCCCCACCAGCGGACTTAACACCCTCCCCCCCCACCAGCGGACTTAACACCCTCCCCCCCACCAGCGGACTTAACACCCTCCCCCCCACCAGCGGACTTAACACCCTCCCCCCCACCAGCGGACTTAACACCCTCCCCCTCCCCCCCACCAGCGGACTTAACACCCTCCCCCTCCCCCCCACCAGCGGACTTAGATAACGCCCTCCTCCCCACCAGCAGACTTAGATAACGCCCTCCTCCCCACCAGCAGACTTATCTAACACCCCCCCACCAGTGGACTAGTCCAAGCAATCCCCCTCCTCCCGCACACACGGCAGGAAGCACAGACGCACACAGCCACCCCCTAGACCCCCCCAGTCAGTGGAGCGGACTGATTCAGGAGGACACCCGCCTGCTGCATGCCTGCCACTTACCCCATCTTAGTGGTGGGTCAGGCAGCGGGTGAATTGCAGCGAGATGCATATAGGGAGTGGAGAGGAGAGAAGGGGCACAACTGCATTTTGGTTCTCCTGTTTTGAACGGAGCCCTCCGTGCTTTCTGTGAATTTAACCCAGTCACACATTGAAGTGTATTTGGAAATTCAAACTCTGGGCAGTGGGCACTGAGGGCTAGGACAGGCATGCAGAGATTTGCTATGCTACATAGACCTGTGAGTTCGCTATCCCACAAGAATATATTCCTGCAATTGCCTGGAGAGATTTTGAGCTCCCAGTACTGTATAGAGGGCTGTGAGACAGACCCAGGCCTTGACACCCTGGGCCCCAGCTGACCCCCACATCCCATGGGCACTGATCAGGCTGCACTAATGGGTACTTTTTGCACTGGTGAGGCTGTGTTTATGGGCACTAAACAGGCTGCACTGGTGAGTCTGCACTGATTGGCACTGATTAGGCTGCATTGATGACCATTGATCAAGCTGCACTCATGGGTGGTACTGTCTGCACTGATGGGCACTGTCTATATTGGTGACCGTGAAGCTGCATCGATGGGCACTGTCTATATTGGTGACCGTGAAGCTGCATTCATGGGCACTGTCTATATTGGTGACCGTGAAGCTGCATTGATGGGCACTGATCTGTGTGTTTTGAGAGCTGTGCATGCTGTTGTATGTTTTGAAGCTAGACTTGTATACCAGTGATGTATCTGGGAAGTAGGCATGTTGTTGCAGAATAATTTCCACCTATAGGCTCGGTGCTCATTGGTGCGATGTGGGAACCCTGCAAATCTACTGTGGCTTCCCGCATCGCACCTGACTCGCAGATAGTTCATACTGCCCTATGTGAACTGCTGGTAGTGTCAATATAAAGTTAATGACACGCCTAAATCCGTTTGCGTATCGCAGTGCAAACTGTCAATTCACCCATGCAATCCAATTCTGGTGCGGCCCAAAGAAGGTTCTCTACGTGTTTGGTCTCAATGCGATGCAAATTCAGCCATACAATCTGTATGGCTGAATTCACATCACACAGACATTGCATGTGATCTGCACAGCAGTGCGATGTGAATCACATGCGATGTCTGACATCACAGCAGTTTGAACCAGCCCGTACTGTACAGCTTTATTGTTAAGTGTTTGTGGGAATTTTGTGGTTTCAGGGGTCTCCAAACTTTGGCCATACAGTTCAGGAACTACAATTCCCATCATGCCTAGTCAAGTCTTTGAATGTCAGAGTTTTACAATGCCTCATGGGTGCGTAGTTCTGCAACAGCTGGAGAGCCGTAGTTTAAAACCAGGTGGGCATGGATGGTGAGCTGATTCGGTGGTTCAATGGGCCTCTTGACTGGACTTGCCCCCCAGGCCTAAGGCTGCCAGCCCTCCCCTGGTTACATGACATTAATTGGGACCAAATTCTGGGGTCATTGTACACAGAAAAGAAATGGGAATGCTTTAGAAGCATATTAAATAACGGTATCAAGCAGTGCATTCCAATGGGCAATAAATATAGAAGAGCAAAAATTAAACCTGGGTGGTTAAACCGAAATGTAAGTAGCCTCATCAAGGAGAAAATTATGGCCTTTAAAAAATATAAAGGGAATGGGTCAACACCAGAATTCCTGCACTACAAGGAATGAAACAAGAAGTGTAAAATCGCAATCAAGGTGGCTAGAAAAGATTATGAGAGACATATAGCGGACAAAAGTAAAATTAACTCAAAAAAGGTTTCCTGATATATTAACTAGGGATGAGCCGAACACCCCCCGGTTCGGTTCGCACCAGAACTTGCGAACGACCCCCGCGTTCGGTACGAACGTTAGAACCCCATTGAAGTCTATGGGACTCGAACGTTCGAATTGGAAAGTGCCAATTTTAACGGCTAATATGCAAGATAGTGTCCTAAAAAGGGTTTGGCGACCTGCCTCCTGCCTCAGGGGACATGGGTCACTGCAAAAAAAAGTTTTAAAAACTACCGTTTTGGCGGGAGCACTGATTTTAATGACGATTAAAGTGAAAAAAAAAGTGAAATATTCCTTTAAATATGGTGCCTGCGGGGTGTCTGTAGTATGCCTGTGAAGTGCCACGTGTTTCCCGTGTTTAGAACAGTCCCTGCACAAAATGACATTAAACGGAAATAACACCATTTAAAACTGCTTGCGGTTTTAATGTTATATCTGGTTCCTGCAATATGGTTGAAAATCATTGAGAAACATGGCATGGGTAGCCCTCCCTGCCCATTACCAGCCTATTTGGGTCTTGTACGCATATTAAGGGGAACCCCGTACCCATATTAAAAAAAGGAAATGCGTGTGGCCCCCAGGCCCTATATACTCAGAACAGCAGTATACAGGCGGTGCAAACAAGACAGGGACTGTGTAGGTTTGTTGTGTTAAGTTGAATCTGTTTGTCATTTTCAACCGGTACATTTTTAAAGTGTAGCTCCAGTCAAAAAAACTATCTTTAAGCTTTTTGGAAAACATAGGGAAGGGTTATCACCCCTGTATAATTTGTTTTGTCGTCCATCTTTTTTCATCTCACTTGCTGCTGTCTCCTTGCGTTTGCAAGTAGGAGATGTTTGTAAGTTGGATGTTTGAAAGTAGGGGCCTGCCCTATATTATAGCGGTATGTACTGGGTACAGAGCACGCAGACAGCACGCACTATCTCCTAACACTACTGACTGCAAGCTCTATTATTAACCACTTGTTAGCCCAATGTTTGCATAAAGTGAAAGATGAAGTTATGCTGAGTAAATAGATATCAAACATGTCACTCTTCAAAATTGCACATGCCCGTGGAATGGCGCCAAACGTCGCTACTTAAAAAATCCCCATAGGCGACGCTTTAAATATTTTTTTACTGGTTACATGTTTTGAGTTGCAGAGGAGGTCTAGGACTAGAATTATTGCTCTCGCTCTAACATTCTCGGCGATACCTCACATGTGTGGCACATGCGAGCACATGGGGACATGGGCGCTTTAATTTTTATTTTATTTTTTTATTGTTCATTTTACTTTATTTATTTTAGTTTGACATTTTTTTTCCCAAAAATATATTTTTGATCACTTTTATTCCTATTACAAGAAATGTAAACATCCCTTGTAATAGGAATATGGGGTGACAGGTCCTCTTTACAGTGAAATCTGGGGGGTCAATATGACCCCACATCTCACCTCTAGGCTGGGAAGCCTGAAATAAAAAATAAAAAAAAGATTCTGGCTTTGATCGTACTGGCGAGTTGGTAGAAGCACCGGAGGGCGGTGAGGGGTGGGGGGCGTCTATGGCTGGGTATTTCAGGGTATCACCGAGTATGGCTGGGTATCTCTGAGTATGGCTGGGTATGGCAATTTATGGCAGGGTATTACAGAGTATTGGCGGGGTATTGGCGGGGTACTACAGAGTAATAGCAGGGTACTGCAGAATATTGGGGGTACTGCAGAGTAATGGCGGGTACTGCAGAGTATTGGGGGGTACTGCAGAGTAATGGGGGGTACTGCAGAGTAATGGCAGGGTACTGCACTGCAGAGTAATGGCTGGGTACTGCACTGCAGAGTAATGGCGGGGTACTGCAGAGTAATGGCGGGGTACTGCAGAGTAATGGCGGGGTACTGCACTGCAGAGTAATGGCAGGGTACTGCACTGCAGAGTAATGGCAGGGTACTGCACTGCAGAGTAATGGCGGGGTACTGCAGAGTAATGGCGGGGTACTGCAGAGTAATGGCAGGGTACTGCACTGCAGAGTAATGGCGGGGTACTGCACTGCAGAGTAATGGCGGGGTACTGCAGAGTAATGGCGGGGTACTGCAGAGTAATGGCAGGGTACTGCAGAGTATGCACTGGTATTGCAGAGTATTGGCAGGGAATTGAGGGGTTAAATTCGGTGAGCAGCGATGTGGGCACTGCAGATGCAGCCCACATCACTGCTGACACCGATCTCTTTCCCCTCCGCTGTACCGATCGGTACAGAAAGGGGAGGGAGGAACAGGCGTCATAACATGACGCCGGTTTGTTTCCAAGTGATCACTCCGTCATTTGACGGAGCAATCACATGGTAAACGGCCGCTATGAGCGGCCGTTTACCGTGATGCGCCGGGTCCTATGGACCCGGTGGTCACGGATGCTCTCGAGTGCGCACACCTCGGGGCACGCGAGAGCAGAATTCTGGGAGGCCGTTAATTAACGGCCTCTCTGAGTTAAACAACTGCCCTGAAGCCGTTAATCGGCAATGGGCAGTTGTTAAGTGGTTAAAGCTAGATCACTAGCTATATAGGTGAGGTGAATATAGTGGTGTATACTGCAGTCAGGGCACAGACAACAACCACTACACAGCAGCAAGATAGGAAATCAGCCAAAAACGATTGGTGTGTACTGTGTTGAAGGTACACAGAACACCCACTGCTTCAGATGCAAAGTAACACATTACAGGAGGCCGCCTTAAAGGCGGCCTTATATAGTGTGGGGCGTGCACTACACAGCCTGAGCTATGATTGGCCACAGGCAGGATGCCTGTGGCCAATCATGGCTCTCCTCGCTGCCGGCGCTGCGATTGGCCAAGCATGCGGGGTCACAGTGCATGCTTGGCCAATCATCGGGCAGCAATGCACTGCGCCAACGCAGTGCATTGTGGTCCGCGCGCGCGTCACTCGAATTTTGACGCGAACGGCCAAAACGTTCGGAATTCGCCGAACGCACGAACAGCCAATGTTCGAGTCGAACGTACGTTCGACTCGAACACGAAGCTCATCCCTAATATTAACAGTAAAAAGACATGGGAGGATGGTTACAGATAACATAAAGAAGGCAACTGTACTAAATTCCTTCTCCACAGTTTTTACACAAGAAAAAGAAGGGATTACCGGCAGCGACTGTAGTGTTAGTGGCACAACACACGACATTCCTATGTGGCTACCAGAGGCCGTAGTCAAAGATAGACTTAGTAGGCTCAACACAAATAAATCACCAGATGGCTTACACCCGCAAGTCCTCAGAGAACTCAGTCAAGTTATAGCCAGACTATTGTTCCTGATCTTTGTGAACAGCATAATGACAGGATTGGTTCCAGGTGATTGGAGAAAAGCCAATGTGCTACCAATATTTAAAAAAGGACAGAGACATATTCCTGGGAATTATAAGCCAGTCAGCCCAACATCAGTAGTGGGTAAATTATTGGAGGGGATGATTAGGGACTACATAGAAAGTTTTACTGAGGAGAAGAATATCATTAGTGGTAATCAGCATAGGTTTATGAGGGGACGCTCCTGCCAGATCAATCTGCTAACATCTAGATATGGGGAAGGGGAGCGGCAGATGTGGTGTATCTGGACTTTGCAAAAGCATTTGATACAGTCCCCCATAAACACTTAATTTACAAGCTAAGGTCTGCAGGCTTAGACCATAGGGTTTGTGCTTGCGTAAAAAAATGGTTACAGTTATCACCAGTAGTGATAAATAACATGTATTCAGTCTGGTCTGGAATAGTGAGTGGGGTACCTCAAGGTTCTGTCTTGGGACCAATTCTATTCAACATGTTCATAAAAGACATAGAGGATGGGATAAGTAGTTCTGTCTCAGTTTTTGCAGCTGACATAAAGTTAAGCAGAGTAATAAATTCTCATCAGGACATGGAAATTTTGCAGAATGACCTGAATAAAATAAAGAAGTGGGCAGACAAATGGCAAATGAGATTTAATGTGGATAAATGTAAAGTAATGCACTTGGGGTCCAAAAACATAATTGTAAAATATTCACTAGGTGGAGTACAGCTGGGGGAGTCAAGGATGGAGAAGGATCTAGCGGTACTAGTAGATGACCGGTTGTGCAACAGCATGCAGTGGAGGAATGTGCTGGAGCTGGAGAGAGTCCAAAGAAGGGCAACAACACTAATAAGGGGACTGGAGGACCTCAATTATTAGGAACGGCTGCAAACACTAAATGTATTCTCGCTGGAAAAAAGACACTTGAGAGGAGATATGATAGATATGATGAAATATCTCAATAGGTATCCCGGCATAGGAAATAAACTATTCTGTTATAGGGAGTGTAAAAGGACATGGGGCCACACAATGAGACAGGAGAAGAAGCGATTTAACCTTAACCTTCATAGGGGGTTCATCACTATTAGGGCAATAAGGATATGGAACTCTTTCCCAAAATTGGTGATGGCTGTGGGGAGTATGGATATCTTTATCCACTTGCCTACAGGGCACTTCACCCCCCGTCCTGCCCAAGCCATTTTTCAGCTTTCAGTGTTGTCACATTTTGAATGACAATTGCGCGGTTATGCTATACTGTACCCAAACAATTTTTTTTTATAATTTCCTTCACGCAAATAGAGCTTTCTTTGGGTGGCATTTAATCACTGCTGGGTTTTTTATGTTTTACAAAAAAAGACCAAAAATTTTGAAAAAAAAATGTAAATTTTGTAACTAAGTAATTTTTCACCTTCGCTGGTGTGTGCTGATGAGGCGGCGCTGATGGACACTGATAGGCTGAACTGGTGGGCATTTATGCGGTGCCACTTATGGGCATTCATGAGGCGGCACTTACTGGCACTGATTAGGTGGCATTGATGAGGAGGCACTAATATGCCACACTAATGAGCACTGACAGGCTGCACTGATGGGCACTGATAGGCGACACTGATGGGCACTGTTAGGCAGCACTGGTGGGCATTAATAGGTGGCATTAGTGGGCACTAATAGGCGGCACTGGTGTGCACTGGTAGGCGTCACGGATAGACGATACTGATGGACACTGATGGGCATTGATGGGTGGCACTGATGGGTGACACTGATGGGCATTGATTGACTGCAGTAATGGGCATTGATGAGCAGCACTTGACTGGCATTGATGGGTATATAGTAGTGCTGTGCTGTGTGGGGGAGGGGAAATGTCATGGGAAATGGAGGGGAGGTAAGGTGAAATGGGATATAAAGTATAAGCAGTGTTACACCAACAAATATAGCTACTATAGATCCGCTATATGCACCCTATTGTAACAATTTATATTGATATCAAACAACCAATATTAGAACAATCAAAAAAATATCTTGTCATATGTGAATCAAAGTGCCATAGTGCTACACATGTAATATGGTACCAAGTGCTAAAAGCTAAAGTGCAAAAAATCAAGTAAAGTAACTAGTGCACAAATATATGAAATAATCAAATAAAATAGTCACACTCAGAAATAAATCTTTGATTCACATATGACAAGATATTTTTTTGATTGTTCTAATATTGGTTGTTTGATATCAATATAAATTGTTACAATAGGGTGCATATAGCGGATCTATAGTAGCTATATTTGTTGGTGTAACACTGCTTATACTTGATATCCCCCAATTACCTTACCTCCCCTCCCTTTCCCATGACATTTCCCCTCCCCCACACAGCGCAGCACTACTATATACCCATCAATTCCTATTAGGGTTAGAGTCTTTTCCCTTCATCAGTGCATGCAGCAGTATCCCATCTTCCCCTTACATTACATCCATTGGGCTTAGCGCAGAGGTACCATACATAATACATTACTTGACTGGCATCGCTAATGAGCACTGATTGGTGGCACTTGTGGGCAGCGGTGGACACTGATTGCTGCCACTGGTGGGCACTGATCGCTGGCATTAGTGGGCACTGTTTTTTACACTTTTTTTTACTATTTTACTATTGTAATCAGAGCACTGATGATCAGTGCCCTGATTACATTACTAAATGTTCCCCTGTGAGGAGGTGCCGCTGATCGGCTTTCCTCGCCACACACTCTGCCAGTGTGTGGTGCCCGTTCTGAGCCGCCGTCATATGACGGCGGCCCAGAACAAGAGCTGCACCACTCCACCGTCATATGACATGGGCAGGTGGCAAGCAGTTAAAAGACTTTTAGATGTACATCTTAAAGGACACAACATACAGGGATATGGGGGAAAGCATTATAGACACTGATGCACCCACATAGGTTGAACTGGATGGAATATTGTCTTTTTTCAGCATTATCTACTATGTAACTATGCAACTTAAACTGTTAAAAATTGTTATCTTATAGAGAACATGTAGAAATGTTATTTGTGTATCAGCAGTACCTTAATGAAACGTACCTTTTGTCTTGAAAAATACCAGTGCACTTCTTGGTATATGAATGTGCCTGGGTACTCCCCAGTGTATGTCTGCTATGTGAGAGACACTACTGCCTGGATCTGAAGTGAGATTTAGTGAAGTCACTACTGGTGAGAAAGCTGTACATGAAAACCTTCACAGTAAGCATCTACCTGCTTCTGCTTCATTCATTCTAGGGAATTGTGCTTTCTGCACCTGTCCTACTGCTTTTAGAAAATTACCCCACTAGTCGACTTGTGCGCATGCGCGGGACTTCCGGTCCGACACGCTGATCGGGAGCTCCGCACCGCTCCGGCCTTTCAGCGCCTTCAGCAGCCTCCCCAGCCAATGGGAACCCTCATCGCTACCACCACCGATCACCGGAAGACACCGGGCGTTCGACCATATGCCAAAAGGCCGGGCGAAAACGACCACCAGCCGCCAGCTCCACTACGGCCTAGCTGCGCCTGAGCCTCCCAAGATGGCGACCGTTCCTCTCCCAGGCGGAAGACACGGACATCCAGGACAACATTGCAGACCCCCCTCCTCAGCTCACCTCCGCTGATGTGAGTAACCACCATGACCCCCTGACTTCTCCAGCCTCCACTATATCCCTGCTAAATAGATCACTAGCAGGATACTCCTATTCTCCCCAGATCATCACTCCAAACAGCCTAGCAGATGCCCTGCAGGCCTCTCCTCAGCCTATCCATCCACCTGACATGGCCCAGCTATTGAGCAGATTCTCGGAAATGCTGGCATCTGGACTGGCTCAGAATGCTATGCAGATAACTTCTTCAATTAAAGGAGACCTGCAGAGTCTTGGGGCTAGAATGGATATCATAGAACAGGCAGTGGATGATTCAGCTGCACGCACCAATCAGAACACTAAATGCATACAATCCCTGCAGGAGCAACTGGATTATGCTCTCTCAAAAATAGATGATTTGGAAAATAGAAGCAGAAGGTATAACTTCCGCATCAGAGGAGTGCCTGAATCTGTCACGGACATTCACGGTACTGTCAAGGCCTTCATTAAGGACATTATCCCGGACATTCCGGACCACAAGCTTGAGCTGGACAGGGCTCATCGAGCTCTACAAGCCCCTCGCCAAGACGGACTCCCCCGGGACATAGTGATCAAGCCTCACTTCTATGGGATAAAGGAGGAAATTATGCTGCGGTCACGTAACCGCGACAATCTCACTATCCAGGGTAATAAAATTCAAGTCTTCGCGGACATTTCTCCTGCCACGATACAAAAGAGAAGATCCCTCAGACCCCTCCTGGAGATCCTCAATCAAAATCTGATCAAATACAGATGGGCCTTCCCGTTTCGCCTGCAGTTCCAGTTTAAAGAAAGACAGTACAGCTTCGCTAACTTTCAGGACGGGGAAACTCTTCTCCTGCAACTCGGGCTCATTTCACAAGATCTACACCCCAATCAGTCGGAGAGCCGTGCGAACGCGTCCAAAAGACCCCCCCCGAACAGCCCTCTGGCCCCCTTGTGGGTGAAGCAGCAGTCGAAGCGGCATCGTGACTCTGTACCTCCAAAGTGACTCCTAGGCCCTCAGGGCCTCTAGGCCTTTGCCTTCTCCCCCTTGAATCCGGATGATTCCCAGGAGGGGCTGACGGACTTCCCAGCTTCCCTCCGGTCCTTCTCAGGACCCTCTTGACTCACTTTTCCCCCTCACCAATTTTTTGGAAAAACATATTCTTCCCTTTTTTTTTTTTTTTTTTGTGTTGTGCTTTGGCCTTTTTCCTTTCCTTCGACAAGAGGGGTCAATTGGCTTTTACGGGGCCTACTGCCCTGGCCGAAATAATTTTCCTTTTTTAAATTTTTTTTTTTTTTTTTCACAGCGGGGCTTTACTGTCCCCCCTGCTTCGCACCTAACATCCCCGTCCTTCCCTTCCCTCCTACCCATGTTTCATCCCACCCAGCAATGTTGTCGTAATGACGTTATTTGTTTCTGTGTCTCCCTATATGATTGTGAAGTTTGGGTTATCGAATGTTATATGGTTAACTACTGTTAGTTTGTTTTCTATATTTCCCGCTGGCGGCCACTCCTCTAAGCATCCTAGCGGAGGCGCTGGAACCGGAGCGGGGCTGTTTGCCGCGTACCACTTTACCTGCTGTCCCCTCGCGGAGATTTTCTCCCTTGGTGACACCAGGAATGCAGTCTGGTTTAAGACTGCCCTTATTCCGAGTCCTCCTGTTTTTGGAGACTCGGGGCAGGCTTTGGCAGGCCAGACCTGTCATTTAAGGACCCGAGCTATCCCAATCTCGGGTCCTCCCCCCTCTCCCTCTTCCCTTTCCCTCTTCCACCTCTCAGCTTTCTTTCACCCTCTCTATCTCTACTTCCCTCTACCTCCAGAAGTCCTCGGGGAGTCCTCGCACATCCGGCAGAGACATGTCTCGGTCTATGCATCCAGATCACCAGAAAAGCGAACAGGACCTTCTACCCAGGGTAAGGCTGTTTTTCTCTGTTTTGATTCCATACTCTGATGACCATGGCTGATCCCCCATCTACTAAGGCGATGCTCAAGATAGCGTCCCATAATACACAAGGTCTGAATTCCCCGTCTAAAAGACGTAAAGCCCTTCACAGCTACTACATTAGGGGCCTTAATATCATTATGCTCCAAGAAACCCATTTCCCTAAATGCTTTAACCCCACATTCTTACACCGAAATTTCCCTACCTTTTTCCTGGCTAACGCCGATGACAAGACAAGGGGTGTCGCCATCCTATTCTCTAAACACACCCCGTTTACCCATACCCAAACCATTAGAGATAACGAAGGGAGGTTTATCCTGGTTAAAGGCCATATTAATGATACCCTCTTTTCCTTCGTCTCCTATTATGCGCCCAACAAAAACCAAGCTCCTTTCTTTTCGTCTATGCTGACTACCCTATCCTCCCACCTGGAGGGTAAGGTAATCCTGGGCGGTGACTCGAACATTACGTTTGACCACCTCATGGACAAGACTTCCAATGGCAGGACTCTTATGAAACGTCCCCCCAAACAGAGTCTCAAAATTGCTAGACTCTTACACACATTAGGGATGATAGACTCTTGGAGGGAGCTTCATCCTACCTCCAAGGATTATACCCACTATTCAGCACCACACAGGACATTCTCTCGCATTGATCACATCTTCGTTCATACATCAGATATTAACTATTTGTCCCAAGCTTGCATTAAAGAGGTCCCGTGGTCTGATCATTCCGTCATCTACATCAGGCTGGTGGGCTTTCTGGCTCCAGCGGGCCCCCCCCCCAGTGGCGCCTTAAGGAGTCCCTCCTCGCTAACCAAGTACACTGTACGAAGCTTGAGAAAGACCTAATAGAGTTCTTTCACACCAATGATACTCCTGACGTCTCCCCGGGCACGCTGTGGGGGGCCCACAAAGCAGTCATGAGAGGTAAAATTATCCAATTGACTTCCCGTCTCAAGAGGGAGAAAAACCTATGCTTAGTCAATCTGGAACGGGACTTCCAGGCCCTAAGTGCTGCTCACAAGAAAAGCCCCTCACCCACTTCTTTAGCCAGAATGGACACCGCTAGAATTGCTCTAAATGTGGCCCTGACTTCTAGTGGCAGATTCTACCTCCACTCTGACAAATTTGGCCCTCAGTTAGCTGCTAGGCTCTCCCCCCGGCACAGGGTTCACGCACTCCCCAAAGTCAAGTCCCTGTCAGGATCATTGACCCAAAATCCTAAACAAATCCTTGAGGCCTTTAATGAGTTTTATTCTAAACTTTATTCTGACCCCAACCCCGCTAGCTCACAACAGATCGAAGCCTTCCTGGACGGGATCGCCCTCCCAAAAATCTCAGACCCCCATAGGGAGCTTATGGAATCCTCTATCTCAGAGGAAGAGGTCAGAGAAGTTATTAAAGAGCTCAAAATTGGCTCAACCCCTTGCTATCCATCGATCTTCAAAAGGCCTTTGATACCGTTACCTGGCCCTACTTATTTCACACTCTGGAGCGGTGGGCCTTTGGTCACAAATTCATCAATACTCTTTCTGCCCTTTATTCCCAGCCTAGTGCCCAGATCAGACTCCAAGGCCACCTCTCCGACCCTTTTCCAATTACAAAGGGAACTAGGCAGGGATGCCCATTATCCCCCCTCTTATTCGCTATAGCCATAGAAACTTTAGCAATCTCCTTTAGAACACACCCAGATATTCACGGCGTTAAGTGCGGCCCCTCCACACATAAATGCGCGTTATTTGTGGATGATGTCCTCCTTTTCATTACCTCGCCACTCATCTCCACCCCTAACATCCTACAGGTGCTTCACAAGTTCGGGCAAGTCTCGGGCCTGCAAGTCAATATGTCCAAGTCAGTGGCTCTAAACATCTCTGCCAACCCCAGCTTGGTTGACAGACTCCGAACCCAGTTCCCCTTTTCGTGGAACACTCCATCCCGTACTTGGGAGTCCACCTTACCTCAAACATAGGCCTACTATACAAGCATAATTTCCCCCTATGTTTAATAAATTAAAGGCGGACTTGGACCAATGGTCCCTCTACAAGCTCTCCTGGTTAGGTAGAATTAACGCCATTAAAATGACATTACTGCCCCGAATCCTTTATCTTTTTTGTTCCCTCCCTATTCCGGTTCCCAAATCCCACATCAACAGTCTTCACTCCTCGATAGTCCGCTTTGTGTGGGGCAGCACTTCCCATAGACTTCCCAAAATGGTTCTCTTCAGACCTAGACAGAAAGGGGGACTTGGGCTACCTAATCTTTGGTGGTATTACCAAGCGGCCCAGCTGAGCCAAATCTCCTGTATCTACCCTAAAGGTAAGAAACCGGATTGGGTGGAAATGGAAAGACAAGCTATTCCCAATTTCACCATAGACTTCCTTATTTGGCGACCCCCCAAGTCCAGACCCCCGATTATGTCCCCCACTTTGTCACACTCAGTGGCCCTCTGTGACTCGGTCTACTCATTGAACTCCTTGACTTCTCATTGGCGTTCCCTAGCCCACATTTTCAAAAATTCCCAGTTTCCTCCTGGGCTAGATATCAAAGCGTTCCAATGGTGGCTCAACAAAGGTCTTATTAGAATAGGGAACTTCTTCAACTCCAACGGTCCCCTCACGCTAGAACAGTGTAAGTCGAAACTTGAAATGCCCCCTTCCGAGAGGTTCCGCTTCCACCAAATCTATCACTTCCTGAGCTCGCTTTCCTCTCGCACTTCAGGCCCCCTGACCGTCACTCCCTACGAACAATGGTGCACATCAGCCGTGGTCATGAGAGGAGGAATCTCCCTGATCTATGCAGCTCTAGCAGAACCACGGGAAAAGGCTGGATACATGATGAAATGGGAGTGGGATCTTGATTTTGAATGGGATCTGGAAACCTGGCATGGTTGCTTCGCTAGAGGGTTCAAGGGAATTATCAATATTTCTTTAATGGAGGCCATCCTCAAGGTGATTTCCAGATGGTATTTGGTCCCGACGCGTATAGCCTCAATTTTTTCCCAGTCCTCTCCCCTTTGTTTTAGGGGATGTGGCCATTTAGGATCCCTTATCCACACATTCTGGGAATGCCCCAGAATCAGAGGATACTGGAATAAAATTTTTAGCCTTATCCGCAAAGTCACGGGGTTAGGGATCCCCCAGGACCCTAAGATTGCTCTTCTCAATCTGAATATCCCCCATGTGAAGAAATATACCCGAATTTTGATCCACTTCATTCTGACAGGGGCGAAATTGTCCATTGCCCGTGCCTGGAAATCACCTAAGGTATCCATCTAATCTACTAAACAAAAGATTACTTGGATCATGTTCCAAGAAAAAAACCTCCAGCTTAATTCTAGACAAGGTGGACAGATTTAAACGAATATGGGAACCCTGGGCAAGTCATATTGGGATTTCTCTCTAACTCTTGACCACCATCCTTCCCCTCTTGACCCCCCCCCGAGGGAGCCTTCCCCCGGATGTGCCGGGACCTCCCCGAGGTCTCCCCCCCTCCCCCCTCTTCTCTTGGCTGTCTTCTCTCCCCTCTTCTCTCTCCCCCCCCTCCTCATCCCTTCCCCGAACCCCTCCTCCTTACTTCTTTCTCCCCTATCTGACATCTCCCTAGCTCACTGATTCTGCAAGCGAGGGCCCAGCTCGGAGAGGGACCTTAATATTATACTTTTCCGTTTCATAGGATTGCTCTGTACCCCAACACAGCTTGCTCCCAGATGGGGTGTTGGGGTCCCGGAGCATTCGTAGCTTTAGTTCAAAAATTGTGCCTTGTACTTTGGTCTCCTTAGACACACAGACGATACGGGTTAGGTGGCGTGTCTTGATCCGCCCCCCCCCTGACTAACTATGCAGGTAGTAGAGTTTATGTCAGATCCGCTGTGCCATTGTTTTGTAACCTCACGTTCTTGATTCCCCTGCGTGGGAGATCTGTTGTTACATTTCTCTGATTCTGTCTCAATAAAACTCTTTAAAATAAATAAATAAATAAATAAATAAATAAATAAATAAATAAAATTACCCCACTAGTCATCAGACACCAATCATTAGGGGAGCAGCTCTGATATGTTATCGTAATATTTAATAATAATATAATAAGGGGGTTAATTACTAAAGGCAAATCCACTTTGCACTGAAAGTGCACTTGGAAGTAAAGTCACTGTAGATCTGAGGGGGATATGCAAGGAAAATAAAAACAAAAATTGTATTTTAGCTTGCACATGATTGGATGATAAAATCAGCAGAGCTTCCATTCATTTCAGATCTACCCCTTAGATTTAGAGCACCTGTACTTCTAAGTGCACTTTCAGTGCAAAGTGGATTTGCCTTTCGTAAATAACCCCCTAAATTTCAAGTTCATTAATCCAGCAAAAAGTGTATTTTAAAACCAATAAAAATTATCAATGTTGCCAATGTTTCCATCCAGTGTGATGGTCGACTGTTTCCAATGTGTCCATCACACTGGATGGAATCATTGGAAACATTGATTGATTTTATTGGATTGAAATGCGCTTATACTGCATTGTTTGTGAGTATTCTGCCCTTTGTTGTACTTGTCTAGAATACTGTGCAATGACGTTCCTATTTACACAATGTCCTGATCTGATGAGAGTCTCCCTAAGGAGGATCCTATTGGTGCTCATGCAATCTATCTCCCCATGTGTATGGTGAAATCCAAGTGGAGGATTTTCAAGTGTGTTTGACTGCTTTTAATTAAGCAGTCAACTTAATTGGGTAAGAGTTAGGCCGCATACACACGGGCGGACTGTTCGCCCAACTTAGTTTGTCAAACAATCCGACAAAGAGTCCGCTCAAAATTTGCATGAGCGGACTTGACCTCACACGATGAACGAACAGTCCGCTGAAAGTGTGCGCGATGACGTGAACGGCACGTACGACGGGACTCGAAAAACGACGTCCTATACACTGCAATGCAACCTTCGCCGTGTAAAGCGCATGCGCGAGACTTAGTTTGTCGAACAAGCCTACACACGAGCGGACTGTCCGCTCAAACCAAGTTTCAGCGGACTGTCTTACGGGAATTCCGAAAAACTTTGTTCGTCAGACTGTCCGCTGAAACTGTCCGCTGAAGCCCACACACGAGCGGACTGTCCGCTGAAACACTGTTCAGCGGACAAAGTTGGGCGAACAGTCCGCCCGTGTGTACGCGGCCTTAGTGTGAACCTTTCCTTTTTGGTGATGGATACTTTCCAGCACTTTAACTTTGCACTACACCTACCTATTGGTCTGATTTTACGGAGATGTCATATTTTCTCAACATTGGGACTTTTTATTACATTTTAGCTGCACTTTGTTAATTTATGTTATTTTATCTTTTTGTCAGCAGCTGTGTTGCTATTATTGTTATTCACCAGCATGGATATTTTTATTTTTTATTTTCTTAAGTTCATTCATGCTTTTGCTATGAGACCTCCAGAGAATAACAAGCCAGCACCAATGTTCTTACAACATCTACTTGAAATGCAGGTTCAGGCCCAGCTATAGCATTTTTAGATCGAATATTTCCTATTCTGCCTTGCTGTGTACAGTGTAAACTTACTACTTTAATTGGAAAACATAACTTGTGCACTTTGGATTTCATCTAAAAGGTCAGGTTGGCATTAGCCAGGTAAAAAATGGTTCATAATACAATCTAAAATTCTGTTATAACATGGCTTTTTTTTTCTTGGAAGGTATTCTTTTTTGCTATTGCAGAAGCGTTTTCAGCAAAATAGGTAAATAAATAAAAAAAATAAAAGTGTAACCTGCATATTTTGATGTCTAAGATAAACATATACTGCGATTTCTGGCTAAAATGTGCTAGCTCAGTCAGACATAAGTGGCAGAATGCCTGTCTGTTATATTGCTACTTAAGGAGATGTATGCAAATAATCTTATTCTGGCTCTTCATTACTATAAAAAACTGCTAAAGCACAAGTTTTCATTTCATGTCTCTGGCATAAAATTTAGCTTATTACCACACTGTCAAAAATTGAATGTTTCTGTCTTATCTATTAAATTTGAAAAAAAAAAAAAAAAGTTTGGAATGAAATGAACTTAAAAATAAATAAATAAATCATTCAATAGATCAATACATACATACATACATAAGCAAATAAATATTTTTTTGGGTTCTTGCTATCACAGATAATAATTTTACTGAATTAATACTATATATATATATATATATATATATACATATATATACACATATATATATATATATACACAGTATCTCACAAAAGTGAGTACACCCCTCACATTTTTGAAAATAATTTATTATATCTTTTCATGTGACAAGACTGAAGAAATTACACTTTGCTACAATGTAAAGTAGTGAGTGTACAGCTTGTGTAACAGTGTAAATTTTCTGTCCCCTCAAAATAACTCAGCACACAGCCATTAATAAACCTCTGACAACAAAAGTGAGTACACCCCTAAGTGAAAATGTCCAAATTGGGCCCAAAGTATCAATATTTTGTGTGGCCAGCATTATTTTCCAGCACTGTCTTAACCCTTTTGGGCATGGAGTTCACCAGAGCTTCACAGGTTGGCACTGGAGTCCTCTTCCACTCCTCTATGACAACATCACAGAGCTGGTGGATGTTAGAGACCTTGCGCTCCTCCACCTTCCATTTGAGTATGCTGCACAGATGCTCAATAGGGTTTAGGTCTAGAGACATGCTTGGCCAGTCCCTCACATTTGCCCTCGGCTTCTTTAGCAAATCAATGGTCGTCTTGGAGGTGGGGTCGTTATAATGTGGGAATACTGCCCTTTAGCCCAGTCTCTGAAGGGAGGGGATCATGCTCTGCTTCAGTATGTCACAGTACATGTTGGCATTCATGGTTCCCTTAATGAAGTGTAGCTCCCCAGTGCTGGCAGCACTCATGCAGCCCCAGACCATGACACTTCCACCACCATGCTTGACTGTAGGTAAGACACACTTGTCTTTGTACTCCTCACCTGGTTGCCACCGTACACGAGATACACCATCTAAATCAAATATGTTTATCTTGGTCTCATCAGACTACAGGACATGGTTCCAGTAATCCATGTCCTTAGTCTGCTTATCTGCAGCAAACTGTTTGCGGACTTTCTTGTACATCATCTTTAGAAGAGACTTCCTTCAGGGGCGACAGCAGACCAATTTGATGCAGTGTGCGGTGTATTATCTGAGCACTGACAGGCTGACCCCCCACCCCTTAAACCTCTGCAGCAATGCTGGCAGCACTCATATGTCTATTTCCCAAAGACAACCTCTGGCTATGACGCTGAGCATGTGCACTCAGCTTCTTTGGTCGATCATGGAGAGGCCTGTCCTGAGTGGAACCTGTCCTGTTAAACTGCTGTATGGTCTTGGCCACCATGCTGCAGCTCAGTTTCAGGGTCTTGGCAATCTTCTTATAGCCTAGGCCATCTTTATATAGAGCAGAAATTTGTTTTTTCAGATCCTCAGAGAGTTATTTGCCATGAGATGCCATGTTGAACTTCTAGTGACCAGAATGAGAGAGTGAGAGCAATAACACCAAATTTAACACATCTGCTCCCCATTCACACCTGAGACCTTATAACACTAACAAGTCACATGGGAGGGAAGATGTCCATTTGGGCCCAATTTGGACATTTTCACTTATAGCTGTACTCACTTTTGTTGCCAGCAGTTAGACATAACATAACATAACATAACATAACATAATGGCTGTGCGTTGAGTTATTTTGAGTGAGGGGACAGTAAATTGACACTGTTATACAAGCTGTACACTCACTACTTTACATTGTAGCAAAGTGTAATTTCTTCAGTGTTGTCACATGTAAAGGTATAATAAAATATTTACAAAAATGTGAGGGGTGTACTCACTTTTGTGAGATACTGTATATATGTGTGTCAGGATGTTTTAAAGAATACTTAAGTCAGCGATATCAAATGTTTAATCAATAGATGTATGACAGTGCCTCCAATATGAAAATAAATGATTAAATATAATTACGCTGATCAATTAATGATTCCTTCAAATCCAGGCTCTGTGCAGATATTCCTAAGCACAATAAAATGATGTGAAAGTACAGACTACGATAATAGAAAAATAAATTGAGATTTATTTTTCAATGAAGTCACTAACAATTATTGATAGCAGAAGAATTCTTAGTATGATGTAGACACAGCAATTACATTTTACAATGAAATTCCTTAAGTGATTAAAAAGAAATTCCTTATCCCATACCCACCTAACTGTCCCCGAGCCACCCCCATCAAATCATTCTCTGCAGCTATTACCTTTTGTACCACCGCCCCCTCCCTTTAGAATGTAAGTTCTACGAGCAGGGCCCTCCTGTACCTTTTGTATTGAACTGTATTGTAATTGTGTTGTCCCCCTACACATTGTAAAGCGCGGTGTAAACTGTTGGCACTATATAAATCGTGAATAATAATAATAATAATAATAAAGTAGATGTAAACCGGATTCATGAAATTTGACCTAAGCACACATCTGTAGTGTTTTCTTATCTCTCTCCAAAGCCCTGTCCCGTGTCTTTCTGCTGTTTCGTTCCTCTTTCGTTCGTAACTTCTGACAAATTCTCAGACAACCGAGATAAAATCAGCCTAGAATTTGTGTCAGGGTGGGTGCTATAAATAAATTAGCAGAGAGCTGCTCTATTTAGAAGCAAAGCTCTGAAAGTATCTTCCTTCCTTTGCCTGTGTGGAATGGGGGGGGGGGGGGAGGGTGGTTATGATTAAGGCCTTAAAAGCTGAAACGTGTCAACCTTTCTTATTTGCGTTTGGTCACTGTGGCTTGTTAATAAATACTACATTTTTTAAGAGCAATCACCGGAGTGCGGATCATCTTTTCCTCATTTCCCTACTCAGCCAACGACTGTGGATTCAAGCACCTGGGAGCTCCGCTATCTATGTGATGTATGGGTAGTAGCACTGACTTTATTGTTTATATTCGGGGGGGGGGGGGAGGGGGTGTCTTTCCTCCAATCAGCTGTCACACAGTGTATGCCAAGAATCCACATCCAGTGCTGAACAGGAAGAAAACATCTCTAACACAATATAAGGATTCTAAAGAATTTAGCATGCTGAAGACAGCAGATTTACATCTAAGACTTATGTAGGGAGATTTGCTTTATCCCTGTGTAGCATCTGAGGCTGTTCACTTCACTGGGTATATGTGAGGGTTTTACATTCACTTTAACTTATATGGCTAAAATACTATATATATATATATATATATATATATACTTGCATTCAATATGCAAAATCTATCATTTAGATAATAACACAGTTGATTACCCTCAGAAATAAGATGGTGATGAGTCAAGATGGATGAATAAGGCCCCAAAATTGATGAAACTGATTTGATCGAATTGATCAAACCCTCAAGATGGCTACCAATGGATGAAAATGGGTGAACGTCAATATGGAGGATCTGGATGGGCTGAAGAAGAGCTTGGCTGGAGATCAAGGCAAAGATCAAGAGAAACCTCAAGGTGGATGGATCTGAATCAAGATAGAAAGGAGCCATCATCCTCTCTCTAAACTTCCTCTTTTATTTCCCAATATTTGCCTTAATTAGGGATCATCCCAGATGACAAAGTTTGTTGTATTTGTTCACTTCTAAATTGGGGAGTTAGGGTCCGTTCACACAGGGGCAACACGACTTTGAGCGAGACTTTGGGAGGCAACTTGGACACGACTTGAGTATGAATCCCAGCACGACTTGAGGCAACTTACAAGGCAACTTGAAGTTGCTTCCAGGAGAGGAGACTTTACCAGTGGCCAATCACATAATAATCAGCTCTGTGGGAGGGAGGGGTTTGCCTAGAAAACTATTTTTACTTCCTGGAAAGTTGCTTCAGTTAAGACAGGGGATCAGACTTGGAGGCAACTTCTATTGAAATCAATGGGTACAAGTTGCCTAGAAGTCGGATTGAAGTAGTACAGGAACCTTTCCTGAAGTCGGAGCGACTTCAGTAGTGTACATTAAGACGGCTCTCATTCACTTACATTGATTTTTAAATGTTGCGCGACTTGAGGCAACTTGGGACGACTTCAAGTCGGATCCAAAGTTGCTCCTGTGTGAATGGACTCTAAGAATACAGATTAACTATTTATTATTTGCACAGACAATAGCTTAACCACCAGTTGGCACTCTAATTTTAGAAATCCCTATATTATACTATATAAGTTTTCTAGGAATAAAGTGGATTTCTTTGATTCAGTCTTATAGTGGATACATTATTTTTATCCCTAGAATGATTAAAAATTTTTTTTGTTGTTTCAATATTTCTTTATTAAAGTATAAAACATTACAAAGTCAATCGAGGACAATTTCAACCCAACAGTTTTTGGTCATGCCGTTTGTAAAGTTGCTCATAAAAGTGCATTACAATATTGAGTAGCAATATACTTTTTTAACTGAATACGGGCATACAGAGAAATCTCCATATGTCCGAAAACATATTTAAACTGAAAAGAAAGGAATAGAAACATAACAAAAAATTTCCAACTAGCATAGAACACCACAGTCAAATAAGATGCTTGGCAATAGCTTCAACCCGATATTATGATTTAATCAGAAGATGTTGTCTTGTAACAATCAAGCCATGGCTTCCAGAGTAAGTTAGCCCCTGTACACACGGTCGGAGATTTTGCCAACCAAATCCGTCGGATTTTGCCCGTCGGATTTAGTCTGACGGATTTTGTCCGAAACTGTTGCATACACACGGTCGGGCCAAGTTGGCGAAAAATCAGATCTTTCAGAACGTGATGACGTAATTTCGTTACGATGGGACTACATTCAGGCTAGTAGCCAATAGCTTTGATGTAGGAATTTGATCTGAGCATGCGTGGCACTTGGTCCGATGAAAATGCTCTACACATGATCGGATTAGGTCCGTCCGGCCCAGTTGGTCGGGAAATATTTCCAACATGTTGGAAAATTGGGTCGGACGGAGATTCGGACGGAATCAGTCCGATGCATACCACACACTGTCGGATTATCTGATGACACGGTCCGATAAGACTCTTTCCGACAGATTCTCCGACCGTGTGTACAAGGGCTTAGCCCTTTGGTATTTCATTGAGAGAGGGGGCCACACATCCTTTCCAGTTTCTAAGGACAATAGTGCTCCCAATAAGAATATAGATAGCTATGTTTCTTAGATTTCCTGGTATAGATTCTATGCCTAGGGACAAGAGAGCCAATCCCGGTGATATTGGTACATGTATCCCCATTAAAATGTAATTTTATTAAGAGGATATATAGATCTATTCCTGTGTTAGTGGCATTATTTCAGATTTTTATTTGTATTTTTTTATAACATTATCTTAAACATGAAACCCTGGCTATAAACATGTAATTGTATCCAGTGAGCCATGTTAAAATATTAATTATACGCCTTAAAATTGTGTTATATATTTTCCATTTCCATTTACTTCTGAGACTGTATAGATTATAAAACACACGTATGTATTATTGTAATGATTACAGGGAAAAACATAGACTTAGTAATTTTTTTGCAATCATGATTGGATTTCTTTGGATATCATGCTGTCTTATATATTTTGATATATATATACAGTATATATATATATATATATATATATATATATATAGATAGATAGATAGATAGATAGATAGATAGATAGATATAGATATATCGATATTGTCAAAAGTATTGGGACACCTGCCTTTACACACACATGAACTTTGATACATCTGCCATGTGTATTCTTCCTTGAAGCTTTTAGTGCTCTGTGTATTTCATCCACATCTGTGCAGTAATCCAGTATAAAACTTTGTATCTGTGCAGGAAATTCCTGCAATGGAGACCAGTCACTGTTTCTCTGTCCAGGTCTCGTCTCTGCCCCCTCCTGTAGTTTTCATCAGTCATTTTGTAGTGGGTTGGCGCCTGATGGGCTCCTCCCACAGTTCTAATCTCTACACTATGTACAGCAAAGTTATGATGTCACTGCTACTTTTACAAGATAATATCTGGGTTTGCAAAAGTATTTGGTGCAAAGTGGCTTTATATCATGTTTTTATGCCCAATGATTAGCTTTACATGTAAAGTACTATCTCAGTCTATCATATGACCAGCCTTTTGTAATCCTCTGTACAGCAGAACCTAGATTGGGAGAGTGCAGGTAAGCTGATGACTCAATGTCTGCTGGCACCCACCGATTATACAGTACACAGGCAGAACGGCAATCTGCCTATATAAACAAGGCAGATTGCAGTTTTGTCAGTAGGGAAGGTATTAATCCTGTGTTATTGCAAAGCAGGAACACATATCTTTGCCTTCCCCTAGTCAAAGCACCTCCCGCACAGTGAGAAAGCACAACCTAGGCACACAGTTAACCCTTTGATCGCCCCTGATGTTAACTCCTTCCCAGCCAGTGTTATTATTGCAGTCACAATGCATATTTTTTAGCACAGATCACTGTATTAGTGTCACTGGTTCCCAAAAAGTGTCAGTTAGGTGTCCGATTATAGGTGCCCACAATATCACAGTACTGCTTTAAGTCGCTGATCGCCGCCATTACTAGAAAAAAAATAATAATAATCCTGTAGTTTGTGAATGCTATAACTATGTAGCAGAATACATATTGGCCTAAATTGATGAATACATTAGATTTTCTAATTATTTTTTTATTGGATGTGTTTAATAGCAGAAAGTAAAAAATATATATTTTTTTCTAATGTTGCTCTTTTTTTGTTTATAGCGCAAACATTAAAAACCACAGAGGTGATCAAATACCACCAAAGGATAGCTCTATTTGTGGGAAGAAAGGGAAATTACTTTTATTTAAGTACAGTGTTGTCAGTTAAAATAATGCAGTGCCATATCGCGAAAAAATGGCCTGGTCATGAAGGGGGGTAAATCTTCTGGAGGTCAAGTGGTTAATACAACTCCCATTTGAACTGTGTATTTAGCTTTTTGCCTGGAGTTCAGCTTTCTTACCAATGTCCCTTGCTTTCTTTATAAAGCCGCGTACACACGTAGCCGTCTGTCCGACGTACTTAGTCTGGCGGACGTCCGCCAAACTGTCCGTCGGAATTTTCGAATGGGCTACTTGCCCACACACGGCACTTTTTCAGCGGACTAATACGGCGTACTAAGTCCGCCGTACTAAGTCCGCTGTACTTTCGAAATGAACGGAACACGCGGAGGAAAGTCCGCTCATTTCGAGCGGATCTCCAGGTAGGCGGGGCCCGCGAAGGAGACGTCGCTGGCCCCGCCGCCTGGTATTGACTTAAAGGGGAACCCCAATGCCGAAAGAAATCGGCGTGGGGGTCCCCCCCAAGTCCACAACAGACCCTTGTCCGAGCACGCTACCCGGCCAGCCAGGAAAGGGGGGCGAGCGAGCGCCCCCCTCCTGAGCCGTACCAGGCCGCGTGCCCTCAACATGGGGGGTGCCTTGGGGAAGGGGGGGCCGCGCGGCCCCCCCACCCCAAAGCACCTTGTCCCCATGTTGATGAGGATGGGGGCCTCTTCCCGGCAATCCTGGCCGTTGGTTGTCGGGGTCTGCGGGCGGGGGGCTTATCGGAATCCGGGAGCCCCCTTTAATAAGGGGGCCCCCGGATACCGGCCCCCACCCTATGTGAATGAGTATGGGGTACAATGTACCCCTACCCATTCACCTGTAAAATAAAAGTACAAAAAAAACACAACACACGAGATAAAATACTTTATTGCACAGCTCCGGGGGTCTTCCGCCTTCGGGGGTCTTCTCGCCGGACTCCTCCGCTATCTTCTTGTAGCTCTTTTGCTAGCGGAGGAGTCTGGCTTTCTTCCTCGCCGCCGGCCTCTTCTCCCGACTTCGGGGGTCTTGTTCCCCTCTTCGGTTCTTCTGCCGGGCCACCGCGCCTTCTTATAGCTCTTTTACAGGCGGTGGCCCGGTCTTCTGTCGCCGCTGCCGCCGCCGCCGCCTTCCGTTCTTCTTCTTCTTCTCCTTCTTCTCCTGGAGATGTTGACTCGACGCTCTCTCCGGCCACAATGCCAGGGATGCGCTGCGCGGCCACTTATATAGGGACAAGGGGCGGTGTCACATGGCTTTATGTCACATGGGTTGGTCACATGGGTTGATGTCACATGGGGACTGTGACATCGTAAGGGGGCGGGGTCACCATGTGACACCAACCCATGTGACATAAAGCCATGTGACACCGCCCCTTGTCCCTATATAAGTGGCCGCGCAGCACATCCCTGGCATTGTGGCCGGAGAGAGCGTCGAGTCAACATCTCCAGGAGAAGAAGGAGAAGAAGAAGAAGAAGAACGGAAGGCGGCAGCGGCGACAGAAGACCGGGCCACCGCCTGTAAAAGAGCTATAAGAAGGCACGGTGGCCCAGCAGAAGAACCGAAGAGGGGGACAAGACCCCCGAAGTCGGGAGAAGAGGCCGGTGGCGAGGAAGAAAGCCGGACTCCTCCGCTAGCAAAAGAGCTACAAGAAGATAGCGGAGGAGTCCGGCGAGAAGACCCCCAAAGACGGAAGACCCCCGGAGCTGTGCAATAAAGTATTTTATCTCGTGTGTTGTGTTTTTTTTTGTACTTTTATTTTACAGGTGAATGGGTAGGGGTACATAGTACCCCATACTCATTCACATAGGGTGGGGGGCCGGTATCCGGGGGCCCCCTTATTAAAGGGGGCTCCCGGATTCCGATAAGCCCCCCGCCCGCAGACCCCGACAACCAACGGCCAGGGTTGTCGGGAAGAGACCCTTGTCCTCATCAACATGGGGACAAGGTGCTTTGGGGTGGGGGGGGCGCGCGGCCCCCCCTTCCCCAAGGCACCCCCCATGTTGAGGGTACGCGGCCTGGTACGGCTCAGGAGGGGGGGGGGCGCTCGCTCGCCCCCCTTTCCTGGCCGGCCGGGTAGCGTGCTCGGACAAGGGTCTGTTGTGGACTTGGGGGGGACCCCCACGCCGATTTTTTTCGGCGTTGGGGTTCCCATTTAAGTCCATACCAGGCGGCGGGGCCAGCGACGTCTCCTTCGCGGGCCCCGCCTACCTGGAGACCCGCTCGAAATGAGCGGACTTTCCTCCGCGTGTGTGGGCGAGTCCGTTCATTTCGAAAGTACAGCGGACTTAGTACGCCGTATTAGTCCGCTGAAAAAGTGCCGTGTGTGGGTAAGTAGCCCGTTCAAAAATTCCGATGGACAGTTTGGCGGACGTCCGCCAGACTAAGTACATCTGACAGACGGCTACGTGTGTACGCGGCTTCAGTCCGCCGTACTGTCGGGTCAAAAAAGTATGCCGGAGGCTACACACGGGGGGATTGTTTGGCGGACTTGAGTTTGCCGGACTTTTCCACCGGATTGTTTGATCGTGTGTACGCGGCATTAAAGTGTCACCAAACCCACATCATAAAAAACTACCAATAAATGGTGTATTACATGCAGTTTATACTCACTCAGCCACTATGAGACCAGCTTTCTGTATACTGCAAAGAACCTGGTTGATCCTACTGATCTCCACCTTCTGTCCATGTTCTCAATTCAGTTAGGACTTTTGTAGCTGTGGTGGCAGCTCTGCACATGCTCAGTTTTCAGTGAGTTTCTTTGCTGAGCATTTCCTCCCATCACATCTGAGCTTCCCATGTTACTATAGAGTCACACATGTGGGTGTATACACAGTGTTAAACGACAGCCCACTCCCTCCCTCCCTCCTCCTCCACACATGTGGGTGTTTACACAGTGGTAAACGACAGCCCATTCCCTCCCTCACTCCTCCTCCATGCCCACAACCAGTTTAACACAATGGGGATGGGATATTACATGTAGATTAATGGAGGCTTCACCTCCCTCTTATTCTAAGACATAGACTGGAGGGTGTGACACAGCCTGTGACTAACATAAATCTGCCCACACTATGCCAAAACATAATAAATATTTAGTTTCCAATGTATATTTGTATGACAATTTAAAACATATTGATGTTAATTATTTATTTTTGCTCTCTATTCTAAAGGCTGTTATTTTAATTTTTAACATGTGAGCAGTAGCAGAGGACTACATGCTCCTCCTGCTTATGTTTCCCTGCAGACAGGCTGGGAAAGATCTGGGTCATGCGACAGCTGTATATTGATTAGGACTTCAATTTATTTTCATTAAAATAATTACAGTGCCATAATCTACAGAAATAGAAGAAACAATGTAAATTGAACAGTATTTGTTTGGCATCAGTTAAACCTCTGCCATATATGTTTTTTTTTTTATTCAGTCAGCAGACGTGTAGATGGAGAATTTCCCACTGCCATGACACTGTATTCTTACAGCCCATTGGCAGTGGCTGCTGACCATGAAAAGCATTTCCATTCTCCTAAGTTCCATGTAGTTAGTTTCAAAACATGTATTGATAAAGCTAGAAAAATGTACCTTTTTTGAAGATAACCCAATATTGCTTTGTAGAGCTTTAGTATGCATCTTATGCCGCGTATACATGACCGGACTTTTCGATGGACTAGGTCTGACGGAATGAATCTGTCAGATATTACAGTCATGTATGGGCTCCAGCTGACTTTATTTTGCAAAAGTCGGACAGACCTAGAAATAAAACATGTTTCAAATATTTCTGACGGACTTGAGTCCGGTCGAAAAATCAGTTCGTCTGTATGCTAGTCCGATGGACGAAAACCGACGCTAGGGCAGCTATTGGCTACTGGCTATGAACGTCCTTATTCTAGTCCGGTCGTACGTCATCACGTTCGAATCTATCGGACTTTGGTGTGCTTGTGTGTGGCCAAGTCCGTTGATTTGGAAAGTCCGTCAGAACTCTGCCGAAAGTCCGTCGGGAAGACTGTCGTACCTAGTCTCCATCGAAAAGTCTGGTTGTGTGTACGTTGCATTAGGGTGCATTTGCACTTGCAAATGTTTCCTGTGTGCAATCATTTGCGAGAACCCTAGAGCGGTTCCCACAGATGCACAAATAGATGCGTTAGCGTCTCACACAGCCACCATTCACCACACTGGGTGGTCTAGGAGTGGTGGATGTGTGAAGCAGATGCTTCCCCATATGGTATGTCACCTAAACTTCTGATAAGTATGGCCGCTTATAAATGTGTAGATACAGGCCTGCTATAGGCACCTTTTCTATCTTTACATATACTATTCAATCTCCTTCTCTTTTTATAGGTAACCGTATGCAACTATTTCACTATTTAAGGGATTTGAAAGCCATTTAACCTAATTCTTTACAATCTCAGCCATTATACAGGAATTGCATCATGCCATTCTATCTTTTATGCTTGTTACATTGCAAAGTACTGATGCATTCTCAATGGGTTATGGCTTGATACTTCCCCTACCTTTGTTGGCTACATTATCATTCCCTATATCACCTTTATGCAACTTGCAATATTGGTAATACTAAGCAGATCATACAATTATTTTGATTTCCCTGTATAGATCACAAAAACATTTGGTGATACATCCCCGTGTTTCCTGCTATATCCTTGAAATCTGTTTATGTAAAATTTCTAACCAGCGAATCCCCATTATGATGAACACGCTGTAAGCTTTGTTTCTATAATTTTAGCCTATATATTATATATAGTTTTGCTGTATCTAGTCTTGGGTACATCTTCCTCTATGGTCTGACTTACAATGGGATTATTCGCTTACTTTAGCTAACTGCTACCTAAATGCCCTGTTCTGGCAAACTAATGTTGCTTGTGTCTCTATAGTTGTGTTGTACTCCTTTGCACATTGTGGTGTTGTGTCCCCTCATATGCTGGGTGGTGGAAAACCAGCACGGTGTATTCAATTATTTATATTTATCTAGGTATATCATTTACTATGAGATTCATTGTTTGTCTTTTATCTATGTAGAATATATGCCTAAGCTCCTGAAGAAGCATTTCTACGAGTGGAGCTGAGCTACAGCAGATCTCAACCAGTCTACACCAAGCTTGTTTGGAATAATATTAATTACCGTAATCAGGACGGTTTCTTTGAATGTACAGATTATAATGATTGGTGTAATTGGTCATGTGAATTATGTCATTTAGGCATTAATAATATGTATTTTTTTTTATCTTTTTCGTAATAAAGATGTTTAATTTATATATTTTGTGCATTGTGGTGCCTATAAAGTCAATTGTCCCTCTTTAGTATTTTAATTAATTAGGACACGACACATTCTTATTGATCTTGTATCCACAGTGCCACCCTGTGGTGATACCAATAACCTTTTTCTAATAGACTCTCACAGCTAATCAAGCCCATTCACATGTAATTGCTCAAGTAGCTATTGCATATGTGGCAAGGAATCTCCCCATGTTGAATGAATGAAATACTTGTATAGCGCACAATGCGAACTGAATCGCCTCTAGGCGCTGTGGCGAGCTTTGATCATCTGCTAAAAGAGGAAGGTCTTGAGTTTTTTCCTAAAAGCCAGGTGATTTTCTTCCAGGCGGATGTTGATTGGTAGAGCATTCCATAGCCGAGGCCCTTGGACAGCAAATCTCCGATCACCCTTGGATTTATACCGGGCTTTGGGCACGAGGAGGAGGTTTTTGTTGGCTGATCGAAGACTGCGGTTTGGTGTGTAATGATTTATTTTCTCCATTAGTCTGGTAGGGATTTTGGGGGGCCCATGCTTTTTTCGTTGTTTTTTTGCATGGGTTCCCTCTGAAATCCCAGACCAGATTCTTGGAGCCTGGTATGGCATTTAATGGTACTCCATGCCATTTTTGGGGGGGATTCATGGGTCTGGTATAAATGTTGGGGTGCACCCTGCACATTTTTTTTTACAATATCCCTGCTTTTGTTTGCATTCACCTGTCACTCAGGATTCCTATTAATCAGAATCTGTCACATTTAGCATTGGTAATATTACTACTGCTAAATGTTTCATTTCACTCTGCTACTGGAGGTTCACTAGACTAAACAACTTATCAGTTTGGAGGTTCACACCAGATTCTTCATAGACTGTACATAGTGCTGAGATCTCCCTCTTGACATTTCCTCTGCTGATCAAATGTTCTTAGCCTATAGTGTTGGGCTATTTTCTCTTTTGGCAGATGTTAACTCTTATGGTCGAACGCTGCTATGGATATCTTTCTCTATAGAATATTAGAGACTGTTACATTTGCCCAGTGAAAGGTAACAAAGAAATGAATACACATATTGCAAACATTATGGGTATTATTTGTTACGCTTACATGAATGTTGAGACATTTCGGAAAAGCAAATGTTTTTGTAAATAAACCCCTTATTATCCAGGTTTAAATCTCATCTGGTCTGAACTGCAAAGAAATTAAAGTGATAGTAAAGGCAGACTTAAAAAATGTCAAACTTACCTGCTCTGTGCGGTGGTTTTGCACAGAGCAGCCCCAATCCCCCTCTTCTCATGTCCCCCACTGGCCCCTCCCTCCTGCCGAGTTCTACTTGCTATGGGGACACCCAAGCAGGTTCGCTCCTGAGCTGCTGCTCTGTTTGACCATTCCCACATGGAATGTGGCTTAGCCCTTCCCCCGCTTTCTCCTCACTGGCTGTGATTGACATAGAACGCAGGAAAGTAAAAAAAATATTTGAACCTTTACAGCCACTTTAAGCTATTTATTTGGAACTTAAGTATAAATTTAAAGAAAATTGTTCTTGTCCTTGAGTTATGTAGGAATGAAAAACCTCATAGATACTGAGCTGTCTTTATATTCTAGTTTATTAAAGTGGTATTAAGCCCAAAACCAAATTGTGTTATATTGCAGCTTACAAATCATTAGATTCAGTGGCTGCATCAGTTTCCTTTTCTTTGGCTTTTTCCCTATGCTTTCACCTGGTGATTTGGCAGGCAACACACATCAGTTTCGGTTGTGGGCAGCTCCAAAAGGTATGGAGCAAGGTTCCCGAGACCTGACATCCCACAGTCCTGGCATTTTAGGGTCTTATGAAATGTTATAGGCCAGTGATGGTGAACCTTGGCACCCCAGATGTTTTGGAACTACATTTCCCATGATGCACTGGCACTCTGCAGTGTAGGTGAGCATCATGGGAAATGTAGTTCCAAAACATCTGGGGTGCCAAGGTTCGCCATAAGTGTTATAGGCAATCAACAGCAGGGCTGATACATGTTAAATAAAAAATGGCATACTTTGTAAACTTTATAACTTTTACAAGGTCTAATTACCAAAAACAAAAGGAGAAGAATACATTTGTGTCAACATTTCTGAAGAAAGATTGGTTATTTGATATGTTTTAAAAAAAAATAACTTTGTGGCTCAAAGAATGATAAAAAATATAATTGGGGTATAGTGTTGCATGACAGTAATTTTAAGTCAAAGTATTACTATGCTTAAAACTGAAAAATGGCCTGGTAATGAAGAGGATGAAATGTGGCAGAAAGCTGAACTGATTATGCTTAAAATAAAATTATTATCAACATAAAAAAATTGATTATTTATGGGTTTTGACTTTTGAGTTTGATTATTAATATGTAAGCTAGGGTTCAGTAGTCCTTATTTAGCTCTGATTTGCCCTACTGTAGTGCCTTTAATGTAGAGCAGCATTCATTTTTTCAAACCTTACATTTTTTTCATTTTTCAGATTACTTGATTAAGTTTGACTTTGCATTGCGAATAATAAACACTACAACAACACAAATGCCTTGGTTCATTTCTTGAGCCAGAATTGTTCAGATTTTTACAAATTCATGTTAGATAGGCAGGATTATCTTATCTTTCTTGAACCAGCACTATTATCCTCCATTAAATTATTATCTACTATTACATGTTTTTGTATCCCATCTCTCAAATATCTTGAAATAATTTACACACATCAGCAGCAAGACTTGGTAATCTCTACCTGACTTATAGCAGCTAGCTCTAATAGAATTGCCCACAGGTGCATATAAACTACAAGGTTATTATACAAAAAGTTTGCATATTGCTGCTAACATTAAAAGACAGTCCAGCAAACACTTCCTAGAAATAAGTGCTTTCTAAATGTATGTTTTTCAGATAACAGTAACGAAATGAACCTCACCCTTATAAGAATAGATGTGGTCTCCTCATTATAAGAGATCCTAAAGTATATAGAGGACAGATGTCTCTAAATTGCTAAATTGTATCTATCAGCAGGCAGCAATAGTCATCTTCCTAAAGATGAAAGCGTTATTAAAAATATCCATGAAAGAATTAATAATTTTGTGAAACCTGAGGCTAGTAAACAATAAGGTGATCCAAGAAATTGATTTGACTACTAGGGGGCATCTCATGCTGGCAACAGTTGCCCAGAGGATTCCGAGTTTTCTTTCTATGGAAAAAAACTGCAAGATCTGTCAACCGGACATCTATTTGTAACTATCTATGAAGCTATAATTGTCACAGTCAAAATCTACTCTATATACTCTAAAGTATACTTAAAATCAAAACATACATATAAATAAACCAACTACCTTTTCTGTAGATATTTGTATTGTTCAAAATCATATTTTCTGCACCATAGTCTGTCTTTCAACAAATTACCTGGAAACACATCACAGAAAGTTATTCGTACTATGTGGGGTAGGCGAATAAGTCATCACTGAGGGAAACATTTATCTGGCTTGCTACACTGACTGAAAGATTTATATTGGCTTCATAATTTCTGTAGAATCTCACATTTTGTTCTCATAAAAAAAGCTTAAATGACTTTTTTAATATCCCCAGAAGTTAGGCATTTGGAAAGGCAATTTGACCTTTTTTTTTAAACAAAGTTGGAGTTTTACTTTAAATGAGCTACAAACATTGACTTTGCTCTGTGTCTTGCGGCAACGCAGATTTGTTTAATTAGCCACTAATGAGCCCTTAATATACTCTTAGCATTAAAAACAATGTGTTTAAAAAGCAAATGGCACTGCCTTCCTAATCAGTCACAGTAGGCAGTAATTGAAGTACTTAATAGAACAGATGTATTGGGATCAATAAAGGAAACACCAGACTTTTAGTTGTCCCATATTATAATAGTGACTCAACCATGAAAATAATATTTTGTACAGTACAATTGCTGATATATATACTGTATACTATATATTAATTACCATAACATATTAATGGGTAATTGTTATTTGTTCATTTTGCATCCTACTAGAACTAGTAATGGAGGGAGACAGGATGTTGTGTGATAGGTGATTGTGGACCCGGGAGTCTAGGAGATGCACAAACAACATTCCAAGAAGGAATGGTGGCAGATTATGGGGGGGGGAGGGGATATGGTGGGCAGCAAAGTAGAGGAGGACAGCCAGAATTCCTGCAGGCGCACTGTCATCCCTGGGCTAGACTGGAGTAATTACAGTGTCCAACAGTGGGTGTTTCCCAGCAGCAAGCAGAACCCTGAAATTGGTCATCACTTGATGCTGGCCACTGGTAGGGTATTTAGCCTCACCTCTAGAACAGCAAGTGCCTTGGCATTGTGCCTGTATGACCATTTCTGGTCCTCCCTGATATGTACTATCTGTACCAATCTTGATCTGCCTTGACATGTTATTCCCTCTGCCATCTTGTCTTCCCACCTGATCTCACATTTCTCTACTTCCCTTTGCCTATTTCTTTGAGGTAATTTGTTCCACTTGCAAATATCACCTTGTTTGATTATTGGTTTTGCTATATGCATGTGTTACATTATGTATATGTACAATAAATTGCATTGCCTTCACTATATTAGTTGTATTTTCAGTGTATAGCTCATGTCCTATCAGACAACAAGTAACCTAGTAGTAGTTTTCTGACAATGCAGCAAGGGAGTGTATGAACTGACATAGAAGTAAAGGGTAAGCAGATAGAGGCTGATCCAAAATGGACTCTAGTTGTGGACAGTGGATAGAAAGGGCTGAACATTACCTGATTATGGACCACTGGTAAATTAGATAAATGTGAACTGAGTATGATTGCATACAGGAAGATGATTGTCTCTGCGGAAGAGGGAGGGACAGCTGGAGCTAACCAAAGACAGGAAAGAGAGGAGGCACAGTGAGACATGAGTGTAGATAAGAATTGGAGGAAGGAGAGGAGAGGTACAGTAGGTGATTGTGTGCCACTAAAAAGAAGAGGAACTGAATCTGGTCTATATGGTGAAAAGTAGGGATAAGCTTTGTCCCAAACACAAACTGAACTTTGCTTGTTTGAGCGTTCATCCAAATGCTATAACATTTATCTGTTTGGTGAAAAATTAACATTATATACAGTAGCAGTATTTCTGTTACTACTATATATGACAGTTTCCTTTCTGACAATGGTTGTAAAGAAAGAAGGAAGGTCCTGACACCTGCCGTATCCTTAGCAACTAGTGACATCACCTGGCCCATTCATGTGCTCGACCCAGTAATTCCCAGCCTTGTAAACAATGATCAGTGATATCAGCCATCATCATCACCAATGCTTTGTTTTCATTCCACATGACAGCTTGAGGAGAGCTCTGAAAAAAAAGCCCTGATCAGGATTGATGATGATCCACTTTGCTGGACAACATGATTGGCGTTGGATTTACAATGCTATATTTTTTTTAATGGTAATAATGATCTTGTCAAATTTTTGTGTGTGTTTATTTACTAGTGACATTTTTTTTTTAGATGAATGAGTAAGGGTATTATGAACCTTTTACTCAATCACATCCTCATTCCTTATAACCAGGAGGACACATTTTATGGTGGAGGAGGGGGCAGCAGTGCTGCCTTTCCTTTCCTGGCCTGTCAGGCTGTGTGCACTGCCACACTGAACTGAATATCCTGCCTGCTTAATCTAACTCAAGCTATCTCTCTGTCCACGCCAATTACACTACACACGGCTGCTATGTAAGCAGCCTTATATAGTGAGGGGCATGGACTTAGTCCCCCTGAGCCATGACTGGCCAAAGTCACCCTGCCTTTACAATTATGGGTCTCTCACTCGCTGTGATTGGCCAAAGCATGCAGGTCAGGTGATCTCACAGTGCATTATGGGGCATTCAGCGGCACTCAAATTTCCTGCGAACACCCCATATGTTCAGGTAGTTTTAGAACACCTGATGTTCGAGTCAAACTTACGTTCATCTTGAATTGTGGGCTCATCCTTAATTGCTTTGTCTTTCTTTCTAAGTTAACCTTTAATGGGGAAAAAAAGTTTTTCTGTAATAATTAAAATAAATCAAACTAAATTGTGATGATGATGTGTAGCATTTTTACCCATAGATTTTTTACCCTCTTTGAACAGGCTATGGCAATTCCATACTGCCAACAAATAACTAGATGGATGCTAAATTATCTTGTCTGCATATTTTTTCAATTACAATAATTCCCATCTGGCATTGTATTTACATTTCAAGGGACATGTTAATTTTCATAATATCCAAACAAAGTATGCATGTATGCATTTTATATTATAATCTTATGGAATAGTCTTCAGCTTGCATTCCTAAACTTGAAATTACATTCATGGATAATACACCCTAGATATTACAGCAGAAATTCACATTATGTTCTTACATGGTTCATCTAGAGGGTAATGCAGCTTGGCATTGTAAACTCTTGATGCACCTCTCAAAATCCTAAGGGAGAAGACAAGACAAGTGGATTCAGTGAGAAAGCTCACAAATTAAATTTCACAGTTACAAATTTAACAAAATATCAGTGCTACATTGTTGACAGTGAAGTTTAATTATAACATAAAACCATTTAATATACACATAACCGCGTTTAATGTATATCTGACTGGTTGTGGACTATTTCTGTTTTTAAAAAGTTATTAAAGAATATGTATAATGTTTTCATATATTTTTTATGTATGTATTATGTTCGTTCGTAAAAAAAAATACCTTTAGGTATTTCTTTTTATCCACAAAAATATAAAAATATTGCCTATAAATATTTCACATTTACCCTTTTGCAGCCATAAGGTGACAAGGGCACAGTTAATGCTCTGGGTTTTTAGCTGGGTTACTTATATGTCATGAATACAGACATGGATAGCAAAGGAATATCAACATTGTTTGCATAGCAGTTTCTTTTTTATTCTGTTATCCCTTCTTCGCAATGTCAATGGTAGCCCATTCACATCTCTGGGGATGTAGCAACTGCATGGACACAGCAGCTTGTCCCAGTTTCTGAGTTGTGTGGATGCGGGTAAGAATCTCTTAATGCACACTTTCTGTATTTAGGGCCACTCACCTGCAAATTTTCAAATTTTGATTAGTGGCTGTTTATGTGCAGCTACTGTGTTCCCATAAAGTTCAATGGGCTGCTTGCATGCAGTATTTTTTGGCTACAGACACTTAAATACATTCAATGGGAATGCAACCTGCCCACAAACCGCCTCATTTATGCCCACCAGATGGAATGCAACGTTGACAATGCTGCAGCGGCTGCACACACAAAAGAGGGCCATCAATGATTACTAGTGTGAGTATTGCACCAGGACAGGGTCAGGGGAGCTTGGCTTCTTTTTTCGCTGTGCCAGTGGATACCAATCAAGGATACGTGCACTGTCCTGTCACCATTTAAGGAGGCCACAAGGATAGTGAACAGCAACAATGCATGCATCAGTGACACTGTCCCTCTAGTCTTTCTGCTGGAGCACATGCTTTGTGGAATCATGGAAAGGGCACTTGAGGCAGAACAGTAGGTGGAAGAGGAGGACTTCCTTTCCTCTCAAGGCCTCCTTTATCCAGATAGCATTCCTGCGGACCAGCTAAACACACAGGAAGAAGTGGAGTAGGAGGAGGAGGATTGTGTCAGCATGAATGTAGAGGACAACACTCAGCAGCAGTCTTCAAGGGATGGTTTTCAGTCCCCAGAAACCCAAGGAATTGTACGTGGCTGGGAGAAGGTAGTTAAGGATAATGTGATCCTTAGTGACCCAGAGGACTCAGAATCGAATGCCTCTGCAAACTTATGCTGCATGGCCTCTCTGGTTCTGCAAAGCCTGAAAAGGGACCCTACGATTTGTGGTATCAAGGAGAGGGATCATTACTAGCTGGCAACCCTTCTTGATCCACATTACAAGAGTAAAGTTGCAGAACTTTGCAGAAGATGAAATATCTTCAGGAGGCCTTGAAGAAAGGTTTTTGTAATGCATTTCCAGACCCTGGGAGGTTACCATTTTCTTACACATAACTTTTTCTCATTCAGCTGTTCCCACTACCTTCAGGTGCAGGGCATTGCCATGGGCACATGTTGGGAACGTCTACTCTTTTTAGACCCGAATGCGGCTTGTTTTTGCCGCTATGTTGCGACATGGTGTCGCTATATTGATGACATCTTGCTACTTTGGAATAGTCCTGTAGACTCATTAAAACTGTTTCTCCATTATTTGAATTCCAAAAATGCACTGAACCTCAGCTTTACTATGTCATACAGCCTCTCCAGTATATCCTTTCTAGATCTAACCATCATTAAAGCGGTAGTAAACCCACAAATTATTATTATTTTTTTTAAACCTGCAAAGCAAAAGGCATAATGAGCTATATGCACCGCATACTAGCTCATTATGAAATACTTACCTTAGAACGAGGCCCCGACATCTGGCCCGATCCACACCGAGGGAGCTGACATGCTCCCTCGGCATTTCTTCCGGGTATCGCGGCTCCGGCGCTGTGAGTGGCCGGAGCCGCGATATCGTCACTCCCGCACATGCGCGTGGGAGATTTCATTCCGGCCGGTCAGCCACTGCCGGATTTTCAGGCCGAGAACCCCCTTGTACGCATGCGCCGCTGCAGTCAGCGGCACATACTGAGGGGAATATCTCCTAAACCGTACAGGTTTAGGAGATATTTTTTTAACCTACAGGTAAGCCTTATTATAGGCTTTCCTGTAGGTAAAAGTTAAAAAATTGAGCATACAACCACTTTAAGGACAACAAGGGACATCTTCAAAGTAAATTATTTAGGAAACCGACTGCTGGCAATACTATTTTGTCAGCATCTAGTTTCCATCCTAAACCATTACCCAACTCTATTCCGTTTGCCCAATATTTGAGGGCTCGACGGAATTGTTCAACCGACGCCTTTTTTGACCAGGAAGCTGCTTTACTTAGAGATAGACTTTTAGCCCGTGGCTATTCCAATAAGGTGCTAAAAATAGCATACAAAAAGGCTAAGACCAGGTCAAGACGTGATCTCCTCTTTAAGAAACGAGAGGCTAAATGCCCCCCTTTCAATACTACATATTGCCAACAGCACCAGCAAATAAAAAACATATTATCCAGATATTGGCATATACTCACTACAGATAACTGTCTTGCACCATTTGTAGCCATACAGCCACTTCTCACATACAGGAGAGCTCCATCCATATGCGACAAATTAGTTAAGAGTGAATATTCCACTAGTACACTCAATACTACTAAATTCCAGGGCACCTACCAGATACTGTAAATATATGAGCACTACCAAAAGGGTGACTCTGCCCAATGGACAACCTTTTCGTCCCTTTCGTCCCTTTTCGTCACTATGTCAATTGTCGTACTATTGGGGTGGTTTATCTCCTGCAATGTGAATGTGGCTGTTTTTATGTGGGAAAAACTAAGTTACCATTTTGGAAGCGTATTTATCGCCATACCATCAGTATTAACACAAAAGATCCGGACTTTTCTACTGGGCGTCATTGCCGCCTAGTTCACCCCGACCACACACCAAAAATACGGTTCTTAGCTTTGGATCATATTTCCTCCAGTACCAGAGGTGGTGACTACAATAAATTACTACTACAAAGTGAATTGAGGTGGATATTCCACCTTAATGCTACCTCACCCCCTGGCCTCAACGAGGGGTTCTATTTCAAGCCTTTTCTTGACGGCTTCCAATCTGGGGTTTGCGAACTTGACTTATGATATCTATATTTGTTCTCTTTCCTGTTTATGCCTTTGTCCAAATTACCCTTACAATTTTTTATATATTATATACCATTATTCACAGTGTATCAAATGTTAATATTTCTTTTATAATGCTGATAATATACCAAATTTTAAGATGATACTTATATAGTCATGCTGATACTTGCCTTACTCAGGTGTATACAACACTACACCATTTTAGTGTAGAATCTACCTCAACTATGTTACCATACATCTAATATGTCATATCACATATATGTGCTGGAGACTGAGTTTTACCAGCGTTGCAGATGAAGCCTTCGGTCTGGGTGAGCACCTAATGAGGCCATTCCCGCAAAGGACCCTCACCCCGGAAAGAAGGGTTTTTAACTACCGGCTGGCAAGAGCCAGAAGAGTCATTGAGAATACCTTCGGGATAATGGCCAGCTGGTTGCACCTGTTTCTGACAGCAACCCATATGGTGGACTACAAAATCAACCATATCATCCTATGCTGCTGCATACTGCACAATTATTTAAGAAATAATTCACAGAATTATATAGCCTTAGTTGGGCCTGAGGCTGGACTTATTGCATAGAATTCCCTGACAGGCCTGGATACTGGCTGTACTGGCTTGGCCCCCCCAAAGCGCCCACGAAGTTAGGGAGAAATATGTTAATTATTTTACGGGCAGGGGGGCCATTGCAATGCCAGACAATGTCTAATTGTTATTAACAAAAAAAATGATCAGATAAAATCTAGAAATTTCTTTATTGCTTGCTTTTCTTTTAGTAAATAAGCCCCATTGTCACTGTAAATGCAAAATTACTTACAAACTGGTATTGAGTATTGAAAGAGGAAGCCACGCATTGGTGTTTCTCAAAATGTTTACTTATAGTGTCAAAAATGTCTTGATATTGCGTTTATCAGATGGGATGATGTCACCCCTGTAAAAGCCACATTTTGAAGACAAATTGGGAGTCCAAATGGATAATGTCAACATGTGCTATCTCCCATCATAGGGAATCAATGGATGTGTTTTGGGAGTGCAACCCCTTCCGCTCACCTACTAGAGTTACGGGGAAGGGGTTGCATCCACAAAACGCGTACATTGAGATCCCCTGATGGCAGCTAGCATATGTTAACATACCGTGTTCATCTTCAAAATGTGGCTTTTAAAATGTATAAAAACTATTTTTTTTGGGAGTCCAATAAATGGGAAAATGGATGTGATTTGCCAAAAATTTAGATTCTCCCCAACACATCTATCATGTTCTTCACTTGCTGTTCCATAACATTCAGTTTGTTTTGAATATTGTATATGTCCCCTTTCCACAGCATGGTGTCGTGAATGAGCCTTTGGGTGTTGGCCCTAGTGAAAGGTTTAGCTTCCTGTTCCACAACCAGCACATCACCTAAAAATTGGTTAAAAAACATGTATTTATAAATATGCAGGCATACACTCACCTGTTTCAGTAACCATCTCGCCCACTTCCTCCACCTTTTCTTCCCCCAGATCCTCGGGGGAGCTTATGCTGATTTCCCAATCTCGCTGGCGACGTGGGGGGTCCCTGGTGTCCTCAGAGTCTTTTCTCCCCTATGACAATGAAACAAAAAGTATACTTAGCACACAGATATTTGAGTCCAGAAATAGGAATATGAAACATTGCTTGGAAATGGTGTACAATTGTCTGTTTGGGCAGAGATCCAAGTTGAAGACGTGATTAATTCCCTTTTAACCAAGCTGGAATACCTTCTTTGGCCAAGTTTCACAGATGGAGACACCCCAAGTATCCACTGGAGCACCTGTGTGGGTCACCCTAAAAAATGTGCTCTGGTGTCCCACACTAGTGCTCCTGAGTCCAGATGTGTAAACAGCTGCTGTGTGTCCTCTCCTTACATTCCACTGAATGAAGTTTGCAATTCATTCTAGTTTTAAAGACATCTAGGCAACAATGTCCTAAACTTCTTTTAATAAAACAAATTAGCATGACCAAAATGTAGTTAACTCTGTATCAGCTAAAAACATTGTATTTATTTGCAAACAAACAATGTTTCCGACGAAAGATTACTGTGCACATGAACATGAAAGTAGCCATTTAAAACTGTGCAACAGTAAAGAAAAGCACATGGAGCAGTTAAGTTAATAATCATAATAGGAACACATGACAAGTACTTACTTTTTTTAAGCATTTTCTTTATTCTTCTATACTGATCTGGCTCCCTCAGTTTAAGGTCGGATCAGCGTTTCCTTAATTGGTCTTTGGAGCATCATACCCCAAAATTCTGCTGCAGATTCACAATTTTTGTCATGATTTTGGCCTTGCGAAAATTCGGCTGGGTGTCCGGTCCGTGTTTCCCATCAAAATCCTTCCTCCGCAAGATATCCACCATCTCAACCATTTCTTCAAAGGCCATATTGGAGGCCTTAAATCTCCTCCTCCGGGATCAGGACATTTTGGGCTCCGGGCTTTCCTCCTCCTTATTGAAATAATTTCCAACCACCTGCTGTGTCTCCGCCATGTTGGTCCTACTGCAGACCGAAGAGAGAAGGGGCGGGGAATATTTGTGAAAAAGAATGTCAGGGGCAGGCAATGTGGGTGGAGTTTCATGCATGCACAGTATATATAAATCTTAAACGCACGTGTCGTACGTACGATCTGTGTGTGTAGGAAGGACAAACAGAAGTGGCGAGCGTGCTAAACGAAGGTAAAATTTGAACTTAGCCCATCACAGTGACTTATACTGCTTCAAGATTGAGGCCTATATTGGGACAAGATAATGAGAATTTAGGCTGACATTAGTGTTTTTGTCTTGTGTATTGTCTTACAGCAAAGATGGATTACTTTAAGGAATTCATGGGCAGTTTCATAGACAGATAAAGGGAGATGAAGAATTTGTGGGAGGTGAAACACAGCTTATATTATATTAAACAAGCTAGGAGGTCATCGCTGGAGAGACTTCTGGAATTTGTGAAGATTCGGGTCCTCGATGCAAACATTACGTTTTTGGAAAAGAAAATTGGGATCTTGAGGAACATGTATAAGAAGGAGCATAATAAGATCCATAAATCACTCCGATCAGGAACATCAGCAGAGAATGTTTATGTCCCCAGGCTGTGGTACTTCAACAAACTGTGGTTTCTGGACCACCAGACTGAAGCCAGGGAATCTCTTTTGACCCTTCCCTGCAGGCTTCCCTCCACTGTTTCCTCAATACCAGCAGAGGCTGACAAGGAACAAGCTGGGCCTTCCATCCTGGAAGAAGTGGATGTGCCCAGCTGGAGCCAGGTATAATATTTTTTGACATATTTATTGTCTTAATATTAATAATGTTAACTAGATGTTATAATTGATTACTAATCAATGATTTTATCCAAAAAATTATGTATACATATCACTAGACACTAACAGTAGTGGCCAAAAATGTTGGGGACCAGCTTGAAAAATGCTGTGGTCAGAATGATAGTCTTTTCTATTTATTAAAATTCAATTTGCAAGTCATGAGCTGTGTGATGGATGAAGCAAAAACTACAACTATGTCCCTTTTTTATACAGAGGATGAGCCAGAAGGAGGGTCTGGAAAGTGTCAGCCAGGAGGAGGCCATGCCCAGTGTCAGCCAAGAGGAGGCCATGCCCATTGGCAGGCAGGAGGAAGCCGTGCCCTCTGGCAGCAAGGAGGAGGCCATGCCCAGTGTCAGCCAGGAGGTGTCTGGGCCCAGTAGGAGCCTCACCCAATCCCAGGTGCCTCCCCTCTGCCTTACAATCAAAAGGCCCAGAAAGCTGGCCGTGAAACAGTAGGAAGTCATAGCCATAGCTTCCCATAGCCAAGATGGCGGTGCCAGGGATCAGATGACTGTAGAAGATCCCTGGGCTGGTGAATGTCTGGTTAAAAGTCAGCAGATACTATATTTGTAGCTTCTGACTTTTATCTATTTTTTAAAGACCAAAGTTCCTCTTTAAGTTCCTGTATGCACTTCAGATACAGTATCTGTTTTGTTATTTTCTAGTCCTTATGGAGCATAGATAGCATTTATTCTTAACATAATTGTGTAAGATAATTTCATAAAGAGAGGCATTCATACCTTATTACATGTAAATATTTGCTTTACAGTGCACACACAATTCTTTATCAATGGCATTAATTAGCATTGGTGAGTTGTATACACATTTATAGGCAGTAATCAACATATATTTACAATGACAATGTAAACAATATTATTAGTGGGTTTTTACAAGGTAATTTAATTAAATATGAGCATCAAAAAAGGTAGATAGATAGATAGATAGATAGATAGATAGATAGATAGATAGATAGATAGATAGATAGATAGATTTTCTGCAATTGGAGCATTGTTGTATCTTGAAAGGGTGGTAATACAGTAGAGCAGAGATTCTTAATCTGGGGTCCATAGACAGGTTTCAGGGAGCCCATGAGGGTCAGATAAAAAAATAAAATTTACATTCAGTATACAGCCCTCCCCCTTGTCCCAATCAATGGTTTCCCTCACCTGACTTTTTTTTTAATGAAAATTCTGATGGACCTAGAAATAGAACATGTTATAAATATTTCCAATGGAACCAATTCCTATCTGGAAAACTGCTCGTCTGTATGCTGCTCCGAAGGACCAAAATCGACGCATGCTCTGAAACAAGTATGAGACGGAAGCGCTCAGTGTGGTAAAAGTAGCATTTGTATTGGAGCTAGCACATTCCTCACGCTGCTAATTCTGTGATCTTTGAATGCAGCGCATTCTTTTCTTCTTTATAATGCTAGAAGAATGTTTTGCTGCTCATATTCACACAGAGTTCTCAAAAACGTATTTCTTCATTATTTATCCTCATCTTTTATAATTTTATATTTCATCAAGATTTATTTTATGATTACTTTAAAATAATTTTCTAGTCTAATTCATTTAACTCCATATTACAGAGCCACTCCCTTGGCAGGGACGCCCTGACAGCCATTATCACAATGATTTCTAAACCCAACACTGACAACACGATATGGTCCAATTTCAGACCTATTTCATTACTCAACGTTGATGTCAAGATCTTAGCCAAGGTCCTGGTGCTTCGTTTAAACCCGCTCATTGGTAGGCTTGTTCATAAAGACCAGGTTGGGTTTATCCCCCAGAGGCAGGCTAGCGACAATATTAATGGAAAAAATATACCGCGCTAGGGAAAAACGTGAAAACAAATAAACTATATGTGAAACAGGCAGCAGCAATAGATGTGATATAACACCCAACAGATATACAGAAATAGAAAACTGCGCCAACCCTATACTAAAATAAAATAAAATAAATAACAAAAAATAGTGTCAAAATATGTAAATAATTATCATTAAATGATTATAACGATAAAAAAACTTAAGTGCATAAAAAACACAGCAATACATAAAGAAAAAATAAAAAATAAAAGTCCAATCATGGAAAGTTCATATGTGAGTCCAGATAAGCGTTTGTGACACCACAGTGATTCAACACAATCCAAAAGCGCGTAAAGTGCCCGTCACCGTATGTTGAATGCGCTTACCAGAAAATAAACAAATTAGAGCGTTTGTATATATTCGATGGGTCCCATCAAAAGATATCCTCCTTTTTAGTGGGTCAGCTCTCCATCTCCCAATAGTACCTTCCAGATATTAATATGCTCCGTGGTCCCAATAGGGAGCTCATTCCCGCCACAGGATACTGCTGGAATCACAGCCAGACCCAATCTGTATTATAACCTCAGGATCCACTGGCTCCACCTCAGATTCTGAGTCTCCTGTCTGCCTCTGGATGTGCTGTCCTGGCTCCTTTGCTATGCTGTGTACTTCTGTGGGTTTGACAGTCTGACTGGTTTTTGTCTCAGACTGTGACTGTGCCTGCTGTCTGCCTTTGGAAGTGCTGTCTGGGCTCACCTGCGGCTGCTTCGAAAGTGAGTGGATGAAAGCAGCTGGCTCTTAAAGAGACAGTGTACCTGTTTTTTGGTGAGCGGAAACCCACAGAAGTACACAGCATAGCAAAGGAGCCAGGACAGCACATCCAGAGGCAGACAGGAGACTCAGAATCTGAGGTGGAGCCAGTGGATCCTGAGGTTATAATACAGATTGGGTCTGGCTGTGATTCCAGCAGTATCCTGTGGCGGGAATGAGCTCCCTATTGGGACCACGGAGCATATTAATATCTGGAAGGTACTATTGGGAGATGGAGAGCTGACCCACTAAAAAGGAGGATATCTTTTGATGGGACCCATCGAATATATACAAACGCTCTAATTTGTTTATTTTCTGGTAAGCGCATTCAACATACGGTGACGGGCACTTTACGCGCTTTTGGATTGTGTTGAATCACTGTGGTGTCACAAACGCTTATCTGGACTCACATATGAACTTTCCATGATTGGACTTTTATTTTTTATTTTTTCTTTATGTATTGCTGTGTTTTTTATGCACTTAAGTTTTTTTATCGTTATAATCATTTAATGATAATTATTTACATATTTTGACACTATTTTTTGTTATTTATTTTATTTTATTTTAGTATAGGGTTGGCGCAGTTTTCTATTTCTGTATAGCGACAATATTAGGCGAGTGATCCTTCTCCAACGTATAGCGAAAACCAGAAACATCCCCATGCACCTACTCTCCCCCCCTATATACGCAAAGCGTTTGATACAGTATCCTGGCCCTACCTCCATTACATTCTACAACGCTGGGGTTTCGGCCCCCATTTCCTCCGCTGGATATATGCCCTGTACGCCCAACCCCAAGCCTATTTCAGATATGCTGGTTCACGTTCGGTAGCCTTTCCCATCCAAGGGGGGACGAGGCAGGGGTGACCCCTCTCCCCCATATTATTTGCATTGGCAATCGAACCCCTAGCTGCGCTGATTCGAGCACACCCCGATATACGAGGCCTTGATGTAGCCTCGATTCCGCACAAACTATCTCTGTTCGCAGATGATGCCCTGCTTTTCATTACTGCCCCCCACACTACACTACCTAATCTCTGTAAGCTACTGGATAGGTTTGCCAAAGTCTCTGGTTTAGAAGTTAATCACGCTAAATCTAGAGCTCTCAATGTTTCCCTGCCAACGGATGACTTTAAACGTCTGCAAGTTAACTACCATTTTTTATGGTCTACAACCTCAATACCTTACTTGGGAATCCAATTGACAAGTGACCCGGCCTCATTCTTCCAGTCCAACTACCTTCCCCTACTCAGGAAATCTACAAATATTCTAGCGTTGTGGCAACCGCTTTGTGTCTTGTGGCTGGGCAGAATCACAGCAATTAAGATGTCCATGCTACCACAATTGCTTTACCTCTATAGGGTCCTGCCTATTGCGGTCCCTCTATACTTTCATCGCATTATACAAAATAAAGCACTCAAATATATTTGGGGACCCACTAGACCCAGAATTTCGAGAACTATACTCTTTCGCCACAGGACACAAGGCGGCTTAGGCGCACCTAACTTCTCTCACTATTTCCGAGTGGCTTCATTCCCTGAAAATTTGGGACCTGGCCCGAAAATCCTTTACACTTAAATCCGTGCATACCCCCCTACTCTCTCTTCTTGTTAACCCGCTTTCCCCCCCTGCTTTCTCTGAACCAGGCCTATTTACAGCCTGGTCTTGAGCAGGCGTAGACAAGGTCTCTGATCTTCTGAAAGGTGGTTTGCCAAAGTCCTTCCCAGACCTCCACACTCAATACCATATCCCACACAAGGAATGCTTTCGCTACCTCCAAATTCTACACTTTCTACAATCACTACCTAAGCCCAATCCTGACCTGGACCATATGTCATTTTACGAAAGGATATGTGATTCAGATCCACACGCCCCAGGCATTATTTCACAATTATATGCCCACTTTACATCCCCTCCACCCTCTCTACCAGCATACGCTGCACGATGGTCGGCGGATCTTGTTGTGGATTTGGACACTGAGGCCTGGAAGGAGATCTGGACCAATACTAAGAACGCCATCCAAAAGGTTGTAGCTTCCGAGGCTAACCTTAAGGTTCTAATGCGATGGTACCTAATCCCTGCCAGAATAGCCAAGTACGTTCCGGGCTACTCGGCACTCTGTTTTAGGGGCTGCATTGAGGCGGGCACCCACCTACACATCTGGTGGACATGCCCGATAGCTCAGCACTTCTGGGTCGCAGTGTTCCAAATGGCATCGACATTATTAACCACTTTCAGACCGGACCATTTTGCTGGTAAATGACCAGAGGTCTTTTTACACTTTGGCACTGCGCTGCTTTAACTGGTAATTGCGCGGTCATGCAATGTTGTACCCAAACAAAATTTGCGTCCTTTTCTTCCCACAAATAGAGCTTTCTTTTGATGGTATTTGATTGCCTCTGCGATTTTTATTTTTTGCGATATAAACGTAAAAAGACCGCAAATTTTGAAAAAAAATGATATTTTCTACTTTTTGTTATTAGAAAAATCCAATAAACTCAATTTTAGTCATACATTTAGGCCAAAATGTATTCAGCCACATGTCTTTGGTAAAAAAAAAGTCAATAATTGTATATTTATTGGTTTGCGCAAAAGTTGTCACATCTACAAACTAAGGTACGTTTTCTGCAATTTACGCAGCTTTTAGTTTACGACTGCCTATCTCATTTCTTGAGGTGCTAAAATGGCAGGGCAGTACAAAACCCCCCCAAATGACCCCATTTTGGAAAGTAGACCCCCTAAGGAAATTGATAAGAGGCATGTTGAGCCCATTGAATATTTTATTTTTTTGCCTCAAGCGATTGAATAATGACAAAAAAAAAAATTTTTTTTTTTTTTTACACAAAGTTGTCACTAAATGATATATTGCTCACACATGCTATGGGCGTATGTGAAATAACACCCCAAAATAAATTCTGCTGCTTCTCCTGAGTACGGGGATACCACATATGTGGGACTTTTTGGGAGCCTAGCCGCGTACGGGGCCCCGAAAACCAAGCACCGCCTTCAGGCTTTCTAAGGGCGTACATTTTTGAGTTCACTTCTCACTACCTATTACAGTTTTGAAGGCCATAAAATGCCAAGATGGCACAAAACCCCCACAAATGACCCCATTTTAGAAAGTAGACACCCCAAGCTATTTGCTGAGAGGCATGTTGAGTTCATGGAATATTTTATATTTTGCCACAAGTTGCGGGAAAATTACAAACTTTTTTTTTTTTTTTTTTTTTTTCACAAAGTTGTCACTAAATGATATATTGCTCACACATGCCATGGGCATATGTGAAATGACACCCCAAAATAAATTCTGCTGCTTCTCCTGAGTACGGGGATACCACATATGTGGGACTTTTTGGGAGCCTAGCCGCGTACGGGGCCCCGAAAACCAAGCACCGCCTTCAGGCTTTCTAAGGGCGTAAATTTTTGAGTTCACTTCTCACTACCTATTACAGTTTTGAAGGCCATAAAATGCCAAGATGGCACAAAACCCCCACAAATGACCCCATTTTAGAAAGTAGACACCCCAAGCTATTTGCTGAGAGGCATGTTGAGTCCATGGAATATTTTATATTTTGCCACAAGTTGCGGGAAAATTACAAACTTTTTTTTTTTTTTTTTTTTTTCACAAAGTTGTCACTAAATGATATATTGCTCACGCATGCCATGGGCATATGTGAAATGACACCCCAAAATAAATTCTGCTGCTTCTCCTGAGTACGGGGATACCACATATGTGGGACTTTTTGGGAGCCTAGCCGCGTACGGGGCCCCGAAAACCAAGCACCGCCTTCAGGCTTTCTAAGGGCGTTACAGTTTTGAAGGCCATAAAATGCCAAGATGGCACAAACCCCCCCAAATGACCCCATTTTGGAAAGTAGACACCCCTAAATTTAGGGGTACACTAGTGAGACTAGGTAATAAATGGCGGGTGCCCTGAAACTATAAAAAAATAACTAACCAACCAGCGTCACCTGTAACAGTTATATGGTGATCACTGGTGAAAGGGTTAACTAGGGGGCAATCAGGGGGCTTTATGCGGTAGTATATGGGGGTCCCTGGCGCTATAAAAAGCTGCGGCGAACCTAAATACCTACCTGCCTAACTAGCGTCACCTGTGACACTAATACAGCGATCAGAAAAACGATCGCTTATTAGGCTGGGTTCACACTGGAGCGATGCGGGAACGCCACGAATGCGCGGCGGGTTCCCGCATCGCATGCCTCCCGGCGGCAGTTCACACTGCCCTATGCGAACTGCTGGGAGTGTCAGTGAAATGTTACTGACACCCCCAGATCAGTTCGCATATCGCAGTGCGATCTGCAAACTCGGATCGCATGGTGTGAACACCCATGCGATCCGATTCTGCTGCGGGCCAAAAAAAGGGTCCCGTGCGAATTTGCGGCGGGTGCGGCGGGTGTGGCGGGTGCGGCGGGTGCGGCGAATGGCTGAACTCGAATCGCACAGAGATCGGATGTGATTTGCACTGCAGTGCGGTGCGAATCACATCCGTTCTCATAAACCGCTGCAATGTGAACCCAGCCTTAGTGACACTGGCGACGGGGGGTGATCACGGGGTTAAACCTTTATTGGGGGGGTTAGGGGGGTACCTTAGAACTAAAGGGGGCTAACCCTAACTGCCCTAACAGTTATTAGTCACAAATGACACCCGCCGGGTGATCAGGGGGTTAAACCTTTATTAGGTAATAAATGGCGGGTGCCCTGAAACTATAAAAAATAACTAACCAACCAGCGTCACCTGTAACAGTTATATGGTGATCACTGGTGAAAGGGTTAACTAGGGGGCAATCAGGGGGCTTTATGCGGTAGTATATGGGGGTCCCTGGCGCTATAAAAAGCTGCGGCGAACCTAAATACCTACCTGCCTAACTAGCGTCACCTGTGACACTAATACGGCGATCAGAAAAATGATCGCTTATTAGGCTGGGTTCACACTGGAGCGATGCGGGAACGCCACGAATGCGCGGCGGGTTCCCGCATCGCATGCCTCCCGGCGGCAGTTCACACTGCCCTATGCGAACTGCTGGGAGTGTCAGTGAAATGTTACTGACACCCCCAGATCAGTTCGCATATCGCAGTGCGATCTGCAAACTCGGATCGCATGGTGTGAACACCCATGCGATCCGATTCTGCTGCGGGCCAAAAAAAGGGTCCCGTGCGAATTTGCGGTGGGTGCGGCGGGTGTGGCGGGTGCGGCGGGTGCGGCGAATGGCTGAACTCGAATCGCACAGAGATCGGATGTGATTTGCACTGCAGTGCGGTGCGAATCACATTCGTTCTCATAAACCGCTGCAATGTGAACCCAGCCTTAGTGACACTGGCGACGGGGGGTGATCACGGGGTTAAACCTTTATTGGGGGGGTTAGGGGGGTACATTAGAACTAAAGGGGGCTAACTCTAACTGCCCTAACAGTTATTACAGTCACAAATGACACCAATGCAAAAAAAAAAAAAAAAAAAAAAAAAATGACATTGGTGTCACTGTGACTGGGGGGCAGGGGTAATTGGGGGGGTGATCGGGGGGTAAAGGGGGGGTGTGAGTGTGCCTGGCATGTTCTACTGTGTGTGTAGAGTGTTGGTGCAACTCACCGATCCGCTCTCCTCCGTGTCGGAACGAAAAATACCGACACGGAGGAGAGAATACATCACTTCCTCTCCTGTGTTTACATTACAGGAGAGGAAGTGATGTCACGGGGGATTCCTATTCGTCGGGAGCGATCGCGAGGGGGTGGCCATGAACGAATGGCCGTCCCCTCGTCCGGGATCGCTCCCGCACGAATACCGACCGCCGCAGGCACCGGGCGGGGGCCCGATCGGGCCCCCGACCCGCGGGAGGCAAGGGACGTACATGTACGCCAATATGCCTGCCCGTGCCATGCTATCGACGTACATCGTCGTGCGGCGGTCGGCAACTGGTTAAAGTTCACACTAAAACCGGACCCTACTCTTGCTATACTTAACATGACACCCAAACACTGTACTCGCAATCAACTGAGACTCTTCCTCCAACTCACCACGGTGGCCAAACAAACCATTGCACAGGCCTGGAAGAAACCGTCCCTGTCCTTACCCGCAGTCAAGAGTAGGGTAACGCAGGCCATGATACACTGCAGGATCGAAGCCAAAGCCCTGGACCACCTCCCCCATCACAATAGGATCTGGCAGCCGTGGGTAGACCACTTCCTACCTCCTGACCTAGACCTAGCTTCACTAGAATATTGAGACAGACGGACCACTATTACCTAAACCACCACAGGGCTCCGGCCCTCGGACCCGTGCGGGCTTACCGACCCCTTCCCCTCCCCCTGCATAACCTTTTCCTCTCTCTACCCCCCCTACTCTTTCTCTTCCTTTCTTACTTTTTCTCTTCTCTCTTCCCCACCTACTCTGGCTTAAAACCACTCTCTACGCAGTACCAGAGTCCCTATTCGGAACTAAACCCCCCATTGGGGAAGGCATCGATACTCTTCTCCGAGCAACTCTACGCCTAAGACCTTCTCTATAAGACATATGATGTGCACTTGTTCTAAGCCAAACCTTTATGTTGTTGCTTTGTTTTGCTGTTCTGGTTCTGACACTCGTTACTGATGTACCGCATTTGCTGTTTTATCACCAGTCTGTTTAAAACATTGCACACCAACATGTATTTTTGTACTGTGTACCCGCACTATTGCATGTTAATAAAATATGCTAAAAGAAAATAATTTTCTAGTGATCTCCATATAATTTGATTTTTTGGAGTGACAAGTTACCACAATAACATTATTATCTTATATTTTTTAGTAACCTCAAGGAGGTCTTTCATTTCTTTCAGAGGGAAACCATTGATTGGGACAAGGGGGAGGGCTGTATACTGAATGTAAATTTTATTTTTTATCTGACCCTCATGGGCTCCCTGAAACCTGTCTATGGACCCCAGATTAAGAATCTCTGCTCTACTGTACCCCTGGCTCCCTTCACCAGCGTCAGAGGGGGCGGGGTCAGGTGACGGGTGGCCCCGCCCTCCTAATATAAGAAACGTCAGCGCTGGGCTCTCTGCAGTGTCTCCGCAGTGGAGACAGAAGAAGGATGTATGGACAGCGCTGGACTGAGAGATCCCCGTCGCTGGATATGATCATCCATCGCTGGACCCCGGAGACCCGTCGCTGGATAGCAAGAGTGGATTAGCAACGCTGGAATATTTTTTTTATTTTTTTATTTTTAATAAAGGAATTTTTCAAAAGTGTGTTTGTCTTATTTAACCATTTTGACACTTTCTTTGTGAAATGGTAGGGGTACTTTTGTACCCCCTTACCATTTCAAACAGGGGGGGGGCCGGGATCTGGGGGTCCCCTTGTTAAAGGGGGCTTCCAGATTCTGATAAGCCCCCCGCCCGCAGACCCTCACAACCAACGGCCAGGGTTGTGAGGATGAGGGCCTTGTCTTCATCAACATGGGGACAAGGTGCTTTGAGGGGTCACAGACCCCCAAAGCATCCTCCCAATGTTGAGGGTATGTGGCCTGGTACGGTTCAGGAGGGAGGGGGGGCCGCTCTCTCGTCCCCCCCTCTTTTCCTGTGGCCTGCCAGGTTGCGTGCTCGGATAAAGGGTCTGATATGGATTTTTAGGGGGACCCCCACGTCAATTTTTTTTAAATTTGATGCGGGGTTCCCCTTAATATCCATATCAGACCTGAAGGGTCTGGTTATGGATATTTAGGGGGACCCCCACGTCAATTTTTTTTTTTAATTTGACACGGGGTTCCCCTTAATATCCATGTCAGACCTGAAGGGCCTGGTAATTGAATTTAGGGGAACCCCCACGCTTTTTTTTTTTTTTTTTTTTTTTTTTTTTATCAATGAATGAATGAATTGTCGGCTAATGCAGAGAACACTCATTGAGTGTTCTCTGTATTACGGGACTCGACAATAGCCGCAAGTGATTTTAAAAGACTTTTTTTCCTGCACAAATGACACTTTGTGCAGGGACAGTTCTAAGCAGCAGAAACATGCGCCCCTTCACAGGCATACTATAGATACCCCCTAGCTACGAAATTTAAAGGAATATTACACTTTTATTGTTTCACTTTAATCATTATTAAAATCACTGCTTCTGAAAAAACGGCCGTTTTTAAAACTTTTTTTTGCATTGATCCATGTCCCCTGGGGCAGGACCCGGGTCCCCAAACACTTTTTAGGACAGTAACCTGCATATTACCCTTTAAAATTAGCACTTTAGATTTCTCCCATAGACTTGTATAGGATGTTCCGGCTTTTTGAATTTGCTGCGAACAGCCCAAATTGTTCACTGTTCGCTGAACAGGCGAACAGGCAATGTTCGAGTAGAACATGAGTTCGACTCGAACTCGAAGCTCATCCCTACTGGTGATAAAAAAAAAAAAAAAATATATATACATATATATATATATATATATATATATATATATATATATATATATATATATATATATATATATATATATATATATATATATATTGCATTGTACATCAATATACATGTATAGTATATTATTGCATATAAACAAGCAGTTTCCAGTTTTCCAAATTACCTGTCTTAGTGGGTTACTGAAAATATTTTACTTTACCACAGCAGGAAATTTGATTACACTCTGTGTGAAATCTGCAGATGTAAGCACATACAGCTTTTTTCATTAAACTGGTTAAATATCCTGAAAATTGCTACTTTGGCCAACAAACCAATTTACTATTAAATTATCATTACATTTCTTGGTTGAAATAATTTTGTTTTATTGAGTCACATTTACACATTACCATGAAAGTACAATGCTGTTCCATGATAATCTAATTACAAGTTAATGCTATGATCAAAAAGGTATTTTAGGCTTGCACATTTAAAGTGTGGAATTATCTGTAATAAAATATGTGGTGTATTGTAGCAGAACTGTTGGAAAATATGTGATTATAAACTAAGAGGCATTATTGTATTATTAAAATTCTACCCATGTGACTAGTGACTACTAACAGCCATTACTGTCATTTTAAAGTGTATCTATAGGCAACATTTTATTTAACCACTTCCCGACCAGCGCGCGCCGATGTACGTCGGCAGAATGGCACGGGCAGGCATATTGGCGTACAGGTACGTCCAATTTTAAATGCTACCCTGCCATCGCAAGCGCGCCGCCGGCAGCACGCTTGTGTGCCAGTCGAGACCCCCGCCGCGGGCATACCCACGATCATCTCACGGAGCGGCTGAATGAGGAAATGCCATTGTAAACAGCATCTCCCCGTTCTGCCTAGCAACAAGTGACGCTGATCTCTGCTCCATGTGATTGGAGCAGAGATCAGTGTTCACTAAAACAAAGCCCAGCCCCCCACAGTTAGTAACACACCCCTAGGAACACTTAACCCCTACACTGCCACCCCCTGGTTAACCCCTTCACTGCCAGTGTCATTTACACAGGAATTACTGCATTTGTATAGCAGTGATTGCTGTATAAATGACAATAGTCCCAAAAATGTCCGATGTGTCTGCCCTAGTGTCGCAGTCACAATAAAAATCGATGATCGCCACCATTACTAGTAAAAAAAAAAATATTAATAAAAATGCCATAAAAGCGTCATTCGCGGATGACATCCTTCTGTTCCTCAGCGAGCCGCTAACGTCTATCCCTAATCTGCTCAAGGACTTTGAAACCTTTGGCAAACTATCCAACTTGAAAATCAATTTTTCAAAGTCCAACGCTTTAAACATCACTTTACCTAACGAACTAGTATCCCAATGCCAAACAACGTTCCCCTTCTCCTGGAAACAGGACGCTATCACATATTTAGGAATCCAACTCCCCAAGCATTTGTCCAACTTATACTCCAAAAACTTCCTCCCGCTGTCACGCTCCATTACTGAAGACCTACGACGGTGGGACGAACCCCACTTCTCTTGGTTTGGCAGGGCAGCCATTCTCAAGATGAACGTGCTCCCCAGAGTCCTATATCTTCTACAGACGATTCCCATTCAACTCCCTGCCTCCTTTTTCATGCTCTTCAAACGCGCGTTCACACAATTTTTATGGAAACATAAACGCCCAAGAATCAGCTATAATCAACTTACGAGCCCTAAAATCGCAGGAGGTATAGGTCTTACGGATCTCAAATTGTACTCCCTCTCCTGCCAAATGGTCAGAATCTTTGACTGGTCAGCACATGGGTCAGATAAGGACTGGGTCTCCATAGAAAACGCTTTCTCGAACATTCCCGTCAAGCACATGCCCTGGATCCCCCCTTCCTCTGTACCTAAGGCCCTAAAAGACCATCCCCTTGTACACGCTACCCTGATTAACTTTAAAGAAGCATGCAAGAAATTTAATGTCTCATCCAATCCGGGGCCCCTCACGCCTATTAGGCTTAACCCCGCGTTTCCCCCGGGCATGTCTGTAACCTTCCTTAAAAATAACTGGCCACATGCAGAAATGTTTGCGCACCAGTTTTATAAAAATGGGGAGATCCTGGATTACTCTACACTTCCGACAGGTAGGGACATTCCCCCGTACCCAAATGGTCTTACTTTCAAATACGCCATTTTCTTAAAAAGGTTCACAGTGAGGCTGAACTCTCTAGGCAGCTGACACCTTTTGAGACTCTCTGTTCTCAAGCCTCGCCTAAGCGCCACCTAATTTCAGAGGTCCACTCACTCCTCTCTCAGCCCAAATCTTCAAAACATTGGAAAGCATGCTTAGCATGGGAAAAAGATCTGCATATGGAGATCTCGGAAGAAGAATGGGAAAAAAATTATATCATCACGCACAAAGGTTCCCTGAACGTACATACCCAAGAGAACAATTTTAAACTCATTTCTAGATGGTATCGAACACCGGCTTTAATCAACAAGTTTAACCCAGAGATCCCTAACAAATGCTGGAGGTGCTTCGGTAATGATAGCTCCCTTCTACACATATGGTGGTCGTGTCCCCGTATCCTGAATTTCTGGACCCAGGTGAATAGCATAGCCAGCTCCATCACTGACAGCCCTATTGATTTTACAGCAGCCCGCATGCTCCTGCACCACACTTCAATCCCAAACCGCTCCTATATGCACTCACTAGGCTTGCATTTACTCAACGCTGCCAAGCTTTGCATCCCTATCCATTGGGGATCTCCCACTGTCCCCTCCACCTCCGACTGGTTAAAAAGGGTAGCTAAGATAGCTGAGATGGAGGAACTCATTTACATTGCCAAAGACTCACCGCACAAATTTGCACAGATCTGGGATAAATGGATAACTTTTCAAAGCTGTCACCCCTTGAACTCCGGAGCTAACCCGACTAGTCCTTCACTTGATGGGTGATCGCATGTCTGAACTGGGTAACCCCACCTGCCTCGACTCACACCGATCGTGCGGTCCCAGGATGTATAGGCTAGATCACTTTATCGTTCTCGCCCCTCATTCTGCACATGGACAAAGGGGGGAGCCCGGAGAGAATACCCCTTCCCCAACCGGGGCTCCCACTACCCACCCCCCCATCCCCTCCTCTGTTGTTCTCCCTTTCATACCTGTTCTTTCCTTCTTTCTTTGGACTTTGCTACCCCCCTGTACGGGGATTAGACCTTTGACGCAGACACCCATCCCTGAGAACGGTCGACGACTTCCCACTGACTAAGTGAACCCCTCCCCGGCCCCATGCGCCTCTCTTCTGGCTAAAGTTTTACCACCTTCTCACCACTTCCCTCCATTATGACTGGGGGTAACGGACCGAATGGCATGGGAGACTGAACATCCCCGGGTCGAACAATAATGTTACTGACCTGATGCCCCTTAACACTTATTATGCTTGCAATCGTGGAGAGGAAAAGGGAAGGAGTAGAGACGTAAGGGATATGACACTATGTTAAGTTTGAATAGGAGATGCTGGGAAGGACTCACCTTCGCTCCCCACTATGAAACCATGCCCTGTTTGACTGTTCACCTGTTTTATCTATGCCATTGTTATTGTCTGTGATACCGACTTGTACTTTTCTTACTTAGTACATCAAGTCATGCTTGTTAAACCTTTTTCTTTGAAAATAAATAAACATTTTATGGAAAAAAAAAAATGCCATAAAGCTATCCCCTATTTTGTAAACGCTATAACTTTTGCACAAACCAATCAATAATCGCTTATTGCGATTTTTTTACGAAAATATGTAGAAGAATACGTATCAGCCTAAATTGAGGGAAAAATGTTTTTTTATATATTTTTGAGGGATATTTTATTATAACAAAAAGTAAAAAATAATGCATTTTTTTCAAAATTGTCGCTCTATTTTTGTTTATAGCACAAAAAATAAAAACCGCAGGGGTGATCAAATACCACCAAAAGAAAGCTCTATTTGTGGGAAAAAAAGGACATCAATTTTGTTTGGGAGCCACGTCGCACGACCGAAAGCTGAAAATTGGCCTGGGCAGGAAGTGGGTTTACGTGCGCACAGTAAGCAAGTGGTTAAGTTGAGGAGCTTCACCCTTCTCTATTGGTCCTGGTGACCACAGGAACATAAGTATTTGGACATCCAAAAAGTTATGTTTGTCACCAGAACAGGAGTTGAATGGGGGTCTTCTAATAGGCAAACATCCTGCCAGGCTAGTAGTTATCTAAATATTTTGATATATTGAAGAGATTCCTCTAGGAAAATCTCCCCAGTGGACACAAAAAAACACCAAAAACAACTGGCTATATATACAATACACATTAAATTGTAAAGATGCCAGCCCGGTCGAGGTTATGAAAGACCACTGAAAACATACTTTATGCCCAAGTTTTAATAACCTGGTGTCTTTGGGCATACGTGCAACCTGTTTCTTGTCTAAGGGCACCTTTAAATGTTGGGCTTGATTTACTAAAAGGCAAAAAGGCTATTTACTTTGTATGGGAAATTTTATTTTGTAGAGGGATTTTCCCTTAACTTAGTAAATGAGGTGAAGCTCTATGTACTTCCTTCATCCAATCATGTGCAAGCAAAAATAAAAAATAAATTCCTTGCATGTGATTTGCAAAATACATTTTAACCACAGTCACCCTGCTAAGGGGCAATTCCCTTTTAAAATAAGAACAGTCTACAGGCATACCCCACTTTTAAGTACACAATGGGGTTTATTTACTAAAGCTGGAAAGCTGGAAAGTGCAAAATCACCAAAGCTTAATTGAACAAGCTGGGGTTAGAAGCTCATTGGTTTCTATGCAGAAGTGAGCCTGATTTTGCACTTTCCAGCTTTAGTAAATAAACCCCATTGCGTACTTAAAAGTGGGGTATGCCTGTATTTTCCTTTATTAAATAAACCACAAACTGTAAAGTTGCCCTTGCACATGGGAGACAGAAAACAGATTGGGCATATGGCCATACGTTTTGTTTATGTCTGCTTTAGACACTTAAATTACTTCCATTGCCATTTCCATATATAATGCCACCTCAGGTCATTTGGTAAAATGGGAAAGACCTGCTGCATTTTTCTGCAAACAGAGCGAAATACAAACAAACAACAATTTGAAGGCCACCTTAATTGTGGACATTTTTATTTTCTATATTCAAGTTATATATATATATATATTTTTTTAGATAATACTTCAATGTGATTTATGTAGTCAGTGATAGTGAGAACTGTTTCTTGTTAGTGCAGAGAATCTCTGTTCTTACTCAAATGTAAAGCTGAGGACAGACTTTGCTCATAAATGGTAGACGAAAAGTCAGCTGGAGAACCAAGAAAGAGTCTCTTATATACCTCTTTCCACCTACCCAACACAATGGAAAATTTTTTGTGAATTTTAAAGTCCTAGAGACTGTGTTCTAAAAAGAAACATAGTCTTTTTTGATTTGTTCTTTAAAGTACATATGGCAGTACTATTTACATATGACAAAGTAGGCATCACCAAGTGCCAATACATAGGTTCACTTTTACACATTGCTGCTGCAAGGCATTTCAGGAGCCCCAGAACTTTGGCACCAGCAATTTGCAAATTCTGAGTTTTATAGAAGAAGGCACTAAGGTATACCTTACACATCACACAATGCAATACTGGCCCCAGCAACCTAATTTCATAGTAGTATGCAATAGAGTATGCAAGCAAGTAGTGTAGTGTAGTGCAGTGTAGTGTATTGGAACATTAAACCCACTATTCTTATAAACAGTAAATGACAGGTTTTCTTTACATAGGTTAAAACAGAACAGAACATTCATAATAACAAATCCAGGGCAGAATATTCAGCCCTGTAGCAGCTCTACTTTGCAGAACTGACAAATACTTGAGTTTCCGATTAAAGTAAATGTAAACCTTTTTAAAAAAAATGACATGTTATTCTTACCTGCTCCATGCAATAGAATTACACAGATTAAGCCCAATCTCCCCTTCTTGGCCCCCCCCCCCCCGCCAGCGCTCCTGGCTCCTCCTTATCTCAGTGTGCCGCCATAGGAAGCCGCTTCCTATGGTGGACCACCTGCGGGCTCGACCCCGAGCCAAGATATCTCTGTCTATAGACACAGACAGTGCACTTTGGCTCCAACCCTGCTCCCTCACTGTTCTCATTTATTTGATTGAAACCAGGCTCATATAAATATGAGGGGGGCTGTTGGGGGATTCTACAACACAGAAGAGTTTTTACCCTAATGCAGAGAATGCATTAAGGCAAAAATTCTTAAGCCTTTAGAACCATTTAAAACATACCTGAGAATTGGCAAATAATCTGCCCGGTAAAACGAATGATAAGATTGGAAACTCAAATTTGGGACTGAGTTTTAAAGTGTATGTAAAAGCAGGGGGTATTCACTACTCTATTTGTTCTGGTAACCATTGTCACAGACATAAATTAAAGGGAAATCTAGAATTTCCAATGGGAACATCTGTTCCTCTGCCCAGGATTGGCATTCTGTTTACTTCAGGGAGTTTTCATCTAATTTCCTGCTGTGCCTGCAGGACCAGAAGTAATAGGAAATCTTCTCAGCAGGACACATGTAGTGAAAAAAACAACAACAACTTAATAAGGGTTTTTAACCATAGGAGTAATTTGAGGTTTAGGGCTAGAGGTAATTTTAGATAACTTGTATATTTAGTGTTAGACTATAGAGATTTCATTAACTGTGTGTAAGAAAAAATTTTTTGGATGTTAAATTATTTGGCGCTCTGTGTGCCCAAAATAACTGCACCAATTTTAGAGTGCCAACTAGAAGTTTACTCTAGTATTGCTGACCAAAGTCAAAATTTTCTCCTGTAATTGTTCTATATAGCAACATATAACTACACAATTTGATCACAGGATTTCATTTAGTATGAAGTATATTGATCGTATAAAATCATAACTGGATAGCATTTTTCTTATCATGTATTTAAATGTTCATATAATAAATGCATTTAAAGAATATAAACTATATAAGCTGTGAAGCACTGCAATAGGTTGGAAACTTTCAACACATTCAAAAATGATACAGTAAACATGGTTTGTACTTTACACAAGGACATTTTCGCCAATTACAGAGATCTTTTATGTAAGAAATTCACTTACGGTAATATTGCTGTTGCAGGTGTACCATTACATTTATTTTTCCCCATCTACTCTGTGAAAAAGAGGCAATCTACAAACCAATATAGCTCCATCTGTTATGAAGATGTTTTATTATACCCACACTGTCCAAAAGCTGTTTTCTCTTTAACCATTAAACTTGATGTCAGAACATGCAAAACTCAGCTTAACTTTTTATTATTCATGTTATTGTTCTCACAGGATGCAGAGAAATATTCCTTCTCTGCAGGGGTCTTATATTCTCCGGTATCGTCTTTCTATCAAGTAGATGGAAGTTTAAATTATTTATTTAGATTTCAGTTTCTATGTATTTCCCTATGTGGTATTTTCCACCGTAATTATAGCTCACATGTTTAAGTTTTGAAGACGAGTGTAATCAGATAAAAATCAAAACTATCATTTAGTTTGATTGGATAGATGAAATCTCTGCACTACAACAAAATGCCTTTGTTTGGCAGGAGATTTTAATACAAGAATTAGCTAATCACGAAGGTAGATTGCATTCATTCAAGACATAAAAGTTGTGTCTTCTTATCCCCAACACCTGCTGCCAGATTGCTGTTTGCCAGTTTGCAATTTTTTTCTAGCATAATTTGAACATTTTTATGAAATCACTTTTATCAAAGGGACCACAATCTCATATTTTCTGATGGCTCTGTCAGCATATGAGTGTTTAGTCTCCACGATCGGGATACCCCACAAGACAGATTTCTAATAAATCCCACTCAGTAGCTTATCGCGGTGTACTTTTTCTGTCCTCCTTTGCACTGGATGGATCTCCAGCTTCCCATACCAAGGTGTGATAAATTCATGCTACACCATCTGGGGAGGCCCTTGACTGATAAATTCCTTCTAAAGGAGCCACATCAGGGAACCCTGTCTGGTGATCTTCAGGGTAGGTACGTCCCTCACGATGAGGTTGCAGCAGTGAAAAGCAGGCATGCATTCCAATTTGCTGCACAGGTGCCATTGTATTCCAGCTTTAGTTTGGGTAAGCAATCAGTGTGTAAAGCATTCTGAGCATGTGTCGGGCATCTGACACCAATGCACATAGAGTCCATTCGGAGCAGATGCATTCAATTGGCAGGAGCCATCTTGGTGTGGCAATTGATTGTTCCCTTGTAATAGGGCTTCCTAGCTATGACACGTTATTTAAAGAGGAAAGTCATCTTTTTTACATTAAGTATGCTGCTGCTTTATGCTGATGCAAACAGGTAGGCTGCTCTGTCTGTCAATGCTCCAGGTAGTTTTTAGTTCTTCCCCTGGAACTTCACCTATTTGGTATTTTTGTAGTCACCCTCCCAGAGCAATGCACTGGACACCCTCTCTAAAAGATCAGTTTTCCCATAACAGGTGTGGGGTCATCAAAGATAAGTATGAGGTTGTTCACCTTCCACATGGAGGTTAAGCTATTATATGCCTTGCAGTCCTGCTAGGTGAGAGTCAAGGAAGAAACCAAGAGCTGTGTTGCCACGAAAATGAAAGTCAGTAAAGCATAATGACAGTAACTCAAATCATAAGTGATGCCTTCTGGGTGTGTTCAAATATAGCCATCATAGGCATATGCAGAGGGTGTGCAGGGTGTACCTGGGCACAGCCTAATCACCCCGTGCACATTAGCATTATTACTCTATGTGCTGGAGGGGAGATTTAAAAAATATATCCCTCTGACCAGTTCTGACATTAATGAAGTGCTACTTTACTTCTCTTTCACTGTGCTGGCTCTGCCTTAAGAGTGTGTGTGTCTGTGTATATATATATATATATATATATATATATATATATATATATATACACACAGTAAATCACAGTAAATGTAAATTTAATTTTTTTGTAAATATTTTATTATATCTTTTCATGTGACAACATTGAAGAAATGACACTTCACTACAATGTAGAGTAGGGAGTGTACAGCTTGTATAACAGTGTAAATATGCTGTCCCCTCAAAATAATTCACATAGCCGTTCATGTCTAAACTGCTGGAAACAAAAGTAAGTATACACCTAAGTAAAAATGTCCAAATTGGGCCCAAAGTGTCAAAATGTTGTGTGGTCACCATTATTTTCCAGCACTGTCTTAACTCTCTTGAGAATGGAGTTCACCAGAGCTTCAGAGGTTGCCACTGGAGTCCTCTTCCACACCTCCATGATGACATCACAGAGCTGGTGGATGTTAGAGACCTTGAACTCCTCCACCTTCTGCTTGAGGATGTCCCAAAGATGCTCAATAGGGTTTAGGTCTAGAGTCATGCCTGGCCAGTCCATCACATTTACCCTCAACTTCTTTAGCAAGGCAGTGGCTGTCTTGAAGGTGTGTTACGGGTCTTTATAATGTCGGAATACTGCTCTGCAGCCCAGTCTGGGAGGGGATCATGCTTGGCTCCAGTATGTCACAGTACATTTTGGCATTCATGGTTCCTTCAATGAACTGTAGCTCCCCAGTGCCAGCAGCACTCATTCAGCCACGGACCATGACACTCCTACCACCATGCTTAACTGTAGGCAAGATACACTTGTTTATGTACTCCTTACCTGGTTGCGGCCACACACGCTTGCCTCCACCTGAACCAAATAAGTTTATCTTGGTCTCATCAGACCACAGGACATGGTTCCATTAATCCATGTCCTTTGTCTGCTCGTCTTCAGCAAACTGTTTGTGGGCTTTCTTGTGCATCATCTTTAGAAAAGGCTTCCTTCTGGGATGACAGCCATGCAGACCAATTTGATGCAGTGTGCAGCATATGATCTGAGCACTGACAGGCTGACCACCTACCCATCCAACCTCTGAATGGATGGGATGTTAAAAAAAGTCCTGAAAGCAGCATCTTTGAGGCGCTTTAAGAGCAGTGTATACACCGCTCTTAAAGCACCCTGCCCATTGAAATTAAGCAGTTCAATAATTGAGCAGTGCCACCGAAGCGCTGGCAAAGTGCTCCTGCACTTTTAACCCTTTTTCGGCCATTAGCAGGGGTTAAAAGCGCCCTGTTAGTGGCCAAAAAGAGTCACAAGAACAACAGTAAAGTGCCACTAAAAATAGTGGCGCTTTACCTCCAACACCTACCCGCCCCAGTGTGAACGTGCCCTTACTGTTGCAATGTTGTAAAAATTCTGTGACTCTGGGCCATCCCAAATGACAATGATGTCATCAATATAACACCCATAAAAAATTATATGGGAGATATATGGATTATTGTGCCAGATATAATTGGCTTCCCAGGGTCCCATAGTAAGTTTTGCATAGTTGGGGGCAAAATTTGCCCCCATAGCTGTGCCCATCACCGGTAGAAGGTAGGTAGAATTCACCATCAAATTCAAAATGACTGGCCTGTAATTTCCAGGAATATGTCTCTGCCTTTTTTTGAATATTGGTACCACATTGGCTTTTCTCCAATCAGCTGGTACAATTCCTGTCAGTATTCTGTCCACAGATATTAGGAATAATGGTCTACTTATAAACTGACTGAGTTATTTGAGGAGTTTCGGCTTTAAGCCATCTTGTCCTGGTAATTTATTTGCGTTAAGCTTATCTAGTCTTTTCTTGACTCCGGTTTCTGTTAGCCACATAGGTACGTCCTGTGATGCGTTACTAACAATCCTGACATGGCAGGTGTACCCCTCCTTTTCAAGTGTAAAAACTGAGGAGAAGAAAGAATTTAGTACAGTTGCTTTCTCTGTGTCATCTGTAACCATACTACCTTTATCGTCTTTTATGTGGGCAATGTGCTCTGATTAATTAAAAATGTGAATACTAGACTAGATAGGCTATATATTATAAATATTTGTTATTATGTATAGTATGTTAATAATGTATTTTTTATTTTAAATCTTTCCCCCTTATGCTTGATCCAATATTATATTGATTTTCATTATAATATGTCTTTTGTGATATACTTGTGCTTTTATCGGGATGCCGCTCTGGTCCTCGAGGGCCCGCAGGTTCACCCCCGTTTTTTTATGGCTGTTTCTGTCGGGGACTGTAGGCTTTTGGTTGTCTTGGTATAGCCCTGCGCATCCGTTTCTCCTAGTTTGATTGGATGCACAGGGATTGACGGGGAGATGGGTTGGGTGCTTCAACCCTCCCCTTATCCTCGCCTCTGCCATTCGCGCTCGGCCGCTGCTTGCCATTACCATGGCAGTGGTTGGCGCTTGTGTGGTGGCCATCGTCGGGACCGGAAGTGCGTGACGCTTTCCAGTGACACACTTCCCGTCTGAGCATATTTATCAATGCACTGACATTTGCACAGCACAGTTGCCAATTCTACCGGGACGATTACGGCTGGATGCCGCGCTCTGACGTTGACATCTACCTTTAAGGTACACTCCTATTGTAGGCTCTATTCTTTTGACCCCTATTGTGAAATTTACTGGATGTCCAAATACGAAATGGCTATTTAGTTTGGTGTTGGTATTCTTCATTTTTTAGGCACTTTATCTTTGGACTGATCCTCCCCTAGCCTGTCTGCAACATACAGGCAGGATATATCTATGTCTTGACGGATACTCCTTTGTTGGAGTCTGTTTGAAGTCCAGCTTTTCTGTTTGATGTCACATCTTTATTTACTTATACGCTGAAACTCTTTTGCATGCACCCAGAGTGCATTGCATCAGATGTGATTCGATAGACTTCTATTGCCACGGTAAGCGTTCCTCTGCAGACTAGCTTTAGTTATATGGCTTGTTATTATTATTTTTTGGGTGCCGTGGTAGTATTTTGATATATCTTTTCGGGAACTATTTCTGTAGAGATTTAGGGATTATATCATAAAATATATATATATATTTTTTTCAAAAGAGTTTTATTGAAATATATCACAATAACAAGTATATGACATCAACGAATTGTACATAAGTTGTAGGGTGACATTAAGTGGATGAGCAAATTGTGCCCAAATACACTGAACAGCATGGATTGCTAGCACAAGAGATCATGGGCCTGGTGCCTGTCTGCTGTATACTACGCACTCCGCGTAGTTAGGTACGATAGTTCCGGAGGCATCCCGTCCCCCCCTGACACCCCAATGGGAGTGTCCTGTGGGGACGCGATACCGAAGAACAATGGAGCGGTAAGGCAGAATATGGGTGAAACTTAGTCCCATAATGTGAAAAAGGAAAAGGAAAGAAGAAAAGAGATAACTGAGTCAAATAGTCAGAGCTTCAGGAGAATCACAGCTAACTTACATATGATATATAAGAAATAGTACATTAAACCAGTGACTTTCACTGCCGGCTCCATCTGGTCTGGGTGTGATGCACAATGAGGTTACGCAAGCTTTATACAGCTTGGGTGTGTTAACCAGGAGGACCACTGTTTGTTGAATCTAGATTCTGTCATGTTTATTTTAGAGAAAAGATATTCCATGCGACAATGAACATTAAGGGTATTTATAAGCTCAGTAAGTGTTGGAGAGAGGGGATTTTTCCACGCACGAGCTATGAGCAGGCGTGCTGAGATTAGTATGTGGTGTACTAAAGGTAAACTGGTGGAGGGCCAATGTTGGGAATCCAGACCAAATAGAGTCATTCGTGAGGTCAGCTGTTGGGGAGAATTGGTCAAGGTCTGAACCAGAGAGGAGACTTGGTACTAAAAGGACACGATAACCGGGCAGCTCCACCAGATGTGGAACATGTCTCCAGTGGAATTGCAATTCCTCCAACAATTTGGAGAATGAGTGGGGAAGATGGTTGCTAACTTGTCCGGTGTGTAATATCACTTATGGAACAGTTTCATGATCGTTTCCTAATGCGTAAAATTTTTAGAGATGACTAGTGGGGTGTGTAGTACACGATGCCAATCTTCTAGGGGGAAAGAGCATTGCAACTTGGATTCCCAATAGATCATGTTCGAAGGTTTAGAGGACGTGGAAGGCCTGGAGAGAAGATTATAAATGAAGGATATGCCCTTGGAGACACTAGGAGGACGGTTGTAGTAATTGAGAAGTTCCTTGGAGGTGGTTTCTGATGAGATCTAGATTTGAGAGACAATATGCCTGAGCCTGAGGTATATGTAAAAGTCTTTATGCGAGAGACTAAATTCCAATGTCAGCTGTTGAAAACTCTTTAGGTCTGATCCAAGATACAGGGCTCCAATGGTTTTGATTCCGGCTGCATGCCAGTGCCGGATCGGGAGATCTGGAGAGTGAAGTTGTAGCGCTAGTAAGGGTAGACTTATCAGTGAGTCTCTATGAATGCCCCGGTGAGCCATTGTGCTAGACAGGCGCGTACTGTAGGAAAGATAGACCGTGTGATAGAGTGGGACAGCCAAATCGCTGCTAGGGTTAGTTGTGGCTCATCAGAGAGTGTTGCTACTTCTATTTGGTGCCACCTTGTGTTTGGGTCCTGCGACCATAGTTGCTTCCCTTGATCTAGAATGATGGCTTTGTAGTATTTTTTAATGTCTGGAGCCCCCATCCCTCCTGAGGCAGAGGGTGTGCATAGGACGGAGGATTTCAAGCGGGGTTTACGTCCGGTCCATATGAATGAGTCCAAGGTACGCTGTATTTTAGACAGGTCTGCTAAAAGAATTGGGAGCGGGAGGGTCCGAAAAAAGTAAAGCACATGTGGGAGGAGAAAAGGTCATAAAAACATTGTTATTTACATATAAAGGGATTATCCACCGTGAAAGCGATACATCATTTATAACGATTGATATATTATTAATAACAGGAATTCTCTTTCTTCAAACAAAACATACTGTCTATTACTCTATATCCTAATTTACACTCCAAACTTTACTACTGATAGCTTTTCCACAGACTGAAACTTACCCAATACTATTGGAATATTAGATATCAATATGCTCCAGCTAGATTACCTTGCTTCTTCCCCTGCTGATTCAGCCAGTGGTGGTGATTCCTGTGTGCCTCTGACGGACCTGAGCATTGTCCCCCTTTTGGTTATTGTATTTTGTTAATTTGATTTGATATTATTATTATTATTATATATTTTTATGTATTCTCTTATCCTCTATGTATATTTCTTATATTTCTATTAGATAATTATTGCTCCTGAGGAAGCGTATTCCATGCGCAACATGTCAAGCTTTTAAGAAAAAATTGTTATACCCGGACGTAGATCTGGACCCACAGTTTACCGGATATCTGTATTGTTGTTGAAAAATAATCTGAGAAGGTATCTGGCTCAACTTTATGGATATAGCTATACTAAATATTATGTGGTGTTAATATCTAGATCTATAGGGTATACGAATAATTCATCGTACTCTTGTTTTGTATATATGTATGTTTGAAATAACTGTACCCCAGTTTTATATATTTTTTACCAATAAAACAAGATAAAAAATATTAATAATTTCTTAGATTTATTACTTGTGTGCCTGTAAAGTCCATCTCGTTTAGTATTTAAATTTTCAATTAATTATTTCTGGGACGTTGGCACCTTTTACTTGTTCTCTCATAGTGTCGCCCTATGTAAAGCACTTTTTTGAAATATACAATTCTTTTCCTCAAATGTGCTCTGATGTCGCTTTTTTACTGTTAATAAATCTAAAAAATTGCAAATTACAAATGAGGATCCCTCTAGGTGCGAACCCCTGCTGGTGCTAGCTATAAAGTCAACTGAAAAAATTGTATGTATGTGAATTGCCCCTGTAAAAAAGAAAATAAAGACAAGGGCAAGCAAAAAAGCAAATATAATCAAAAACTAAGAATAAAAACCCGGTATAGGCTCAACCAACTCCAATAAAAAAAGAAAAAGAAAGTGGTGAAACACAGCCCATTGTGCAATTGAAAAAGTAAAAATGTATTGTATCAAAACGCATAGTAGAATAACCAATATTAAAACCTGAATCATGAGGTGCAAATCAATCATACTAGATTAAAAACTCAATGTTCACCATTGATGCCCCCTTCCAGTGACAAAGATAAAAATGTAGCAGAGGGATATGATAGCACAATAAACTCAATCCTAGGTAGCAATAATGAATTCGAAAGTAAATGTTGTATGCAAATGGATGGGATGATATCATATCCCTCTGCTACATTTTTATCTTTGTCACTGGAAGGGGGCATCAATGGTGGACACTGAGTTTTTAATCTAGATTGATTTGCACTGCATGATTCAGGTTTAATATTGGTTATTCTACTATGTGTTTTGATACAATACATTTATAGTTTTTCAATTGCACAATTTGCTGTGTTTCCCTGCTTTTTTCCTTTTTTCATTGGAGTTGGTTGAGCCTATACAGAGTTTTTATTATTAGTTTGTGATATCTAAAAAATTCCTTGGGATTTTTTTTACTCTCCTCTTCTAGGTGTCTCTCATAGTCTTTTTTAGCTGCCCAGATTTCATTCTTACACTTCTTATTGCTTTCCTTGTAGGTTTGGAATGCTGACAATGACCCCTTCGCTTTATATTTTTTAAAGGCCATCCTTTTCTCTTTAATAAGACTTTTTATGTTACGGTTTAGCCACCCAAATTGAACCTATTTTTTCTTGTTAGTTACCACATGTATTTTTTATCAGTTGTCTCTCCAATAATTGATGGGCTTTCTAATAAAACTACGTTTTAACACTGCTTCTGACTCCTGACCAGGTTTACCCATAACAGGGGCTGTAGCATCAGTTATCACCTGCTAAAGTGAGGGGAAATCATCAAGATTTTAGAGACGTGAACAAAACAACAGTTGAGAATAAAATACGCAAATGGAGAAAAATATTCCATTAGGAGCTAGTATAAGATGGGACTTCCCCTCACTTTTAGGAGATTTTTTACCTGTTTTCTGTTGCATCTTCAAGACAAAAAGAGAATGGAAATCTCAACACAGATAGCAAAAAAAAAAAAGAGCTATTACAGATTTTAACTCTTCCCCACATTTTGGGGTTGATTTACTAAAGGCAAATGTACAGAAAAGGCAACTACTAAAGGAAAATCTTCACTCTGCAAGGAAATTTTAACTTTGGAAGGAAAATTTTCATTAGCTTAGAGAATGAGTTGGAACACTACTGATATCCATCATCCAATTATGTACAAGAAAAATAAATAGTTTTTTTTTTGTTTCCTTGCACATGATTGGGAATTCCAGGCATTCGCCACATTCACTAACCTTAGTAAAATTCCCTTGCAAAATGAACAGCCTGTTTGCCTTTAGTAAATCAACTTTTTTAAATCTTCCATCAACTAGACATGTGCATTTGTTATCGTCCAAATGCAGTTTCATCGCATCGCAGGGATTTCCATGTTCGTTTTAACAAAATAATAATGAACGCGCAGAATCCGAAATCCAAAAGAACCAGAATAAAAAAAATGCTTTATTTTTGTATGCATTATATTTTCATATTGTTGTGACAACAGTTTGATATAGATAGATAGAAGATTTGACATGATGGTGACAATAGCGATCTGTGTCTATTGAACCTGCAGTAAAACTGTTTGACATGAAGATTCAATGAAGCAGTTAAAAACGGAAAAAATGGTTAAAAAAAACGTTAAAAATGGCCATAGGCTATAGAAGAATTCTAATGTTGTTTGACTAGTAATATAATTAATAATTATAACTATTACTAGTCAAACAGCATTAGAATTCTACTACAGCTTGTGGGCGGGGCATTCGACCAGAAATGTATGATCGCGGCATCCTAAAGTTTAGCTGCTTCATTGAATCTTCTTAGAACATCCCACAAACACCTTCAATTGACAGATTCAACCTTAATTAATAGTGATTTTTGTACGAATTGATTTTTTTAACTAAACTAAATAAATAAAAATTAATTTTGGGAGTAACTAAATAAATATATTTCCTGGCCGAAACCAAAATTCCGAAATGAAATATTTTAGTGTGCACATGTCTACCAACAACTCTCTTGTTGTTTTTAAGAGACGAGTGAGACAGAACTAACATTTTTCACACTGCAGAAAGGTAGAAAAAATTTGGCTAATTTCAGTTTTACTTGTAACTGTTTCCTAAAATAAAACCAGCATTATCTATTTAGCAATATACTGTATTGGAACTGGAATGGGTTAATATTCAGTAACATAACCTTTTTAATAGCTTTTAACACTACTGAATTACAATATTTTGTGTGCCTCAAACTACAGAATTAGTTTCACTTAATATATTTCTTCAGGGATTAGTATGAATCTCCTTCTTTTTCTGTGCTTGAGGTTTCAGGATCTAAAAAAAAAAAAAAATCTCATATCCTTCTGTCAATGTGAGCCATAAAGCAAACAGAAAACCCAAAATATATCAACGAAACTGCTATTAAAATAAAAAATGTAAAATGCAAAAAGGATAAGGCATTTGTCCCACAATGGACAATCCATCCTCAAAGCTAATTACAGAAACTTTAATTAAAACTTCAATTAAGTCTCGCTCATTTAATGCCTAGCTGTAAACCACTGGGGCTGTTAAGAGCTTTACTGTGAGCGAACCGTAAAAAAAAAAAAAAAATCAGCAATGTGAGTCCCCGAATTTTCCTTCATTACAAACAATTTAACAAATTAAGTAGTTTATGACAGAAGGGACTTTGGAGATCAAATTCAATGCTTGACTGAAATGAAGTAAATTTATGTTTGTAGCTGTTATCCATTTTTATAATTTTGTTAACATAAATTATCCAAGCTATATTTCAGAGCCTTTACTCATGCTGTTACTTATTACAATGGGTAGAATAAAGGGTCACAAACAATATACATGATTATCCAGCTGTTCACACTACAATTTATTTTGATAAGACCAAAAATCAAAAAGTTTGATAATAATAGATCTTTCAGCAAGCTTATAAGGGTGCTATTGAACACAGCAAGTGTTTAAAGAAAATGTTTTAAAATATGGTAATATATACAGTATATGTAATTGCTATAAATGCCATCCTGTAATGGGGTGGGGGGGGGGTGGTATTTACTAAAGGCAAATCCACTTTACACTACAAGTGCACTTGGAAGTGCAGTCGCTGTGAATCTGAGGGGACATGCAAGGAAAATAAACATCAGCATTTTTATTGCACATCACTGGATGATAAAATCAGCAGAGCTTCCCTTGTTTCAGATCTTCCCCTCAGGTCTCAAGTGACTGCACTTCCAAGTGCACTTGTAGTGCAAAGTGGATTTGCCTTTAGTAAATCAACCCCCATAGTGTTACAACAATGTTCCTTTCAATTTCAATCTGCAGGCTACCATTGTTTACAAAAACTTTAGCGCAAATAAAGACATTCTGCCTTGTGACCATGAAAGCAATATTGAATTTATAGAAATACAGGAAATTGTATTTCTCTGCTCCTTTAATAGCTAGGTTCACCTTTGTTCATTTTTCCCCCTTTTTTTCTTTCTAAATTCCAGCCTTCCTATGTATCTATATAGCATTCATGTACTCTTTTTGCAAAAATATCAAAGCTTTCTTTAAAATCTACAGACACTTACCTTACTGTCCTGGCAGTGTCACAGGAAAAACAAGCCACAAAACGTGCGCTCCTACTATGCTAGATGTGAATGGGGCCTGGAAGTGAAATTGGTGCCGTAACACAAGAAAAATCGGGCTCCATTCACATCTGTGCATTTCCTTGCATTTCAGAAATGCACTGCACCAAAAATTGCAGTTAAAAACACACCAATCTCCGCTCTTGTGTGTAGGGCAGCTCATTCAGGTGGATGGGCCACCCTATATGTGATGAGTGAAAATGCTTCAAAACACATCCCCCCTCGCTAATAAATAAATTAAACGCATGTGGGAATTTGATTTCCCGCTATGCAGAGTTGTGAACGGGGCTGGACAGCTGAGTGTTTCTGTCCACTCCCTTCTATTTACTTGTATAAAGATGACCATACACTATGCAATCTGATTGTATATTGTGTATTTAGTGAGAAGGGTGATCACTAAATACACAACTCATTCCTGTGTCATGACCTCTAGTCTGTTCAGGAAGTAAGACAGAAGCAATAGATATGTTTGGAAACATGGATGGAGGACAGTAAAGTAAGTGTCTGTAATTTTTTTGGAAACCTTTGATATTTTTGCAAAAAAAAGTAAATGAATGCTATATTGGTACATGGGGGTGGGATTTAGAAGAAAAAAAAAAGGTGAAATTATCCTTTAAGCCCTTTGGTTTATTCTACTGGGAGATTCTTCAATGGTAATAGAATGCAAATCTAAAGGTCAGCTGAGAGCGGACTGTGCACTAATACTGACCATGCGATTAAAGCAAACGCCTCCCACTAATCACGCAAGGTCAACATGACAATTTACCTTTCTATATATAGATAACAATGATTATGATGATACAGGATTTACTGTATATTGCACAAAAGGTTTGTGCAGCACTCTACAATATAAAGGGAGACAATACAGTTACAATACAGTTCAATACAAACAGGTTCAATGGACCCTGCTCGTGAGTAAGTAAGATAGCACATACAGAAGGTAAGCATAACTGTGTTGATTCAGGATTCAAATCAACAAATTAGCAATCTTTACAGTATATATATAATTAAAGTGTAACTATAGGCAAAACATTTTTTTTTATCTTTGGATAGAGTGGAGAAGGATTTAAACATCTGTCAGCTTTTATTGCTGTCTGTGTTCCCATTAAGGAGATTCACTCTCTCTATTTGTCCTGTTTATTATTATCATTCAAAATGAAAGTAAAAGTAAAAGAAAATCACAAATTTTGGGTATGCACCGGAAAAGTTATAGAAGAGAAATTTTCCAATGGGGGTACTAATTATGGTGCCCCTGGTGACACCCAAGGATTTCCTCACTTTGGTGGGATTTCCTCTCACTTTCTGTATTAGCTGTGGGACAGGAAGTGAAGGGAAATCTCCCCAATGGGACAAGGATGGCAAAAAAAATTTACATAAATTATATCCCTCCCATAATCTATCCAAAATGAAAAAAAGTTTTGCTTTAGTTCTGCTTAGACATGTGCGATTCATTTCGTATGCATCGAAAATTCGTATGAATTTCCATACATTTGTACATTTGGGAGGATCCGAAATACGAATTGCTATGCTTCTGAATTTTGTACGAAATCCAAAATTTTGTTTACGAATTTTGGATACAAATTCCGTTACAATGGAAATGTGACTGGTGTTTTGTTGACCAATCAAAGGTTTTCTTCTGCTGCTGAGTGAGGGTTGGGAAAATGACCTTTTTTAATATGGGAGTGGGAGACTGGTACTGGTAGTCGATGGGAGATTCAGAATCGGACAAAATAAGAATTTTCGTTAATTAAGATTCGTTATGATGAAGTTAAAAACCCAGGAAGTCAGCACAGCACAGGGATGGTGGGAGCCCCTCATAATGAGCACAGCACAGGGATGGTGGGAGCCCCTCATAATGAGCACAGCACAGGGATGGTGGGAGCCCATCATAATGATAAATTCATCATAACGAATGTTCATAATTCTTACGAACCTAGCAAAAATACGAAGTAACGGCTAATATGAAATGGAACAAAACAAAACAAATTTATTGACGGCACACATGTCTAGTTCTGCTTTAATTTTATGGTATTATTTAATTTTAATCAAAACAGCGGTTTCATGTTAAGAAGGTCTATTCACTGATAATTAAATAGGTCTGCATGCAACTTTTAAGATTGTGGGAATCAAACAAATAACCAGGCATCAAAAGTAATTTAATAAAATGTTTCTACTGCAACAAAAGACCTAGACCTAAAAATAGTATTGAGCAACATCAGGACTGGCCCAAGACTTTGTGCTGCCTAGGTCCAAGGTTGGAATGCTGCCCCCCTCCCTTAAGAAAAGAAAACAACAACAAAAGGCCCCCACATCCATTATAATCCATGATAATTAAAACTAAAATTAAGTTTATCAGGAAGTCAGCCTTACACACAACAGCACCTTGTCTATATGCAAAATTATATGACATATCATTATGTTAAATTCCAAGGGGTGGGCTAGGGTAGTATATAGACAGGCTAGCATAGTATAGGGGTGGGCTAGGGTAGTATATGGACAGGCTAAGGTAGTATAAGGGCAGGCAAGGATCGTATATGGACAGGCTAGGGTAGTATATGGACAGGCTAGGGTAGTATATGACAGTGGTATCAGTGGCAATACTGGTGGGAGGTGGGTTACATGGCATTCCTGGTGGGGCAACAGGATCAGTGGCAGTCCTGGTAGGGTCACATGATCAGTGGCAGTGCTGGGAGGGGGGCTCAGTGGCAGTACTAGGGAGTATCAGTGGCAGTGCTTGGATGAGGGGGCCAGAGGCAGTGCTGGGGAGGGATGGGATCAGTGGCAGTGCTGGTGGGGGATAGGATTAGTGACACTGCTGGGAAGGAAGGGATTAGTGACAGTGCTGGGAGAGATGGGATCAGTGGCAGTGCTGGGATGGGGGTCAGTGCCAGTGCTGGGAAGGGATGGGGTCAGTGGCAGTACTGGGGAGGGATGGGATCAGTGGCAGTGCTGGGAAGGGGTCAGTAGCAATGCTGGGGAGGGATGGGATCAGTGGCAGTGCTGGGAGGAGGGTCAGTGGCAGTGCTGGGGAGGGATGGGATCAGTGGCAGTGCTGGAGAGGGATGGGATCAGTGGTGGTGATAAGAGGCAGTGCTGGGAGGGGGATCAGTGGCAGTGCTGAGGAGGCAGTGTTGGGGAGGGATGGGTTCAGTGGCAGTGCTGTGGAGGCAGTGCTGGGAGGGGGGTAGGGGCAGTGGCAGTGCTGGGGAGGCATTGCTGAGAGAGGGTACGTGGCAATGCTGGGGAGGGATGGGATCAGTGGCAGTCCTGGGGAGGGATGGGATCAGTGGCAGTCCTGGGGAGGGATGGGATCAGTGGCAGTGCTGGGAGGGGGGTCAGTGGCAGTGCTGGGGAGGGATGCAATCAGTGGCAGTGCTGGAAAGGGGTAAGTAGCAGTGCTGGGGAGGGATGGGATCAGTGGCAGTGCTGGAGAGGGATAGGATCAGTGGCAGTGATAGGAGACAGTGCTGGGAGGGGGGTCAGTGGCAGTGCTAAGGAGGCAGTGCTGGGGAGGGATAGGATCAGTGGCAGTGCTGGAGAGGGATGGGATCAGTGGTGGTGATAAGAGGCAGTGCTGGGAGGGGGATCAGTGGCAGTGCTGAGGAGGCAGTGTTGGGGAGGGATGGGTTCAGTGGCAGTGCTGTGGAGGCAGTGCTGGGAGGGGGGTAGGGGCAGTGGCAGTGCTGGGGAGGCATTGCTGGGAGAGGGTACGTGGCAATGCTGGGGAGGGATGGGATCAGTGGCAGTCCTGGGGAGGGATGGGATCAGTGGCAGTCCTGGGGAGGGATGGGATCAGTGGCAGTGCTGGGAGGGGGGTCAGTGGCAGTGCTGGGGAGGGATGCAATCAGTGGCAGTGCTGGAAAGGGGTAAGTAGCAGTGCTGGGGAGGGATGGGATCAGTGGCAGTGCTGGAGAGGGATAGGATCAGTGGCAGTGATAGGAGACAGTGCTGGGAGGGGGGTCAGTGGCAGTGCTAAGGAGGCAGTGCTGGGGAGGGATGGGATCAGTGGCAGTGCTGTGGAGGCAGTACTGGGAGGGGGTAGGGGAAGTGGCAATGCTGGGGAGGGATTGGATCAGTGGCAGTGCTGGGAGGCATTGCTGGGAGGGGGGTAAGTGACAATGCTGGGGTGGGATAGGATAAGTGGCAATGTTGGGGAGGGATGGGATCAGTGGCAGTGCTGGGGAGGGATGGGATCAATGGCAGTGCTGGGGAGGAATGGGATCAATGGCAGTGATAGGAGGCAGTGCTGGGAGGGGGGTCAGTGGCAATGCTGGGGTGGTATGGGATGAGATAAGTGGCAGTGTTGGGGAGACAGTGCTGGGAGGGGAGGCCAGTGGCAGTGCTGAGGAGGCAGTGCTGGGAGGGGGTCAGTGACAGTGTGGGGAGGATACAATCACCGGCAGTGCAGGGAGAATAAGATCACAGACGGTTGTACTCACTGTGTCTTCGGCTCCATGGTGTCTGGCAGCAGTGACACCTATGCGGAGATGAGGAAATGGGGTCTCCTCCAGCCATCCCTTCTTCATTCCTCCTGAGTCAACTGACCTCTAATCACCGCCCCCCTGCAGATCCATGAGTGGGTGGCCACAGGCTCCATGGACAGCCCAGCTGCTACAGCTGCTCTGTGCCCCACATGCAGCCTGGAGGCCCTGCTCACTCAGATGCACCATCTGCCTGCCTGGATGGGGGAGACACAGAGCTTCCCGTGTCCGGAAGTCCCCTTCCCTGCTGCTGTCCCCAACCCATACAGCCGGCCAATGCGCTGCATGGCTACCCTGACTGGTCTATTTCTGTCAATCATTTTTATTTTAGGTGGCTGTGATCATAGACCTCATGGGGCTGTATGTGATACCTGGTATCCACCTCCTGAAAGCTGAGAAATCCCAGAAGCAAACTGTACTTTGGAGGATTAGGGAACAAAAAGGAGAGCAGCCGCTAAGTTACAAATAATGTGTATCAGTTACTATCCTCAATTTGTGTTGCCTGAAGCTTTTCTTTTATTAGTTTTGTGAAGGTTCATTAGCTGTTATCATAAAATGTTATTCCCTGGTTATCTATGGCCTCAACTACTACAACTCCCTCCTCATTGAATTATCCTTACATAGACTATCCTTCCTTCAGTCCATCATGAATTCTGCTGCAAGACTCATCCACCTTACCAACCATTCAGTGTCCTCCACCCCTCTCTGCCAATCTCTCCACTGGCTTCCACTCACCCAACAAATAACATTTAAAGTACTAACAATAACTTACAAAGCCATTCATAACTCTGCCCCCAGCTACATCTCTAGCCTGGTCTTAAAATATCAACCAAGCCACTCTAGCTCCATTGTCATCTCCTCCCATGCTCACCTCCAGTATTTCTCCCAAGCTTTTCCCATCCTTTGAAGCTCCCTAGCTCAATCTGTCCGACTATCTTATAATCTATTCATCTTTAGACGATCCCTGAAAATCCATCTCTTTAACCGCTTGCCGCCCGCCGGCCATCATATGATGGCCAGGTGGCGCGGCTCTCGTTCTGGGAGGGCATCATATGATGGCCTCCCAATTAAACAGGGAATGCGCGCGATCGTGCACACCCATCCCTGTTCCTTCGGTGGAGGCATGTCATGGAGACACCGGTCGCCACCGAGGGGGGTGAACAGCCATTGGGCATGGCTGTTTACCACGTGATGAAGTCACGGCCGATCACAGATGGTACAGCCCCACTTTGCATGGCAATTGCGCGCGATAGGGAGCATGCTGCCCATACACATCAGTGACCGAGAACACTGCTCATCTACCATGTGATCGGCTGTGATCCTTTCACAGCCAATCACTAAATGTAAACAAACCGCGGTAACGAGATGTTACCGGGTTCTCCTCCTTACACACCAATCGTGTGTGAGAAGGAGATTGAGGTAATATCTCATTACCGCCTACAGTGTACACCAACACACACTGATTGCCCCCCAATAAAGAGTACCTGTCACCACTCATCAAAGTACCTGTCACCACCCATCAAAGTACCAGTCACAGTCCATATGGGTACCTGTCACAGTTCATCTGAGTACCCGAGTACCAGTCACAGTCCATATGAGTACCGAGTACCTGAGTACCTGTCACCGCCCTTCATAGTACCTGAATACCAGTCAGCAGCCCATCATTGTACCTGAGTACCTATCTGTAGCCCATCAGAGTACCTGAATACCTGCCACCAGGCCATCAGAGTACCGAGTACTCGAGTACCTGTCACCAGGCCATCAGAGTACAGAGTATCTGAGTACCTGTCACCAGGCCATCAAAGTACCTGAGTACCTGTCACTAGCCCATCAGAGTGCCCGAGTACCTGTCACCAGCCCATAAGAGTAACCGAGTACCTGTCACCAGCCCATGCCTCAGAATATACTTTGGGGTGTTTGCTTTCCAAAATGGGGTCATTTTGTGGGTAATTCCACTGTCCTGGTGCTCAAGGACTTTCAAAAGTGTAATAGGTGGTTGAGAAATGAGATGTGTCATTTATGCCCTAGAACTCCTGAAAGTGCCACGTCAATGTTGGGCCTTTGTATGTGGCCAGGCTGGGTAAAAGTCCCACACATGTGATATCGTGATACTTGGGAGGAGTAGCAGAATGTATTTTGGGGTGTAATTTGTTGTACGCATATGCCATGTGTGAGAAATAACCTGATAATATGACAATTTTGTAAAAAAAATTAAATAAAATAAATTAAAATCTTCATTTGCAAAGGATTGTGGGAAAAAATTACACCTTAAAAAAACTCACCATGCTACTTACTTAATACTTTGGAATGTCTACTTTCTAAAAAGGGGTAATTTGGGGGGTATTTGTACTTTCTTGACTTGTTAGTGTCTCAAGAAATGAGATACACCTGATGCACTGAAGGCCTGATCAGATGTGGTCAATTTTCAGTGATTGGCACCATCGTTTGTAGACTCTCTAACTTTCACAAAGACCAAATAATATACACTAATCTGCGTTATTTTTTACCAAAGATATGTAGCAGTATAAATTTTGGCCAAAATTTATGAAGAAAAATAACTAATTAGCAAAATTTTATGACAGAAACAAAGAAAAGGAAATTTTTTTCACAACATTTACGGTCTTTTTTTATTTATAGTACAAAAAATAAAAAACCCACTAGTGATTAAATACCACCAAAAGAAAGCTCTATTTATGTGAAAAAAAAGACGCAAGTTTCATATGGGTACAGTGTTGCATGACTGAGTAGTTGCCATTCAAAATGTAAGAGCGCTGAAAGCTGAAAATTGGTCTGGGCAGGAAGGGGGTGTAAGTGCAGTGTATTGAGGTGGTTAAAGAAGCCTATCCTGCTTCTAACTAATACACTGTTTTTTACATTCTCCATCACCTCTTCCACCACAGCTATTACCTTTTTTATCAATTGACCCTCCCTTTTAGATTGTAAGCTCTAACTAGCAGGGCCATCTCATTCCTCTTGTATCAAATTGTATTGTAACTGTAAAGTCTGGCTGAATTTTGTAAAGCACTGCGCAAACTGTCGGTGCTATTTAAATCCTGTATAATAATAATCCTGTATAATAATTCAGCTTTGGTCTCGTTACTCCAAATTATTTTGTTCCAGTTCCTGTTCCTGTAAGTGGGCTGTTTTGTTGTGCTGGTGCAGCAAAGATGACAAACATTTTACAAATTCTTCAAGGGTTATGTAAACTTTTGAGCACAACTGTATCAGGGGCGGATCCAGAGTCTAGTCTCGGGAGGGGCACTGCTATAAAATATGTTTTTTTGGGGGCAATTTATATGGGAAATGGCTGGTATTTGCGCTTCAATCATTACGGCACCATGGTTGTTATGGTGTCAGGATGATTGAAGCGCATTATTTCTATTAATACATTGTAATATAAAATTAAATGGTTCATCTCACCATAATGCAGAATCAGTGGGAGCCCTGAGGATGTCACTTGCCATGTCGCCTGCCACCAAATGTGGATTGTCACTTGCCACGTCACCTGCCACACATTGCGGATTGTCACTTGCCATGTAGCCTGCCACACATTGCGGATTGCCACTTGCAAGGTAGCCTGCCACACATTGCGGATTGTCACTTGCCACGTCACCTGCCACACATTGCGGATTGTCACTTGCCACGTCGCCTGCCACCAGATGCGGATTGCCACGTAGCCTGCCACACATTGCGGATTGCCACGTCACCTGCCACACATTGCGGATTGTCACTTGCCACGTTGCCTGCCACCAGATGCGGATTGCCACGTAGCCTGCCACACATTGCGGATTGCCACGTCACCTGCCACACATTGCGGATTGTCACTTGCCACGTCACCTGCCACACATTGGGGATTGTCACTTGCCACGTCACCTGCCACACATTGCGGATTGTCACTTGCCACGTCACCTGCCACACATTGCGGATTGTCACTTGCCACGTCACCTGCCACACATTGGGGATTGTCACTTGCCACGTCACCTGCCACACATTGCGGATTGTCACTTGCCACATTGCCTGCCACACATTGCGGATTGCAACTTGCCACGTCGCCTGCCACACATTGCGGATTGTCACTTGCCACGTTGCCTGCCACACATTGCGGATTGCCACTTGCCACGTCACCTGCCACACATTGCGAATTGCCACTTGCCACGTAGTCTGCCACACATTGTGGATTGCCACTTGCCACGTAGTCTGCCACACATTGCGGATTGCCACTTGCCACGTAGTCTGCCACACATTGCGGATTGCCACTTGCCACGTAGTCTGCCACACATTGCGGATTGTCACCTACTGTGTCACTTTTCTGCTAAGGTGGTCTTTTGTTGGGTCCCAGAGTGAAGATAGGCAGCAGAGAGATGATGCAATCTCTCTGCTGCACAAAGCTTCCTACACAGTGAGGGCAGGACTGGAGGGATGCAGGGCAGTGAGAGATGATGTCATCTCCCTGCTCCCCTGCCTGCTGGCTGCCTGATTGGCCAGCAGCCCTCCTAAACTGCCCAGCTGCCCCCCCCTCACCCATCCACTCAGCGCGGGTACCCGCGGAACCGGCCGCGCGGGTACCCGCGGAACCGGCCGCGATTGGACCCGCGGAACCGGCCCACTGGTACCCGCGGAACCGGCCGCGATTGGACCCGCGGAACCGGCCCGCGGGTACCCGCGGAACCGGCCGCGATTGGACCCGCGGAACCGGCTTTGCCGGTATTCTCGGAGGGGGCAATTGACCCGTTGCCCCCCCCTGGATCCGCCCCTGAACTGTATATTTATTTGAATGTAACATGAGCATCTTTTAGAAATGTCTATACAACATAACATAAATAATCTCATATTAAATTGCTAATGGGGAACTATCATGTTACACATGCATTGTCTGTATGCCTTTAATAATTTGTCCCTACCTCACTCCGTAGCTAGGGGATGCTCTATGTAGTTAGTCCCACCCTTCTTCTTCATCTTTTAACCTCTGTTCACCATCACTACACATACTATATTCTGCTGGAGCTAGACACACTATGATTTTTTGACCTATCCAATGTTCATCTGTTAAAATCTGTGCAAGATTTTGGAATAAAGCTTTCTATGATCTACAAGATCAAGTCACTGTCACTATCTAAGATAAGAAAACTGGGCCCTTGCATATCATCACAATTCATGTGTTCCAATAGACTAGGGATGAGCTTAGAGTTCGAGTCGAACTCATGTTCGACTCGAACATTGCCTGTTCGCCTGTTCAGCAAACAGTGAACAATTTGGGATGTTCGCAGCAAATTCGAAAAGTCGGAACACCTTATACAAGTCTATGGGAGAAATCTAAAGTGCTCATTTTAAAGGGTAATATGCAGGTTACTGTCCTAAAAAGTGTTTGGGGACCCGGGTCCTACCCCAGGGGACATGGATGAATGCAAAAAAAAGTTTTAAAAACTGACGTTTTTTCAGGAGCAGTGATTTTAATAATGATTAAAGTGAAATAATAAAAGTGTAATATTCCTTTAAATTTCGTAGCTGGGGGTATCTATAGTATGCCTGTGAAGGGGCGCATGTTTCTGGTGCTTAGAACTGTCCCTGCACAAAGTGTCATTTGTGCAGGAAAAAAAGTCTTTTAAAATCACTTGCGGCTATTGTCGGGTCCCGTAATACAGAGAACACTCAATGAGTGTTCTCTGTATTAGCCGACAATTCATTCATTCATTGATAAAAAAAAAAAAAAAAAAGCGTGGGGGTTCCCCTAAATTCGATTACCAGGCCCTTCAGGTCTGACATGGATATTAAGGGGAACCCCGTGTCAAATTAAAAAAAAAATTGACGTGGGGGTCCCCCTAAATATCCATAACCAGACCCTTCAGGTCTGATATGGATATTAAGGGGAACCCCGCATCAAATTTTAAAAAAAATTTACGTGGGGTCCCCCTAAAAATCCATACCAGACCCTTTATCCGGGCACGCAACCTGGCAGGCTGCAGGAAAAGAGGGGGGGGACGAGAGAGTGGAGTGGATTAGCACCGCTGGAATCTTTTTTTAATTTTTTTTATTTTTAATAAAGGAATTTTTCAAAAGTGTGTTTGTCTTATTTAACGATTTTGACACTTTCTTTGTGAAATGGTAGGGGTACTTTTGTACCCCCTTACCATTTCAAACAGGGGGGGGCCGGGATCTGGGGGTCCCCTTGTTAAAGGGGGCTTCCAGATTCTGATAAGCCCCCCGCCCGCAGACCCTCACAACCACCGGCCAGGGTTGTGAGGATGAGGCCCTTGTCCTCATCAACATGGGGACAAGGTGCTTTGAGGGGTCACAGACCCCCAAAGCATCCTCCCAATGTTGAGGGTATGTGGCCTGGTACGGTTCAGGAGGGAGGAGGGGCCGCTCTCTCGTCCCCCCCTCTTTTCCTGCGGCCTGCCAGGTTGCGTGCTCGGATAAAGGGTCTGGTATGGATTTTTAGGGGGACCCCCACGTCAATTTTTTTTTTTAATTTGATGCGGGTTCCCCTTAATATCCATATCAGACTTGAAGGGTCTGGTTATGGATATTTAGGGGCACCCCCACGTCAATTTTTTTTTTAAATTTGACATGGGGTTCCCCTTAATATCCACGTCAGACCTGAAGGGCCTGGTAATTGAATTTAGGGGAACCCCCACGCTTTTTTTTTTATCAATGAATGAATGAATTGTCGGCTAATAGAGAGAACACTCATTGAGTGTTCTCTGTATTACGGGGAGCCGACAATTTAGCCGCAAGTGATTTTAAAAGACTTTTTTTCTTGCACAAATGACACTTTGTGCAAGGACAGTTCTAAGCACCAGAAACATGCGCCCCTTCACAGGCATACTATAGATACCCCCCAGCTACGAAATTTAAAGGAATATTACACTTTTATTGTTTCACTTTAATCATTATTAAAATCACTGCTCCTGAAAAAACGGCAGTTTTTAAAACTTTTTTTTGCATTGATCCATGTCCCCTGGGGCAGGACCCTGGTCCCCAAACACTTTTTAGGACAGTAACTTGCATATTACCCTTTAAAATGAGCATTTAGATTGTGAACGTTCGAGTCCCATAGACTTTAATAGGGTTCTAAAGTTCACACGAAGTTTAGGTCTGTTCGCAGGTTCTGGTGCAAACCGAACAGGGGGGTGTTCGGCTCATCCCTACAATAGACCTCTCACCCAATCAGGTTTTTTCACTGTAACCGAACACTAATAAAATACAAAATCCAGCTAGCAGGCTACCACGGAATACAAAAGGGGTTACTTTGGTAACAAATACTGTCAATGCCTGCCAAATTACTGAGATTGTAATTTGAGTTATTCCACCACAAATGGATCAGTTATAGAGATCAAAAGTTCAGTGCTTAGATTGTGGAATCAGAACAGGACCTTTTACAAAAATAGAGATGAACTTAAATTAGTAATAATAATAATAATAATAATAATAATAATAATAAGCCAAAAAATCTGAATATTGTACCCTTTGTACCACTAAGGATTTAAAGCACTGTACAAAGCATGGATATAAGAAATACAGTAACCTTAGCAAACATTGTAATTTAAGATGAAACTTCTAGCACAGAGATAGTGTTAATTTTTACATCAAATTTTTATTTAGTTTTAGTCATAGATTTTAACTAAAATGCCATTTTAGTCTTAGGCATATTTTAGTCGTATTTTAGTCATCTGAATGGTTTTAGTTTTAATTGTATTTTAGCGACTAAAATCTCTAGTACATTAGTATTATTATTGTGAGATTTGGATATATCTGAATACCCGAATTACAGTAGAAGCAAAATTGACCGAATGCTCCAAATAACTAAACTAAATTTGTCCGAATGTCTAAAATTCGAATTGAAATTCTAATCGAATTTTACATTGAACTCCAGTTGAATCCTAAAGCCGCGTACACACGGCCAGACTTTCCGGCAGACTAGGCCCAAAGGAATTAGTCTGTTGGACAATCCGATAGTGTGTGGGGTAGTCTGATTGTTTTTTCGAAAAAAAAAAATCCAATGTACCTAGAAATAGAACATGTTTCAAATCTATCCGACGGACTCAATTCTGATGAACTAAAATAGGGAAAATCGTTTGTCTTTGTGCTGGTCTGACGGACCAAATACGACGCAAGAGAAACTATTGGCTACTGGCTATTGAACTCCCTGGTTTAGTCCCGTTTACATCATCACGTTCAAAACGAACGGACTTTCGAATGGATTTTGTCCGTTCGTGTGTGGTCAAGTCCGTTTGTTCGGAAAGTCCGTCAGAACTGCGCCGAAAGTCCGTCAGGAAGACCGTCGGACCTAGTCTGCCAGAAAAGTCCGGTCGTGTGTATGCGGCATAACTGTAAACATATTTCTGAAATCAAAGAGTGTGTGAGTACCATTTCGAAATAATGCTGTTTTTGCTAAGCCAAAGGTAAATACTGAACATATGACCTATACAGTAAATGTAAACATCAAAAGCATTAGTTACCTACATTGTGATCATTTGATGAAGATTTTTCTTATGTTTGTTCACTTTGCCACATTCAAATTGACAAAAAAAAATAAAAAATTAAAGTTTTCGATTAAAACTAATTGTTTCGTCATGTCTATCTAGAATAAACTCATTGAATATGCCTGGTAAAAATCGAATAACATTTTATTATTTATGGTATTAATGTTTGAACATACACTACAGACACAGAGTTATTTGGTGTTATATATAACATCTTTATAAATAAAACCAAGTTTCATAAACAAACAAAAATAGTGTTTTTTGAAAAACAGAAGCAACTTAAAATATAAAAAAAACTCCAAAAACTGTATACTCTATTGGCTGTAATGCCATTGCACATATTAGCTGAATATATTAACATATATTAATAAAGAAGACATTCTTACTGCTCTTACTGTAAAGAACCCTCTATGCAGTTTCTTGGTTAAATCACTTTTCCTCTAATTTTAGTAAAGGGCCATGGGTCTTTTTAAATGCCCTTTTGTGGAAAAGTTGTATCCCTATTGTAGGGTCACCAGTACTGTATTTGTACATTGAAATCATACCCTATCAAGTCCTATCAGGCCTATCAAGAATAAGTTCAGTGCTTGTAATCTTTCCTCATAACTAAGATCCTCCAGTCCCTTTATTAGCTTTGTTGCCCTTCTCTGTACTCTCTCCATTTCCAGCACATCCTTCCTGAGGACTGGAGCCCAAAACTGGATGGCATACTCCAAGTGCGGCCAGACCAAAGTATTGTAGATTGGGAGAATTATAATTTTATCTCTGGAGTTGATTCCCTTTTTAATGCATGCCAATATTTGATTGGCTTTGCTTGCAGTAGTTTGGCATTGCATGCTGTTGCTGAGCTTTTCATCTGCCAGGACCCCCAGGTCCTTTTCCATCCAGATCAACACCTCGTTATTTCTTGCTCCAACAGCCTTTTTCACCCTGTGTGGCCAGTCCCCTGAAGCCTCTACTCTAGGGTACTCTAGTTGGCCAGCAAGAAATAACGAGGTGTTGATCTGATATTGGAGTAAGGTTCAATATACTGTTTTTTCAGCACTTGTGTATCTTTGAGCATATGAATTGTTTAAATATATGAACTTTGCAGCAGCAGTATTTGATTTATACGAGAACATATACAATTTAATTATGTCAATGTGCTAAATTGATGGGAGCGCTGCTTAGATTATTTTGATCTTTTTTTTACTTTTTTTATAAGTTTACCAAAAAGTTCTTATAATCTTTATACTTATTCTACATTTTGACAAGCTGTTGTTAAATGGCATGGGCTGGATGCTCATACTTTATTTAAGCCTGGGTTTATTTTTTCTCCCCCAGTTTCTTCTATGGGAAAAATGTTCTATACTTTTTCTTTTTTGCCTGTGGTTGCTAATCTTGATTGTATGGCATTTTATTTTTATAGTTAGCTTGCATATAATTACCTTATCATATCACTGCTGTATTACGTGACTATATGTATCTGGTTGACTAGACTCCTGCATGTACCTGATTTAGGACTCCTGGAGTATGGAACTGTTTGTTCCGCAGAATTAAAGAATATACAAAGCCGCGCCAACCCTCACCTACATATATAATATAAATTCAAATAAAAAAATAAAAAATAAAGACTAGTACAATTAAGCAATAGACTTCAAAAAATGTGGAGATGACCAAAAAAGCCAAAAATGGCATAAAATAAAAATAAAAAGTCCAATTTAAGAAAAGTTCACAGGTGAATCCAAATAACGGACATAAGTGTTCTTAAATGACAGCACCACAGTGGTTCAACACTTTCCAAGGCGCGTGAGATACCCGTCACCATATGTTGAATGCGCTTACCAGAAAATATATGGAATGAAGCATATATAAATGATAAATGGATGACGTCCAGGTTAACCTTCCTCAGCTGGGTCAGCACTCCATCTCATAGCGGTGTTTCCAAGATAATAATCTGTTCAGTGGTCTCGATATGAAGCACTCAGAGGCCCACAGAAAAGAAAGGGACTTGAGGTCAACTTGGGGAAAGTATTGTCATGATTGCACTTGAAAAAGCCTCTTTTGTGGGACATGTACACCGTAATGTTTCAAGAAGTAGTCCTCTTCCTTCTTGGCATCTTTGGTCCACGGACCTCAACATACGTGTATGTTGAGGTCCGTGGACCAAAGATGCCAAGAAGGAAGAGGACTACTTCTTGAAACATTACGGTGTACATGTCCCACAAAAGAGGCTTTTTCAAGTGCAACCATGACAATACTTTCCCCAAGTTGACCTCAAGTCCCTTTCTTTTCTGTGGGCCTCTGAGTGCTTCATATCGAGACCACTGAACAGATTATTATCTTGGAAACACCGCTATGAGATGGAGTGCTGACCCAGCTGAGGAAGGTTAACCTGGACGTCATCCATTTATCATTTATATATGCTTCATTCCATATATTTTCTGGTAAGCGCATTCAACATATGGTGACGGGTATCTCACGCGCCTTGGAAAGTGTTGAACCACTGTGGTGCTGTCATTTAAGAACACTTATGTCCGTTATTTGGATTTACCTGTGAACTTTTCTTAAATTGGACTTTTTATTTTTATTTTATGCCATTTTTGGCTTTTTTGGTCATCTCCACATTTTTTGAAGTCTATTGCTTAATTGTACTAGTCTTTATTTTTTAATTTGAATTTATATTATATATGTAGGTGAGGGTTGGCGCGGCTTTGTATATTCTTTATTACTGTTGGGTGCCATATCACATTTATTGCTGCTGCCTATTTTTGTTAGTTTCGTCAATTTTACACTATTTATCCTAGCGCAGTTTACATTTTTTCTATTTTGTTCCCCAGAATTATTGGAACTAACATACTCCTCTGGATTGTATTTTGCAAATACATGCACCTCCTTAGCTGCTATTTATATGTCATTGTTTAATAATGTCTGATGGATTTGTGCTAATCTCCTAAAATGTGAGAGGACTAAAGGATCCAACAAAAAAGGCTATTATTTTCTACCTTGATACAGCATAATTCGTCAATTGTCTGCTTGCAGGAAACTCATCTCACTCAGGATACTACAGGATACTACCTCTTTATTACAGAAGAGGTCTTACCCTATTCAATTTTATTCCATATACTCTGCATTTACTAGAGATACTAGTGTATTGATATCTTCCAAGCTTTTGTTTTACTGCAGGCATTCATTGATAGATCCTCAGAGTAGATACATCTTATTGGTATGCACCTTATTTTCTACGACATGTATAGTGGGCTCAGTGTATATCCCCCTGCAATATAATTCTGGGATATTGCAAATGATTGATGTATTTCTGGTGAAACATCCTGGTATTCCTTTAATGATAATGGGGGACTTTAATAGTGTGTGTAACCTGGGCGTGGATCATCACCCTGTGGGTTCCCGGGTCAGAAATTCCCTTTTTCAGGCAATTATAGGAACTGGGGCTACATGAAGTGTGGCGGCTCCTTAACCTTATGTCTCCTGCCTATTAATACTGTTCTACCACCTATAAATCTTTATCCAGAATTGATTTAATCTTGGGCATGGATTTAATGCTTCCATTAACATCTGATATGCAATACTTATCAAGGGGCATTTCAGATCACTCTTCAATTGTATTGACTTTAATTAACCACTTCAATACAAGGCACTTATACCCCCTTCCTACCCAGACCAATTTTCAGCTTTCAGCACTCTCACACTTTGAATGACAATTACTCAGTCATGCAACACTGTACCTAAACAAAATTTGTATTTTTAAACATTTATATGTTTTTTTCACACAAATAGAGCTTTCATTTGATGGTATTTAATCACCACAGTTTTTTTTTTTTTTTTTTTGCTCTATAAGAAAAAAAGCAACTTTTTTTAGTTTCTATTATAAAATTTTGCAAATAAGTAATTTCTGTTCACAAATTTGTGCCACAATTTATACTGCTACATATCTTTGGTAAAAATAACCCAAGTTGGTGTATATTATTTGGTCTGTGTGAAAGTTATAGAGTCTACAAGCTATGGTGAATATCATAAAAAAAATCATCACACCTGATCACATATGGTGTACTGACAGCTTATCTAATTTCTTGAGGCAATGAAATGTCAGGATAGTACAAATACCCCCCAAATGACCCCTTTTTGGAAAGTAGACAGTTCAAGGTATTTAGTAAGAGGCATGGTGAGTTTTTTGAAGTTGTAATTTTTTTTCCACAATTTTTGAGAAAATTAGGAAATATTTTTTTTTTTACACAAAATTTTCATAACAAGTTATTTCTCACACACAGCTTAAGCATACTTCCTATTACACCCCAAATACATTCTGCTACTCCTCCTGAGTATGGTGATACCACATATGTGAGACTTTTAAACAGCCAGGCCACATACAGATGCCCAACATGCAGGGAGCAGCATTAGGCATTCTAGGAGTATAAATTACACATTTAGTTTCCTGACAACCTATCACATTTTTGAAGGTCATGGAGCACCAGGACAATGGAAACACTCACAAAATGATCACATTTTGAAAAGCAAACACCCCAAAGTATATTCTATGAGGCCTGGGCTGGTGACAGGTACTTGGGTACTCTGATGATCTGGTGACAGGTACTTGGGTACTCTGATGGGCAGGTGACGGGTACTCTGATGAGCTGGAGATTGGTACTCGGGTACTCTGATGGGCAGGTGACAGGTACTTGGGCACTCTGATGGGCTGGTGACAGGTACTTGGGGTACTCTGATGAGCTGGAGATAGGTACTCAGGCACTATGATGGGCTGGTGTTAGGTACTCAGGTACTCTGATGAGCTGGTGACAGGTACTCGGGTACTCTGATGGGCTGGTGACAGGTACTCGGGTACTCTGATGAGCTGGTGACAGGTACTCGGGTACTCTGATGGGCTGGTGACAGGTACTCGGGTACTCTGATGAGCTGGTGACAGGTACTCGGGTACTCTGATGAGCTGGTGACAGGTACTCGGGTACTCTGATGGGCTGGTGACAGGTACTCGGGTACTCTGATGAGCTGGAGATTGATACTCGGGTACTCTGATAAGCTGGTGACAGGAGATCGGGTACTCTGATGGGCTGGTCACAGGTACTCAGGTGCTATAATGAGCTGGTGACAGGTACTCAGTGCTTTGATGGGCTGGTGACAGGTCTCTGAGCACATAGGATCAAAGGTTAAAGGGGCTCCAAATTAGAAACACTCTGCTGCATGGGTACAGTTTTATTGATACAGCAAAATCACCAAAAAACACATATATAGACCTTCACCAATTTGTGTAAAAACATTTGTGACTAATGGGTATGTAGGATGAGTGTATGAAAGGAATGAGAGAAGAAATAGGGAGGGGGGGGGGGGGGGTTGGAGGAAGGGAAGGGGCGGAAGGAAGGAGATGGGGGAAATAGAGGGGGAAATAAGAAAAGGAAAGAGGGGGGGAGGGGGTGTTGGGAAGGTTTATTTACCTGTATAATAAGAAACATTATTATATAAAAAAGCCTAAAAAAATTATATTTAAAAGCGAAATAATGCATATACCTTAAAGATATACCTTAAAGAGAAAGGACAGGGGGAAAAACAAACATGAATAATTAATCATTTTAATACTACACTTAGGTGCGCCTCCCTCCTTTTCGCTCCTTCAGATTTACGGCACAAGTTGTGGAAATGCCCAAAATTGTTTTGGTACTGGCAAAGTCTGGTAGACCCTATTAATTGTGCCTATCAAACTAGCATAGAATTAGATCTTATTGTATGTCTATTGGGCTTTTTAGATGAAGAAATTATTTCACCTGGAGTTAAAACACCTATTAATAGGCTGCTATTTATAGAGCATAAAATTATTTCATTAAAGTGGATGTCCCCTGGACCCCCCACACATGATGAATGGCGGATACAAGTTATTGAAAGAACAACAACTGTATCGGAACATGGACTTACCCAATAAATTCCAAAAAGTGTGGGTACCATGGATACCACGCGGTACTTGGGTTGGCCCTTTTCTCCTTAGCATCCAATGGAACACTAAAGTGTTGATAGGCTGCTTTTGAGATATAGTGAAGCTTTGGAATGATAATTTGAGAAGTGATATTATATGGTATAAGCATGTTTATTGGTTGCCTGTTAAAATGGCAGTTTATTGTTCTAACTAGAGTGGCTTAAATACTATATAATGTTATAAACTGTTTGTCTCCACATGTTGTAAAATGAATAGCAGGTATGAGCGATATTAATATGGGATAACTTGAGATCTGGTATTCACAAGATTCATTGCAATAATAAATGGTGATTTATATATATAGGAACCTGTGAACCTAACAGGAAGACACATTGGAGGATGTCAAATAGTCTCATATAAAACCAATGTATTACTATGCTACTATGCTCAAATTATTTTTTGTTTGTTTTGTTTTGTGTGTCTCCTTTTTGTTTTATATGACTGTATTAACTTGTAAACTGAAAAAAAAATACATACAAAAGAAAGTTAGAGGGAAAAAATATATAAAAAAATATAATGTATATTTGGATTTCCCAAAAAGGTAATTGAATACAAACACACAAGTTTGCTTTTTCAGTTTTAATGAGAGCTGGTATTGCTGGATGAAATGAAGATTGTGACTTTTGATTTCAGTGTACTGATTTCCACAATCAGGTCACTTCGTAGAAAAGTTGTATCTCGTTTAGATTGGAAACTGTAAGATAAAATAAGCAGGGTCATGTATTTTAATGCCAAAAGGTTCTTTGCAATCCATTTTTCTTAGAAGTAGGTATTTCCTTTTCCACCTGCAAAAATGCAGCAATATTCTTCTGGTCCTCATTTGGGGTATTTCAATGTACTGCTTGAAGAAAATTCAAAGAAAATCATCAAAAGGATTCAAAAGCCATTTTTTAGCACTTTATGTTCAGAACATGACAGATATTTTTAAATGCTGCATGATGCTATCTTTACCACCTTCTGATACAGAGATGACATTTTTCACAACATTCTGTGAACCGTGGAAGGAAAACACAATTGCAGCTAAAACTCTGGTTTACGAGACTCCAGCATTTTCCTGATGGCTCCTACTTCATACTTCATTCTTGCAGTGGCATATCATCTATGTGTGCAGTGTGTGCAGAGCACATGGGCCCCCAAGGGAATGGGGGCTCACCTTGCTCTGACACACACGGCAAACATGAAGTAAATGGAATCAACTCCATACCATCTTCCTGAGTCCCATATTTGCAGGAGAGGGGCACAAAAGGCTTTAGCTAACACTACCACCATGGAACTTTTTTCATTTTGTGGCTTGCAGGTGGCAGAAGCAGCTGGCCATATTTGCCAATAGTAAAATTAGAGTTATGGCCACCACCTACAGCTACCAGCAGCCTTGGTGAAACGATCAACAGCTTCCTCGCTCCCTCAGTAAGTGCAGAGGGAGGGTGAGAAATGAGAAGGAGCCGGCAGGTGGGAACAGAACTGATCCAGGCACTCTTTTACCACTGCTAAAAGTAAGAAATTAAGCTGTATATTGTACAATTCAAACACAGGCTTCAGTGTTGGCTATTTTATTACTACTCCTGACAGGAGTAGCAATAGTATACATTGCAAACACTGTTTGCAACCATGCATGATTCAACTACAGCATCTGTAATCATCATTATCATCCCAAATAACAAGGATAACTTGCGTAAATTTGTGTTAAATTGTAAGTCTTGTTAACTTTCTGCACGTTTTCACTGACACGTTGTTGTACACTTGCAGAGCACTTGAAGCACAAGTTCTAGTTCAATTTTCCAATTTGTAGCAAATTTTCATGGCAAGTCTCTAGCAGGAGCAAAGTTGCAGTGGTGAGTCTACAGCAGGGGTAGGCATTCCACGGCACACAAAACCTCTTTTGCCACCACTCGACTCTCTCCCCATCAGCAGAGCAGTGCAGGGAAGTGTCAGTGAGACATTAATGTATTCCATTTTCAGAATTCCCCCCCACTGCGATTGTCAGCTTTTGTGATGAGGAAGAGATTGGGTGCAGTTCTGCTAGGGGGGCAGTCCCGGTTTCCAGGAGAAGGAGGACTGCCATTGGCCACTGCTAAAGCCAATCACAGTCCTGCTAGCCCCATCCACCATCTGGAGGAAGATGAGTCACTTAGTTGCCACTACCAATCTCAGAAAGAAGGGATTTTACTGTGCTGGAGAAAACCACAATCAGGGGACAGTTTGTGGAGTTACTGTTGAGATTCTGCGAACTATCTTGGAATTATTCCTGAACCTTTGCGTCACTTACTACTGAAACCCTGCCTCTAGTGGGGCAGATGAGAAAGGGGGTACATTGGTAGGGCAGATGAGCAGGGGGTTACAGTGGTGGGAACGAGGAGCAGGTGTCAGGCTAGGTGCAGATAACAAGTAACAGTTCAGGTGTGCTGATTATACAAAGAGTTCAAAGCACATACCATGAGCAGGTCTAAGCAGAGCAGGTCAGCTGAGACTTGTAGTACACCGCTGCAGACGAAGGTAGATGATTGCTGGACCTTGTAGTTCACTGCTGTAGGCGAGGATAGATGATTGCTGGACCTTGTGGTTCACTGCTGCAGATGAGGGTACTAGTAGAATCAGGCAAAGCGTAGTCTAGGCAAGCTGGGTCATACACAGGTAGATCAGAATCCAAACGGTACAGAATCAGAAGCAAGTACGGAGGGTCAAACAAGCCGGGTCAAACACGAAAGTCACAGAGCAAATATCAGCTGGATCAAACACGAGTGAACTCTAACACGAGCGCTGACTGAATGCTGATACAGGTGATTTAAACGTGAGCAGGCCAATCACTGTTGTTTCCCAGACACAGGCTGTGTCAGGTGAGTTGTGCTGGGTCCTAAAGGGATTCTAGTACTGACAGTACCCCCCCTTTCTCGAGGGGTTGCTCCTGCACCCCCAGGCTTACTTGGATAACGGAGATGGAACTTCTTCTTAAGTCGATCAGCATGAAGATCACGGGCTGGTACCCAAGATCGATCCTCTGGACCGAACCCTTTCCAATGAACAAGATATTGTAAGGAATTGCGCACTCGTCTGGAATCAAGAATAAATGCCACTTCATATTCTTGACTGTCCAACATATCCACAGGTTCTGGTTCATTTACTAGGAGGCTGGAATGAACAGGTTTCAACAATGAAACATGAAAGACATTTGGAATGCGCATGGATGGGGGAAGTTTTAATCTGTAGGACACAGGATTAACAATCTCCGAGATTTCATAAGGCCCGATGAATTTTGGGCCAAGCTTTTTAGATGGAACATGCAGGGACAGATTCCGAGATGATAACCACACTTTGCCACCAACTTTATATTCTGGAGCCTTTAAGCGCTTCTTGTCAGCAGTTTTCTTAAAAGCCTGCACAGAGCGGGAAATAGCACGATTTACATCGGACCAGATTTTGGAGAAATGTTCAATAGTGGTGTTGGCATCTGGAACATCAGAGGGCGGAAGATCAAAGGAGCACACACGAGGATGCAACCCGTAAACACAAAAGAAAGGAGAGGTCCCTGTAGATGTGCTGGCACAATTATTAAAGGCAAACTCTGCCCATGGAAGGATGTTGACCCACTCCACCTCATCTTTGGCCATCAGACAACGTACCATCTTCTCTAGAGTCTGATTAGTCCTTTCTGTTTGGCCATTAGTCTCAGGATGATATGCTGAAGAATATGATAATTTAATCCCCAGCTGAGAGCAAAGGGCCTTCCAAAACTGGGCTATGAACTGAGAGCCACGGTCAGAGACAATGTTAACTGGTGCCCCATGGAGCCTGAAAATGTGCTTAATGAATAAAGATGCCAGTTCTTTAGCAGATGGAAGCTTCGGAAGCGGAACAAAGTGGGCCATCTTACTGAACCTGTCTACCACCACCCAGATCGTGGAACATCCCTGGGACAGAGGCAAGTCTGTGATAAAGTCCATAGATAAATGGGTCCAGGGACAGGTAGGTATTGGTAGAGGACGAAGGAGACCGGGGGGCTTAGAGGTACTGCTCTTGCTTCTGGCGCAAACTTCACAGGCCTGGACGAAGGCTAACACATCCTGCCTAAGCGATGGCCACCAGAGGTTGCGAGAGACAATCTCAAAAGTTTGTCTAAACCCTGGATGTGCTGCGGGTTTTGATGCATGTACTTGTTGCAATACCTGCAAACGAAGAGCCAGGGGCACAAAGAGCATACCAGGGGGAGTGGAGGGAGGGGCTTCAGCCTGTGCTGGTAACAAGGCCTCAGAGATGTCAGTCTGGGTAAAAGCCAAAATCCTATCCTCAGAGATAATGGGTTGAGGAGGAAGCGGAGGAGGAGACTCTGATAAAAAACTACGAGACAAGGCATCGGCCTTAATGTTTTTTGGACCTGGTAAATAAGAAATTGTAAAGTCAAATCTGGAGAAGAACAATGACCACCTGGCTTGACGCGAGTTCAGTCTTTTAGCAGAACGGATATATTCAAGGTTTTTGTGGTCAGTCAGAACTATGAATGGATAGCGAGCTCCCTCCAGCCAATGTCTCCACTCCTCTAAAGCTAGCTTTATGGCTAAAAGTTCTCTGTTGCCTATATCGTAATTGCGTTCTGCTGGGGAATATTTACGGGACAAGAAGGCACAAGGGTGGATGGCAGCGCTTACAGGATCTTTTTGTGACAAAAGCGCCCCCACTCCTACTTCAGATGCATCTACCTCTACAATAAAAGGTAGCTCAGGAACAGGATGGCGTAGAATTGGTGCAGAGGTAAAGGCTTTCTTTAACTGGGTGAAGGCTGCCTGGGCTTCAGTAGTCCATTTAAATGTACTAGGAGTCTTCCTGGTGAGAGAGGTGATGGGATGTGCAATGGTGGCAAAGTTCTTAATGAATTTTCGATAGAAATTTGCAAAGCCCAGGAAGTGTTGAACTGCCTTCAGGTCTGAAGGTGGTGCCCAGTCTAGAATGGCTTGAACTTTGGCTGGGTCCATGGTGAGGCCTGTGTCAGAAATTAGGTAGCCCAGGAAAGGTACTTGTTTAACATGGAAAATACATTTTTCAGGCTTTACAAAAAGGGAGTGAGTCTTTAGTCGGGCTAATACCGAGCAGACATGCTTCTGATGTGTTTCAAGATTGGGAGAGTAAATCAAAATATCGTCTAAATAAACAAGCATGAAGCGACCCATCATGTCACGGAAAATGTCATTCATGAAGTTCTGAAAGACGGCTGGTGCATTCCTGAGGCCGAAAGGCATGACAAGACATTCGTAATGACCATCCTTGGTGTTAAAGGCCGTCTTCCATTCATCGCCTGCACGGATTCGCACCAGATTATAGGCTCCCCTTAAATCCAGTTTGGAGAAGATTTTGGCTCCCTGGATTTGAGAGAACAACTCTGTGATGAGAGGGAGAGGATACCGATTGGGAATGGTTATTTTATTTAGACCTCTGTAATCAACACAAAGTCTCCGTCCTCCATCCTTCTTCGGGACAAAGAAGCATCCTGCTCCTGCGGGAGAAGTGGAGGGACGGATGAAACCCTTAGCTAGGTTTTCCTGGATGTATTCTTGCAAAGCAAGATTCTCTGGTTCAGACAGTGGAAAGACTCTCCCTCGAGGAGGTGTAGTGTCAGGCAAGAGGTCAATGGGACAATCATAACTGCGATGAGGAGGTAAAGTGTCAGCAATTCCTTTAGAAAACACATCCCGAAAGTCCTTATAACAAAGTGGAATCTGTTCTATTCCCACTTGACAGGTATCAAGTCGAACAAGGTGTTGGATGCAGCTCTTTTTACACTGATTGGACCAAGCCAGAATATCTCTTGTTGGCCAGTCAATTACAGGATTGTGCTTCTGAAGCCAAGGAAGGCCTAGGATCAAAGGAGTGGATGGAGAGTCAATGACAAGACAAGAAATCTTCTCCCAATGCAAAGCCCCTACTTGTAACTGGAAAGGGTTGGTGGATTTGAGCACCAGGTCTTGTGAGAGAGGCCGATTATCCACAGAGATCAGGCGGACTGGACAATCTAGAGCATGAGTTTCCAGGGACAAAGAGGTGATCAGAGTTCTATCAATAAAATTCTCAGCTGCTCCAGAATCCACCAAGGCCAGCAGTTCATGAGCCCCTGTCCCAAAGTGAATGACAGCGGGTAAAAGTATGCGATTATTACTGTCAGTACTAGAATCCCTTTAGGACCCAGCACAACTCACCTGACACAGCCTGTGTCTGGGAAACAACAGTGATTGGCCTGCTCACGTTTAAATCACCTGTATCAGCATTCAGTCAGCGCTCGTGTTAATGTCAGGCTAGGTGCAGATAACAAGTAACAGTTCAGGTGTGCTGATTATACAAAGAGTTCAAAGCACATACCATGAGCAGGTCTAAGCAGAGCAGGTCAGCTGAGACTTGTAGTACACCGCTGCAGACGAAGGTAGATGATTGCTGGACCTTGTAGTTCACTGCTGTAGGTGAGGATAGATGATTGCTGGACCTTGTGGTTCACTGCTGCAGATGAGGGTACTAGTAGAATCAGGCAAAGCGTAGTCTAGGCAAGCTGGGTCATACACAGGTAGATCAGAATCCAAACGGTACAGAATCAGAAGCAAGTACGGAGGGTCAAACAAGCCGGGTCAAACACGAAAGTCACAGAGCAAATATCAGCTGGATCAAACACGAGTGAACTCTAACACGAGCGCTGACTGAATGCTGATACAGGTGATTTAAACGTGAGCAGGCCAATCACTGTTGTTTCCCAGACACAGGCTGTGTCAGGTGAGTTGTGCTGGGTCCTAAAGGGATTCTAGTACTGACAGCAGGGTGGTATAGAGGTGGGGCAGATGTGCAGGGGGTTAGAGTGGTGGCGCAGATGTGCAGGGGGTTACAGTGGTGGGACAGATGAGCAGCAGATGTCCAGGGTAGTACAGGGGTGGGGCAGATACGCAGGGGTTTACAGTAGTGGGACAGATGAGAAAGGGGGTACATTGATGGGGAAGATGAGCAGGGTGGTACAGTGGTGGGGCAGATGTACAGGGGGTTACAGTGGTGGGACAGATGAGCAGGGGGGTACAGAGGTGGGGCAGATGTGCAGGGTAGTACAGTCATGGGGCAGATGTGCAGGGGGTTACATAGGTGGGGCAGATGTGCAGGGGGGTACAATGGTGAAACAGATTTGCAGGGGGGCAGTGATCTGAGGTGTGAAGGTGCATGAATTGGGGCTGATCTGAGGTGTGAGAGTTTAGGATCTTAATTTCTCACTATTACTCAAGTCGTTTACAGCCTTTACTTTATAAAAATCCTTTTTGTGATTGAGAGTGAGATGTTTGTATTTCTTTTGTTATAAAATCAGCACGCTCAATTTCTGAAAACATTATTGGCACACTATTTTGATAAAGTGCAGAGAAAATGCAAAAAAAAAAAAAGCCGGCTGTAACATACGTTATAACAGAATGAATCCGGCCTCTATAGATTAAATATACATATTGCAATCCATCAAAAAGAAAATAAATAAAAAGATATAAATATTCAAGTCCATAAATAAACAACAATCTCCTTTAACCACCTCCCGCCCGCCCTATAGCCGAATGACGGCCGTAGAGCAGGCGGGTTCCTTCGCCTGGCCGTCCCTGGGCGGCCTTGTGTTTACTTCCACAATGCGCGCCGCCGAGGGCGCGCATCGCGGAAGTTTTGTATTCGCCGTGTCTCCCGGAGACAGGCAAATACAGATCGCCGTGAACGGCCAATCAAAGCGGCCGTTCACAGCGCGATCGCAGCTGCCAATGGGAGATGATCTCAAATGTAAACATATGAGATCATCTCCCATTGCCGTGTCTCTCCCTCCTCACACAGAGACAGCGTGTGAGGAGGGAGAGCGATCTGTGAGTGATACATTGTTAAACTGTCAGCCCCAGTGTCAACTGTCAGCCCCAGTGCCATCTGTCAGCCCCAGTGCCATCTGTCAGCCCCAGTGCCAGTGCCATCTGTCAGCCCAGTGCCATCTGTCAGCCCAGTGCCATCTGCCAGTAGTGCCAGTGCCGCCAGTGCCGCCTGCCAGCGCCAGTGATACCTGCCAGTGCCACCTGCCAGCGCCAGTGCCACCTGCCAGTGCCATCCGTCAGCCCCGGTGCCATCAGCCCCAGTGCCGTCAGCCCCAGTGTCACCAGTGCCAGTGCCGCCAGTGCCAGTGCCACCTGCCAGTGCCAGTGCCACCTGCCATCACCAGTGCCACCTGCCAGCGCCAGTGCCATCTGTCAGCCCCAGTGCCGTCAGCCCCAGTGCCGTCAGCCCCAGTGCCGCCAGTGCCACCTGCCAGTGCCACCTGCCAGTGCCAGTGCCACCTGCCAGCGCCAGTGCCACCTGCCAGCGCCAGTGCCATCCTTCAGCCCCAGTGCCGTCAGCCCCAGTGCCCTCAGTGCCAGTGCCGCCAGTGCCAGTGCTGCCAGTGCCACCTGCCAGTGCCACCTGCCAGTGCCACCTGCCAGCGCCATCTGCCAGCCGCAGTGCCATCTGCCAGCCCCATTTGCCAGAGCAATTAGCCAGAGCAAATAGCCAGCACCATCTGCCAGTGCCAGTGCCATCTGCCAGTGCCAGCCCCAGTGCCATCTGTCAGCGACATCTGCCAGCGACATCTGTCAGCGGCATCTGCCAGCGACATCTGTCAGCCCCATCTGTCAGCCCCATCTGTCAGCCCCATCTGCCTCCAGTGCCATCTGCCTCCAGTGCCATTTGTCAGTGCCACGTGTAGTCAGTGCCACGTGTTGTCAGTGCCACGTGTCGTCAGTGCCACCTGCCACGTCAGTGTCACCTGTGATCAGCGTCACCTGTCAGTGTCACCTGCCACATCAGCGTCACCTGCCAGTGTCATCTGCCAAATCAGCGTCACCTGTCAGTGTCATCTGCCAGATCAGCCTCACCTGTCAGTGCCATTTGTGATAAATAAAAATGTCACAAAGATTGTATTCAGCTGAGGAGGCATATGATATTCTTGCAGCGGACGAGAGCAACGGGGAGGTTTCCGCTTCGGATTCCTCCTCATATTCAGATTGTGACTCTGACGTGGACTACGAGCCTGTCCTCAGCAGCGGTACCATGACAGCCTCAGAGGAGGAAGATGATAGTCCGCCCGTCAGACGAAGGCACACTGGTGAGGAGGCGGTACCATCCACCAGCACCGCAGAGCCATCCACGGCAACCCAGTGCCATCCACCGTCACCACAGTACCTCGGCAAAGGCCACGTACAAGTGGGGTGTCAACTCGGCCCCAAAGGGTTAGGTCCCATGCCAGCCTTCCCTATTCCCTCCAGAACCCCTTGTGGCTTCCTCCTAACTCAGGAGAAGCTAACGTTCCCCCTTTCACTTCCAACCCAGGAGTCCAGGTGGACACACACAATTTTTCCCTGATGGACTTTTTCCACCTAATTTTTACAGAGGACATGCTTGAATCCATTGTGGTCCAGTCCAACCTATATGCCCAACAATTTATTGAAAGCAACCCAACGTCCTCTTATGCTCGTCCCTACAAGTGGAGAGCCCTAACAGTGGAGGAGTTTAAAAATTTTTTGGGCCTCACATTTTGTATGGGACTAAACAATAAAAATGAAATATGTGCATATTGGTCATCCTGCCCCATCTATCACATGCCCATCTTTTCCTCAATAATGTCCCGGACCAGATATCTAATGATAATGAGATTCCTACACTTTAACGACAATACCCAGTGCCTTCCACGGAATGACCCAAATTTTGATAAACTTTACAAAATTCGGTCGCTAATAAATTATTTTTCTCAGATTTTCCCCCAGTTGTTTACCCCAGACCAACACATATGTGTGGATGAGTCCCTGATCAAATTTTCTGGCAGGCTGGGCCTAAAGCAATTTATTCCCTCCAAAAGGGCCCGCTATGGGGTGATAATGTATAAATTGTGTGATCGAGCCACAGGGTATACATATTCCTTCATGGTATACGAAGGGAAGGACACCCAGCTACATCCCCCTAATTGCCCCGAATACATCGGATCGAGTGGGAAAGTTGTTTGGGAACTCATAAACCCACTCCTGGAGAAAGGCTACCATCTGTATGTGGACAATTTTTATACCAGTTTACCCCTGTTCCGCAACCTCCATAGAAAGCAAACTCCAGCATGTGGCACCGTAAGAACGAACCGGAAGGGCTTTCCTCAAAGCCTCGTCAACAAAAGGCTAAGAAAAGGCGAAGCGGCGAGTTTACGGAACGAGGAAATTTTGGCTGTGAAGTGGAGGGACAGAAGGGATGTCTACATGCTTTCTTCGATCCACAACAACACTTTTGTTGAGATCACCAGGAGGGATGGCCCAATACAAAAACCCACTTGTATCCATAAGTACAACATGTTCATGGGGGGTGTCGACTTGAACGACCAGATGCTCGAACCCTATCTTGCCACGAGAAGAACATACAAGTGGTATAAAAAAATTCTATTTATTTCTTTAATTTGGCCATATACAACACATATGTAATTTATCGTAAATCCACAGAAAGACCCATACCCTTCCTTGGCTACCAGGAGGAAATCACCACTGCCCTTATATACCCCAACGGCCCACCACAAAACATTTGATCCGATGTAATTAGCAGACTCTCTGAACCCCACTTTCCTGATAAAATCCCTCCCAGACCAACAGGCCGAAGACATCAGAAAAAATGTCGGGTGTGCAGCAAACGAGGAGTGAGAAGAGACACCACTTATCATTGTGCCCAATGCCCTTCCCAACCAGGCCTCTGCATAGGTGACTGTTTCCGCCGTTACCATACTTCAGTGAATTATTAGTGAAGTATGGTAACCATAACCCTCACTTCCTGCCATTTACCTTCAAACCCCTTATGACTCTGCTTGCTCTGTAACTGACCCTGGCTTGTTATTCGACCACGCTTCTGCCTACTGATTCTGTTTATGCCTCTGCCTGATCTGGAACTGACCCTGGACTGTTATTCGACCACGCTTCTGCCTACTGATTCTGTACATACCTCTGCCTGATCTGGAACTGACCCTGGACTGTTTGACCATGCCTTTTGCCTGCCTCTTGGACTGATCTTGTACCCTCTCAGTGGACTAGTGGGATTCATAACAGGGGTCTCACATATGTGAGGGGCTCCAGAATAGTTTTTTTGGATGAAGAAGACAATTTCCTTTGTTTTCTCATTCCTAGATTAGGGTCTGGAGACTCGGAGGCTTCAAAGAGATTTGGGTGGGAGAAGCCTCTACCCCTATCCCCATTCTGTCCTGAACAAGGCCCTACTTCTGCCTGCTGCCTGTAGGACCTATACCATCATGCCTCTGCCTGTCGCATTAACTGACCACACCACATGGATGGACCATGTTCCTGCCTACTACCAGGACCAATATTTTGGCAATGCTGACGATCTCTGCCTGCACTGACCTTGGACTGTATATGGACAGTATCCCTGCCTGCTGCCAATATTGACTATGGACAGTATACCTGCCTGTTGCCTGGAAAATTGTGTTCACTTTTGCTGACCAAGTCCCTGTCTGCTGCCTGGACCAGTGCTATCATCCTGTGGACAACTGCGCTGCTAAAACCACAGGTAATCTTTTGTTTACTCTTTTCTCAGCAGAATGTATTTTGGGGTGTAATTCTTGGTATGTGCATGCTATGTGTCCCTGGAACACCTGATGGTGTTCCTTGCATGTTGGGCCTCTGTATGTGGCCAAGCTGTGTAAAAGTCTCACACATTTGGTATTGCCATACTCAGGAGGAGTAGCAGAACGTATTTTGGGGTGTCATTTTTGCTATGTACGTGCTATGTGTTGGAAATATCTTATAAATGGACAACTTTGCGTAAAAAAAAATGCGTTTTAATTTTTTTTCCACATTTTCCCGAAACTTCTGGAAAAAAATAAACCATTCAAAAGACTCAATATGCCTCATAGATTATACATTGGGGTGTTAGCTTTCCAAAATGGGGTCACTTTGTGGTCATTTCCATTGTTCTGGTGCTCCAGGGCCTTCAAAACTGTAATAGGTGGTTGAGAAATAAGATGTGTAATTTATGCTCCTAGAATGCCTGATGGTGCTATTTCAATATTGGGAATCTGTATGTGGCCAGGCTGTGTAAAAGTCTCACACATTTGGTATCGTTATACTCAGGAGGAGTAGTAGAACGTATTTTGGGGTGTCATTTTTGCTATGTACATGCTATGTGTTGGAAATATCTTATAAATGGACAACTTTGCGTAAAAAAATGCGTTTTCATTTTTTTTCCACATTTTCCCAAAACTTCTGGAAAAAAATGAACCATTCAAACGACTCAATATGCCTCATAGATTATACGTTGGGGTGTTAGATTTCCAAAATGGGGTCACTTTGTGGGCATTTCCATTGTTCTGGTGCTCCAGGGCCTTCAAAACTGTAATAGGTGGTTGAGAAATAAGATGTGTAATTTATGCTCCTAGAACGCCTGATGGTGCTATTTCAATATTGGGCCTCTGTATGTGGCCAGGCTGTGTAAAAGTCTCACACATTTGGTATTGTTATACTCAGGAGGAGTAGTAGAACGTATTTTGGGGTGTCATTTTTGCTATGTACATGCTATGTGTTGGAAATATCTTATAAATGGACAACTTTGCGTAAAAAAATGCATTTTCATTTTTTTCCCACATTTTCCCAAAACTTCTGGAAAAAAAATGAACCATTCAAACGACTCAATATGCCTCTTAGATTATACGTTGGGGTGTTAGCTTTCCAAAATGGGGTCACTTTGTGGGCATTTCCATTGTCCTGGTGCTCCAGGGCCTTCAAAACTGTAATAGGTGGTTGAGAAATAAGATGTGTAATTTATGCTCCTAGAACGCCTGATGGTGCTATTTCAATATTGGGCCTCTGTATGTGACCAGGCTGTGTAAAAGTCTCACACATTTGGTATCGTTATACTCAGGAAGAGTAGTAGAACGTATTTTGGGGTGTCATTTTTGCTATGTACATGCTATGTGTTGGAAATATCTTATAAATTGACAACTTTGCGTAAAAAAAAAGCGTTTTCATTTTTTTTCCACATTTTCCCAAAACTTCTGGAAAAAAAATGAACCATTCAAACGACTCAATATGCCTCATAGATTATACGTTGGGGGGGGTTAGCTTTCCAAAATGGGGTCACTTTGTGGGCATTTCCATTGTCCTGGTGCTCCAGGGCCTTCAAAACTGTAATAGGTGGTTGAGAAATGAAATGTGTAATTTATGCTCCTAGAACGCCTGATGGTGCTATTTCAATATTGGGCCTCTGTATGTGGCCAGGCTGTGTAAAAGTCTCAGGCCGCGTACACACGCGGGGACTGTTCGCTCAACTTTGTCCGCTGAACAGTGTTTCAGCGGACAGTCCGCTCGTGTGTAGGCTTCAGCGGACAGTTTCAGCGGACAGTTTGACGAACAAAGTTTTTCGGAAATCCCGAAAAACTGTCCGCTGAAACTTGGTTTGAGCGGACAGTCCCCGCGTGTGTAGGCTTGTTCGTCAAACTAAGTTCCGCGCATGCTCAGAAAGAATTTATACGCCGAAGGTTGCATTGCAGTGTATAGGACGTCGTTTTCTAGTCCCGTCGTACGTGCCGTTCACGTCATCGCGCAGGGTTTCAGCGGACTGTTCGTTCGTCGTGTGTGGCCAAGTCCGTCCATGCTAATTTTGAGCGGACTGTCTGCTGAAACTGTTTGACGAACAAAGTTGAGCGAACAGTCCCCGCGTGTGTACGCGGCCTCACACATTTGGTATCGTAATACTCAGAAGGAGTAGCAGAACGTATTTTGGGGTGTCATTTGTGGTATACACATGCCATGTGAGAGAAATAACTTATTACATTGAAAATTTTGTGAGAAAAAAAAAATAAAAATCTTCATTTTGCAAAGAATTGTGGGAAAAAGATGACAACATCAAAAACCTCACCATGCATCTTAGTAAATACCTTGGAATGTCTACTTTCAAAAAAGGGGTCATTTGGGGGGTATTTGTACTTTCCTGACTTGTTCAGGTCGCAAGAAATGAGATAGGCCACCAGTACATCAGGTGTGATCAATTTTTTATGATTCGCACCACAGCTTGTAGACTCTCTAACTTTCACAAAGAGCAAATAATATCCACTAATTTGGGTTATTTTTACCAAAGATATGTAGCAGTATAAATTTATGAAAAAAAAATTATAATTTTCAAAATTTTATCACAGAAACAAAGAAATATGCGTTTTTTTTCAAAATTTTCGGTCTTTTTTTCATTTATAGCGCAAAAAATAAAAACCTCAGAGGTGATCAAATACCACCAAAAGAAAGCTCTATTTGTGGGAAAAAAAGGACACAAAATTCATTTGGGTACAGTGTTGCATGACTGAGTAATTGTCATTCAAAGTGTGAGAGCACCAAAAGCTGAAAATTGGTCTGGTCAGGAAGGGTGTTTAAGTGCCCAGTAAGCAAGTGGTTAAGTGCAAGTGCTTTGTGCAAACTTGTGCAAATTCAACTGAGGTGTGGATCTCCCAGTGCTTAATCCCGCTGTGATCACACTTTAGTGGGCAGTGGCCCCTTACCTATAGCAAGGAGGGATTTGCATAGAGGTATATAGATTTTTTTATATGTCTTCTCTCCTGGTAAATTCGGTCACCTTCTCCTTTAAATTTTATTCTTATTGCTCCATAGGACCCAATAGATTAATAGAGAGGGAATACCATAGTGTAGTATTTCACAAATAGCATTTATTAAAATTTTTCATGCACAGGGTACTCACACATTAATAGATAGAAAAAAGCCTTTTTCTTAGTAATCAGCAGAAAGTGCATCCACAGTCAGCTTCCTTCCCGTCCCTACGTGTGACATCACATCACGTGACTTCATCAGGGGAATGACAGCATTTGCACTGTATTCTAAAAAAGTGCAGTGTGGCTCATGCATGTGCAGTGGCCAGCCAGCTATGACATGGCAAACAGCACAGTGGGCTGCCCACAGTTAGGATACCGAAGGCTAGTAAAGAACTAGCCCAGGTGAGGATGGTGCTCGACCTTGGATAGGTAAGTGTTCTGTTAGTGTCCTGAAGATCAGTCTGCAGGGTGCAGTGTAATGGGAGTTTTATTGCATCACACAACAACCTTTTTTTTAACTTCTTCATAGACATTTGCAGGATGAAAAAAAATGTTTTGTTTTGTCTCATTTTGATTCGTTATTTAACTAAATTTGTTTAGTTGAATATGTTGCATTTGTTACATTCATTTTCGGGATTCATTTAATTTCATATTTGAATTCGAAAAAATGTGACCGCATTCGAAAAAAATCGACCGCATTCGCAAAAAAATCTACCGAATTTGAAAAAAACTATCAAATTCTAAATAATTCTACCGCATTTGAAAAAAAATTACCGAATTTGAAAAAGTAAACTATATATAACCATTTTCCGAAATTTTCAATTCATATAGAATTACATTTAATTTGAATAGAAAAGATTAGACTAGAATCTAAAATACTATATATATATATATATATATATATATATATATATATATATATATATATACACATATACATCTGAAATTCGAATTTCATATAGAATGAAATCGAATTTGAATAGAAAAGATTAGAATAGAATAGAAAATAATAGAAAAGAATAGCATAGAAAAACAATAGAACAGAAAGAATAGCATAGAAAAACAATAGATTTCTATAAGCCATCTTCCGAAATTCAAATTTCGCATAGAATGAATTTTAATAGAAAAGTTTAGACTAGAATAGAAAAGAATAACATAGAAGAACAATACAACAGAATAGAAAAAATTATTATATATAGATTAGAATAGAAAGTAATGTAAAAGAATAGCATAGAAAAACAATATAACAGAATAGAAAAAAATATAATATATGTTTTTCTAGTTTATTCTTTTCTATTATTTTCTATCCTATTCTAATCTTTTGTATTCAAATTCACTCTATACGAAATTTGGTTTTCGGAAAATGTATATATATATATATATATATATATATATATATATATATATATATATATATATATATAACCATTTTCCGAAATCCAAATTTCGTATAGAGTGAATTTGAATACATGTTCTGTTTTATTGTTTTTTATGCTATTCTTTTCTATTCTATTTTAATCTTTTCTATTGGAATTCAATTTCATTCTATATGAAATTCAAATTTCGGGAAAATGTTTTGATTCTGTTCTATTGTCTATTTTCTAGTCTATTCTTTTCTATTCAAATTTTTTCTATTCAAATTCATGCATGTGTAATGGAAATTTGTAGGTTCTGTATATAATTGTATTCTATTTTATATGTATTGCACAATGCCCTCACTGTGCACACGGTGCTCTCTCGCCCCCCCCCTCTTTTCCTGTGGCCTGCCAGGTTGCGTGCTCGGATAAAGGGTCTGGTATGGATTTTTAGGGGGACCCCCATGTCAATTTTTTATTTATTTGACACGACGTTCCCCTTAATATCCATACCAGACCTGAAGGGCTTGGTAATTGAATTTAGGGGAACCCCACACTTTTTTTTTTTTTTATCAATGAATGAATTGTCGGCTCCTGTAATACAGAGAACACTCATTGAGTGTTCTCTGTATTACGGAAGCCGATAATTCATATAGCCGCAAGTGATTTTAAAAGACTTTTTTTCCTGCAGAAATGACACTTTGTACAGGGATAGTTCTAAGCATGGGAAACATGCGCCCCTTCACAGGCATACTATAGACACCCCCCAGGTACGAAATTTAAAGAAATATAATACTTTTATTGTTTCACTTTAATCATTATTAAAATCACTGCTCCTGAAAAAACGTCTGTTTTTAAAACTTTTTTTTGCATTGATCCATGTCCCCTGGGGCAGGACCCAGGTCACCAAACACTTTTTAGGACAGTAACTTGCATATTAGCCTTTAAAATTAGCACTTTAGATTTTCAACGTTCGAGTCCCATAGACTTTAATAGGGTTCTAAAGTTCACACAAAGTTGTAGTAGGTCTGTTCGCAGGTTCTGGTGCGAACCGAACAGGGGGGTGTTTGGCTCATCCTTAGTCAAGGGCTGTCGGAAGCTCTCAAAGATGAGGTAGCCCAGATAGACACCCCTGCCACCTTGGAGGACTTAATACAAGTAGCCACCAAACTAGACAGACGTATAAGGGAACACCACTCAGAACGCTTTCAGGTATCTCGTCCCAGCTGTATGCTGCCTAAACCAGTTCCTGTCCATCCCTCCTACATGGCTCCACCAGTCTCCACTTCTGAGGCTGAGCCCATGCAACTGGGATTGGTTTGTGCTCCCCTCACCCCAGAGGAACGCTTACGTGGCTGACAGGCCAACCTGTGCCTTTAAGAAGTATCCTTCCCTTCCAAGTATTGCTCCCAGCATTTCTTCCGACCAGCCCCAGCTTCTTGCTTTACCTTAGTACATATACCTGACAGTCTGAAACATGTGCCTCCTACTTACCTGGAGTTCAAGGATGTCTTTAATAGGCTGACCGTCAGGCTGACCATCTACCACCCCACCGGTCCTCCGACTGTCCTATTGATCTTTTGCCAGGCTCTGAAATTCCTTTTGCCCGTATTTTTCCGTTATCTGAAACCGAACTAAAGGCTCTAAAAGCATACATCAACGAAAACATGGAGAAAGGGTTTATTCGTCCTTCATCATCGGCTGGAGCCGGTATCTTCTTTGTAGAAAAAAAAGACGGCTCATTGAGACCCTGTATTGACTATAGGGAACTAAACAATCTATCAAGAACAGATACCCGCTCCCTCTCATCCCAGAATTGTTCCAGCGTTTCCGATCCGCCCAAATCTTTTCTAAACTAGATCTCCGCAGGGCCTACAACCTCATCCAAATTTGGGCTGGTGACAAATGGAAAACCACCTTCAGATCCAAATTCGAACATTACAAGTACCTGGTGATGCCTTTCGGGCTCTGTAATGCTCCAGCAACCTTCCAGCACCTGGTAAACTACATTTTCTGGAAATATCTCGATTACTTTTTAGTCGTATACCTGTATGATATCCTTATCTTTTCTGCTACCATTGAACTCCATCAAGTGCACGTTAAACAGGTTCTCGCAATCCTCAAAAAACACAAACTATACCTCAAAGCAGAGAAATGCGAGTTCGAAAAAACAACGGTACCGGTTTTGGAATTTATCATTTCCACCAATGAGGTCGCAATGGACCCTCAAAAGGTCAAAGCTATTCAGGAGTGGCCAACTTCTGTGGACAATAAAGGGGTCTAACGATTCATTGGTTTCTCAAATTTCTACCGGAGATTTATTGCTGGTTTTTCATCTATTATAGCACCTATCACCCAGCTGACACGCCAGCACAGTCGTTTTCACTGGTCCCCAGAGGCCCAGGAAGCCTTCATCAAGCTAAAGACTCTGTTCTCATCTGCTCCAATTTTACGGCATCCAGATCCTGCCCTGCCATTTGTATTTGAAGTAGATGCCTCTGGACTATTCTTTCTCAAAGACAAGGTCCCAAAGCCCTCTTGCACCCTGTAGCCTTTGCTTCCCGGAAACTGAGTCCTCCGGAGAGGAATTATGATGTTGGTGATAGGGAGTTGCTAGCTATCAAATTTGCCCTAGAAGAGTGGAGGTATCTTCTGGAAGGGGCATCTCACCCTGTTATGATCTGGACCGATCATAAGAATCTGGAGTATCTTAGGACAGCTAAATGATTGAAACCCAGGCAAGCTCGATGGGTCCTCTTCTTTTCCAGATTAAATTTTCATATTGCCTTCAGACCCGGTTCGAAAAATGGAAAAGCAGATGCGCTCTCTCATGAGACCACTCAGGAGACTGAACCCAGTAGCATTTTTTCCCCACAAAATTTCTGTCTGATTACCCAGGCCGACCTAAGGTCCACCATCAAAACAGCATCCAGCCACAATCCATACCCTGAATATTCCTCCTTTGGGAGACATGATGACTTACTCTGGGCCGGAAATAAAATCTTTGTTCCACTAGAAGTAAGGCCCTTGATTCTCAGGACTTTCCATTACCATAAACTAGCAGGTCACTTCGGGACCCTAAAGACTGCGGAACTTGTCTCTCGTTCTTTTTGCTGGCCAGGTTGGAGACAGGACTGCAAAGATTATGTTTCTTCCTGCATTCCATGCCAACGCAGCAAAGGATCAAATACCAAGTCTTGGGGTTTACTAAAACCCTTGTCCATCCCTGAACGGCTGTGGGCAGAGATCTCCATGGACTTCATTGTGGACCTGACCTCTTCGGGGGGATTCACTACTATCCTTGTCGTCATTGACCGGTTCTCAAAAATGGCACATTTCTATCAACTAACTAACAACTAACTCTATCAAAAACCTAAGAGTACCTGAACGTTGGGGGTAGGAATGGGAAAAAAGGGAAGGAAAACAATAAACTTTCCAGTATGTGTTAAGACATTGTTAAACAGAGAATTATCATACAGTAAAGATTACCACCCAAACCTGTCTATCTAAACCACCCATTCTCCGAAGTTTGATAAATGTTCCTTGGTGAATCCTGAAAGAGAAGAAAAACATGCAAACAATACACTGTACACAGACTATTAGAAGGCAGGGTGCCATCCAATCTCAATGGATCCCTCTCCTCTAAACTTTAAAACTTTTAAAACCCCCTTTTTTTTTGTACTCATAAAACAGTGCTAATTGTGCCAACTCATGCCACCTAGTGGTGTAGTCTCTTATTAGAACAGGTTCTGTGTCTGGTAAAGTAATCTTGACGCGGCAGATGTTCCTTTTTCTGTTTAACTGGCCCTGTCTAACTACCCCATAGTTCAGTATTTCCAAAGAAAAATGCAAAGAGATAAAGACCAAGAGAAACTCTCCTTGCAAATTCAAAGACTTGACTCAGGAACAGTTCACCAGTAGAAACGGGGATCAGGCAAAGTTAAATATTTCCCCTGTGCATCCACAGTGGTAATGAAATAAACAGCACTGTCTTTGTCCGGTCTGCAAATCACAATTTTGTCTTCATAAATGTGCCGACCATAACTCCAATGCTGTAGACATCCGACAAACCGTTCATACATCTCTGGTGAAAAAGCCTTTTTGCGAAGCTGCTTTGATACTTTTAAGTAGTTCCAAACATTGTCCTCGTACCATGCCTCTCGGTTCTCCTCAATAATGTTCATAATGTCCCTTGGGACATAGGGGAATTCCAACCCTTACTCATTAGCTACTCTCTTATGAAGGAGTCGCTGTGCAAGTCTTGGCAGTGCGCGGGCACTTCCTTCCTCTGCCGGTAAATAATTCACTAAAGGTTTACTCACAGTCAGAATTTTTCCCGAAGTAACCTTCTTCCGCCGATTGGATCCAGCGGTTTTCCATGTCGGTTCCGGGAAGACTTTGTATGCCCCACTTTCTCCAAAGGAGGCATGGTAATTTCAGTAATGGTAGTAGAAGCAGTGTCCATCTGATCCAAAGTGGTCTTTTCGGCAGTCGCAGTGGTAGAAGTAGCGACATCTCTCTCAGAGGTGTCAGCAACGACAGGTGTTACTGCTGTGGAAGGCCTCACCGAAGGGGCGAAGATGGCTGACTCCTTGGTTGTCACGCCCGTGGCCCAGTCCACACGGTAGGCCCTTGGTAGTGCAATTGACTGCTCCACTTTAAAGAAATACTCCCCACAGGCAAAACAACAAATAAACGGCCGGGGGTTCAAGAACAGTCTCTCACACTTTCCACACAACATCCCCAGGGCCTCAACATCTCCCGATGCGTACAGGACTAACCGCCCTTGAGGGGCCAGACGAATCCCTGTATCGATCAAAGTGGCTCCCAAGAGTCTCACTCCCATCATACCTTCTCTCAACAGCATACGGGGTCCTATGCTGGGTGGCATTCCCAGAGCTTGAAACATTTTCACGTTGAGAGCCTTTTTCTCCAATCACTGTGAGAGAAAAACTAGACTAGCTTCCCCTCCTTCCGCAACACACTCTCACGCAGTGCCTCATGCAGGAAAAGGACAGCTCAGACTCCTCCCACTGATAGCTTGGGCTGCGCAACTTTGTGGGCTTTTTGGCAAGGGCTCCTCCCACGCTTACGCACCTCAGTGAAAGTCCAAATAAAGATGGCACTGATGGCGCAGTTCAAAAACACAACCCTCTGTACTATGCTTTACCATGTGTACAGTACAGTGCGGGTGTAACGGTAAATCCCAGCCTACGAAACCCCACATGTAGCACTACCCCCGAAGGAGCTGCTGGTTAGATTTGGGCTTACCGTTACCTTCTGCTCCACTCGTTTCACGTATAGGGGTGTCCCGTGGTAGATGGCCCAGTAACTCGAGAAACTAACGACAGATCCACTTGAATGGATTTTATTTGCAAAAGCGTAGATAATGAACAGTCTCTTAAACTGGGATCAGAGGGTTAGAAAGGAGGTTCAGGTACCCTTATTGTCAAAGTCAAAATGTTGAAGAACTTGCCTACTTTGACTGCATCCAGAGAATAGCCATTCGCAACTGGATGTTCACTCAAGTTGGACAGTCCTTCTGTCACAAGGCCTAGCAGCCAACAAGGTGCTTACTCAGGAACAAGTCTCTGCCACAGACGTTGTTGTAGAACATACAAGATAATGTTTCTGCCACAGATGTTGTTGTAGAACACGTAGGGAAACTAAACTTGAAGAACAGTCATAGGATACCTGGATCTTTCAGCCAGCTTGGCGATATGCATGAGACCGGATTCTCTTGGGTACTTCAACCCTTCCAGGCTCTTACTAAGAAACCAACCCATATGTGTTCTTCTTCTGAAGAGTCCTCCCCTGGAATGCTTGAAGTCACTGGGTCTCTCCCAAACCGGAGACGGCACCTAACCACCTCACAATCCTCCTTTAGTTTCCTTGCCTCAGGCTAGCCAGCCCCCGAGACATCAAGATCGGGTGGATCCGCACCCCAGACCATAGCCTTCCTGGGGGCTGGTCAGGAGGACCAGGACCATGAAGTCAGTACATCATTCTGGACGGGAACCCCCGAACCACGTGATGTCCGTATCTTAAATACCCTCTCCCAGAAAGCACAGCAAAAGTGCCACTCCCACTGGGCGGGCTCCAAGAGAGAGTAACTTAAGCACCTAACCAGACCATAGTTCCATGCCTGCCATAAGAGACAGTGCCCCCTGTGGCCAGGCTGAACATCTCACAGTCCAGTCAGACTGATGCTGAAGACCAAATTTAGACAATTGTACCTTAACTTTAAAAAACGCATAGTGCATGCTCTTCAGGAGCTGCTGCTACAAATATAACAAGGAAAATGGAAAAATAGGACAGCTTTTACTCCCCAGATGATCTCCACAGTGTCCTTGGCTTGTAGTTTAATGTAACAAAAATAAAAATGTAAGTGTCACATCCCTACTAGGAGGCCCAGATTCAACTTTAGTACAGGGGAACAATCCAAACAGTATCCAACATGTTTCTGGAGTCCAAAAATGCCACTTTCTTTAGAGTTGGATTAAACACAATGTGGCCTGGACATTTAATGTAATTTATTTCAGTGTGATTACAAGTACAGGCCTTGTCAGCAGCTGGACCATCTGTTGACAAGGCCTGTGCTTGTAATAACACTGGAAGAAATTTGATTTATTCAAATCTACCAGGGTCTGTATGTTCAAGAAAGTCCATCTCATGTTGGTAGTAGTAAAAAGATGAGGAGTGAAGCCAGTTTGGTCTGTGTGCACTAACATATAGATAACCTTATTCAGAGTAAAGAAATGGGTCAGTAGGAGTCAGCAAATAAAGGATCATTATTCCTTTCAGGTTTCACCACAGTAGCAGCCTCATAAATGGGATAAGGAAAAAAGCCAGAGCAAATGGCTGTTTTAAAAGTGTGTAAAAGGGTTGGGATCTGGGTGTCCCCATACATTTTGTAAATTTCTATGGGAAAGCCACCTATACCAGGTGGCTTATAGTCAGAGAATTTGATCACAGCTAACTCCAGCTCATGTAGCATAAGTTGGGAGTTCAGTAATGTTTCATCCCTTGCAGATATCGCAGGTAGAGAAATATGCGCTAGAAACAACTGCAATTGATGCAGGAGTATAAATGGTGAAAAAGACCTTAAAGTGGTTCTAAAACCTTAAGATGTTTCACCTTGATGCATACTACTCATTAAGGTGAAAAACCTTCTCTACCTTGATGGTTGGTAGAGAGCTGGCATGAAAGAATGTTGGCCATTTTAGGTGATTCAGTAGAGTAGTTTTGGTGGCCTGCTTTGGTGGCATTCTTGAGGAGTGACTTTGACAGATATTTCTACATCTGATAAGTACTGTCCAGTGCCCAGCAAGTGTAGAGTTTAAGTTGTGCAAGCTGAAGGCTTCAGTTGAGTTGTATCCTTATATTCCTCTTTGGAGAGATGTAAGCTGCTCTTTAGTGCTGTATCATTAGATGCCAAAACTGGAAGTCAACTCAGCTATGTTTTAATTATCGCAAAACAAAATGGCAGATATATGGTGATGTATGTCTCTTATCTATAAAACTATCTTCTTTTTACAGAAATTCCCATATTTTTATTACTGATAATTAGTTTATGTTATCTAATTTTAACATGCAAAAATGTAATTTGTTCACATACAGTGCCTTGAAAAAGTATTCATACCCCTTAAGGCCTGGCTCCCACCTATGCATTTTTTAGTGCATTTTCAGTTTTACAGAAACTACAGTCCATTTAACATGATTTCCTATGGCTCACGTTCACATCTGTGCATTTTATGGAAAGGGCCAGGGACTTTTTTGTGGTTTTTGGTTCCATAGACTTCAATGGATCAAAAATGTGTATTGAAAAATGCAAAATGTTTCCCTGTCCCTGCTGAAGAAAAACATTCCCGCAACACGATGCTGCAACCACCTTGTTTCACAGTGGGGATGGTGTGTTCAGTGTGATGTCCAGTGTTAATTTTCCTACACACATAGTGCTTTACTTTTAGGTCAAATGTTTGCTGTGTCCCCCACATGGCTTCTCACAAACTGCAAACAGGACTTCTTATGGCTTTCTTTTAACAATGGCTTTCTTCTTGCCACTCTTCCATAAGGGCCAGATTTGTGGAGTGCACGACTAATAGTTGTGCTGTGGACAGATTCTCCCACCTGAGTTGTGGATTTCTGCAGCTCCTCCAGAGTTACTATGGGCTCCTTGGCTGCTTCTCTGATTAATGTTCTCTTTGCCCAGCCTGTCAATGTAGGTGGACGGCCATGTTTTGGTAGGTTTGCAGTTGTGCCATACTCTTTGCATTTCCGGATGATGGATTGAACAGAGATTTTCATGGATTGAGATTTTTTTTCATAACCTAACCCTGCTTTAAACTTCTCCACAACTTTATCCTTGACCTGTTTGGTGTGTTTCTTGGCCTTCATGGTGCTGTTTGTTCACTAAGGTTCTTTAACAAACCTCTGATGGCTTCACAAAACAGCTATATTTATACTGAGATTGAATTACACACAGGTGGACTATTTTTACTAATTAAGTGACTTCTGAAGGCAATAGGTTCCACTGGATTTTAGTTAGGGGTATCAGAGTAAAGGGGGCTGAATACAAATGCATGCCTCACTTTTCAGATATTTATTTGTAAAACATTTTGAAAACCATTTATCAGTTTCCTTCCACTTCACAATTATGTGCCACTTTGTGTTAGTCTATCACATAAAATCACAATAAAATACATTTAAGTTTTTTGGCTGTAACATGACAAAATGTGGAAAATTTTAATGGGGATGACTACTTTTTCAAGGCACTGTACATCTTCATAATATTTGTGACTCGCTTACCTCATTTCCTTGTAACCTCCACCCCTTAGCACACTATCTTTATTCTGTACTGAATTTCAAGCTATCATGCAGAATTGTTTGTTATCATAATGGTGTCCAAAAATGCTAAAAAGTAGTGTACAATAAGAAAGTGTATCTTTTATGTTAGCATATGCAGAATTTAGAAGCTGAGGAATAATAAGGAATAATATTCAGATATTTAAAAAAGTAGGCAAAGGGGTGCAATATTTATCTAGGAGGGATTTAAAACAAACGTTTTTTTCAAGGTACTGTTTAGGCACAATTTACATTTCTGGATGTTCCCTATAACATAGAACAAATTCACTTTTTGAGCCAGTGTCTACTTTAACTTGGGACCAGTTCTAGTGTGGTGTTGCTTTTTGGCCCTGAAGTCTTTACTAGTGGTCAGTCTAAAACAATATATTTCATACTATAGTATTTTTTTAGTATCTGATTTCTAATTTCTTGCGAATCCCAAAGTAATTTCCTGTGGGTCATATCTCCTCAGTTGAAACAGCCTTCTTTGAAATACTGCCAGTTTGCTTTTCTAAATAATCTCAAAGGATTTTGAAACTCATAAATTCAGATGGAAAAAATATTAACATTACATAAAACTGCAAAGACTGCATCCAACTTTGCTTTAGCAGAAACGTCAAGATTTTGAAATTATTGAACTGGAGGAATCCATTCCATTACCCGAGCGATGACCTATTGTATTTACTTAGCCAGTTATGTGAAACATTAATACAAGTTATAGAAAATGCATTGTTGCTGCCATGATTAAATGAAAGGAAATGACACTGACATTATCCTGTAACACAGAGGTTCTGCAAGGATAAGCCTGCATTAGGCATAACGTAATATTTGGGACCAGGCCATATGCTTCATTAGCACTTTCAGCAATTTAACAACAGATAAGAGGGATAGACTTGATCACTGGGGTTATTACTCATATACGTTAAGGATTCTTCTTCCCATTTTATTAGTTCTAATGTGTGTGGGATGACTGTAAAGTAGGCTGCAAAATTCCAGTTACTAAAATGATCACCGTGTCCTGCACAAAGCATGCCAAATAATGTTTCAGCTAAATCCTTATCAAATCATCAGCTGTTATCTTAGCCAGTTAGCAGGTTTGATAAGCTTTTGACCTAAAACCTAATTTGTTCCCTAAAGCAAATGTTATTAAAGTAGTATAAACACATCTTTCAAATAAGACATTTTTATTTTTGTTCTTCAGGAGAGTTATTTAACCCCAATGTTTTATGTTAATGAAATTCAATGTCATTCCTTGCAGCAAGATTGTTCCCTCATATCTAACCACTGGTGCAAATTTCTTGTTCTGTTTTTTTACAGGTAATGATCTGCATGTAGTCCCTACACCGTAGTAACTTGAACTTCAAACACTTATTTTAACCCACAACCATCCTTTCTAATCTAAATGCCCCAATTCTCATCAATATATGTGGTCAGGTAATGGCCTTGGCCCTGACTCGTCTCTCTTCTTCCTTAAAGAGGAGAGAGTGGTCTTTTTTTGGTGTCCATCTGATTGACATGAAACACTTTCTATTGGCTATCCAATGTATAGGTTTCTTTCAGGATTGAGTAGAGAGATGGCTGATTAGTGGACTACCCGAAAAGCAATGCCAGCAGTGAGTTTAACAAAAGTATTTTTTTAAATTTACAATAGGTAGTGAATGGAAAGGAGGAAGGGATGGGGACTCTATTGCCAATTATAAAACTCTAATGTATACCCACTTGTGCAACACTGCAGAAAGTAATGGTGTCATTTAAACAAAAGTGTGCACATTTCTCTTTGTGTTCAGTAGATAAAGTCCTGGCTGACCACTGGACCCAACCAGGCCTTTGGGCCACCCAATTACCAGGAACGTTTGCCTTCTCAATGGGTTTGGCATAGGAATGAAATTATCAATAAAAGATGCACATTTTACCCAGACACTTTAAGGTTAAATGTCTTACGCCTACCCAAATCCAACAATTTTAGATAAATTGACCCCAAGTTTGTGGTTTTTCAAAGATGGACAATTTGGTTTAAATAGAAAATTTTGTTGTGAAATTGTGTCTTAAATTGTGGTTAAAGAATGTTTTTGAGAAATACATTGTACTAAAAGTTCCAGGTGTTAAGACAATCACTGTATTATAATTTACGTGTTACACCAATATATGTATCTAGTATGTTGTAAAAAAACACATTATGTTATCTGCAGCATACAATATTAAATGCTCAGAATGAATGTGGGGTTAAGCTTGGCAGAGAAATATGCATTATATATACGGGTCAGCAGTAATATGAATTCAAGATGCAATTCCATATACTGAAGTTTGGTTTTAAATAAAATGGCTGGCCTAAGCAACATGATTGCTGAATGCAATATTGACAATAATCTCAGTAATATGAAAATACTTTATCCCCCCCCCCAACAGTGCCCACAGCTTATAAATCTTCTTTTTACATTAAAATATTGCCACTATATACCCTTTTGGCTGATCTGTATACCACGGTTACATGATAAACGACACAGTTTATCCAGTGCTGAGAGTTCAAATAGGAGTAGATTTCCACTGCAGCCTGTATACACGCCCACATGTGTGATGTGGGCATCATGTGACCTGGCTAGTTTAGCTCAACAAGGAAATATTCTCTAGAGCATAAAAGACACAACTGAGCATGTTCAGGTCGCCCACTCTGTTAGCTGGTCTTCCCCAGATAGACAGTGCAGGGAGAGAAGGATCTATGCATATAGGATAAAACAGCCTTTTAACCTTAAGTTCCACAGTGAGTATAACAAGCACGCTATGCTGCATATACAGACTGATTTTACTGCTGTGGGTTTAGTAACACTTTTCAAGGAAAGGTTTCATCTGCTGGTGGCGCTGTGAGATCTTTGGGCTGCAGTACTGGTGTCCACCAGCGGGTGTCTCCTGGCAGTCTGGAGCCGACGTCATCTCCTGCAATCAGGCGTCACCTCAGACTGATTGCAGGAGGTGGGTATATATACCCGGCAGATGCTGACATATTTGCCTTGGTATTTTACTTGAGCCCTTACCTGTATTCCTGAATCCTGTACCTGTACCTTGTGTCCTGTGTTTCTGAACCCTGCATCCATCCGCGGACCTCTGTCTTGCAGACTTATCCCTTCATCTTGTTGTCCTCTCCCTGTCCCATCCTGCTCTCTGTTCTATCTGATTAATCCCTTGTGTATGACCCTGGCTGGATTACTTTAATTATTATATCTTACTCCTGTATTCATGTTTGGTTTAGAGAGTTATTATTGTGTGTTACCGTGGTTGTTTGCTGGTTGCTTTATTGTTTATGACTTAACCTTTTAATAAATCTTACTATTATTACTTTACATGCGTTTGGGTTTTCCCTATTAGTATTCCCTCTACAAGCTCTGTCTCTTATTGATGTGACAAAGTAAGGTGCCCAATGGGTGGCAACTCTCTAATAGCACACTCCTGGACCATATTCTCCTGCAACACCCAGCTAGTGAGGGGTGGGAAAATGGCATCCTATATTGTGGTCCTGACTTCTTTACCCAGTACAGAATTCTGACATCATCAACAGGACCCAAGCACTGTATGACTCAGCATTTGATGACAACTGCATAGCAGAACCAGGGACAGCAGGGAGATCAAGCATTTGCATCTTTATCTCCAACCAAGGATGAAGCTGTTACCTGTATCATCTTTAGGTTATGGATTATAGGTGGGCATGTCCCCAGTCAAGCATACATGAATACAAAAGAAAGGAGAACATCACAAGAAATAGTTTCAGGGTTCATAATTACTACAATCAATTAAAAAGGGTATATAGCAAAGTAAAATATACTGGTTAAAGTAAAAAAGCATAGCCCAGTACTTAACTGACAAAAGAGGAGCAACTATAGTTTCATTCCGTCTACTGCTGTTTTTGTGTCTTAGCCACAAAATACTTCTACACAGAAGCAATCATAATAGAGACTCTTACTGTAGAACTATTACAGACAGTTTTAACTTCATCATCCATCTACTACAGGGCACCCAGGGGGCAAGGATTACAAGAGACTCTGGGAAAAAACATGGAGGATTGTTGGAAGTGTAGTTGAGAGAGGAAGTTTTTCAGGGCTTCAGGGAGACTAGGACTGAAACAAACTGTAACCCACCTGAGAGCAGTGCAGGCAGTTAGCAGGTGATCCCTACCTAGGAGTCGTGGAGGCAGACTGGATGCCAATCCAGAGCCTCGGAGTGCAATATGGACAGTGGGGAGCTGTTCAGGCAAAGAGCTGGGCACTGAGAACATCATCAGAGAGAAAGAGAAAAACCCCTTTTCCTGGCACTTGGAATGCAATCCTCTGTTCATACAGGACTGGTGAGCTGCGGATAGACACCCATACAGTACAGTTACTAGCAGAGGGACAGATTTGCTGGCTGTTAACACTTTATCATTGCATTTGGGGACTTTTAAAAGGACCCTACCATGAGGATTCCAATGCAAGGGTTTGGCTCCAATGAGCTGGCCAGCACAAGGTATAGGACACTACTTATTATTTACTTTCCTGTGGTGATAAGTCCTCACCTTAGCTCCCAGTGCAAGTTTAAGAGGTGGACTATTAAGCATTCGCTGTTTGCAGTCTGTAATTTATTTTGGTTAACTACTGCACTACTGCCCCGTGCTGCTGCTTGATTGTTGATTGCTGCATTATATCTTTTAATTGAGAACACATCCAGTATAATCTTTCCTTGCTGATTAATTTCTGTACAGTATTTTCTTGTCTCCATTTGGTTACAGTACAATTTACCACTACTCAGTTTGGTGTAATTTTCCAGTGTATATGTGTTACTGTGTTTTAGGGATATTTATTTATTGAAAGTATCTCCCAAAAGTGAGTACACCCCTCACATTTTTGTAAATATTTTATTCTATCTTTTCATGTGACAGCACTGAAGAAATTACACTTCTACAATGTAAAGTAGTGAGTGTACAGCTTGTATAACAGTGTAAATTTTCTGTCCCTTCAAAATAACTCAGCACACAGTCATTAAAGTCTAAACCACTGGCAACAAAAGTGAGTACACCCCTAAGTAAAAATGTCCAAATTGGGCCCAATCAGCCATTTTCCCACCCCAGTGTCATGTGACTCATCAGTGTTAAAAGGTCTCTAGTGTGAATGGGGAGCATGAGTGATGCCAGCATTGCTGCAGAGGTTGAAGGGGTGGGGGGTCAGCCTGTCAGTGCTCATACTGTACTCCACACACTGCATCAAATTAGTCTGCATGATTGTCATCCCAGAAGGAAGCCCCTTCTAAAGATGATACACAAGAAAGCCTGCAAACAGTTTGCTGAAGACAAGCAGACTAAGGACATGGATTACTGGAACCATGTTCTGTGGTCTGATGAGACCAAGATAAAATGATTTGGTTCAGATGGTGTCAAGCATGTGTGGCGGCAACCAGGTGAGAAGTACAAAGACAAGTTTTTCTTGCCTACAGTCAAGCATGGTGGTGGGAGTGTCATAGTCTACGGTTGCATGAGTCTTGTCTGCACTGGGGAGCTACAGTTCATTGAGGGGATCATGAATGCCAACATGTACTGTGGCATACTGAAGCAGTAGAGGCTGGGCTGCAGGGCAGTATTCCAACTTGATGACGACCCTAAACACACCTCCAAGATGACCACTGCCTTGCTAAAGAAGTTGAGGGTAAAAGTGATGGACTGGCCAAGCATGTCTCCAGACCTAAACCCTATTGAGCATCTGTGGGGCATCCTCAAATGGAAAGTGGAGGAGTGTAAGGTCTCTAACATCCACCAGCTCTGTGATGTCGTCATGGAGGTGTGGAAGATGACTCCATTGGCAAGCTGTGAAGCTCTGGTGAACTCCATGCCTAAGAGGGTTAAGGCAAATAATGGTGGCCACACAAAATATTGACACTTTGGGCCCAATTTGGACATTTTCACTTAGCGGTGTACTCACTTTTGTTGCCAGCGGTTTAGACATTAATGTCTGTGTGTTGAGTTATTTTAGGGGGACAGAAAATGTACACTGTTATACAGGCTGTACACTCACTACTTTACATTCTAGCAAAGTGTCATTTCTTCAGTGTTGTCGCATGAACAGATATCATAAAATATTTACAAAAAAATGTGAGGGGTGTACTCACTTTTGTGAGATACTGTATATATATGAAAACATACTGTATATGCAACTATAACCTCAGCCCAGCCAGGTGTGTCGAAGAACACAAAGTGGTTTGCAGAGCTGTTGGCACAAGAACAGAGGTCCTGACACTTCAAGCAGAAACTTTAAGGTTAAGCATTGCAAAATGTATAAAATACTACTATAATAATACATTTAAAAAGGAAAGCTATTGGTTTTTAAGTCCCTATATCTTTTTTTCATATTTGGCTATATTGAATACACTTGGCTACTGTATGTCCAGTGCATGCTAATACAATTTACAGTTAACACAACTAGGGATTAGAGTTGGGTGAATGTTTCGGCTGAGCATCAGTTCGGGCCGAACTTTGGCTGTTCACCCTATTTGGGGAACACCTGAATTTGCAGGGTGTTCAGCGAGTGTTCGTCACCACCGAACGCCCTACAATGCACTGTGTGCTGCACAGTGCATTTTGTGCCCTGCTTGGACAAAGACTTGCCCAATCAGGGCACAGTATAAACTGGTTGGTAAGGAGTAGCCTCAGAGCCCTTAACAACTGATGAACCATCAGCTGTCAATGGACTTCCCCTGTTGACAGCTGAGTAAAAAAAATGGACTAGGGTCCTCCCTACCAAAATCTATACCAGACACATATCCAGACATGCAGCCTGCCAGGTGAGGAAGTGTGGGGACGAATGAATCATACCAAGCCACATGCCGTCAACATGGGGGGGGGGGTGGGTGCTTTGGCGCGGGGGCTCTGCTTCCCATCCCAAAGCTCTTTGTCCCCATGTTGATGGGGACAAAGGGCCTCATCCCATAGCAACCCAAATTGAAGTGCTCTATGTACCTAATGTGAAAAGAAATTGCCCTCAAAGAATTGTTTCTGAGCCATCAATCTTAGTACCTTGTAGTAGAAAGTATCTGGTGGTAGTGCAAATTCTTCAGGTCTTATTATTCAAACTTCTGATTTTAATACACAATACTAATTGGAACGGGAGAAGTAAAACTGGTATTAAAATCAATACAACAGATTGACAAGAACAATAAGAAAAACAGTGGCTTTAATACTATGCCTAAATAAATTCTCCTGCCAAGAAACCTTGGTGTCCTGCTCAATTATATGTGACACTTCAGTGTGTTTGTTAAAATCACAATTAAGGTGTATAGCTACTTGTTTTTCAGTATCCCTTAAAGAATACATAAACACAACATTTCATATTCCTGATATGTGCCTTCTGTACCACGCACTTGTATGAAATAAATATCCTGTTTTAATAAAGAGAAACGTCTTACTCGCCAAAGCCTGGAAACTGCCTTTAATACTGTGCACACGATGTTCCAGTCTAACCCTACACTGTCTAAAAGACAGGCCTTAGAAAAAGCCAGACTGGAACTCAACCTTTTCCTAACAGAGCTAGCTGAGAAAAAACTGCAAAGAGCTTGCCATAAATTATATTTAAGCTAACAAACCAGACACTTTCCTGGCCCTTTCACTTTGACGCCTGAACCATGGCCCTAAACAGATCCACTTGAAACTCTCACAAGGTAGTTACACTAGTAACCCAACGAAAATACTCCATATAGTTTGCAAACACCTAGCCCACCTATACCCACCTGATAGTGCTTCCTTTGACCTCACCCACACCGACACCCTCTTCTCACATGCAGGCCCGGACTGGGACAAAAAATAGGCCCGGGCATTTTGCATTGAGCAGCCCATAACATGTTAACCGGCCCCTTCCCCACTCTCCTCCCTGTCAGATCCCCTGAGAGGGGGAGGGGGAACCCACCAGAGGTGTGGGGGAGGGGTGAGGTGGGACCAGGAAAGAACATGGGGGGTTGGAGAGCACAGGGAAGAAAGTTAAGAACTTGGGGTGGGGCGAGAGCACAGGGGAGAGGCAGAGAACACAAGGAGGAAGAGGAAAGCACAGGGGGGCAGCATAGAGCATAGGGGAAGGTGGAGAGCACAGGGGGCAGTGGAGAGCATGTGGGGAGGTGGAGAGCACAGGGGGGGCGGTGGAGAGCACAGGGGGGCTGGCAGAGAGCATGGGAGGTGGCAGAGAGCACGGGGTGGTGGAGAGCTTGGGGAGGGCGGCAGAGAGCATGGGGGCGGCAGAGAGCATGGGGGCGGCAGAGAGCATGGGGCGGCAGAGAGCATGGGGGGAGGTAGAGAGCATGGGAGGGTGGAGAGTATGGGGGGATGGCAGAGGGCATAAGGGGAGGTGGAGAGTATGGGGGGATGGCAGAGAGTATGGTGGGGAGGTGGAGAGTATAGGGGGATGGCAGAGAGCATGGGGGGATGGGGGGAGGTGGAGAGTATGGGGGGATGGCAGAGAACATGGGGGGGAGGTGGAGAGTATGGGGGGTGGCAGAGAGCATGGGGGGGAGGTGGAGAGTATGGGGGATGGCAGAAAGCATGGGGGTAGGTGGAGAGCATGCGGGGATGGCAGAGAGCATGGGGGATGACAGAGAGCATGGGGGGGGTGGCAGAGAGCATGGGGGAGGTGGAGAGCATGGGGGGAGGTGGAGAGTATGGGAGATGGCAGAGAGCAGAGAGCATGGGGGTGGAGAGTATGGGGGGGGCGGCAGAGAGCATGGGAGAGGTGGAGAGTATGGGGGGATGGCAGAGAGCATGGGGGGTGGAGAGTATGGGGGGGTGACAGAGAGCATGGGGGGAGGTGGAGAGTATGGGGGGATGGCAGAGAGCATGGGGGGAGGTGGAGAGTATGGGGGGATGGCAGAGAGCATTGGGGGAGGTGGAGACTATGGGGGGATGGCAGAGAGCATGGGGGTGGTGTAGACTATGGGGGGGTGGCAGAGAGCATGGGGGGGAGGTGGAGACTATGGGGGGATGGCAGAGAGCATGGGGGGAGGTGGAGAGTATGGGGGGGTGGCAGAGAGCATGGGGGGGAGTTAGAGAGTAGGGGGGTTGGCAGAGCACATGGGGGGAGGTGGAGAGTATGGGGGGTGGCAGAGAACATGAGAGGAGGTGGAGAGTATGGGGGGTGGCAGAGAGCATGGGGAGAGGTGGAGAGTATGGGGGGGGGTGGCAGAGAACATGGGGGAGGTGGAGAATATGGGGGGTGGCAGAGAGCATGGAGGGAGGTGGAGATTATGGGGGGGGGGGTGGCAGAAAGCATGGGGGGAGGTGGAGAGTATGGGGGTGGCAGAGAGCATGGGGGGAGGTGGAGAGTATGGGGGGTGGCAGAGAGCATGGGGGGAGGTGGAGAGCATGGGGGTGGCAGAGAGCATGGGGGGAGGTGGAGAGTATGGGGGGATGGCAGAGAGCATGGGGGGAGGTGGGGGGAGGTGGAGAGTATGGGGGGTGGCAGAGAGCATGGGGGAGAGGTGGAGAGTATGGGGGGGTGGCAGAGAACATGGGGGAGGTGGAGAATATGGGGGTGGCAGAGAGCATGGAGGGAGGTGGAGATTATGGGGGGGTGGCAGAGAGCATGGGGGAGGTGGAGATTATGGGGGGGTGGCAGAGAGCATGGGGGGAGGTGGAGAGTATGGGGGGTGGCAGAGAGCATGGGGGGAGGTGGAGAGTATGGGGGGGTGGAAGAGAGCATGGGGGGAGGGGGAGAGCATGGGGGGTTACAGAGAGCATGGGGTGGCAGAGAGCACGGGGGAGGTGGAGAGTATGAGGGGGTGGCAGAGAGCATGGGGGGGAGGTGGAGAGTATGGGGGGATGGCAGAGAGCATGGGGGGAGGAGGAGAGTATGGGGGGTGGCAGAGAGCATGGGGGAGAGGTGGAGAGTATGGGGGGTGGCAGAGAACATGGGGGGAGGTGGAGAATATGGGGGGATGTCAGAAAGCATGGGGGGAGGTGGAGATTATGGGGGATGGCAGAGAGCATGGGGGGAGGTGGAGAGTATGGGGGGGGTGGCAGAGAGCATGGGGGGAGGTGGAGAGTATGGGGGGTGGAAGAGAGCATGGGGAGGTGGAGAGCATGGGGGGGAGTTAGAGAGTAGGGGGGTTGGCAGAGCATATGGGGGGAGGTGGAGAGTATGGGGGGTGGTAGAGAACATGAGAGGAGGTGGAGAGTATGGGGGGTGGCAGAGAGCATGGGGAGAGGTGGAGAGTATGGGGGGGGGGTGGCAGAGAACATGGGGGAGGTGGAGAATATGGGGGGTGGCAGAGAGCATGGAGGGAGGTGGAGATTATGGGGGGGGGTGGCAGAAAGCATGGGGGGAGGTGGAGAGTATGGGGGTGGCAGAGAGCATGGGGGGAGGTGGAGAGTATGGGGGGTGGCAGAGAGCATGGGGGGAGGTGGAGAGCATGGGGGTGGCAGAGAGCATGGGGGGAGGTGGAGAGTATGGGGGGATGGCAGAGAGCATGGGGGGAGATGGGGGGAGGTGGAGAGTATGGGGGGTGGCAGAGAGCATGGGGGAGAGGTGGAGAGTATGGGGGGGTGGCAGAGAACATGGGGGAGGTGGAGAATATGGGGGGTGGCAGAGAGCATGGAGGGAGGTGGAGATTATGGGGGGGTGGCAGAGAGCATGGGGGAGGTGGAGATTATGGGGGGGTGGCAGAGAGCATGGGGGGAGGTGGAGAGTATGGGGGGTGGCAGAGAGCATGGGGGAGGTGGAGAGTATGGGGGGGTGGAAGAGAGCATGGGGGGAGGGGGAGAGCATGGGGGGTTACAGAGAGCATGGGGTGGCAGAGAGCACGGGGGAGGTGGAGAGTATGAGGGGGTGGCAGAGAGCATGGGGGGGAGGTGGAGAGTATGGGGGGATGGCAGAGAGCATGGGGGGAGGAGGAGAGTATGGGGGGTGGCAGAGAGCATGGGGGAGAGGTGGAGAGTATGGGGGGTGGCAGAGAACATGGGGGGAGGTGGAGAATATGGGGGGATGTCAGAAAGCATGGGGGGAGGTGGAGATTATGGGGGATGGCAGAGAGCATGGGGGGAGGTGGAGAGTATGGGGGGGGTGGCAGAGAGCATGGGGGGAGGTGGAGAGTATGGGGGGTGGAAGAGAGCATGGGGAGGTGGAGAGCATGGGGGGGTTACAGAGAGCATAGGGGGTGGCAGAGAGCATGGGGGGAGGTGGAGAGTATGGGGGGGTGGCAGAGAGCATGGGGGGGAGGTGGAGAGTATGGGGGATGGCAGAGAGCATGCGGAGAAGTGGAGAGTATGGGGGGTGGCAGAGAGCATGGGGGATGTGGAGAGTATGGGGGGTGGCAGAGAGCATGAGGGGAGGTGGAGAGCATGGGGGGTGGCAGAGAGAATGGGGGTGGCAGAGAGTATGGGGGGAGGTGGAGAGTATGGGGGGTGGCAGAGCGCATAGGGGGAGGTGGAGAGTATGCGGGGGTGGCAGAGAGCATGGGGGGAGGTGGAGAGTATGGGGGGGTGGCAGAGCGCATGGGGGAGGTGGATAGTATGGGGTGGCAGAGAGCATGGGGGGTGGCAGAGAGCATGGGGGAGATGGAGAGTATGGGGGGTGGCAGAGAGTGTGGGGGGGTGGAGAGTATGGGGGGATGGCAGAGCGCATGGGGGGATGTGGAGAGCCCAGGGGGAGCAGCAGAGAGAAGCAGGATAGGAGGAGGGGTGAGGGCGGCTGCATATAGAAGAATAATTCTCTCTTTCCTCCTCCTGCTTCTCCTCTACCTCTCGCAGGCATTCCGCTACTGTGGGAGGAAGATGGAGAGAATTATTCTTCTATAAGCAGCCGCCCCCACCCCTCCTCCTATGCAATTTACAGGGAGGCTGAACTCACGTTTTATTTTCCAGCACTTCTTGACAGAAGGTGGCTCTGGCTCCTCTTCCCGACACTGACGGCTGACCTATACGGGTGGCGATGCAGCCGCGCAGAGGCTGCCGAAGGCGTCTCATCTAGATCCTCCTCCCAGCGCCAATGGCTGAGCTTAACTGGCAGCCGGACGGCCGAGGAGAGGCTGGATGAGCGGCACAAGCTCAAGCCTTGAGCCCCGCATCAACTTGCAGCCTGGCGGCCCCGGCGGCCGCGGCCCACCGGGCTAGTGCCCGGTTTGCCCTATGGCCAATCCGGACCTGCACACATGTCACCCTGCCATCCCTTTTTGCCACACAACGAGAAAACCTCAAGAAATCAATTGACCTGGAGGACATCCTGCAGGCTATTAATGCCTTGAAATCCCATAAATGCCCTGGGCCTGATGGATTTTCAGCAACATATTATAAAATGTTTGCAGATCTTCTGTCCCCCATACTGATCATTGCCTACAACACTATTCTTACAGGTCAAGCCTTCAGATCTGAGACCCTAACAGCCACCATCTCTATGCTCCCCAAATCCCAGACGGATGACTCCTCCTGGTCTAATTATAGACCTATATCCCTTCTCAACCTCAACATCAAACTGTTATCTAAAATTGTTGCCCCTCGACTCAACCTTATCATAGGCGCCCTCATTCCCAAGGACCAAGTGGGGTTCATCCCCACCCGCCAAGCTAGTGACAACATTCAAGCAACTCTCTTAGCGCATATCGCACATACCCGCAACATCCCATTGTGTTTCTTATCGTTAGCTCTAAAAAAAGGCCTTCAATACTGTTTCTTGGTCTCATTTCTAATTTATACTCCAGCGTTGGGTATTTGGCACAAACTTCCTCTCCTGGATCTCATCCCTGTATGCCCATCCTACTGCATTTGTATGGAATATGGGCTACAGCTCAGATCCATTCCCTGTTAAAAGAGGGACCCAACAGGGCTACCCACTTTCACCACTCCTCTTTGCTTTAGCAATCAAACCCTTAACTAACCTAATCCATGTTGACCCCAACATTTGAGGGTTGGAGATTTGCTGACGACATCCTACTCATCATGTCCGCACCGTTGATCTCCGCTTATTAAACTCCTGGAAGACTTTGGCCAAATCTCAGGCCTTAGAGTTAACCCACTTAAATCAACATCTTTAAACATCTCCATACCCCCTAACAAACTAGCCCACCTGCAAAAAGCTTTACCATTCCCCTGGTGCTCCCATTCCATCCCCTACTTAGGCATCAAACTAACAGCTAGTCTATCGGACCTCTACTTGGCTAATTACCCACCTATGTTGACACATATCACCAACCTTATGTCCAAATGGTCTAATTTTCCACTAGCCTCACTGGTCAAAATTACCATCCAAAGGTACTATACCTCTTTCGGGTGCTACCCATTCCAGTGCTGGGTTACTACCTTATTACCATCCTCCAATTGCTGCAATGACGCACCTCCTCATATATCTGGAGCTCCAGTAGACTCTGCATTCCCCACTATACGCTTTAAAAACCAAAGTTAGGGGGTGGCTTGGGTCTCCCCAACTTCACAAAATATTTCTATGCTGCACAACTAGCCCAACTTCCCAAATATCATGACACCTCTGAAATACCCCTGTGGGTAGCCATAGAGTTGGTAGAATGCGACCTGTTCTCAGTTGCCAATCCCCACTGGCTCTGATCTGTAGATCATCGCACCATACTACTCAACCCGGTCACTAGACAATCTCTTTCCCTATGGGACCAAGTTAAATGCAACCTGTTACATTCTCACGTACCTTATGGATGAGCCCAATAATGCAGAGTAAGGCCTCCATTACGTATCTGGCTCTGAAAAAGCCCTGGGTGCAAAGGGCGCTTCATGCAACCTATTCCTCGTATTCTCGAGGGGTGTCTATACTGATCAGCAAATGTGTACCATGTGTAATTCATGATGTTCATTTAGATCCCCAGGGGAACTTTGTTATGGTAGTGTTGAGCATTTATAACAAGAAATATGTCATTGTGAATGTCTATCTGCCTCCTACGAGCCACATACAGATTCTGTACGAGCTCTATGGGAGGCTGGCTCCGCATTGCCCAGCGTATGTTCTATTCATGGGAGACTTCAATGCTACACTGTCCTGTGACCTGGATAGGCCTTCCTCTCAATCTACTTTTGATTCTGATCTCAGAACGTGGGCTCAGGTAACAGAGTTCCAAGAGGCATGGGGGTGGCTTTACTCCCGCAATAGAATGTACTCTTGCTTCTCGACCACATTTAAAACCTCCTACAGAATTGATCTGGCTTTTGCCAATGCTACACTGTGGGCCAGCATTCAGGAGACAGGTTACCTTCCCTCTGGCCTCTCTGACCACCACCCACTTAAATTGACCATTAGGATCGCCTGGTCACGAAGCAAACAACAGTCCCCAACTTTGAGCACCTTTCATCGCTTAGGCGAGAACTGCATCTCCATGTTTCAGACACCACCAGGTTGGGTATACAACATAGCAGACAGAAATACTTTGAGCATGGAGACAGGAATAGCAAACTACTAGTGCTTCTAGCACAGCAGGATAGGCCCTTAGAGGTTATATCAGAAATCCTTTACGGCACGGCAGAAGGCATTTTAGTCACCTCTCAGAAGGATATCCTGTCTACATTTGCCACGTTTTATACCTCTCTGTATGTTTCCTCACTCCCTGACGAGTTTGACCTCTGTTTGACCTATGATCTCTGTGTTGGACACGCTAGCACTGGGATCTCTTTCTGAAGCAGAGAGGCAACTCCTTGTCTCAGAGATCACTCCAGAAGAAGTCACAATGGCCATTAAGTCTTTCCCGGCAGGTAAAACCTCACGGCCAGATGGCCTGCCCATAGAGTATTATAGAACCCACACAGAACTACTTGCCCCCAAACTAGCTCAGATGTTTCAAGTCTGTTTGCAACAGGGCTCCTTACCATCTTCTATGACAGAAGCCCATGTCGTTCTCATTCCAAAGCCTAATAAAGACCCTAAGCCGTGCGCCTCCTACAGACCAATTGCACTTCTCAATTGTGATCTAAAAATGCTAACCAAGTTACTGGCCACTAGACTTAATAGAGTAATGAAATCCCTGATTGACTCTAATCAAATGGGCTTTATGCCCGGTAGGTCCACAGGCATTAATATACGTAGTCTATTTTCTAATATACATGACCCCCATATTAACCAAGGCACTAGGACCATTGCCACCCTTGATATGGAAAAAGTATTTGACACAGTGGAGTGGGTATATCTGTGGGAGGTGCTTAGAAGAATGGGTTTCCCACTGAAATGTATTGCTTGGATACACACACTGTATACCGGTTCCATGGCAAGCATTAAACTGAATGGCTTCCTGTCTCCTTCATTCGTCTTGCAGAGGGGCACCAGACAGGGAGGCCCTCTCTCCCCGACTCTGTTCGCCCTGGCCATGGAGCCTATTTCTGAGGCCCTCAGGAGCTCAGCCAAGGTTCGTGGGCTGGCTGGAGGAGAGAGGGTCTCTCTACGTGGATGATCTGCTGCTTTTTTGAATGACACTGGTGATTGCGGAGCGCACTCGGTATCATGGATGCTTTCTCTGCCTTCACGGGGTTGAGAGTGAACTGACACGAGTCTCAGCTGTTCTCAGTGGATGAGGGGGCCAGGTCCTCCTCACCCTCCTATCTCCCACTCCAGTGGGTTGATCAGTTTACCTATTTAGGTATTATCATCTCAAGAGAGAGTAGGGACTTTGTGCGGCTTAATCTTGACCCTGTTTTGGTAACAATGAAAACCAAACTGAAGGCATGGAGCAATCTTCCCCTTTCCCTCACTGGGCACATCAATCTTATCAAAATGAAAGTCCTCCCTAAATTTACGTACATTTTTCGGAACGCCCCACAATGGCTGACCAAAACTTTCTTTAATTCTCTTAAGCAACTCTTCCTCTCCTTTATTTGGGGGCCTAAGCCGCCTAGATTCAAATACACCACTCTGACAAGGCCTGTGTACAGGGGGGGCTTGGCTCCCCCTGATTGCAACAAGTATTTCTTGGCCACTCAGCTTATGACCACCCATTGGTGGTTACAGCCAGACCTGAACAACTGTGCAGTGGTGCTGGAGGCAGTTATAGTGGGGTCTCTGGCCTAAAACAACTCACCATCTCACCCCTTCTATGCATATCATTATGCAGGCATGGAGAATGGGTGAGGTGCTGAGGGCACCCCAGCTTAACTCCTGGTCTCCTCACCCCCCCCCCCGTGGCTGAACCTTAACCTATCACAGTTCAATACCATCCCCGATCCACAGGCCTGGGCCAAATACAAAATACTGACCCTTGAGCAACAGAGAGCTCACCCCCTTTCACGTTTTAGGCACCACATTTAATGTGCCTGTACGGGCCCATTTTAGGTATCTTCAAATCGCTCATGCCTATAGGTGTCAGTTCTTAGGCTAACCAGTTAAATTGGCATACTCGGAGCTCAAATCCACCCTTTGTGTGAAAGACTTAAGCCGCGTACACACGGGCGGACTGTCTGGCCAACTAAGTCCGTCAGACAATCCGACGGACAGTCCGTCCTACTTTCGAATGAACGGACTTGACCACACACGATGAACAAACAGTCCGCTGAAAGCTTGCGCGATGACGTGTACAGCACGTACGACGGGACTAGAAATCGGAAGTCCAATACACAGCAATGCAACCTTTCGCCGTGTAAATCCTTTCTGAGCATGCGCCATACTTAGTCCGTCCAACTAGCCTACTCACGAGCGGACTGTCCGCTGAAACCAAAGTTGGACGGACTGTATTACGGAAATTCCGAAAGACTTAGTCCGCCAGACTGTCCGCTGAAAAAGTCCGCTGAGGAGGGGCGTGGCTTGGCACGCGACGGAGATGGCCGCCTGAAAGAGGAGCTCCGTGCAGCCTGAAGCCCTAAGCACCTCTCTGCCCAGCACCCAGCGAGGATGAACAAGCAATTTCGCGGATCACAGCACTCACGATCCCGCCGATCGACTGCGGTATCTGCCAGCAGAAATATCTCTGACATATTTCAGAAACAGGCGATGGCACAGCGGGCCCCGGAACGAGGCAAGATGGCGCCGGTTCCCACTGACGGCGATCTCAGTGAGGACTCCCAATCCGCTACGGAGGATAACGGTAGGAGAATGGCTCGACCTGACCATCCCCTCACATATGCAGACATGTCAGGTTTTGCTGCTCACATCAAGGCATCATTTTCAGCGGCCATTACAGACTTGAAAACTAACCTGCTTGTGCTCACTGAAAAGATGGCTACCGCCGAAACAGCAGGGAAGCTCAGAGACAAAGCAATACTCCGCTTAGACAATGTCACCTCCACACATGCTCAGCACTTTATTGAGTTGAACAGGCACATGGAGGACCTCGACAACAGAGGAAGGAGGAACAACATAAGAGTCAGGGGGGTGCCAGAATCAGTGACCGCTGAGCAGATAGTTCCAGCGCTCCAAAGGGTCTTTAATAGTGTACTGGAGAGGCCAGAAGATTCTGCTATTGAATTCGTCCGGGCCCACAGGGCTCTCCGAGCTAGAGGCCCGGATACCTTGCCTCCGCGTGACATAATATGCTGCTTGCAGAACTTTTCCCTAAAGGAGGAAATCATGCTTAAGGCTCGTAGAAACGAACTGATCGTGTTTAACGGCGAGAACATTAAGCTGTTTCAAGATCTCTCGCAAATAACCCTTAAAAATCGCAGAGCCCTGCGCCCTTTGCTGGAGATACTGCGGGCCAGAGACTTACGTTACACGTGGCGCTTCCCCTTCGCCCTCCTGGTATCTCACAATGGCAAGCAATACACACTCCGCACGCCGAATGATCTCCCAGAATTTTGCAACGCTTTGCTCCTAGATCCTGTGGACTTACCGGACTGGTACCAGGAGTATGCACTGCCACCCAGGGAGAGAAGTCCGCCCCATTCCCCCGTGTCAACACCCGACAAGCGCCATCCTAAAAAACAACGTTCGGCCTGGCTGGAGAGCCCTGGTGCGGGCACGCCTCGCAGAAGAGCACACTCCTCGCGGTCCCAGCCTGAGGACTAGAGTTTGACATGTTGAATTACTACGCACAAGTTTCTAGTTTTTGTGGTTCGCCCTCACCGCTTCTTTCCTGGGCAAACAATTGCTACCGTTCCTGCGCTTTCAGTATCACTGTGGATGTTCTAAGACATTTTTGACCTTAGAGACTAGTGCCTTTCCTAGTTTGCTGTGCAATGCTGTCTCACCATTTGACCCCTCAGGTTTATTGTTTTTGGGGGCGCTGTGAGGGTTGTAACAGTCTATTGCTCTATAACCGCAGGACCCTGCAGACATTTGTATTACTTGAGCAGCTACGGGTTCTAAGATGGTTTGGGGTGGGCCATGGGGTATTCCACAGCGTACCTGTGAGGGGGGTGGTGTGTGGTGGTGGAGGGGGGAGGTTGCCCGTTCTTCCTGCCCGCACATCTGTCGGCGGCACCCCCTGATGCTGGCTTTAATATTTAGCAGGTTTGATTCTCAGTTCTTATGCCCGGATTTAGTTTAATATGTTCACCCGTTTAAGAGTTAAGTTTTATACATCTCCTCTTATGGCAGAGAGGATTCTATAGTTAGTTATGTACGCTACAAGGGCTGGGGCTCGGCTCCCTCTGATTTATTGTGGGTTTTTTTTTCCCTCCTTTGCTGGTGTACCCTCTGCGCTTTGGCATTTTCAACTTTTTGCTTATGCCATTGCGCACAGGGTAGTGACCGAGGCTCCGTTTGGGTATCTCCCTTGTCCCCACAAACAGTTGGGGGTCTGTGCGGTGCTTCTGTTGCCGCCCGGGCTCCAGATTTTTTGTCCTGCTTGGACGACTTATTAGTCCAGGTGGGTCGTTACCTCTACCTCCTACTCTACATCTGACTCTCTTTTGCCTTCTTTCTTTCTCTGTTTCCTTTCCCCATTCTCTATCTGTTTCTCTTGGCCTTCTTATTGGTGGAAGCGGTGGGGGTGGAATAATTTCTAAGTCTGTAATTTTTGTTCTCCACAGGTGGGGCCTTTGGACACAGCTCGACATCTCTCTCTGACCTGGACCGATGGCTTACTCGGCACTGGGCACTGCGCCTACGCTGGTGTCCCACAATGTGAAAGGGTTAAACATCCCTGAGAAGCGCTCAACCTTGTTGAGGGAGTTGAAAAAAGGTAGGCCTAAGATCGTCTTCCTACAGGAGACTCATTTTAGAACGGGCCAGGTCCCTAGGCTCACCGACTCCTACTTCACAGAAGCACACCACTCAACTAATGATGTCTCTAAGTCGAAAGGGGTTTCCATCCTACTGAGTAAGGGGGCAAACTTTGAGCTTTCTGACAAACTAGTGGACCCAGACGGGAGATTTATCTTCTTAAAGGGGACCTTGGCGGGTATACCTACTACATTGGCGAATGTATATTTCCCTAATACCTCCCATCTAGCCTTCTGTAGGGGAATGATAAAAGAACTTGAGAGCTTTGGGTCGGGATGCTTGGTCCTAGGTGGGGATTTTAATATCCCACTCAACCCCTTACTGGACACTTCTACTGGGAAGACTTTCGTCTCCTTTCAGACCTTGAAAACAATAAAAACTCTTCTACACACGTTAGACTTGATAGACACATGGCGTTATTTACACCCAGCTGATAAAGACTTTTCATTTTATTCTATCCCGCACGACAGACACTCGCGGATCGACTACCTATTTGTTTCCCAAAGAGACCTACACTTAGTACATGCGGCTCATATAGGAATTCAAACTATTTCTGACCATGCCCCGGTGTCGCTCAGTATCGACTTGGTGCCTACCAATAAAACGCCCCCCATGTGGAGACTGAACTCCTCACTCCTGACGGATCCTTCACTGTTTCCAAAAATTGAAGCTGCCGTAAAAGATTTTTTTGAGCATAACGTAACCCCTGATATTGACCCTTTAGTGCTCTGGGAAGCCCACAAATGCACCGTTAGGGGGACTCTGATGGCGATGGGAGCTCAAAGGAAGAGGGAAAGAGAGGACGAAATTCGACGACTGACTCACACCATTCGTAGTTTAGAAACACTCCATAAGCAGTCTCTGTCCGAACGCTCTGCTGCAACATTACTAGAGACGCGACTGACCCTTAAACAGCTCTTTGATTCAAAAACCAAGCGGCTTCTGTTTCTTCGGAAAAAGATGTATTATGAACAGGGAGACAAGGCTGGACGTTTGCTCGCTAGAGCCCTGAGGGACCTCACAAATAATACCAACATACCAGGTATTTGCAACAAAGACGGTCACGTTGACAGGACGACTGACAAAATAGCCCAACACTTCCACGATTTTTATACTAAGCTTTATAACCTCCCGCCCCAACATAAACCCCCAGACATACAGAGTGTTAGAACACATGCGATACGAGAATACCTACATGACTCGGGACTCCCCGCACTTACACAAGAAGACTCTACTGCTCTTGACGCCCCCATAACCCTAGCAGAACTCAATTTGGCAATCAAGGAACTTAAGACAGGCAAAAGCCCGGGCCCGGACGGATACACAGGCATATACTACAAGACATTCCGTGACATACTGACCCCACACCTTCTGGCCGCTTTGAATTCTTTGACGGAGGGAGGGCAGGTCCCACCGGATTTTCTGTCTGCTCACATTGCAGTTATCTTAAAACCGGACAAGGACCCAGTAAACTGCGCTAGTTATAGGCCGATCTCGCTGTTAAACCTAGATGCCAAACTGCTAGCGAAGATTATAGCTACGAGACTGTTACCTTTTCTTCCCAAACTGATAGGCCCGAGTCAGGCGGGTTTTATGCCTGGAAAGGAGGCCAGAGATAACGTTACTAAGGCCCTGGACCTGATACATGCGGCCCGTGAGCGAAAGATCGAGGGCCTTCTCCTGTCAACCGATGCGGAGAAGGCCTTCGATAGAGTAGCTTGGGATTACATGTTTGAGACTTGTAGATATGTGGGACTGGGACCCGGCATGCTGAACTTGATAGCATCCCTGTACCAGGATCCCTCAGCTAGGTTAAAAATTAACAGTGTGCTGTCTAACAGAGTAAGCATAAGGAATGGCACCCGACAGGGTTGTCCCCTGTCCCCCTTGCTATTCATCCTTACACTTGAACCTTTCATTAGAAAGATCATGACTAACAGGTCGGTGAGAGGTTTCGAGGTCGGAGAGAGGGAGTTTAAGGTGGCCGGTTACGCAGACGATCTCCTATTTTTTGTCACCGAACCACACATAACACTGCCATCCCTTTTAAAGGAATTCACAACGTATGGTTACATATCTAACCTTAAAATAAACTACTCCAAGTCGGAAGCGATGAACATATCATTGCCGGCACAGAAATTGCAACAACTCATGGACAATAGTACCTTCAGATGGGTCACGCATGCCATTAAATATCTGGGGGTTTGGTTAACTCCCAAGGTTGACTCTATTTTCACACATAACTTTGTGCCCCTCCTCCGGTCAATTGAGAAGGACTTGCAAAATTGGCATGCTAAGCTCTTCTCATGGTTTGGTAGGGCTGCTATTTGTAAAATGAATGTCCTGCCTAGGGTACTATACCTAATTCGCGCCCTCCCTGTCAGGATTCCCCAAAGTTTCTTTAGGTCCATACAGGCATTGCTGCTGAAATTCTTGTGGGCGCAGAAAACGCCTCGTATTAGATTCGCTCTATTAATGAGACCTAAACCTCTGGGAGGGTTGGGGGTGCCAAACTTCAAGACCTACTACCATGCCTCCCACATCGCCCGCATTATTGACTGGCACTGTCATGCCGATACAAAGGAGTGGGTGGTGCTGGAAAAGGAGTCTGCCCCAATACCCCTGCTCTTTTCCCCCTGGATCCCGAGATCCGTGTACCCTTCGCGCCTAAAAAAACATCCCTTAATAGGGACAACATTGGACGTTTTCCACTTACTATCTAAACAAGACAGATTTACCACACCCTTAGGTCCCCTCACGCCCTTACAAAACAATCCAGAATTCACCCCAGGATTGGGGAACCAATTGTTAAGATCCAACAACAAACAACACCCCCTCCTTGCACTTCACTGTTTCAATGAGGGAGTTATGAAGGACTTTTCAGACCTGAAAACTGACAACGATATACCCGACATGCCCCTGTGGACGTATTTCCAAATACGTTCTTATGTTAATCGACAGTCTAGTAAGCATTCTTTTGCTAGAGACCTCACGGAGTTGGAGTCGGTGTGCCTCAAGGGGGACAGGGTTCTAAAAACAACCTCTACAGCCTACGAGTGGCTACAGCACCTAAAAGCAACAACGAGCGACCGGTTCAGAGAGAGATGGTCGGAAGACCTGAATGTAAACATTTCTGATGTCCAATGGGAGAGGGCTTGCTCACTGGCTCATAAGTGTTCCATCAGTACAAGGATGCAGGAGACAGCGTACAAGGTACTTACCCGCTGGTATGCTACACCCGACAGAATACACAAGTGGTATCCTTTGTCGAGCGACTTATGCTGGCGTTGTCAAAAGGATAAGGGTACTATATTACATATTTGGTGGACGTGCGAAAAGATAAAGCCATACTGGGATGCAGTGATTGGGCAGGTGCGTCGAATCACGGAGACCAGGCTTACTTTAGATGCTGCGTGCTGTTTACTCAACATTACCAACTTCTCTATGAAGAAGTACAAAAACTCCTTATCTAGACACTTAATCAATGCGGCTCGGTCACTTGTTCCGCTACACTGGAAGACCACTCGCACTCCCTCCCTGAAAGAATGGTTACTCAAAATTTCTTACATTGGTGAGCTGGAAGACACCAAAGCACAATCGGAGGAAAACATTGAACGCTACCATAAGACCTGGTCTCCCTGGTTCGAGTACCGGCTCTCGCCGGAATTCAAGTCTTTGGTCAGGGGACCTGGAGTTTGACCTGGCAGAAATACAAAGTTACCGTGGTCTGGATTGATGACCCTCCACTATGATACTTATTACATGCTGTATACAATGTCCTTAGTCCACCGGATCCCCCACCGTTTTTCCTGCTGACTCAACTTTCTCTTTCCTTTTTGTTCTCCTTTTTTCCTGTTTTTTCTTATTCTCCTTTATCTCACAAAGTATAGATATGTTGCGCTGCTCATTGTTAGCCACAATCTGTATGGCCAATTAGCTGTGCTGCTAACCCTGGTTTACAGTCCTGTTCAGATTTGAGCTGATAGATAATTCTTGTTTTGGACATAACCTGATACACTTATTGATTGGTAATTTGTATTCTTATGCCTTATTTTTGTCTAACTCCACTCCGAGTCTGTACTTTACCCCTGTACTGTTTCTACCTTTCAATAAATATATTTCTTGAATGTAAAAAAGAAAAAGTCCGCTGAAGCCCACACACGAGCGGACTGTCCGCTGAAATGTGTTTCAGCGGACTAAGTTGGACAGACAGTCCGCCCGTGTGTACGCGGCTTCAGAGAAATCCTTATGATCCTAAATATTGTCTGCTGGGGCTGGTGGAACAACTGTCAATGCTCAGAGCGAGGAAAATATGCATATCTCTGCTATTGTACTATGCTTGTAAGGCCATTACGATGAACTGGAAACAATCATCTCCCCCTTTGTCAGATTCTGGAAAAGCCTAGTGAATGCCAGTTTACCCTTGTATAAAACCACCTACTCGGGCAGGGGTTGTCCACAAAAATTTGAAAAGCTATGGACCTGTTGGCTAGATGATAATACCATGGCAACTGATGCAGTAACCAATTCCTAGATTAACAGTATATCTCTAGTAGGGATGAGCTTGGTGTACGACTCGAACGCATGTTCAAATCGAACACGGGCCATTCGCCTGTTCGGCGAATTCAGAACTTTGTGGACCGTTCACACCATATTCGTGTGGCGCGAGTGGCCCACAATGCACTACGCTATCGCAGTGCATTGCTGGCTCATGATTGGCCAAGCATGCACTTGCTTGGCCAATCACATCGCCAGTGGTGAGCAGAGCCAGGATGCCTGTGGACAATTATAGCTCAGAGGGGTTTAGTACACGCCCCACACTATATAAGGCCGCCAGCGCGGCGGCCTTGTGTAGTGTGTTGGCGTGCAGGGAAAGAGCAAGATAGGCAGGGACAGTGCAATTTTGCTTGGGAACCTAGCGATGTTAAAGTGGGTGTTGTGTGCCTCCTGCACATTATACACCTGAAGCTACCCCTTATTGCTGGTGCTGTTCTGTTTCTGTAACACAGGCATCTGCAGCATTTACAGTGGGTGCTGTGTGCCTCCTGCACAGTATACACCTGACGCTACCCCTTATTGCTGGTGTTGTTCTGTTTCTGTAATACAGGCATCTGCAGCAGTTAGAGTGGGTGTTGTGTGCCTCCTGCACAGTATAACCTGAAGATACCCCTTATTGCTGGTGTTGTTCTGTTTCTGTAATACAGGCATACTATAGACACCCCCCAGGCATGATATTTAAAGGAAGATTTCACTTTTTTTTTCCACTTTAATCGTCATTAAAATCAGTGGTCCCGAAAAAACTGCCATTTTAACAAAAGAATGTTTGCATTGATCCATGTCCCCTGGGGCAGGAGCTGGTCCCCAAACCCTTTATAGGACAATATCTTACATATTAGCCTTTAAAATTAGAACTTTTGATTTCGAACATTCGAGTCCCATAGACTTTAATGGGGTTCTAAAGTTCGTGCAAATTTTAGGTCCGTTCGAAGGTTCTGGTGTGAACCGAACCAGTGGGCGTTCGGCTCATCCCTAATCTCTAGTCTGTAAGTATATTGGCCCAACTACTCTTATGTTGCATTATAATGTTGGTACCAATTTTAGTACAGATTCTCCTAAACTGAACCTCTCCCCACATTGGAGTTATAGTATGTTAGTTTGTTTATGTTGTATGTTGTGCCCTGTTCCGGTATGTTGCCGCACCAGAAGAACTTCCCCTGCGTTGGCAAAGGTTTGGCCTCTGCATGGGCTAATTTTGTATGCTAATGAAAAATGTATTAAAAAAGATTTTGCAAAAAAATAGAGGTAACTGTTATAGACAAAATCACAAAATATGAATCCCTCTGGGCACTGTGGGTAACACATTATCTTCCACCTAATTTTGACAAATCCCTATCACTCCCATGATTGGCAACCGCTAGACTTTTATCAACACTACATAGAGAGAAGGGATGCCACCGCTCCACCGCTCCAGGCAGATCGACAGGTACACAAAAGACCTCTCCTCCAGGAATAAAGAGCCCCGGGTGCCGGAAAAGGCATACAGCCAATAAAGGTAACTAGAAAACTCTGGACAGCGGCATTCCAAAAGAAAGTTTCTTGTGCCTTTTATTGTAAAAACAGGATCACACTGTACAAACCACAGCAAAGCAATACAGGTTAACGTGCTTCACACTACCAAAAGTGCTTACTGACATGAGTAAGTACTCTTGGTAGTGTGAAACGTGTTAGCCTGTATTGCTTTGCTGTGGTTTGTACAGTGTGATCCTGTTTTTACAATAAAAGGCACAAGTAACTTTCTTTTGGAGTCTGGCTGTCCAGAGATTTCTAGTTACTTTCTCTTTCAATACATACGCTGGAGCACCCAGGCCCCCTCAGTTAAACCCATCCAGTACCAGTTAATTCCGGTCAGATTAACAAAGAATAACAGAAGGCGAAAGCTCAAGGGTGAAGAAAACATCAGACCAGTATCTTATTGTTAAAAATCCTGCGTAAGGAAGGTGAAAAGAGAAAGAAGAAAGGAGAAAGTGGGACTAGGATAGGAGAGGGAAAGGTGTGGGGATGGAGGTTATACAGGGATCAGGGTCGTGGTTCCATTCGTGAAAATATTAAGACCGTAAGTGCCCTGGATAGAGCGGAACTTTTATGTACTGGGCCCATGGTTCCCAGGTCAACTCAAATTGTTGGGTGGTATTCCGCAGTTTAGCTACTGTTTGTTCCTGAACCATAATCCCAAAAATGTTGTGCCTGGCAGCCAAGAGGGATACCTGAGAGGTTTTCCAGGCCTTTGCTAATGTGATCTTGGCTCCCAAGCACATGAAGAAAATTAGTTGTTGAGTGTGCTTCGGTGTGTTGTGTAACCTGCGGTTCAACAGAATATACGAAGGGTCCTGAGGGATTGGAGCCCCCGTAACCTTTCGCACTAGGTGCAGAAATCTGTTCCAGAAATATTGTGTGCGGGGGCATGTCCACCAGCTATGGAGCATCATGCCTAAATGACCACATCCTCTGAAACAGAGGGGTGAAGTCTCTGGGAACATCTTGTAAAGTCGTACAGGGACATAGTACCACTTTGTTAGAATTGTGATGTTAGCTTTGATCAATGAAATGTTCAGAATACCTTTAGATGATCGTCTGAAGACTTGAAACCACGTCTCCGGATCCAGCTGGATGTCCAAATCCCCTTTCCAAGAGCGGGCATAAGCCGGCTTGTCATTCCTATCTGGATTTCTAGTTACTTTTATCAACACTACACTTTATTCCTCCTCTAAAGGTACCCGGGGTCCCCCATCCCTCTCCCTTCCCTTGTTTCTCTCCTCTAGGCTCTCTCCCCTTCTCATACATCCTCCTACTCCCTTCTACTATGTGATTTTTATTTTGGTAGCCTCTTAAGAATGATAATAGACAGCCTGCTTGAGCTGATCTTCTACCAACAGTTATATATAGCTACCGTTGTATTATACTAATATCTTCAGTCCACTATTGGACCACTGTTTGTATTGCTTATACCTTTCAATAAAAACTTTGAACAAGAAAAAATATCCTGTTCACTTTGCGTTGCTTCATTTGTGTGAAATACTTGGTGTTCCTGCCAGTCCCTCAGCTTACCTATTAAAAACTGATCACACTAGGCATGAGAACACAGCATGATCAGTTTTCTGGCTGTGCTGGAAACTCAGTCTGCTCTCCTCCAATCATCAGACTTGAATGGGTAATTTTACAAGATGAGAGTTTATGTATACAATAAAATATTCAGAATAACTAGGCCTTGTACATGAGGCCTAACTTTGCCCAGCCCAAAGTATTTACTCCCCATCCTGATTCCACAATATTTTCTTCAAATAAGTGACCCTGCACAGAGCATAGCTACCTGCCAAAAGGCAACATTTTTGCCCAATGACCACATAAAATCTTTACTACATAAAGCTGCAAGAGATCATGGAAAACTGAAATAGAAGCCAATATGAAGTCAATGATTTTACCTACTGACTTCATCACATTGTATTTTTTTCCAAACTGCAATAGCAAGTTGCTTGGAAATACTCTTTAAATGTAAAGTCGTTGTTAAGCCACTTTATGCCCTTTATTCCATCCTCTCTGTTTAATAATCCTATGGGCCCCTGTGTCTGTGTTTAAAAAAAATAAGCCATTATTGGCAAGTTTACATGCTTCCATTATCATCAGCTCTCCTCTATCTTCAGTGCCCGCCCCCCTCCCCTCTTGCTGCTGAAATTTCATTTAAAGTTTTATACCATCCTCTGTTAAATAATCCTATATGCCCCTGTGTTTTATAAAAATAAGCCATTCTTTACCTTTTTTCAGAAAGGCGATTGACGCTCATGTAACTCTCCTCCTCTCTGCTCGTCCTGTCTTACAGCTGCAGTGGGCAGGGTTGAGGATTCCCCACTGACCTTAGTTGGGAGGGGAGGAGGAGAGCGAGTCACGTGATCAGTGATCGGCACTTTGAAAACAGGTAAAGAATGTTTTATTTTTATAAGGCACAGACACAGAGGCACATAGGATTATTAAACACAGAGTATAAAACTTTAAATGAAACTTCAACAGCAAGAGGGAAGGGGGGCGGCCACTGACACAGGAGAAGACAGGCAAGGAAGAAGGGGGGAAAGGGGGAGAGGACGGGAGACACATAAACTGACGGTGTCAGGGCTCAGCAGCCATGATAAACCATGGTCAGTTTACAGGGGGGAGTGCAGAACAAGGCAGGATCAGCCAGGTTTTTTTTAGATGATAGAATGGGCCAAATTACAGAGCACAAGCACTATGCTTTGTAACATGCTTTAGGGGGAACAGGATCAATATTTTTATTTTTAGGTTAACAAATGCTTTAAGCAGTTTGTTAAATGTAAAATCAGCTATGAAACTTACTTGAACAATAATATGGTACCTTTATGTACAGGAAAGTATTTAAAATGCAACATGCATTTTTTATCTCCATTTAGCACTTCATTACTGTCATTTTCATCAATAATTTCAGAAACAAACAATTGTGTGAGGTCTAATAGTCAATTCTTGTTTACAACCAGGATATATGTGTGGCTTACAGACTAGCTTAATAGCTGATGGATAGTGTTGCAAGTAAAATCAGAAGTGCCTGCAGATGTACTAAAACTACTGCAAAATGTAGGGGAGAACAAGGGCAAACCTTTATAGTGTGTCAATAAGTCTTTCGGCAAAAGACATTTATTGGCGTTGTTGTGTCTCAGCGCAGTAAACCTAAGAGATAGACCAACAGTGATATCACATGATTTGTTCTTACTTTCTATCTTATGTTCACAATAAGGAATGTCATTTGCAGGAGTTATATGTGGCTGTCTTACTTGCTGCATACAAATGACAAGATTCTTACAAGGTTTAGTTTGCCGTACTCCTGCACAGTTTATTGCCCAGCAATTTCTTGCAGGCTGGCATGACTGTAATTTAAATGCTAAGATTTTTAACTTCTCTGCTGCAGTCCTCATAAATGCAGCTTTATCAAATTTTTAAAGCCTTTGCCTAATAAGCAGTTTAGGACTATAAGAGATCACAGTACACAGCTGGGTGCACAATATCAAACTCATCCATTTACTCCATTAATACCTTACGCAGTAATAAAAAGCCAACAACAACTTAAACCTACATTGCTGTTTTAATTTAAACAAATGATGGGAAACAAGACAGCTGGGAGATAGCATTGTAGCTGGCTGGAAAAAAAAAATAGAAATTAAAGAATTGGTTATACTACTAATTAGACATGAACTGTTTTTTTCTAGTGTAAATATATCTTGGGATTTCATGGAGATAGTTTTCAGTGGTGAATGAAGAAAAATCACACAGAGGGGGTAATTTACGAAAGCCGTGCTCCATTAGTAGAGGTGTACGGCGAGGCGCAATGCACATTTCCATATTTATGAAATGGTGCACCGGAAACAGAGCGCAAATCCCCCATTTACTATAGAAATCTTGGCGCACGGGAGAATGCAATCTGTGCGCCACTATGGATATGGTGCGCAGCTTCTCCAATTCAATATTGACAGAAGATGGAGGTGCCAATATTATGGGGTGATGTGAAGTGATGTGAGGAAGTTTTGTAACAACTGCCCAAGTAACAAATATGCCCAAAATAGAATGAGAAAGTAACTTTTTCAGAGAAAACCTCCTGTGCCTGCAAGTACGTTTAGAACTGCGTGAGAGCAATGTAAGCACTGCGCTCGTTCACATGAGTTTGTTCACTGCATGGCCAAAATCTTAGTAAATGTTAAGCAACATACATACAATTGCATGGGTTGAATGGGCACACCTCTAAACTTGACAATTTTTTTTTTTTTTTAACAATGGTTCACCTTTATGTATTTTTTTCTGGAGATTTGCACACAGGTCATGTTAGCATGTTACGTTGCCAACATGTGACATGCACCTTGTTAAAATTATGTAAAAAGACTCTCGCTCCTCTAGCTCCTCCTAAAAGGGCATTTAACCTTCTCCCTCTAATGCATATGATTTCCTTGGGCTAGCTTTTGCTTTTAAAGGGGAACTCCACACTCCATTCTCTAATGCGCTTGTCTCCCCCCTCTAACCCCTTGGATTTCCATGGGCTAACGTTTGCTTTTAAAGGGGAACTCCACACTCCATTCTCAAAAGGCTGTGAGCTGCCTTCACCAATCCAAACCACATCCTTTTTCAGAGCATACAAAAGAGTCAGCTAGGAAAGAGGCCATAAGAGCAATCGCCCAACCCCCTCCTGAAGCATACAAGGCCAAATGCACTCAACATAGCTAGTTGCCTTTGGGGTATTTTTTGCACTGAATCTAATTTATTTAACATCTAACTGGTTGCAGTGTATGGTCACCTTTAAAGATCAAGATCTGAAAATATTATTTTATTGGGTTTAGAAACACTTCTCTGTTCTTTGCAATATATCGAAAGATTTGGGTAAAAAAAAAAATACATCACTCAAAGAAATTCTCATAGGGGGTGCACGACCCCCTCTTGTTTTGTATCATTTACTCCATGAGCTTCTCCAAATTTTCTTTAGAAGATGCAGCCAAGTGGGCTCTATATAAAAGATATGGTGGGCATGTCCTAAGATCTGTCTTCTAGATCAGAATACTTTAACTCAGTAATCAGATTCAATAATTCAGCAATCAAATTTCTAGATTAATTAAATAATTCATTCTAAGATATACACCAAAGCCATAAAAAGTGAATTCAAGGCAACTAAACAGCTAAAATGTCAATAGATCATGTATGAAAATCCCCTGTTGTCAAATGTGGCCTAACTAAATGCAAACTCTCTGGGAGGAACTTACTAAAACTAGTGTCGGACTTCCGGTTCCAGCGCCGCATGTGTTAGCTGCGCCTTCTTACAGTTCCTGCTCCGGGCACCCTAAATTGGCCTAGAAATTTAGCCTGAGTGGCCCCCCAGCCTAGGCACCACCACCGGGTGTTCCTCCTCACCATCCGGGCACAGATGGACCGATTTGTGGAGAATACCGGCGCCCGTTCATACGCGGCCGCGGCAGCTTCGTCGAACAGGCCGCAAATCGAGCCCCCGGCTTTGGCCTACACTAACGCTGGAACGAACGCACAGGTGTCAGACATGGAGGTTAGTGGCGCTGCTGCTCCGGCTCTCCCTTCCTCCGCCCGAGGGACAAAATCCTTCACTAGGCCAGCACCAGACCCCGCCAGTGGTCACTCTCTGCCACAGCCCCAGCGGGGATGAAGGCCACATGCATCGCATCACACAGGCTGTGGCAGCTCTCCTTACCCCCATGATAGCAGCCTCTGGGGAGAAGGCAGTTAACGCTGGCATGCAACAGCTAAAAACACAACTTACATTTGGCGGTTATCCCATCCGATAGATAGGGAATTTACTTTTTACTCTAACCCCCACAAGGATCTGACTAGGATAGACTATTTTTTTGGCTCCGAAAATCTTCTTCCCCTGATCTCTGACTCTGAGGTGGGGGAAATAGCTATTTCTGATCACGCCCCCATAACTCTCACATTGGACCGTCTAGATCTCCCGCCTCATCCTAACATTTGGCGCTTCCCCTCATTCCTGAACGGTAACACTGACTTTAGGGACTATATGGAGCGTTCCAGGGAGGAGTTCTCCTTAGCCAACTCCCCCCATCTGGGTGACCCAAACCTCCTTTGGGATGCTGAGAAAGCATTCCTGAGGGGTCGGATCATATCATATGCCTCTTCTTTTAAACGACACGCCATGGTCAAGTTTAAATCAGCTAGTACCTGACTGCACAAAGCCAAAATCTCCCTTGCCACCTCTACATCCTCTGCGGACAGGGATGAATGGTCTGCCGCCAAATGCTCCTTTGACTCTTGGGCCTCTACCCTTGAGCTCACTAAAAAAAAGCACACTTTGACGCCACCCTACACAAGTTTGGGAACAAGTCTGGGAAGCTCCTCTCCAGACTCTGCAAGGGCCCCACCCGGCCGACTCACATTACCTCCCTTCGGGACAAGTCGGGGACCATCCACTCCACCCCCCTGATATTAATAAGACTATGCTGGAATTCTACTCAGTCCTCTATGACCCAGACCCGATTGATGAGACCACTGCCCGCTCTTTCCTAGATAAAGTCCACATACCTCGCATCTCTCTAGCCCAGCTAGAATCCTTGAACTCCCCTATCACGTTAGATGGAATAGAACGCACCATTAAAAGCCTTCGCCCTTCCAAAGCTCCTGGCCCTGACGGGTTTAACGGTGAATTCTACAAAACTCTCCTTAACATTATGGTACCCATACTGCACTCAGTTTTATCTGGCATCTGGTCGGGAGGTCCATATCTGCCTACGGATAACCAAGCTATTATCAAGCTTCTTGCCAAGAAAGGAAAATACCCCTTGGAACCAGGTTCCTACAGGCCCATCTCATTCGCTTAACCTGGATGTTAAAATCCTATCAAAAATCGCAGCCTACAGGCTGGCGGACATCCTCCCTGATCTCATACACTCTGCCCAATCCGGTTTTGTTAAAGGGCGTAAGCCCACTTTGAACATACGTAAGGTGCTCTTGGCCCTTGAACAAGCTAAACGGGACCCAAAGGGAGATTACGCCATCATTACCCTAGATGCAGAAAAAGCTTTCGATAATGTCAGCTTTGACTGGCTTTCACTGTCCCTCGCCAAAATGGATTTTTCGGGGCCCCTTCTGTCATCTCATCAATTCCATGTATTCGGCCCCCTCAGCTAGGGTGGTGTCAGCGGGACTCCTCTCTGAGGAATTCCGCCTCCACAAGGGTACTAGGCAAGGCTGCCCTCTGTCCCCCTTACTATTCAATATCGCCCTGGAACCTCTCTCCAGATATCTTTCCCAGGCCGCTCCCTTACGAGGCATCTCTGTTGGATCTTTTGAGCTCCGTACATCCCTCTTCGCAGACGACATCCTCATTTTCACATCAAGTCCTGCTACTGACATTTTACACATTAGAAATATTTTCAACATCTTCAGGGTATGCTCAGGACTCCGCATCAACTATGCCAAAAGCGAAATCCTTCCTATTGGTACCCACCCCTCACCCCCTTGGACGCACCACTTTCTATTCCAGGTGGCTCTGACACATATCACTTACTTGGGAATAAAGTAAGTTATTCCCAAGTAAGTGATATGTGTCAGAGCCACCTGGAATAGAAAGTGGTGCGTCAAAGGGGGTGAGGGGTGGGTACCAATTGGAAGGATTTCGCTTTTGGCATAGTTGATGCTGAGTCCTGAGCATACCCTGAAGATGTCGAAAATATTTCTAATGTGTAAAATGTCAGTAGCAGGACTTGATGTGAAAATGAGGATGTCGTCTGCGAAGAGGGATGTACGGAGCTCAAAAGATCCAACAGAGATGCCTCGTAAGGGAGCGGCCTGGGAAAGATATCTGGAGAGAGGTTCCAGGGCGATATTGAATAGTAAGGGGGACAGAGGGCAGCCTTGCCTAGTACCCTTGTGGAGGCAGAATTCCTCAGAGAGGAGTCCCGCTGCCACCACCCTAGCTGAGGGGGCCGAATACATGGAATTGATGAGATGACAGAAGGGGCCCGAAAAACCCATTTAGGGAAACTTCCCTCCTCCCTTTACCACCTTAACTTCCCCCCTCTTTTCACTAAACTTAATCAGGAGTTGTCTAACTGGATGGATCTCCCCTGTCGCTCATGGGAAGGTGTCACCTTGTCAAAATGATTATCTTTGCCAGACTGCTGTACCCTCTGCAAACTATTCCCTTATTGCTTAAACATAAAGATGTTTCAGCCCTTAACTTGCAAATCTCCAAATTCTTATGGCAAGGCAAAAAGCCCCGTATAGCATTCAAGAAACTGCACCTTCCTAGGATTGAAGGGGGAATTACCTTACCTCATATTAGAATGTATAACCTTGCTTGTTTGCTTAGGACCAGTCTGGATTGGATAGCTCAACAATCACGTCACTCAAACTTTGCTCTGGAATCTGCCATGGCTCACCCTTATTCTTTAGTAGCCCTCCTCCATTGCAAGTGGAAAGCTGTCCCTCCCCCGCTTCAACACAACCTTCTGCTGCGGGACACGGCACTGGCCTGGAGAGAGGTCAGAAAAATCCTCAAGCTCCCGGCGTTCATTTCCTCCCATATGCCGATCCAAGGTAATCCTGCATTCCTTCCTGGTCTCCACTACAAATCCTACGAATTATGGGAGCAATATGGACTCTCCAAATTTTCCACACTTTGTGATCCCTCATCTGGGAAACCGCTGCCCTTCTCGTCCGTGTCATCTCTGTTCTCCTTACCTACCTCCCACGCTTTCTACTACAAACAATGCGTCAGCTTCCTCTCCAGCACATGTAAAGCGGAATCTCTGAGATTCAAACCAAGCTTCCTGGACCGTCTGCTTCAAATTGGACAATACTCCATTTCAGATATATACAAACCTCTCCTATGGGACTTCTCTCCACCGCTCTTGTCTTCGTCTGTGGCCAACTGGCGCAAAGACTTCCCAGATCCTGACTTAGTCGAGAAACCCCTACATGGCCTCCAGGAGGTCCTCCGCCTCACCAAATGAAACCTGGAGAGAAACCCAGCTAAAAATAGCTCACCGGGCGTATGTCCCGTTCCTCTCCTCCAAATCCAATGCGGATGGAACCCTCTGCCCACTATGCTCGGCTCCTAGACCCTCTCTATCCCACCAATTTTGGTCATGTTCCTTCATCTCCTCTTTCTGGGACCAGGTTATAACTTTCTGTCATGGTTATGCAGTGATCTTCCTGTTTGCTTACCTCCCCTCATGTGTTCAGGCTAAGAGGCCAGCCACTTCCACCTGGTGGTTTTTATAACCTCTCCTCTAAGCATGGCTCCACCCCAGGCCCTATCAGGGAACCTTATATTAACCTGTACAGTGCAAGTCAACAGTGCTAATAAACCATTGTGTATTCCTTTGTGTGTTTACCTTTCTGTTACCTGCTGTGTGCTCTTCTGTTGTTCCGTTACCGACTTTGGCGTGTCTTTGACTATCCCTGTTTGCCTGTGATCCTGACCTTTTGGCGTGTCCCTGACTATTCCTGTCTGCTTGTGGCCCTGACCTTGGCTTTGTCCCTCACCATCCCTATCCTCCAGTTGCCTACTGTGGGTATGAACTGGGGGACCCTGGGGGTCGCGACCTGGAGCCAGTTGCAGCCAAGTCCATCCTCACCACGCGAGGCTCTGGTGAACACCTGCTGGCTCTTAGACTCCGCACCCCAGGGAATCTTACGCTCTAACCCCGGTGGGACCTGTCTTCCGTCTGCAGCAGTCAGCCGTAGGGTCCACAACTCCTGATCCCCACGGTGTGCATCTGTCACCTCGCCTCAAGGTGACCTGACAGTTTGATCAGCCATGGACCCGGCTGACGTGCCGCTTCCTGCAGATGATCCATTGCAGAGCTTAGTTCGCAGACTTGAGACCCAAGAATCGCATCAGACCCAGGTGATGCGATTCCTTCAGGATTTGCCATCCCGTGTTGAACAGGTTCAGGCCTCATTAGGACCCCCGGTTTAACAACCTCAACCGCTATCTGCCGCTGCACCTATCGCATCAGTCGCAGCCACACATTCATTACAACTACCAGCTCCGGCCCGTTTCTCTGGGGACTCCAATGCTTGCAGGGGGTTCCTTAGCCAGTGCACAATTCATTTTGAACTTCAGCCCCAAAACTTCCTGTCAGATCGGGCAAAAGTTGCATATATCATATCCCTCCTGTCTGGTGAGGCGTTAGCTTGGGCTGCCCCTCTGTGGTAACTGAATGATCCAGTGGTTTTTAGCCTGTCTGATTTCTTGAAACTTTTTCGGAATATCTTCGAGGAACCGGGTCGTGTCTCCTCAGCAGCTAGCACTCTTTTATGTCTCCGTCAAGAGTCCGTGTCTGTGGGACAGTATGCTCTTCAGTTGCGTATCCTCACAGCTGCATTGAGCTGGAATAACGAGGCCCTAGTTGCAACCTTTTTACATGGCCTCTCTGATAGAGGGAAGAATGAATTAGCAGGAAGATCCCTTCCTGCTGATCTGGACAGTGTCATCACCTTGTGTAACCAGATCGATATTCGCTTTCAGGAGAGGGCTCTGGAAAAAAGACGCCAGCACTCCCCATTCTTTAGGCAGCCTGAGCCCCCAGTCCCTTCTCTTCGATCCGAGGAGCACCCCCTGCCTACCAAGGAACCTATGCAGTTGGGCTGGACTAAGTCATCTCCCGAAGAACGTGCTAGGCGCAGAACTCTGGGCCTATGTCTCTATTGTGGGGCCAAAGGTAATTTCCGTGACACTTGTTCTCTTCGTCCGGAAAAACGCTCAGGGCTAATACATCTGGAAGGTGGAGTATTAGACCCTGAAATATCACCTTCACCTTCTCATCTTCTCCTTTCTGTGTTGCTTCATGTCGGTGTTTCCTCTCGTTCGGTCTCAGCACATCTGGATTCCGGAGGCGCTGCCAATTTCATGGATTGGGAAACTGCATCCTCCATGAGACTTACCCTTTTGCCCCTTACAACACCATTGGTGGTCTTGGCGATTGATGGCATGGTTCTCCAAGGGGGCCCTATCCGCTTTCAGACTCTTCCTGTTAAGATGTCAGTAGGGACACTCCACCAGGAGTGGATATCCTTCTTTGTCTTACCTAAGGCTTCATCTCCTATCATATTAGGTCTTCCTTGGTTACGGCTCCATTCTCCACACGTTGACTGGTCTGCTGGACAGATCCTGGCTTGGGGTTCCTCCCGTTCCTCTTCCTGCCTACTCAAGGGTACCCCAAAGGAGAAACTTCCTGTTACCACCATCCCAGTATCTTCTGCTCTTCCCGCTGTATATAGCGATCTCTGGGATGCGTCCTGCAATAGTCGGACTGATGCACTCTCTAGATCATGTGGTACTCTGGATGAGGGGCCCACCTATGAACCTGAGTCGATCATTCACTCCAGTTCGCATAACCATTTACCTTTGCCTGTCCCTAATCTTCCTTGGACGCACAGCCAGGCTAACTTGTCTGCAAGTTCCCCAGTTGCTATGCCCTGTGATGCGATTGAGATGGTCGCTACACCTGACAATACTATTTAGTCGACCTCTGCACCAGTTATGCCAGTCCAGCCCATGCCAATGAGCTTCCTGCTTCTTGTTCGGAACCTTCGGTGACCTGGCCTCACCCTACTGCTACTATGTCCGTTCTAACCCGTTTAAGAGGCTCAATCCATCCTTTGGATAGAATACCTCATTCGGCCAGGAGGGGTTTTCAATCTTTTTCTCAGGGTTCTCTGCATTCTGTTTGTGTTGCAGCTATCCAGCTTGACTCTTGTGACATGTCACCTTCTAACCAACCTGACCTCAGGGATCCACTGACCTCTGCCCAGTCTGGTGGTCCTGTTATGGATGCCCAACTCATTTTTAAGGGTGTGGGGGACCCTGCTCAGACTCCTGATCTTCTCATGCCCTTACCCATTCCTAAAAAGCCTTTAGTCCTCAAGTCCTCTCGTCCTCCCCCTACCTCGGTTTCCGTCTCTGAGGATAATCTAAAATATGAGGTTAGTCAAGTTTTGGATTCCCGGCTCCGTAAAGGCATTCTTCAGTACCTCGTACTTTGGAAAGAGTTGGGCCCTGAGGAGAGCTCTTGGATCACTGCATCTGAGGTCTTTGCTCCTCGTCTGTTGAGGAGGTTCCATCTGGAGTTTCCCTTTAAGCCTGGACCCAGGCGGGGGAGGGGGAGGCCTCGTAAGGGGGAGGGTACTGTCATGGTTATGCAGTGATCTTCCTGTTTGCTTACCTCCCCTCATGTGTTCAGGCTAAGAGGCCAGCCACTTCCACCTGATGGTTTTTATAACCTCTCCTCTAAGCATGGCTCCACCCCAGGCCTTATCAGGGAACCTTATATTAATCTGTGCACTGCAAGCCAACAGTGCTGATCAACCATTGTGTATTCCTTTGTGTGTTTAGCTTCCTGTTACCTGCCGTGTGCTCTTTTGTTGTTCCGTTACCGACTTTGGCGTGTCTTTGACTATCCCTGTTTGCCTGTGATCCTGACCTTTTGGCGTGTCCCTGACTATTCCTGTCTGCTTGTGGCCCTGACCTTGGCTTTGTCCCTCACCATCCCTATCCTCCAGTTGCCTACTGTGGGTGTGAGCTGGGGGACCCCGGGGGTCGCGACCTGGAGCCAGTTTCAGCCAAGTCCATCCTCACCACACGAGGCTCTGGTGAACACCTGCTGGCTCTTAGACTCCACGCCCCAGGGAATCTTACGCTCTAACCCCGGTGGGACCTGTCTCCTGTCCGCAGCAGTCAGCCATAGGGTCCACAACCTTGCGGTGCACTCCTGATCCCTACAGTGTGCATCTGTCACCTTGCCTCAAGGTGACCTGACACTTTCATATTAGAGATCACCCTATTGAAATTGCCCAAGGACCCCCTCCTACTGATATTTGGCTACTGGGACCCTATTTTGCTACCCTGGTCTCTATTCTCAAAGGCCTCTACCCCTACAAGATCGGCCGTCCATCCTCCCTCCAGAGACTGGATCCTGATTTGCCTACTCATCGCTAGATGTCTTATCCCCAGGAACTGGATTTCTCCTCAAAGCCCGGCCATCTCCCAGCTCAAGCAAGAAACTCTTACCCTCCTATATAGAGAACATCTTCTCACGGACTTTAAAAATCCCAAATCCAGATCTCGCTTTTTTCTACGATGGCAAGCTTTCATTTTCTCAGCCCTCTCTTCGGATGACCAATGAGCTATACCTACTCTCTCCTTCTCCTTTGATGAGCCGATCCCTGAGGAATAGAAACCCTACATATTTCCCTGGTTTTCGTTTCAATACTCATTGCATACCTTCGGGACTACTTCATCAGGACTTTTCAATTGACAGCCCTCACCCCCCCCCCCCTCCCTTCCTTCCCTGTTCTTCCAAGTTGTAACCTCTTCCATCATATCAACCATTTCCCACTTTTCAGTGGTTAGTACACAGATCCATCCAGTTTTCTATGTATTATTAATTTGCGTAGATACTGTATTCTAGTATTAGATTATTTTTCACAAGAAAACGACCTTAGTCTCACTAAATGAGCCTTCTTGTGCTACACAGGCTGTTCATCCTCCTATGTTGTTAGCTGTTCTGGCTTGTACACCTGTTATGATAATTGTCATTAAGTGCTCTGCTCATATGATACCCATTGTTCTTTTCTTTGTCTCATTTATTCCACTGCTGTACTGCCTGGAAAATGACTGATGGTAACCTGTACAAATGTCTTTTGTTTAATTCCTCAATAAAAACATGTTGAAAAAAAATAAAAAATAGTGTCAAGGAATGTCTGTGAGACATCTGGCTAATAGAAATGTGCATGTACCCATACCCATAAATCTCTGTAGAATGGCAATCAGGAATGAGCATGCGTTCAGGAATGCACGTGGGCACGCACATATTTAACCACTTAAGCCCCGGACCAATATGCAGCTAAAGGACCAAGCCCCTTTTTGCGATTCAGCACTGCGTCGCTTTCTTTTGGTGGTAGTTGATCACCTCTGCGGTTTTTATTTTTTGCGCTATAAACAAAAATAGAGTGACAATTTTGAAAAAAATGCAATATTTGTTACTTTTTGCTATACTAAATATCCCCCAAAATATCTAAAAAAAAACATTTTTTGTTCCTCAGTTTAGGCCGATACATATTCTTCTACATATTTTTGGTAAAAAATCGCAATAAGCATTTATTGATTGGTTTGCGCAAAAGTTATAGTGTCTACAAAATAGGGGATAGTTTTATGGCATTTTTATAATTTTTTTTTTTACAGTAATGGCGGCGATCATCGTTTTTTATTGTGACTGCGACATTATGACGGACATGTCGGAACAATTTTGACACATTTTTGGGACCATTGGCATTAATACAGCGATCAGTGCGATTAAAAATGCACTGATTACTGTAAAAATTTCACTGGCAGTGAAGGGGTTAACCACTAGGGGCAGTGTATGGGTTAAGTGTGTGTCTTTTTTACTGTAGGGGGCATGGCTTGGCGTGTGACATCACTGATCGTCTTTCCCTATGACAGGGAACAGACGATCAGTGACAGGCTCACTAGGAAGCACAAGGAGAAGTTTGTTTACACTTACCTCTCCCCGTTCTTCAGCTCTGTGACCCAATCACAGTACACCGTTGGTGATCGGGTCCACGGGTCCCACGGCCACGGTCATGGAGCTCAGGACTGGGTCGCTAGTGTGCCGCTGGGGGCACGCACGCGTCCCACGGCTTGGCACTTAAAGGACAATGTACCTGTACATGCTTGTGCCCAGCCGTGCCATTCTGCCGACGTATATCGGCATGAGGCGGTCCTTAAGTGGTTAAGGATGCTACTGCCTGTGCTTAATTACTGACTGGTCTTCAGCTGTTCCCTGGGTCCTGCATACTTGTTTGTTACCTTTGTTGCTGACCCGGCTTACTCCTGACCTTATCTTTGATCCTGCTTTTGTCTTGTTGCTTGTTCGTGGCTTTGGCTCTGCTCTTGATTTGGTACCTCACTACCTGCTTGTTGATGACCCTGGCTAATCCTGTAATCGAGTGTCTGCCTGGCTGTCTGCTGCTGCTGCAGTTCTGTGCCTTGATGAGTATTCTGGCTGCAAGTCTGCTGAGAGCTCTGACCAGTCATGCATCCTGGTCCTGCAGTGCAAGCGGAGTGCTTCTTTAACCTCAGCTGTGCTCAGCTACTGTTCCTGACCTAATGGTTCTCCTGTTCCCTTGGAACCACAAATCCTGCTGAAAGCCCCTCAATCTACATCTGCAGGCACTCATGTTCCACCTGTCCCTCAGCACCCTCTGATTCACTTCCAATAGGGCCTAGGCTGGGAATTCAAGGGAGGCCAACCTCGTAATTTCAGTTTCCTATGAGGGAAGGGGCAACTAGACTTAATCTGGGGGAACTGTGCACAGTAACCAGTTCATCCACTTCTAAGGGTCCTTTCACATGGGAGGATTGATAGACCCCGTCTATCTTTTTTTTAGGAGGACCGATCGCACCATCCATTGCCCGCTATGGAGCAGTGGATGTAAACAGACAAGTGTCTGCTTAAATCCACTGACATCCGATCCAACCTCTATCAGCGGTGAGGACCTTTAACACCACTTTGTAACCCATATACTGTATAAGGCTGTTTTAATATCTTTACCTTGGCAATTTAAAAATAATTTGCACCTTTAACTTGTAACACAAACAAATATCACCTGTCCCAGACTCCATGTCACCAAGGTGACTGGATTATATACATTAGAACAGGATGGTTTCTCTAGTTTGTACACCTTCTGCGTTGTTCATAGACAATCAACATCTGCCTTGACAAATGTTATGACACAATGGTTTAATTGTACAATAAAACATGTTGCGCTGTTTATTTTTATTAATGAACACATACAAGTGCTTTCTATTTTATTTGTTTGCCATACTTTCTTGTAAGCTTGTGGCCAAACACAGTAAGCACCATGTAAGAAGATATAAAATGCATGACCTTAAATTATAACTCTTCTTAACAGTAACCTTTTCTCTTCAAGTGCTACAGGCATCCATTTGATTTACTGTACTGTCTGGATATTGTATATTTATGTGCCGAATGTAACTGGAGATTCAATTTATGACACCCTGGCAGTAGAACAGGCTATGAAAGAGTGTGAAGTAAGAATAATGGAAAATCCACACAGTCATTACAGATCCTGAATTCTGAAAAGTAATGTGAGTGATAAAGGAAAAATAGGGAATAAAAACAAATACATTGAAATGAGTATTTGATCAATTCTCACTATAAACAAAGGGTTGGGCTAGTTTTCAATGTACTTTTGTCTAGAAATTGGTTTTCTTGAATTGATTTTCCTTTACATTTTCAGCAAAGATATGCTTTTTTTTTGCATGCAAGGGGTCTGTGTATATATATATATATATATATATATATATATATATATATATATATATATATATATATAATACAAAACAGCTTTATAGATCTCCAGGTCAATTTAAACTGCTTTGTTTATGTGCTCATGTATAACAATCGTCAAGGCATTGAGGTCACCACTAAAATATATATTCTTCTAGAATCGGGGTTTGGGTGCATGAGCCCATACAGTTGTATGCAACCCAAATTAAATACAGTATTTGTTTTTCATTCTGCTTAGCATAGACTAGCAAGACTAAAAAATGGGCAGAAATAGTAGCCTGAGATATTTTTCAATTGCCAAGTTATAGTTTCAATTCTCTGTAAAAATGCAATTATTTTAAAAGAAAAATCTCCATGTCCATGAAGCCTGAAAGCTACCTTAAATGATGAATCTGAAAATAACTGCAGAATTATATCACACAGTTCATTGAAAAAGAACAATTCATTACAGCTGCCCGTTGTGCAGATGTCTATGGGAATAAGTTTAAGTACCTTGGAAGCAGCTGGATCCTAGGAGGGGAAAATAAAGTGTCCCTGCAATCAGTTACTAAGGACCGCTTACCTGCTGAACCAATAATTTCTTGTGCCATGAATGGCACAGTTTCCCCTACGTGTATGTGCTTGCTGGCTATATTTCAAATTATTGATGACTTATCTGTTTTAATCCTGTATTCCTGTATTCCTGTAAGCCATATCATTTGCTTATGAAAACACTTTTTTTGTTTGTTTCCTGCTTACAGACAGACAATTTTTAGGGCAGCTTCTTGTTTGTGAACAAAGTCTCCGTATGAACACTTTTGATGTTAAAGACCAGATTTTTTTTTTTAATTTCTTTAAGTACTCATCTGTAATATCCCTTTACCCATTACCAGGCTGTTTTTTCAGTCTTCAGTGCTGTCATAGTTTGGGAATTATTCAGCCATGCAATACTGTTCCCAAATAAACTTTATTTATAATTTTTTGAGACAGACAAAGCTTTCTTTTGGAGGTATTTAGTAGCCACTTTTTTACCATACAAAAAAAGGGCCAATACGTTTAAAAAAATATATTTCTGTTATAAAACATATCAATTAAAAAATCTGGGACAGTAAGAAAACTCCAAATGACCCATTTTTGGAAAGTCTTTACCAGAAGACAATCTGATTTTTTGCCAGTACTATTTGGTAATGAAGAAAACTAAGGAAAAACATTTTTTTAATGTATTTTTGGGGGATATTTATTATAGCAAAAAGTAAAAAATATTGTTTTTTTTTCAAAATTGTCACTCTACTTTTGTTTTTACCGCAAAGGAAAAAAAAAAAAAAACACAGAGGTGATCAAATACCACCAAAAGAAAGCTCTATTTGTGGGAAAAAAAGGACATCAATTTTGTTTGGGAGCCACGTCACATGACCGCGCAATTGTCAGTTAAAGCAACGCAGTGCCGAATCGCAAAAAGTGGCCCGGTCATTTGGCAGCCAAATGGTCTGGGGCTTAAGTGGTTAAGGTTAAACTACTTCTAGTCCAGCTTCATTGAGTGGCCATGTATCTTCTTAAGTGACCTGAGACTGAATAGTTTACTCTGTATGCTAGAATCAGCAATTAGATATTTGTAGATTGTGATCATATTTCCTCATAAGTTTCTTCTCCAGGAAGAATACGTTTAAGTCCTTTTACACACGGTTGGAGATTCTGATGGACTGTTTCCTATCGGACCATTTTGTCGGATATTCCGACTGTGTGTGGTCAGCATCGGACTGTTTCCATCTGAATATCCAACGGATCAACTTTTCCAACTTGCCGGTAAAATTTTCCAACAAAATGCTCCGATCGGACATACTCCGATCATGTGTAGCCTACTCTGATGGACAAGGTGCCACACATGCTCACAATCAAATTCATACACGGAAGCGTTCGCTCAGGTAAAACTACTGCTCGTAATCGATATAACACATTCGTCACGCTGCAATGTTAAAAATTCTTTCATGAAGCGCATTCTCTTGTTCTTTACAATGCTGAAAGAGTGAACTTCTTCTTCTTTTGATGCTCATAGTCACACACACTTCTCCCGAACATATTTCTTCAGTCTTTTTTACTCATTTCAGCAATACAATATTTTAAATCGTCACATCTACACATTTTGTTTTTTAGTGTTTGTTTTTTTTTGGGGGGGGGGGGGGATTTTGTGGTTGGTTTTTTTCATCAACATCTCCTTTTTTGACAGTTTGCTCATCTTTGCATTTTTTGGGGTGTGTTTTGTGTGTCAACTTACCACAACACTATTACTATCTTTTTTGTATTTTCTTTTTCTTTTTTAATATACAGGAGGTTGTTTAGTGTTGGTGCCCCTTGTTATTCATTTCACTTTGTATTTTTGAAATGTACCTGCCTGCTCACAAATAAACTGTCCTTTTGGAAGTAAAACACATACGCAAGTATTTCTTCAAACAAAAAAAACCTTTATTTAGGTGTCAGTAACAAATAAAGAGGGAGGCAGCGATGGAGAAACTGGGGAGATTAGCAAAGCCTTTGGCCCCCAGGGCACATATCAACTATTTAACCACTTAAGGACCGCCGTATTGCCATTGTACGTCATCGCAATGGCACAATGTACGTGCCTGCCTTCCAGCGGGTGGGGGGTCCGATCGGACCCCCTCCTGCTGGATACGGCGGTCCGGTTCGCTGCAGGAGCGATCCGTGATGAGGGGATGGCCGTTGGTTTCTGGCCATCCCTTCTAGATCGCTCCTGGCCAATGAGAAGCTTCCTCCCCTGTGTAAATGTAAACACAGGAAGGAGGAAGTGATGTCACACTCCTCGTGTTGGTCTTTTTGACCGGACAGCGCGGAGTGAAGACATACAAGTAAGTGCATCAACAGTCCACTGACAGATAGGTACACATAGGCACACATTTCACCCCAGTCACCCCCCGATCACCCCCCCGATCGGCCCCCGCCCCCCCCCCCCCCAGTCACAGTGTCCAGTGTCACTAATTGCAGTGTTCATTTATTTACTGATCACTGCATTTAGTGTCAGTTGTGACTGTAAAAAGTGTCAGGGCAGCTAGTGTTAGGCCCCTTTAGGTCCAGGGTAGCCCCCTACCCCCCCTAATAAAGGTTTAACCCCTTGATTGCCCTCCCAGTTAACCCTTTCACCCCCTTTTACCAGTGTCACTAAGCAATCCTTTTTCTGATCGCTGCATTAGTGTCACTGGTCCCGCTAGTAAGCTAGTTTTTTTTTAGGTTCAACGCCAGGTTTTTATAGCGTTAGGTACCCCGATATATAACCTAATAAAGGTTTTAACACCTTGATTGCCCCTAGAGTTAACCCTTTCGCCAGCGATCGCTGTATAAGTGTCACTGGTGACGCTGGTTAGCCAGTTAGTTATTTAGTTATTTAGGTTCCCCGTCAGGTTTTTATATAGCGTCAGGTACCCCCATATAAATACCCAATAAAGGTTTTAACCCCATGATTGCCCTTAGTTAACCCTTTCACCAGTGATCACCGTATAAGTGTTACGGGTGATGCTGGTTAGGTAGTTCGCTTTTTATAGCATCAGGGCACCCGCCATTTATTACCTAATAAAGGTTTAACCCCCTGATCACCCGGCGGGTGATATCAATTCGGTTTTAGGGTCAGAAAGGGTCTGCGTCGCCCCAGGCAGTGCTAGGTTAGTGCCAGTACCGCTAACACCCACGCGCAAAGCATACACCTCCCTTGGTGGTATAGTATCCGAACAGATCAATATCTGATCTGATCAGATCTATACTAGCGTGCCCAGCAATTTAGGGTTCTAAAAAAATGCATTGTTAGCAGGATCAATCCAGATACCTGCTAGCACCTGCGTTTTGCCCCTACGCCCAGCCCAGCCCACCCAAGTGCAGTATCGATCGATCACTGTCACTTACAAAACACAACACACATAACTGCAGCGTTCGCAGAGTCAGGCTTGATCCCTGTGATCGCTAACAGTTTTTTTTGTAGCGTTTTATACAGTCGCTGACAGGCTAGGTGCTTTTTTACCTGTGAGTCTCACTAGTGTACCCCTAAATTTAGAGCCCAAAATGGCAAAGCGAAGGTACACTAGTGAAGAGGCCTACACGTTTCTGAGCATGACAGATAGTGAAGAGGAAGACACTGATCTGTCAGATTCAGGCTCAGAATACGAACCTGTAGAGGACAGCGCCTCCATGTCAGATAGCTCTGACGACGAAGATGCTAACGTCAGGCGTACCCGACCCCGATCTTCTGATGTTGTTGAGGTGCAGGAACCGCAAGTCCCTCGTATGGAGTATAGAGCCAGTACTAGCGCCGCTCATCCTTTTGGTGAACTGGCAAGCACCAGCGGCCTAGTACACCCTGGACGTACATCCAGCACTGCAGTATCACGTGGTGACGTGGCGAGTCCCATAAGTGCAGTTCAAGCTGGCGAGGTGGCAAGCACAAGTAGTGTCCCACTGCCACCAAGAAGAAGACGAAGACAGGCCCGTCATTCCCATAGTGCCCTTCCTGCAGAATTCGCCAATCCTGATTGGGTGCCCACCACTTCTGCAGCACCAGTACTTCCCCCATTCACTGCCCAACCCGGTATTCAGGTGGATACAGATAATTTTACGCCACTTGATTTTTATTCTCTGTATTTCACGGAAGATCTCTATAGATCTATTGTGGACCAAACCAATTTATATTCTGGTCAACACATCGCCGCTAATCCCCAGTTGCCTTCCCTTGCCAGAGATTGGAAACCAGTTACGGTTTCCGAATTTAAGACCTTTCTGGGCCTTTCCCTCAACGTGGGCACACATAAATTCATGACGTTGCGGGCTTATTGGTCCACGCATCCGACTGACCACATGCCCGTGTTCTCTAACTCCATGTCCAGGAAACGATACGAGCAGATCTTGCGGTTCATGCACTTCAGTGACAATGAACTTTGTCGTCATCGCGGAGACCCTGAATACGATCAGCTCTACAAAATTCGGCCCCTCATAAACCACTTCAACCAACGTTTTGCAGACTTGTTTACTCCCCAAAAAGTTGTCTGCGTTGATGAGTCCCTGATTAAGTTTACTGGTCGCTTGTCATTCAAACAGTACATTCCCAACAAGCGTACCAGATACGGGGTCAAGCTCTATAAGTGCTGTGACAGGGCCACAGGCTATGCATGGAGCTTTAAGGTTTATGAGGGTAAAGATAGTTACGTAGAGCCGGAGAACTGCCCTGACTACATAGGAAGCGCTGGCAAGATAGTGTGGAACTTGGTGTCACCCTTATTCGGAAAGGGGTACCACTTGTACGTGGACAATTATTACACCAGCGTGCCACTGTTTAGTCACTTGTTTGATAATCAGATTGGAGCATGTGGCACCGTGCGACCTAATCACCGGGGCTTTCCCCAGCGGCTTGTAGATTCCCGTCTTAGGCTAGGGGAGAGAGCCTACTATTGGTGTAATAATTTGCTCGCTATGAAGTGGAGGGATAATAAGAATGTTTTCGTTCTTACCTCCCTTCATGCAGACACGACGGTCCAAATTTCTACGGCGACTGGTATTGTGGAGAAACCCCTCTGTGTCCACGAATATAACAAAAATATGGGAGGGGTGGACCTCAATGACCAGTTGTTGGCGCCGTATCTAGTTTCCCGTAAGGCCAGACGCTGGTACAAAAAAGTGTCTGCTTACTTATTTCAATTGGCTTTGCTGAATGCTTTTGTGCTATACAAAACTTCAGGCGGGACTTTAACCTTTCTTTTCTTCCAAAGAGAGGTTGTCACAGAGCTTCTGTATCCAGACGGTTCTGCACCTCACCATTCCCAACCAAATGCAGTAAGCCGGCTGCATGAGAGGCATTATTCCTATGCCATCCCGAGTACCCCTACCCAACGAGCCCCCCAAAAAAGATGTTGTGTCTGTACCAAGCGTGGATTTAGGCGTGACACCCGTTGTTATTGTCCACGCTGTCCTGGCAATCCTGGTCTTTGCCTTGGTGAGTGTTTTGAACGCTACCACACACTAGTGAAGTATTAGCGTAGGGTACAGCATTTCACAGGCTAGGCACACTAACACAGAGTCTCCCAAGATGCCATCGCATTTTGAGAGACCCGAAATGTTACAGTTGTTACAGTTTACAGTTAAAAAAAAAGTGTATAAAAAAAAAGTAAAATAAAAAAACCAAAAAAAATATAAAATATAAAAACCAAAAATAGTTGTCGTTTTATTGTTCTCTCTCTCTCTCTCTCTCTCTCTCTCTCTCTCTCTCTCTCTCTCTCTCTCTCTCCTCTCTAATTTTTTATACTTTACTGTTTACTGTGTTTTATTGTTAACCATTTTTCATGTTTTCAGGTACGCCATTCAGCTGCAGCGCGGATTTATTTATCTTGACAGCAACAGCGTTTGCTCCCACGATACATAAAGCCGTGACTCCAGTGCTGTAGGAGGTTATTTCACCACCACAGTTAAAAAAGAGCATATATGACGAAGCATGGGGGCATAAGGGGTGGAGGAGCGATTTTGCTCCTAATGCCCCGTACATACGGTCAAAATTCCGATGGAGGGCTTGCCCGTGGAAAAGTTTGAACGTATGTACGCGGCATAACTTTTTTACTTTCAAAAATTTTTATTAACGCAAGATACATACAACGCATAGAAATCTGCAATTCGTCTTGTACAACATTAAGAAAAATAATAACAGATAGTACCTAAGTCCGCATCAAGTTGTAATAGTAGTGACATAAAAGCGATGTAATATAATATACAGCTTTTTGAGAGCAAATATTCACACGGTCAGGCCTTTAGAGGGTATAGAAAACATGAACATCTTATGCACAGGCCAGGATGTTAACATTAAAAAGGAGAGCAAAACATCTATTTCCGTGTTTGCAAACAAATACAAAACATTCAAACCATAACTGGTTATACCCAAGGTCACCACTAGGGTGAGCTTTTATCACAATTGGGTACATCGTTAAGACAGAAATCAAAGTACAAGGCAAAAAGAGTAGATGAAGAAAAGAAGAAAGAGGAAAAAGAGAGAAACGAAGGGGGAAGAAATGAGAGAAGAAAAGTGAAAGAGGGGGAGAGAGATGGCAGGATGGGATTGTAGAGGGAATGAAGAGAGAGAGATCAGAAGGGTGGGTAGGTCGGCCGGCCGGTTCCTATATAACTACCAAAGGTCAGGAATAGGTTGTTAATCGGGGGGGGCTGGGACTTATGGTACTAGTAGCCGATGGTCAAAATGTGGGGGTAAGTAGTGATCAACCCATGGTTGCCAAATTTTAGTATGTCTAGGGACAGTATCTTGAACAGTAGCTTCAATTTTACTATGTATCATTGCCTGCGTAACTCTATTCTTAACTTTAGTCAGACGCAAGGTGGAGGTCTTCCATGCTTTAGCTATTGTTTGTTTAGCTGCAGTGGTGATCTGCAGAGCAAGGCGTATCTGGGCCCTGGTGAAAGAATCGGGGTAAAAATTGAGAAGGGCCAATGCTGGATCAGGATCCAGTGAACTGGCGAACAGAGTGGACAGAACCAAAAATATTTCAGTCCAGAAGCACTGGGCCACTGGACAGGTCCACCAAATATGCAAATGCGTGCCCCTCTCGTCACAGCCACGGAAACAGTTTGGAGAATATGAAGGTAAAAACTTTGCAATTCTATCTAGCACTAAGTACCAACGCATGAGAACTTTGTAGCTCGCCTCTAGAGCCACAAAATTTAATGAGGAGAGTTTAGTGTGTAGCCATACATCAGACCAGTCGTTTTCATCCAGATTTAAGTTCAGATCCCTGGACCAACACTGCGCATATGTCGGGAGTGTTGACGGCTGGGAGGTAAGGTGTGAGTATAACTGCGATATTTGTCCCGGGGCATGTGGATCAGTATTGCATAATTTTTCAAATAACGTGTATGTGTTCGTATCCCTAGTCAAGCTAATAGTCTGCTGTACAAAGTGCGATATTTGGAGATAGCGAAAATATTCATTATTCAGTAACTGTGATTGAGCTTGCAGGGAAGTGAACGATTTGACTGTATCACTGGCCACCAGGTCGCATATACGAGTTAGGTTTGCATGTTCCCAAGCTCGGAATGAGGAAGGGGAGGTGTAGGCAGGATAGAACTTTGGGTGACCGATATAGGACAACAAAGGGGAGTGCGGGGAGATCAAATGAAACGTTTTACAAAGTTTATCCCAGAGTTTGACAAAGGTAGAGGTTATGGGGTTGGATATTGGGCCTCGGGCCGCAGGGGGGAGCCAGAGAAGATTAGTTAGGGGTATAGGGTGAAGATCTACCGCTTCAAGGCTCACCCAGATGGGGATTTCCACTTTAGCATGATAAAGCGTGGCTTGGGCAAGTTGGGCCGCGTGGTAGTAATGTTGAAAATTGGGTATGCCCAGACCACCGGCCCTATGATGGCGAAGTAAGGTGGGTCTAGAGATTCGTGGTTTCACAGGGCCCCATATATAATTAAATACCCGGCCTTGGATTATGCGATGAAAATAAGGGGGAACCGAGATGGGAAGGACTCTATATAAGTAAAGAAGCTTAGGGAGTAGGGACATTTTGACCGCGGCAATGCGTCCCATCCAAGAGATGGAGAGGGGGCGCCAATCCTGGAGTAAAGAGGAGAGATGCCTCAACATTGGGAGGTAATTTGCTTGGAAGAGGTCTGCAGGATCACTGGTAAGTTTAATGCCCAAATATGGGATAGACGAACCAGACCATTGAAATGGAAAATTAGTCTTAAGAAGCGCCAAGGTGTCATCTGACAGTGATACATTAAGGGCTTTGGATTTTGTCTGATTAACTTCTAGGCCAGAGATTTTAGAGAATTTATCAAGGAGATTTTATAAATTAGGGATGGAAATGTGTGGAGAGGTGATAAACAATAGAGCGTCGTCAGCAAACAGGCATAGTTTATGGGTGGTAGAAGCAACTTCTAGTCCCCTAATATCCGGGTGTGCTCTAATCAAAGCGGCCAGGGGCTCTATTGCTAAAGCAAAGAGTTGTGGCGACAGGGGGCACCCCTGCCGTGTCCCTCTTCGTATTGGAAAACTTTGGGAATTAAACCCAGAGTATGTCACTGATGCTCGCGGGTCGGCATACAAAGACATGATCCACTGTAGGAAGTGGGGGCCAAAACCCCAGCGTTTCAAGATGAAGTGGAGATAGGACCACGAGACTGTATCAAACACTTTTCTGATGTCTAAGGATAGGAGGTGCATGGGGATGGAGCGCGTCCTCGCAAGGTGTTGTAACAAGACTACTCGGCGAATGTTATCGCTAGCTTGCCTACGGGGGATAAAACCTACCTGGTCTTTGTGAACCAGATTTCCTATGATCAGATTGAGACGTGATGCCAAGATTTTAGATAAAATTTTTATATCTACATTTAGTAGGGAAATGGGTCGATAGTTGGACCATTGGGTGTCATCTGAGTTGGGTTTAGGAATCATTACTATCTTGGCCATTAGAGAGTCTCTACCAAGAGGTTGCTGCCTCAATAGGGCGTTAAACGAATTCGCTAATAAGGGAGCTAGGATATCTGAGAATTTCTTATAATAATTGCTAGGTAAACCGTCCGGGCCTGGGCGTTTGTGTGGCTTGAGCGATTTTATAGCTACAAGTACTTCTTCTGTAGTGATTAAAGCATCAATGGAATCTCTGGCTGTGTGGGATAGTTCAGGTAAAGACAAGTTCTGAAGTAGGGATTCAGCATGCTGAGGGGAGAACTGGGTTTTTGTCTGAGTAAAGGTCAGCCAACTTCTCACGGAATTCGGCTAGAACTTTGATGGGGTTGCTTGTGTGGGAATTCTTAGCGATTTTAAGTCTAATCGGCTTACGGGTTTTATCTGGTTGTCTGAGGCGTAGGGCCATAAAGGTATCCGGTTTATTAGCTTTGGTGTATATCGTGTGACTAGACTTACGAAGAACCTTGTCTGCTGACTCAGCTAACAAAAGATCCAGCTCCAATTTAGTTTTTTCAAGGATAAGCTTATGGGACTCTGTCGGTGAATTTTGGAACTGGAGAAAATGTGAGTGATATTCTTCTTCTAATTTTTGCTGTCTGGCCTGTCGGTCTTTCTTAATATGTGTGGCTAGGGAGATGCAACTGCCTCGAATTACCGGCTTATGAGCCTCCCAGAGTAGCACCGGGGAGATATCTGCGTTGGAATTATGTTGCAAATAGTCTGTAAGAGCAAAACGAATATCAAAGCAGTATGATTGATCAGTAAGGTGTGCTTCGTTCATGTTCCACGACCTTTCCTTGGATCTAGGGATCAGTGAGGCAATAGTAGTGACTACAGCACAGTGGTCAGTCCAGGGAATCGGACATATGTTAGACTGGAGTACAACTGGGAAGGAGGCCACTGGTGTCAGAATATGATCAATCCTAGAAAATGAATTGTGAGGATATGAATAAAACGTGTAATTTTTTTTCAAAGGATTACATTCCCTACAGGTATCTAGGAGGGAAGCCGAAAGGAACTGTTTCCGAAGCTGAGCCGAAAGGGAATGACCCTCAGGCGTATACGGCGATTTATCTATATGTGGTTGTAGGGTTAGGTTGGAGTCCCCACAAATAAAAAGTGTACCCCTACTGTGGGTCTTAATAACCTGTAAAAGGTGCGAAAAAAAAGGGTTAGGGTTACCATTCGGGGCATAATAAGAAACCAAAGTGGTTTCAGTATCCTGGAGTAGGCCTACCAATATAATATACCGCCCCTCTGGGTCTTTAATTTCTACTGTGGGCGTAAAAGGCAGAGAATGATGGAATGCTATCAATACACCCCTTTGTTTAGTGTCTGCAGAGGCCGTAAAGACCTGAGGATAGCGGGAACTGAAAAACTTGGGTGTTTGGGAACCTGAAAAGTGCGTTTCCTGTAAGGCAACTATCCCAGCTTTCAGAGAATGAAAATTTCGGAAGGCCTTAACCCTCTTACCGGGGGAATTAAGGCCTTTGACATTAAGAGATAGGATATTCAGAGGGGCCATCAAGAAACAGGGTGAGAAATATTATAGAGTAATATGTAAGGAGTAGGAACCGACCGACCAAAAAGAGATAAAAGAAGTGGAAGGGAGGGAGGAAAGAAAGGACAGAGAAAGAAGAGATAGGAGAAGAGAGGAAATTCGTCTGCAGGGCAAACCATGAGATGACAGAAACAGTCTGATACCAAAACGGGTTGCTCGGCCAAACAATGCTCAGTCCCCGGGGTCCAACACAGGCGGCCCAGGAGAGAGCGCATTAAGAGGGAGGGGAGCAGTGGCTGTTCTCCACCACCGTCGGGACAGCAATTGTACATAAACACTGCAATTTACAGAACCAGTAAAAAACCAAAACGAAAAAGGAAATAATATAAAAAATGAACATTAGGACTTGACACCCAGAGGTGCCGGACATAATATTAGAATGGTATATAGCACCTCACCAGGACAGGAATACAGGGGTCTTTGGAGGTGCAGGTGTATGGGGGTGGGGAAGAGGGGGAAAGGGGGAGGGTTAGTCAGGATAGGGAAGGATAGGCTAGGGAAGAGGGGAGAGGGAAAGGGGAGGGACGGAGGGCATCAGGAAAATTGGGAAGGGATAGGAGCCAGAAAAGGTGAGAGCTGAGGGGGGAGGGATAATGGGGGGCTGGTAGGTATATAGTAGATAACTTAAAGGAGCTAACATCATCTACAAATGTAATTGTTAAATCATGTATACAAAATAATTGTGGGTATAACCTTATATCACTGGACCTATATAGTGCAGATGTAAGGCTCCTTTGGCACAGTAATAAAAAGATAATCACAATACAAAGGACCGGTATGAGAGTTAGACTCCATGTAGGGACAGAGCCCTAGATCAAAAGAAAAAACGGTTAAAAAGTCAAAAGGTTTCAATTTAGGGGTCATCAGAGCTGAAAAACTTGGAAAAATAAAAATAAAAAGAAGAACAAACAAGATCAAGTACGTACGGAACAGCAGGTCGAAAGGATTCGGTGGAAGAAGTCCTCCGGAGTAGGGGACATCATTCATCTTCCGCTCGGATGTCCGAATCCTAGAAACCTCGCAAGGAAATATAAAAATTTAGCGAGAGAAAACTGAAAAAGAAGGGGGTGAAAATTTCCGAGCAGTTAGTTCAGCGCGGCGGGCGAGATTTGGGAGTAGAAGCTATGTCATCCGGCAATCTGGCGGGGGTTCCTTTGCGGACAGACAACGGGCCAGGCTGGTTACGGTGCGGCGTAGCCGAGTAGGGATGCGCTGCCGAACGTGCTGGAGTGCGGGGCAAGCTGGTCTCCGAGTGTGAGTCAGGACGAACTAGATGAAGGCTTTCCAGCAGGCGTTGCAACGATTCCGGGGACGAGCAAGTGTGTTGCTGTCCCTGATAGGAAAACTGTATAGCAAATGGGAACCTCCAGGTGTACTTCAATTGGTGATGAAGTAAGATCTGTAGCTGTGGCTTCATGGCCCGGCGCTTGGTGATGGTAAGGGGAGCCAAATCCGAAAAAAGCTGATAAGTGTGGCCCTGAAACTGCAACGATTCTTTATTGCGTGCTGCAGTGAGTAGTTGCTCTTTCGTGCGAAAAAAATGCAGCTTAACAATGATATCCCTGGGAGGTCCGTCCGCCTGTCTGCGAGTCAATGCCCTGTGGATTCTATCGAATTCTAGGCGTTCGATTGGTATGCCCGGGGCTAGTTCCTGAAACATAGCCGTTACGAAGGACTGAACATCGTCAACTGTCTCAGGGATACCTCTTATTCTTAGGTTGGCTCTACGAGAGCGATTCTCGGCGTCTTCCCATCTTGAGAGGAGGGTGACATTCTCCTCTCGGAGGGCAATTTGTTCTTGGGCTTGCTCCTGTAAGGTGAGTTCAATGTCATCCATTCTGGACTCTAAGGCAGCAGTACGCTGACCAATGTCACGTATCTCCCGCGAGAGTCTGTCAGTGATCTGCTCCGAGGTAACTTTCAGGGCTTTCTGTAATGTATGCTGTCCTCATGATCATTATCGCTGTCCGAAGTTTCGCGGCTGGGGGCGGAGGAAGCCCGCTGGATAGCAAGGGCCTTAGCCGCCATTTTAGACGAGGCATGGGCGAGGGCCTCCTTGATGGGTTTGGGTTTGTTCTTACCTCTGTGACCCGTGAGCACCATACCGTTAGATGCCAGGGTTTGCGAGGTGGAGATACAGTCCAATAAAACTAATGTTGCGGGTCCGGTTCCGTAGTTAGGTCCCGAAACAGTGGTGGAGAGTGCGGAGCCTTAGCAGGATGCGACCGCCATGCTAGACTTCGCGCATGCGCCCCGCGGCATAACTTTTTTATGGGAGGATGCCCCCATGCTTCGGCATATATATATTTTAGGCACATGATGTGTTAAAAAATGTTTTATTTTTTACTGTTTTTTTTTTGGCATTTGCTTTGCAGGTATGGTATGGTAAGGTTTTACTGTTATACTGTAATGTTACTTTGTTTTAACGTTAACCATAATTTGCTTAGCAGGTACGCCATTCAGCTGCAGCGCGGATTTATTTATCTTGACAGCAACAGCGTTTGCTCCCACGATACATAAAGCCGTGACTCCAGTGCTGTAGGAGGTGATTTCACCACCACAGTTAAAAAAGAGCATATATGCCGAAGCATGGGGGCATAAGGGGTGGAGGAGCGATTTTGCTCCTAATGCCGCGTACATACGGTCAAAATTCCGACGAAGGGCTTGCCCGTGGAAAAGTTTGAACGTATGTACGCGGCATAACTTTTTTGCGGGAGGATGCCCCCATGCTTCGGCATATATATATTTTAGGCACAGGTTGTGTTAAAAAATGTTTTATTTTTTACTGTTTTTTTTGGCATTTGCTTTGCAGGTATGGTATGGTAAGGTTTTACTGCTATACTGTAATGTTACTTTGTTTTAACGTTAACCATAATTTGCTTAGCAGGTACGCCATTCAGTTGCAGCGTGGATTTATTTATCTTGACAGCAACAGCGTTTGCTCCCACGATACATAAAGCTGCGACTCCAACGCTGTAGGAGGTGATTTCACCACTACAGTTAAAAAAAAAGAGCATATATGCCGAAGCATGGGGGCATAATGGGTGGAGGAGCGATTTTGCTCCTAATGCCGCGTACATACGGTCGAAATTCCAATGCATGCTTGCCCGTGGAAAAGTTTGACCGTGTGTACGCGGCATAACTTTTTTGCGGGAGGATGCCCATCATGCTTCGGCATATATAAATGGTGCATGTATGTCCATCATTAGAAGTGGGTGGATGAACGGAGGTATTCTAATGGTGGGCATACCCACCGATCAATATCTTTTTTTTCGTTCAGACAACATGACTCTCAGCAAATAGCTTGGGGTGTCTACTTTCCAAAATGGGGTAATTTGGGGGGGTTTTGTGCTATTTTGGCATTTTATGGCCTTCGAAACTGTAATAGGTAGTGAGGAGTGTAATCAAAAATTTGCGCCCTTAGAAATCCAGAAGGTGGCGATTGGATTTTGGGGCCCCGTACGCAGCTAGGCTCCCAAAAAGTCCCACACATGTGGTATCCCCGTACTCAGGAGAAGCAGCAAAATGTATTTTTGGGTGCAATTCCACATATAACCATGGCATGTGTGAGCAATATATAATTTAGTGACAACTTTTTGTAAAAAAAAAAAATATTTTTATTTTTTGTCATTATTCAATCCCTTGGAACCAAAAAAAAAATATTCAATGGTCTCAACATGCCCCTCAGCAAATAGCTTGGGGTGTCTACTTTCCAAAATGGGGTCATTTGGGGGGGTTTTGTGCCATCTTGGCATTTTATGGCCTTCAAAACTGTGATAGGTAGTGAGGAGTAAAATAAAAAATTAATGCCCTTAGAAATCCTGAAGGGGGTGCTTGGATTTCGGGGTCCCGTACACGGCTAGGCTCCCAAAAAGTCCCACACATGTGGTATCCCTGTACTCAGGAGAAGCAGCAGAATGTATTTTGGGGTGTCATTTCACATATGCCCATAGCATGTGTGAGCAATATATCATTTAGTGACAACTTTGAGCAAAAAAAAAAAAAAAAAGTTTGTAATATTCCCGCAACTTGTGGCAAAATATAAAATATTCCATGGACTCAACATGCCTCTCAGTAAATAGCTTGGGGTGTCTACTTTCCAAAATGGGGTCATTTTGGGGGGTTTTGTGCTATTTTGGCATTTTATGGCCTTCGAAACTGTGATAGGTAGTGAGGAATGAAATCAAAAATTTGCACCCTTAGAAATCCTGAAGGTGGTGATTGGTTTTCGGGGTGCCATGCGCGACTAGACTCCCAAAAAGTCCCACACATGTGGTATCCCCATACTCGGGAGAAGTAGAGGAATATATTTTGGGGTGCAATTCCACATATAACCATGGCATGTGTGAGCAATATATCATTTAGTGACAACTTTTTGTAAAAAAAAAAAATTATTTTTATTTTTTGTCATTATTCAATCCCTTGGGACAAAAAAAAAATATTCAATGGTTTCAACATGGCCCTCAGCAAATAACTTGGGGTGTCTACTTTACAAAATGGGGTCATTTGGGGGGGTTTTGTGCCATCTTGGCATTTTATGGCCTTCAAAACTGTGATAGGTAGTGATAGGTAGTGAGGAGTAAAATAAAAAATGTATGCCCTTAGAAATCCTGAAGGCGGTGCTTGGATTTCGGGGTCCCGTACGCGGCTAGACTCCCAAAAAGTCCCACACATGTGGTATCCCTGTACTCAGGAGAAGCAGCAGAATGTATTTTGGGGTGTCATTTCACATATGCCCATAGCATGTGTGAGCAATATATCATTTAGTGACAACTTTGTGCAAAAAAAAAAAAGTTTGTAATATTCCCGCAACTTTTGGCAAAATATAAAATATTCCATGGACTCAACATGCCTCTCAGTAAATAGCTTGGGGTGTCTACTTTCCAAAATGGGGTCATTTTGGGGGGTTTTGTGCTATTTTGGCATTTTATGGCCTTCGAAACTGTGATAGGTAGTGAGGAGTGAAATCAAAAATTTGCGCCCTTAGAAATCCAGAAGGTGGCGATTGGATTTTGGGGCCCCGTACGCAGCTAGGCTCCAAAAAAGTCCCACACATGTGGTATCCCCGTACTCAGGAGAAGCAGCAAAATGTATTTTGGGGTGCAATTCCACATATAACCATGGCATGTGTGAGCAATATATCATTTAGTGACAACTTTTTCTAAAAAAAAAATTTTTTTTTTGTCATTATTCAATCCCTTAGGACAAAAAAAATTAATATTCAATGGGCTCAACATACCAATCAGCAATTTCCTTGGGGTGTCTACTTTCCAAAATGGGGTCATTTGGGGGGGGGGGTTTGTACTGCCCTTCCATTTTAGCACCTCGAGAAATGAGATAGGCAGTCATAAATTAAAAGCTGTGTAAATTCCAGAAAATGTACTCTAGTTTGTAGACGCTATAACTTTTGTGCAAACCAAAAAATATACGCTTATTGACATTTTTTTTACTAAAGACATGTGGCTGAATACATTTTGCCCTCAATGTATGACTAAAATTTAGTTTATTCGATTTTTCTTATAACAAAAAGAAGAAAATATTTTTATTTTCAAAATTTTCGCTCTTTTTCCATTTATATCGCAAAAAATAAAAATCGCAGAGGCAATCAAATACCATCAAAAGAAAGCTCTATTTGTGGGAAGAAAAGGACGCAAATTTGGTTTGGGTGCAATATTGCATGACCGCGCAATTACCAGTTAAAGCAGCGCAGTGCGAAATTGTAAAAAGACCTCTGGTCCTTAGGGTGTTTATTGGTCCGGGGCTGAAGTGGTTAAACGCAAAAATTGGTGGCCTGAGGAGTACATGTCTAAAGGAGAGAAGTCTGGTCCTGAAGTCCAAGAAACCTGGACCAGCAGCAGATGACATCTATGTTCCCAGGCTGTGGTACTACAAGAGGTTGAATCTTCTGTCAGACCAGACTGAACCCAGGTAATCACACTCTGGTCTTCCTTCCACGCTTTCTTCCAGGCTGTGGCTGTGGTGCTGGAGGTGTGGCAGAAGGAGGAGGAGGGGCATGGGCCAAACCACACAAGTGTGTTGCTTGTGTGATTTGGCCCAACAGACCCTTGTTGAGGGTGTGTATAATTAGCTCCTCACACAAGAGCTTTTACCCCTCCTCCATTTGCTTGAGTTTGCACACAGCCAAGGCGTCAAAGGCCTCTTGATAGGTGGGGGTGGCTTGGAGGGCCGCAGAAGCCTCCCCGATCAGCTTCAGAGCTGACTCCTCCACATTCCCGGGGGGGGAATGTGGAGGAGTGGAGGGGGGGGCCCTTTCTCGCCCTTTTGCGTGGAAGGCAGAGGGGAGGGACCTGGCATTCTGTCAGGCTCCTCGGCTCTGCCCACCGCCTGGCTGCCGCTTACCCCCGCCTCCTCCTGGCTGCCACTTTCCACAGCCACCTCCTGGCTGCTGCATTCCACACCCTCCTCTTCCTGGCTGAGGTCTTCCTGTGTATGAAAAAGGGACATAGTTTTAGTTTTTGGTTCATCAAACACACACAATTTTCACATCAACGCTGTTGCAAACTGTTAACCAATAGAAAAGACTATCATTCTGAGGCCAGCATTTTTTATTCTTGTCCCAAAGGTTTTGGCCACTACTGTCTATTGATATGTGAAACACTTTCTAAAATCAGCAATTAGTGAGCACAAATCAAGTTAACATCATTAATTTCTACTCCCAAAATATGTACAGCAATACTATACCTGGCTCAAGCTGGGTTCCCCCGGTTCTTGCTCAGTGGAAGGCCCAGGTTGAGCGTCGGAAGACTCAGCAGGTGTGGAATGTAGCATAGGACGCGTGGAAGGAAGAGTAGAGAGGGATTCTCTGACCTCAGCCTGGTCTGACAGAAAATGCATCCTGTCATAATACCACAGCCTGGGGACATAAACGTCATCTGCTGCAGCTCCAGATTGCATGGACTTCAGCACCTTCTTCCTCTCCTTCAGATATGTACTCCTCAGGTCACCGATTTTCACTTCTAAATAGTTGATGTCTGCCCTGGGGACCACCGGCTTCACAAACTCAACCAGTTTCTCCATTGCTGCCTTCCTCTTTAGTTTGTTTTTGTATTGTGGGTGCGTTGATTGCCACAGGCAGGGCAGCTCCCTATATTGGAAAAACTCAAGATACACTATTAATGGCCACCCGTCTAGTATATCATCACAGCGCTCAAACACCCCCCTCTCCCCAGCTGCCACTTAAATAATTTAATATATCTCTCAAAAGGTGAAAAGAAAAAACTAACAATCACAGTGCAAAAATCACCTTGTGGCGCTACAATGAATAAACACTGTTAAATAGCAGTGTACTACAATGCCCAAAACTGAGCTGCGTGAAAATTATAAACGCATGTGCATAAATGCATTACAATAAACAATGAAGTAAAATGTGATTAAATGGCAATCAGAGAATCGCAATCAAAAAATCGCATAAAGGTGATAAAGTGAATATGTGACAAAACATAAATAAAACAAATAAACACAATATTTTTCTGCTACAAATAGTGCTCTTAATGGAAATGTGCAGTTCCAAAGTATAATTAATCTTAAAGTTCGATCTTCAATCAGACACAATTGTTGAAGAGTAAAAACTGTGATGGTAGCATTAATTGAAAAAACTCCTTTTCCAGTGAAAGTTCTATAACAAAGTATCCATAAACCGCAAAGCCTCCACCGCACCCTTGGTGTTCGTGCCCCCCTTGTTTAGAACACTCACCCGCAGTATTGCCCAGCACTCTCGTGTCGGCCAAAAATCGCTTATAATGTATACAGATGATAACTGTTTCTCCAGCCAATTCTTGTGAAAAACTTCGCAGCAGAGGGTAATCAATTAATATCTCAGAGTTACCTCCTGCAGGCTATTTAAATCCTTTTGGGCTGGGCTTCTCCCTCTGCTCACAGATCATACGTACGACACACACGTGTTGCGTTTTATATACAGTGCACATGCGTGAAACTCCACCCACCCCTGACGTTCTTTCTAGACTATTCCCCGCCCCTTCGCTTTCGGCGCAGTGGGGAGAGCACATGGCGGAGAGAACGCAGGTGCGCAATCAGAGTTCCACTAACGAGGAGGAGGGCGAGGAAAGCCCGGAGCCTGAAACGCCCCGATCCAGGAAGAGAAGATTTAAGGCCTCAAATATGTCTTTTGGAGAGATGTTGGAGATGTGGACATATTGAAGAGGACCGACTATGATGGGAAGTATGGACCTTACCCAAACCCAAATATCAGAAAGGCCAAGATCATGACTAAAGTTGTGAAGAGTCTTCAGAAGAATTTTGGGGTACGACGATCCGAGGATCAACTGAGAAAACGCTGGTCAGACCTGAAACTGAGGAAGCACGATCAGTACAGAAGGATCAAGCGTGTTCTTCAAAAAAGTAAGTAAATGTTGTGTGTTCATAAGATTATTCTTGCTTGCATACTGCTCCATGTGCTTTGATTTCATGTTGTACAGTTTAAAATGGCCACTTTCAAGTTCATGGGTTCAATCGTTCGTAAGAAACATCGTTCTGCAGGTAAGTATTCCAGCTTAACAAAGTGTCCACAATAATGTTCTCACCTTTGAACTCAAAAAACACAATTCTACCACACTTCCAAGCAATGTTTCATATTCCTATTTCTGCCCTCTGTGTGCTAAGTATTCCTTTTTTACATTCTCATAGGGGAGAGAAGACTCGGGAAGTCTGAGGACACCAGGGACCCCACCCCTCCCAAAGAAGGCAAAATTCCAACACCAGAAGCAGAGGAGCAGGAGGAAGAGGAGGAAGGAGAGATCGTTGAAGTTGGACAAATTGTAACCACAACAGGTGAGTGTTGGAGACCACAGCTTCCGGTAAGCTCATCAATGTATGTCGGCATATTTATAATACATGGTGTGTTTTTTTGCTTTTTTTGTAGGTGATGTGGAAGAAGAATCACATTTTACCAGTGAAAGTGCCCATATCCTGATTGGGTAGATAATGGGGTGCAATCGGGATTTAGAAAATATACAGCAAAACATCAATGATGTTCAAAATAAAATGAAGAACATCATTAATGTTTTGGGGAGAGTGTGGAACACCCCAAATTAGCTAGGGTTTTTTTTTTGTTTTGAAACAACAACTTTTGTATTTTACAAAAAGCCAAATTTGGAAGATGCAATGATGGGAGATAGCAAATGTTGACACACTGTGCGCATCTTCCAAATTTGGCTTTTCCAGGGGTGACACCCCATGTGATGAAGGCAATATCAGCCCAGTTTGTACATACTCATGTCTGATATTGTCTTCACTTTTCAAAGTTGAACTTTGTAAGTTCCTGTGTTCTGTATGTTACGCTTTGATACATGCCTGTTTACACAAAAACACCAAGTTACCCACAAATTACCTTAAATAATGTTTTTGATACACCCAATATGTTGGTTTGTTGTAAAACCCTTTTATAAACGCACATGTGAATGTGCTTTGATTAAAAAGTTAAATTATCAACTATGTGTGGCTTCCTTTTTCAATGCGCAAAAGCAGTATTTGGAGTAAAATTGTTGTTTCCGGTGACAATGGGTGCTATTTACTAAAGGTATTTACTACCCCCGTGTGCCTCCTATAAAGGCCCGCCTGTTGCTTCTTTCTTTTTTTAAATACCAAATCGGGATGGAGGAGGGGATGTGAACGGCCCCTATCACCTCATTTAAAGTCCCAAACAATTTTCTTTTTCTTTCCTTTTGTCAAATTAAAGGCAACTCCACTTTGCACTCTAAGTGCAGTTTCAGGTGCACTTTTGCAGTGCACTTGTAGTGCATAGTGCATGTGCCTTTAGTAAATAACACCCACAGTGATGTGTTAATTTTCACAATCATGCCATTTTCATGACCCCACATATTTCTGCCATGGCGCTGAAAATTAGCAAGATTTTGGTCAGTAATGCACTACATACATTAGTTAACAAAAACAAGGTGTGTGTGTGTAGCAGACCCACAACATAATAAGATTATCTGAAGAAGAGACTGTCCCCTCATCTCGCTCAGAACTTGGGTTTGCACTGTTGTAGAAAAAGGCACAACAACAAAAAGCAAAAATTTACCTAGGAGACACCTAAAACCAAGCCAAGCAGTAAATGAAAACAAAGATTATTGGAGTTTCAAAGAAAAATGTATTACAAAAATGCCGCTCAGACATTGTCTGGCATATCAATGGCCCCCCTACCCAAAAAGTACTCCATGTATTGGGTTCCGACCTCACGGGCAATTTGGAGGCGCAAGCTAGGACGAGCAGCTTCAAGGTTCTCATTTTCAAGCAAGTCTGCATCTTGGCCAACTGAGACCACATAGTTTGCTGAATGTCTTTTTAAGAAATTGTGCAGAACACAGCAGGCAAGCACTATGTGATTTATTTTATATTCCGCCATGTGGATAGGCATTAAAAAAAGGCGGAACCGGCTGGCCAGTATTCCAACGGTGTTCTCCACCACTCTTCTGGCTCTAGCCAGCCGGAAATTAAAAATCATCTGATCCGGGGTGAGGGTCCTCATCAGGAAAGGCCGCATCAGCTGGTTTGCCAGGGCAAACGCCTCATCTGTGACGAAGACAAACAAGAGTCCTTCCTGATTCTCCTCTGGGGGTGGCAAGCCCAGAATGCCACTCTGGAGACTCCGGTAGAATTTCGTCCGTGCGAACACTCCACCATCCGACATCCGGCCATTTTGCCCCACGTCCACATACAAGAAGTCATAGGTCGCAGACACCACCGCCAACATCACGATAATATTAAACCCCTTGTAATTATAATAGTACGACCCCGAGTTGGGGGGTGGCACGATGCGGACGTGTTTCCCATCAATTGCACCTCCACAATTGGGAAAGTCCCAACGACTGCCAAAGTGGGATGCCACAGTCTGCCATTCCTGTGGCGTTGAAGGAAACTGTGGAGTGAAACAAGACAAAAAATTTGTAATTTTGCACATCAACATTGCAAGCAGATTAGACACCAACATTTTTGGCCAAGATAATTATAACATTTTGGGAAATGAGTATTTAAAGCCTAAAGTATAAGGTCCCCTTATCAGAGTCATCACCCACCCATCCCCCCATCTGATGGGCCCTTGCAAAAAATGAGGGGGGGGGGATGTTTTGGACAGTTAACCCTCTCCACTTGATTGAGAGCTGAATGCCTAAATAATGTGCAATACTTTGGGAAGCCCCTCCTTACTTACACTATTGGCAGCCCACCGGACAGGTAAGAAGTGTCATAATACCAAAAAAAAAAAAAAAATGGAAGCACATTTTGACATTCTGCTATTACCTATCAAGATAATAATAGGGGAAAAAATTATAGCATTTGAAAGTATTGAGGCAGGCCCTTGCACTACATGCTTTGGTGAACTCCTCCATAAATGTGACCATAAAAAAGGTAGGTAGAGTGTGTATTGGGTTTGGTAAAGTCAGCAGATAGAGGATTGCTATCAGCTGACCTAGCAGTTGGGGGGAGGGGGGTTCATAATGAGTTTGGCATAACCCAAAAAAAAAAAGTCCCTCTGCATGAATTGAAGCACACACATAACATTTGTAGACATTTTAGGGGGTGTTTAGGGGAAAGCAATACTATGGAGCTGACAAAAGACATTGGTAAGTGACTAAACTATAGTTTTATGGGCCAAGAAGAGCATGGTGGGGAAGTTAGTGAGGCAAATATGCATGAGGACAAAGGGGCAGAGTATATGAATTAGAGCATATTGCAATCATGGTAATTGGGGAATGAGGAAAGAAATGCAAGACATTAGCAATCATTAAATACATAGAATGTGATGTTAAAGGATAAAACTTACCTTCATATAGTCCTTCTACAGGACCTGAATGAAGGCAGAACAGGTCTCTGGAATAATGATCCCCAGAGCCTGGGGGGAGATGCCTGTAGAGAACTTGAGGTCTCCCTGTTGCCAAGTAGCGCAACGTGGCGATGATCCTCTGCTCCGGATGCAGGTATCCTGCCTGGTGATATAAGGGGACAGCAAAGCCAGCAGACGGTGAAAAACGGGGTCTGTCATCCGGAGATAATTCCTGAAATCATCAGGATTATTCTCGCGGATTTCACAGAGCAAAGGCATGTGCGAGAACTGGTGACGCTGGCGCAACCAATTCTTGGTCCACAAACGCCTCCACTCCCTGTTCATGGACCGGGCTTGTGTCAAAGTAAGAACCCCAACACGAAGCCCCTGCACAGCACAAACTCTACGACGAGTATGTACATGAAACATGGTTTGAAAACGGTCGGCTGGTCAGAACGGACAACAGAAAGCACTGATAAACAGCAATGCCTGAAAGAACGAACTGAATAGCAGAAGCAAGCAGACAATAAGCAAATCAAAGCGTACTATACCAAGATATAGTCCACAATGAGAAACAAATACTTACTGACTACACGCACTGATAAGCAGATACGCAAAGACAAGCCGAAACTGAAGAGCAGTAGCGAACTGAATCACAAATCTGAAAAGCGCAAATCGTCTCTCACCAAACTTCTACTATAGACATGCGATAGACACGAGATCAGCAAAAGGAGCCCAAAGGGTGCCGGATGTGGTGCTGAACTTCCCTTTTCTAGTGCCGCCGTACGCGGCTTACGTCACTGTGTTCTTGGCAACCGGAAATTCCGACAACTGAGTCCGACCGTGTGTATGCAACATCACTTCCGGACCTCTTCCGGAATTAATCCGTCGGAATAACTCCGACGGATTTGGTTGTCGGAATCTCCGACCGTGTGTACGGGGGCTAATATTTGTAGTTGTTCCAACTTATTACAGATCTAATCAGGTTTTAATAATATGAAAAACAAAGAACTTATACTTTAATTAAATTAATTACCATATTAAAGTCAATTTTTTTAGCTTAACTCTGTGCTATCTTTCCTACCCCTTCCCTCCTATCCCTATACACTTATCAGACTCCTCTCACCGATACAACAGTGTCCCAGGTGCATCACTGCTCTCCTCCCTTCCTGATCTCATAGGAGATACCAAAAACAGTGGGAGCCATAGGCATCAAACTCTTCAGAGGAGGGGGCGTAGCTCACTGGTGCTTTGTGTGTCTTTCGATGCACACAGCCTTGATCTGGAGCACATGGGCACAAGGGACCCCATAGCACAGGGTTGCAAAGGGGGCACTAGGAGGAAAAAAAACAGACAGCGTCAGCGAGGGACCGTCAAAAGGAGGTAAGAGACTGCTCTGTGTAATATCGTTGCATTGGACAAAGTTAAGGGTGTTTCTAGATTGTGCTAATACAGGATCTTAAATGGGCATGGTTAAAAAAAAAACGAGTCTAAGGCCCCATTCACACCTAGCAATTTGAAATTGCGTGCAGAATCAGTACAATTCTGCCCATGCTTTTGAATCATGCTAAAATTGTAGCAAAACACACAAGGTACGTTTAGGTGGCATACATTCTTAATGGCACCCCAAATGCAGTGCGATGTTGCTTCGACTTTCACGCGACACACAGAAACCCGTGTAAATCAAAAAAAATTGTGAGCGAGAATGCGCATTTCCACTAGGTGAAGTATGAATGGGGCCTTACAAACAAGTACCACATTCAGCACAATCACTTTTATTCAAAATTAAATGCTTCCATCACATCCAGCCTACCCCAAAGAATAACTTCATAAAATAGTCAATGACTGCTTTAAACACTCGATTATTTTGTATATATTTTTTTTTCTTTTTGTTTGCACGTCACAATTTGCATTTTTTATTTTTTTTGCTAGAAATGACTGTTACAACCCATGACTGTTACAACCCCCCACCCCACCCCAAAAAAATATATATAAATGAAAGCAGAGACCCTGGAGAATAAAATGGTAGTAGTTGCAATTTTGTTATGTTGCATGGGATTTGCGCAACTATTTAACAAACGCATGTTTTCAGAAAATAACACACTACAATGATTTTTAGTGCAAACAAAGACAATAATAGACCCACTTTTTTGGTGAAATATAAAAGATGGGGTTGCGTTGAGTAAATGGATATCAAAACTGTCAAGTCTTAGCCCTTGTACACGCGACCGGACATTCTGATGGACAATGTCCGATAGGACCGTGTTGTCGGATAATCCGAAAGTGTGTGGGCTCCATTGGACTGTTTCCGTCGGAGTATCCGACGGACCAAGTTTTCCAGCTGGGCTATAAAATTTTCCGACAACATGATCCGATCAGACTTTGTCCGATTGTGTGTAGAGAATTCCGATCGGACAAAGTGCCACGCATGCTCAGATCAAATTCCTAGACCAAAGCTATAAATAACGTCATCACGTTACGTACAATCGGATTTTCCGACAACTTTGTCTGACCGTGTGTATGCAACACCAGTTTCGGACAAAATCCAACGGACAAAATTAGACGGATTTTGTTGTCGGAATGTCCAACTGTGTGTACAAGGGCTTAAAGTTGCACATGCTCATGGTTTGTGTGTAGAGAATTGTGTATTTACAATTTCGTCACACATTATTATCTGAAAAGCTTCAAATTCAATAGAGATTTTTTTTTTTTTTTTTAGGACATACGGGGCTACTTTTGAGTCCATTCACCCTATTTGTTTGCAATGTGTGGTAAGGCACATAACATACATTGTTGTGCTGTAATGCTGTTTGCTCTAAATGGCACTTCAATGCACCTCCTCAATGCACATGCTTTGCTGTGCACCAGTGGCGTCGCTAGGGGGTGGCTTTTGGGGCTATAACCCCCGAATCTGGGGCCCATAGCCCCGAGTCTCTGCAGGGGTCCCCAAGGGGAGGGGAGGCTCTCTGGGGACCCTGATGTAAGTGGGGGGCTCTCTGGGGACCCTGATTTTAAGGGAGAGGCTCTCGAGGGACCCTGATTTAAGGGAGAGGCTCTCTAGGGACCCTGATTTAAGGGGAGCTCTCTGGAAACCCTTATGTAAGTGGGGGGGGACTCTCTGGGGACCCTGATTTAAGGGGAGCTCTCTGGAAACTCTGATGTAAGTGGAAGGACTCTCTGGGGACCCTGATGTAAGGAGGAGGCTCTCTGGGGACCCTGATGCAAGTGGGGATATACACACACACACTCACACACAATATTACTGTATATACATGTGTATGCCCACCCAAGTGTATGACTTTCTTTATTACGCTGCTATGGGCTCTAGCCCCACATCTTTTGTAGACCTAGCAGTGCCTCTGCTGTGCACACAATTAAAAGTGTGAGTTGCGGTGCGCTGCATTACAAAAAAGGTGCTTTTGCTCTGTTACATTCACAGCCCATTTAGATTAATTGGCTGCCTTAGCACAACGCCCGCTAACTCGCAACATAATGCACATTAACCAGAACATATAGCACCTCCTTCTGTTTATTCCTGGGAAACCCCTAATTTCCTTAAACATCATTTGTTCTCAATATTGAAGGGAACAGGTAATGACAAAGCACAACAGTGAGCTGTGTGGTAGTCAATTTTACATTAGTCATCTAGAACAGCTGCAAGCTTTTATCCAGTATCTATTACAGGAAATCATCTTTGGCAGTAAAGCAAAATGCTGACTATAGGAAAACAGAAGCAGGTGTCTGAGCAATGATCTGTTATATGACAGAAGTAAACTGGCCACCTTCCATTGACATGTTGCGGCCACCTAACCTTTCAATGTCTTATTTTTTTACTAGTGCTTAGCTGATGAAATGAATGCAAATCCAGGCTTGCACTCAATCCTTATTGAATTACCTTAATGGGATTGATTTAAGCCCATGGGGAATCTAAGGCTGGGAAAATGAATGCAGTAGTGAGGATTACAAAAATCCATCTTGTCAGTGAAATCACTGTACAAACAGGTTGTCAGTGCTTCTATATTTCCAAACATATTTTCATCTTCCTACAAATGTAAGATGAGACCCTTCTCAAGGTCGGCTTTAACTATATACGGATACGGGCTTTCAGCCTCGAAAAGAACATTAAAGCACTTTTTTTGTAGTGACTGACAGAAATCTTGTATTTTAAATACTGCGGGTATTGCTTTTGAACTGTGGCTCAATATATTTATTCTGCAGCAGCTCTTTCTCTAAGAAAGCTTTCTGATAAATAATCTTTTTACAAAGATTTACAGCTGAGCATTATCTTTGCAATTACATAAAGCCTAGCTATACCTATTGCCAAATCTATACCTATTGCTAAAAAAACAATATACATGCATACGTAATGGCTATCAGTACAGGCATGTGGTAGGGGTGTAGATTTGGGTAAAAGTATACATTCCACTATGCCATACCTTAAAATGTAAGAATCCTGACATTGATATTTACCACATCAGTGACTGTTTTACACTCCCCTGATGTCAATTATACTATTTTGCTCTGATGTAATTGTTTTTTTTTACGCATTATGAACTTTAAGACTTGGCCTTTATGATTCATTAATATATCTCTATAATGCATAGAATCAGGCTTATACGGGTACAAAGATAAATATTCAAGAATTCTTATTCCAGTGTAGTACATGTGTGTCAGAAACCATGAAATCATGCCGAGACAGAAGTACAGTTAAATCACACTTGTTTAATGATAACAGTAAAAAGAACAAACGTAGTCAAAACATAGCCAAAGTTCAGTAACCGGAATGGATAGTCAGCCAAGCCAGAAGTCAGGGATCAATGTAGTGGAACAGCAAGCAGAATAGATATCCCAAACCCGGGATATTTGGGATATCTACGAGAGTACTAGTGGTCTTTGTATAGATGTTGTTTTGCTGTATCAATTCTTGGTTGTATATTTTACTGGAGACATATAATGTCTATGTGTCTCTTTTTATTACTCTATATATTATAAATAAAACGTATGTTTTAGATGTATTCTGATGGTGTCGGTGGTCTATTAAAGTCCCATTTAAGGGGGGTTTCCTTTTTTGAATCTAACATAGGGATGGGACCACCACACCATATCTGTTGACTCAGTGAAAGTCCTTCCTTTTATGTTTAGAGCCAGAAGGGATGTCAGCAAAGCAAGTCTTGAACAGGATCGCAGGAGAGCATCTCAGTTTCTGTGATGTTGACTAAGGCGAAGGCAGAGCTCCTCTGGACTGGACGGCTTAAGGCCTCTTTCACACGACCGATCCGTTCAGGTCCACTTGTTTTTTTAGGCGGACCTGAATGGATGCTCCATAGACCTCTATGGAGCGTTGGATGTCAGCGGTTACATGTCCGCTGACATCCGACCCGCTCCGATCCCAGAAAGTGTGATGAAGGAAAAACCTACTTCTCCATCCATCTGCGGATCGGATCGGGTGATTACGGACTCTGACGTCTGTCATCATCTGATGTCCCATAGGGGAGAGCGGCGCTCTGACAGGTCTGTCCCTGCACAGTGTGCAGAGACAGACCTGTCATCTTCCTGCTCAGCGGGATTGATGGAGAGATCCCCGCTGAGCAAGCGGATGTCCACGGGGCGGATCATCACGGATTCACCCTGTGTGAAAGAGGCCTAAGTAGGCAGGACTGACAAGCAGGATATCATCAACAGCTGAGTAACTGTGGAGAGATAGGAGCTGGCAATTAGCCGACAACAGCGGGACCCAATGGCACTGCTGCTGTGTTTCAGTCAATCAGGAAGGAGAATCTCTGATGGCTGAGACACTCATGGACATTGCTGGACAGAGAGAGACCTCAGGTAAGTGTTAGTGCGGCTGAGGGAGGCTGCATTAAGATAAATAACCTTCTGCCTTTACAACCACTTTAATTGTCTGTGAAACCAAAACTATTTCTCAAGAAATAAGTAGATGACATGCTCAATTTGGGTAAGAAACTAACTGCCATGGCTGTCTGCATCCTGATTCAATTGGGCTTTAAATTGTTCAATCAATCTAAATGTGATATGCTTCCTTGTGTAGTATCTCTACTTCTATAAAGAACAGTAAACTACCTAGCAAACAGTGTTGATACCAAGCCTTGCTTAGAACCTATATAAAAAAACCAAAGGTTAACGCTGCGCTAGAAAAATATGTAATTATATTAAAAAATATGTTGAAAACTCAATGAATAGAAGCAGCTACCACAATAAGTCTGCGGCTTAAAGATGGAGATTGTGGCATCTCCACAGGCTTCCTGCTGTTTGTTTGCTTCCCATCAATCTCTGCATCCTGTGGATTCAGCTGTTCAGCAGTTCCCACTGTGTTGATGCTAAGCCAATGCTGTGTGTCGGCCGCACTTGCGGTCCACCGGCTCCTTGGTGCAAACAGGCGATCTGCTGGAAAATCCACAGCTACCGCCTGGACAAGGCGGCTCTCCCTGCTGCCCGCTACAAGCGGCGGAAGCTGTGGATTTTCCAGCGGATCACCTGTTTTCACCAAGGAGCCGGTGGACCTTAAGTGCGGCCGACACACAACATTGACTTAGCATCAACATCTGAATCCACAGGATGCAAAGATTGATGGGAAGCAAACAAACAGCAGGAAAGCTGCAGAGACGCCGCAATCTCTATCTTTAAGCCGCATTATCACTTTGGATGAATTTCTTGTAAGTGCATCCTTTATCGCCTAATAAATTATTCTTTTGAACAATTACACTTTGGGAGCAATTTCTGCTTTTGTCTTTTGAGTGGTACGAATGTAATGGCGATCGGAGGAGCTGCTAAAGAAGCTGTTATAGGTGTTTGAGAAACCTGAACTTCCCTGTGTTTGGTGAGATCACCGTATGGTGGTCACTTGGAGTCGGTAAAGGGCATTAATACTCACTTGTGGTGAGTCACTATCTTGGATTGAGGATCTGGTGTCACTTATCTTCGTTTGGATTGTTATTTTTTTGCACCTTATGTGGACTCTTTTTTATTTGTTCTTTTTTTACTTTTTTGCACCCATTTTCTATTGAATGGATTTTTTTATTGATTTGTTTAATAATTTTTCTTTATTTTTATGGACTCACTAACATGCTTTTTATTACTTACTATTTTCACTAATGCTTTATGGATTAATTTAATCACTTAATATTGTCAACAAATATTTTTTGCGGTGTCTGCTTTAGTTTTATCTAGTGAGAATTTTTTCACCAATATTTTCATAATTTTTTTTTTTGTTCACTTGCTTAGAACCTGTCAACTGACTTAACCAGGAAAGTATGTTTTTATTTTAGACTGTAACAGGCTTTAATGCTAGCCTTCACACTTTACTAGAAGGAAGAAATCTATAATTTTCCTTGAGAGACATTAAATAGGAATCAAAACATTGGATTATAAATGAGCTTGTAAATAGGAGCTGAGAATATACAGCAAAACTCCACAGTCAAGTAAATCTATATATTCTCATACAGTTTTTTTTTGTTTTGTTTTTTACAGATATTGTCTCATAAAACGTCAATTTAAAATAAATCAGAGGTTATCAGTTTCCTTTAGTTCCCCTATCCTTCAGGCATCTTACTTAATCTATCTCATCATTTGTGTTACCATGATCAAATGCCATTAAAAATGGAAGCATTTTTGTCAAACCTATCCACATTGACCATAGTCCTTTGGAAATTGAAATGGTTGGGATTTGTGATTGCTTTTCTGCACCTAAATGCACCCTATAATTTCAGTGAACGAGAACATATTTTAAATAACTTAGCAACACCAGTCCTGAAAATACTGATCATTATCTCAGATACATGTTGCTGTAAAGATGAAATGCACATTTGTCCCTGATACTACTTTTCTTCCTCTACAAGAATCTGATCAGAGTTATTCAATCCAGAAGATGGAGGACATCATCACAATGCCCCTCATTTACAGTGTATTGAAGCAGAGAACATTGTGATCAGAGGACCGCCCCTGGCTGGAAAAGAAGTAAAATGAGGAAAACCCAGTTAATCACCTCCTGAAGACTTCTGAAAAAGGTAACTATAAAATGGAATAAAGCAACTCCTAGAGTTGCTTTAGAGTGGCGGAAAGGGGGTGATTGGAGGATGCAGAGTTAAGCTCACAGTTTGACTTTAAATACTGGCTAGATCAGGGATCCTCAAACTACGGCCCTCCAGCTGTTGCAAAACTACACATCCCATGAGGCATTGTGCAGCTCTGACATTCACAGACATGACTAGGCATGATGGGAATTGTAGTTCCTGAACAACTGGAGGGCCGTAGTTTGAAGACCCATGGGCTAGATTATACATTATACTAACCTTTCAAATAGTGTAATGTAAAAAAACAAACTCAAAGAGGTTGTAATCCGAAAAAAAAATAATCCTGTTCCTTTAAAGCATATTAAACCACATAGTGCTTGTGTGGTATTATTTGTCCCACTCTCCATGTTGTAATATATCTGCCTGTTGTTATGTCCCCCTAGCTGTGCTGACTACGGTATTCATGGCTGCTGATCCATGATAGCGTGGTCAGTTTACATGCCTCCGTCATCCCGCTGCTTTCCCTCTCCTCCTCTCTCACTCCCTGCCATAAACCAGATGTGACCAGTACTGTGTGACTGTGACAGAGTGAACCAGACATAAACAGGTGAAAGTAAATAAGTTTATTAAAGTAAATGCATATAAATGTGAACACACCACCAATACAAACAGAGTGAACAAATTGAACAACCAAACAGTGATAATAAACGAACCAATATCAAAAGAGAGTACCAGAATTGTAGTCAAGCCAGGCCAGGGTCATAAACAGGAGATCAGCAGATGGAGGGGCCAGGAGTAAACAGACAGGGAACAAGATGTAAGGAATCAGGCTGCAGGGCAATGATCCAGGGATATAGGAACAGAAACGAACGGGTTTAGGAATCAGGAATCAGGAATCAGGCTCACAGATAAACAGGCTGCAGGTCAGGGCACAAGGACAATACCAGGGCAAGGTGTGTGTGCACTTTCCGGGTATTTATACTATTGCTGCTATCAAAGTCAGGTGATGCCTAATTGCAGAAGGTAATGCCGGCTCCACACTGCCAGGAACCATCCACTGGTGGACGCCAGTACTGCGGCCCAAAGATGACAATACCAGCAGGATAAAGCTCTGACAGTTCCGAACTGCCAGGAGACACCTGCTGGTAAGCCTCAGTACTGCATGCCAAAAGATAGATATTACCAGTGGAGGGAACCTTTCCTGACATTCCTTCTTTTGTGTGTGAGCTGATAAAAAAAACTGCCCCTCCCTTCCCCTACTGCTGCTATTCCGTGCTTCAGTAAAGTTAGTGATCCCAATTACTGCCAACCCCTCTGTAATAATAAGATATACTACACAGTGTGTGTGTTTTTTGAAAATTTGGCAGCTAAATACATTTTTTGACATTGCCGATGTGCGATCACGTAACCTCCCGGCTAACGTCAGAGGGAAATATCAGCCCCTCCCACTGTAGTCCTTAGATTGGGGAAGGAGAGCGGCGGGCGGTCATGTGACAGCACATCTGTGATGTAAAAAAAGGTATTTACCTGCCGAATTTAAAAAAAATACACACACTGCGTACTATGATTATTATTACAGGGGGGCTAGAAGTAATTGGGATCACTGGTTTTACAACCACTTTAATTCCTTTGGACTGCTTACACTGGATTTGTTTATGAGCATTCATGGATTATCACTCAGTATTATTGGCATTCCATACAATTTAGCTTTATACAGACTACATCCTTGCATACATTACATGAAGATTGAACATTAAAGGGGATATTCTGCAAAGAAAATGAAATCATCAGTGCCTGAATATGTATAATCACAACACCTACAAAATATAAAGTCATGCCTTCCTTCTCTTGAGGGAAACAGTAATGGTTGGCTAAAAAATAATCCAAACTGGATAATCAACTGTTTCTGAAGGATGATTAACCAGGATGTTTGATTTTACCTCAGGTATCACCTTTAATTATCTTCTGTCTATGGAGATTTTAACTATGCAAAGTTTAAAAATGCCTAAAGCCTTTCTACAGATGTACTTTCTGGCAGTATTGATAAAGACAAAGAGACAAAGGGACTAGTAATAACCTAAAAAATTAAAATGTAATCTCACGGAATGCAAACAATTAAAAACGTACTGTTTTTTTTTCTGAAAAATGAAGTGTTTAATATTGTAGTTACAAAAACTGCCAGACTACTGAATTAAAAAGTCTTCATTTAGCTGAGGGATTTAACAGTATGTCTGAAAGGTCCTTTAAAGATTTTGATTGAAGAAGCAAATCACCGACTCGCTTCTATATCTACTGATTCTATTGATGTAAAAAATATTCATGGGACCAGGGACCTATTGTGAACAGCAAGCAGGGATTTGTTTTGTTTCTATGAATGCATTAAAGTATACAAATCCCATTTCTAAAAGCCTTCAAAAAGTCTGCTTCTAGGCTTTAGCATAAACCCCAAGCAAATTATTTTTTACTAAAGAACATGAAACATTATTGCATTAATATACGGTCTAACTTATTATCTATGAAAAAAAAATAGTAACGTGGATAAGAAAGGAAAAAAACTGATCTATCGTGTTCAATATTTTTGGAAATCGTATTAATGCCTATATTAGAAGAGAAAATACATCTGTGCAGGTTTGTATTTAGATTGATTTTTAGATTGACTGCATGTCAAAGCTATAAATAAATATGCATACATATTATTTGTGATTCTATTATATTTTGGTGGAGACCAAAATCACACTGACTGAAGCTTGGATAGTGTAACACAAGGGTGTAGTTGGTATCTGTACAATGTCAGTTTGTACATCTAAATACCTTCATCTGCAGCCGATAGTTGCTGCCGACTTGGATTTGTGTAATACCCCATACACACAGTCGGACATTCCAACCACAAAATTGATTTTTTCCGATGGATTTTGGCACGAAACTTGTCTTGCATACACACGGTCACACAAAGTTGTTGGAAAATCCGATAGTTCAGAACGAAGTGACGTACAAAACGTACGAAGGGACTACATAGAGGCCAGTAGCCAATAGCTTTCGTCTCCAAATTATTTCTGAGCAGGCATGGCACTTTGTGCGTCGGTATTCTCTACACACGGTCGGAAAAAGTCAGATCGGATTTTGTTGTCGGAAGATTTTAGATCCAGCTATCAAAACTTTTGCATCAGAAATTCCGACAGAAAAAGTCCGATAGAGCCAATACACGATCGGATTTTCCGACAACATAATCCGATCGGACTTTTTCCATCGGAATTTGGACCGTGTGTATGGGGCATAACAGTCCAAGGACTAAGCTGTGCAAGGTCTGCTGTGTAAAGTGTTAAGTGCATAATTAGTTCAAAACAAGGGGCAGCAAACCAAGATAAAGCTTTTAAACTAATATATAACATGATTCTAATTTGTAACAGTGTTATAATCTTATATTACAGATTGTTGGTTTGGGCTGGGGGAAGACCCAGCTGATGTGTAAAGTCATCCATAAACAGATCGAAATTCGGCCGGTTCAGTAAGAACTGAAAAAATGTTGGTCATCTATGGGCAAGCTGGTTGCACTGAAGTATATCTATTGATCAACTTTGGTACAAGCAGCCTGTCAGTTATGTTTTCCTGTAATATAGCTGGCAGCAGTAATCATTGTATTCCGCCATCAACATTGAATGTGTTGAAGGTTGAATCAAGTGATTTTTGTTTCCTTCAACCCATGATTGAAGGAAAGTAAATTGCTTAAAGCAGAGGTCCACCCACCGCTGCAAAAATCAAAAGCGATGTCGGCACCGCCTTCTTTTGCGAGTAAGGGAACCTGGCAGTGTAGCCTTGCTGATTCATGTCAGGAACCCTACTGCGCATGCGCTCCGCTCCGCTCCGCTCCGCTCCTCTCTCCTACTGGCCCTGTGTTCGGGGAAGGAGCCTGATCGATGAAGCAAATATCCGCGGCTGAGGCTCCTGGAAGTGGGGACAGGATACCTGTGAAAGACAAGTATCCTGTCTCCCCTCCCCCCCGAAATGTGCCAAATGTGGCACCAGAGGGGGGAGGAGTACAATGAGTGGAAGTTCCACTTTTGGGTGAAATTCCACTTTAATATATGACTAGCCATACACAGTGATATAAAAAAACTAAAGCTGGCCACAGTTGGATTGAAATCTGACCAGTTAAGCAAGAACAGTCCAAATGTCAATTCATCTATGGGCAGGCTGGTAGTACTGAATTCGATCTATCTATCAACTTTTGTACAACCAGCCAACTTTTGTACAATCACTGCCAGCAGCTGTAGCCTGCCAGCAGTGACCATTGTATTCTGATGGTGAGCTGTCAGAATACAATAGCACAGTAAGAGGCATTTCCCCGTCAACACTGACTGTGTTGATGGGGGAATGGTGGGAATTTCTTTCCTTCAACCCATGGTTAAGGATAGAAAATTGCATAATCTATGGCCAGCCTTAGTTAGAGGTAGGTGGAGAATCCTAGAAAATATTTTTTTAGACGGCAAACTTGGAACAGGGCCTCTACTTCCTGTATCAAAAGCTATCCCAGAGAGACAGTACTAACTAATGCAGGCCATACACGGTCGAATTTCAAACAAATTTTCTTTTCAAAATCAGAAAATTCGTTTTTTTTGTGATCCGATGATGCCACCATTGATTTTCGAAATTCGACCGACCAAGCCTTCAATTTCACCTCATGTTGCTACAGAAAAGAATTTTCTTGGCTGGGAATCTTCTTTTCTCTCCGTAAATTTTCTTTTATCTCTGTACATTTTCTTTTATCTCCGTACATTTTCTTTTCTTATTACGTTTCTCGCACGATTCTCCCATCATTGATTAGAAAATCGTTAGTTTTTCAAAAAATTTCCAACATGTCCGATTCCTCAAATTTTATTTCTGAACGAAAATCGGCTGTTGCTGCAGCCCACTAATGGTGCGAAATTCATACGAAAATTCTTAGATACGATTTTCGAAAGAAAATTCTTTCGAAATTCGAACCGTGTATGGCCGGCATAAGTCATCTGTGCAAGTAGCTAAAAAAATGGTGTAAGAAGGAGGGTTTGGGGTTACTAGAGAACTAGGCTGACTTTTTGGTTTTCTGTGGGCTCTACTGTTGGAACAGACTGCATCTAATTGGGTAAGATGTAGCTGTCTTGGGGGAGAAATGGTTAAAAGACTGCAGGAGCTTATAAATTATGATCTGGGGGGAAAGGATATTACACAAATATACCATATAGTGAACATGTTTTACAGAGGACACTGGATATAGAGGTGGTGCAATAGGGAGAAGGTAAGGAGATTGTATAATCTATGCCCAATACAGAAAGGGTTTCTGAATCAAACTTTATATCAAAAGTAAGTAATAATAAAATATGAAATACCAACACAAGATTACAATGTATGGTCACATATGAAAGAAGTATGGGAAAAAAAGGGCAGAGCTGGAGCTTTTGTTACTTGAGGAACATTTTAACTTGGTGGGAGTCTCAGAAACTTGGTTAGATGGCTCACATGACTGGGCTGTTAATATCCAGGGTTACATTCTGCTTTAGAGGGACATAATTAACCACTTGCTGACCACTGCACACCAATATACATCAGTACAATGGCAGCGGTGGGCAAATGGGTGTACCTGTATGTCCCCTTTAAAGTGTACAGCGTGATCGTGCCCGCAGGACCCGCGGACTCGATGTCCGCCGGTGTCCTGGCGATCGTGTCATGGAGCCACACAACGGGAAATGTAAACAAGGCATTTCCCCATTTTGCCTAGTGACTAGACAGAGATCACTGCTCCCTGTCATCGGGAGCAGTGATCGCTGTCATGTGAGTGGTAACCCATCCATCCTACAGTTGGAATCCCTCCCTAGGATACACTTAACCCATTGATCGTCCCCTAGTGTTTAACCCCTTCCCTGACAGTGTCATTTACACAGTAATCAGTGCATTTTTATAGCACTGATCGCTGTATAAATGACAATGGTCCCAAAATAGTGTCAAAAGCTGTCCGATGTGTCCACCTTAATGTCGCAGATCGCCACCATTTCTAATAAAAACTATATTTGTAATAAAAATGCCATAAAACTATCCCCTATTTTGTAGAAGCTATAACTTTTGTGCAAACCAATCAATATACGCATATTCTGATATTTTTTTTTTTACCAAAAATAGGTAGAAGAATACATATCGGCCTAAACTGAGGGAAAAAAATGTTTTTTTATATCTTTTTGGGGGATATTTATTGTAGCAAAAAGTAAAAAAATATTGTTTTTTTTTCAAAATTGTCGCTATTTCTTTGTTTATAGCGCAAAAAATAAAAAACATAGAGGTCATCAAATACCACCAAAAGAAAGCTCTATTTGTGGGGAAAAAAGGACGTCAATATTGTTTGGGTGCAACTTCACATGACCGCGCAATTGTCAGTTAAGGTGCTGCAGTGCCAAATTGCAAAAAGTGCTCTGGTCAGAAAGGGGGTAAAATCTTCCGGGGCTGAAGTGGTTAATAGAAAAAGTAGTAAGGTATTGCTGTACTTTAGGAGTGATTTGAATATCACTGACAGAGATTATATTACTAATGGTAGTTGTGATGGTACAGTGCCCTTATGACGCCAGCTTCATATCAGTGCATCTCATTCACACCATATGTGTTGCTTCCCTGGGCTATAGCTTTTCATTGGAAATCCTTAATGATCCCTTTCTCTACAATCATTAACAAAATAGATTCTATCATGCTAATGGGAAGGATTTTCCACTTTATATGATCAATTGCCCTTGTTTTCTACTAAATGAGATACATGGATTATCAAACATCAATAGTTTTGGATGTGATGTACTTCAACCAATATGTAGACTATCCCTTTAAGTCCAAATATGTTTGTTATTATTCAGTATACCTGACCAGTAGTATGTTTATTTATCATGGTGCTCAGGATTCTTGGATTTCCTAGACTTTATAGCATTTTCAATTTGTACTTAGTTTCTCAATGTGCTTCTATTTTGTTATGAGGATATTTTATCCCATTGTTTTATTTCTCTCTCACTGTAACCCTGTGCTTTGTTATGTTTTTTTGTACTCAATTTAAAGTGGAGCTCCACCCAAAAGGGGAAGCTCCACTTGTCTTCACCTCCCCCCACTGCCACATTTGGCACCTTTTGGGGTGAGCGGGTACCTGGCTTTTACAGGTACCCGTTTCCACTTCTAGCTCAGCTCAGCCGAAAGTCCCCTGCCCCTTCCCCTGCAGTCTCCTGGGACACTTCATAGGTCCCAGAATACCTGGGGCCCATTCACAAATTGCTTCATGCATGTGCAACTGTAAAGCTGCAAGGCTAAGGTAAGTGCCCAATATTAAAAGTCAGCAGCTACAGTGTTTGTAGCTACTGACTTTTATTGTTTTGGGGGGGGGGGGGGGCTGGAGTTCTTCTTTAACTTTTGTAAATAAATAGTTTGTAAAAAGAAATAAATAACATTCAATGAGATCAAATATTGTTAACGAGGAACACAAAAGACAAGTGAAAGTGTTTTAAGGATGTTTTAAACAACTGCATTTGCCAGTGTATTGCAATGGGCAACAAATATAAAATAATCACATTAACCAATTGCCGACCAGCGAACAGCGATGTACGTTGGCACAATAGCACGGCTGCACAAATGGGCGTTCCTGTATGTCCCCTTTAAGACGTGGCATTGTGGGAGCACGCATGCCACGTACTCCGTGGACGTGCCCGCGGGTCCCACCATCGTGACACGGAGTGGCAGAACGTGGAGATGCCTATGTAAACAAGGCATTTCTCTGTTCTGCCTAGCAACATGACAGGGATCTACTGCTCCCTGTCATCAGGAGCACTGATCTCTGTCATGTTGTAGTGAGCTCACCCCCCCGACAGTAAGAATCAATCCGTAGGACACACTTACCCTCTTGATCGCCCCCTAGTGTTTAACCCCTTCCCCGCCAGTGTCATTTACACAGTAATCAGTGCATTTTTTATAGCACCGATCACTGTATAAATGACAATGGACCCAAAATAGTGTCAGAAGTGTCCGATGTGTCCGCTGCAATGTTACAGTCATGATAAAAATTGCAGATCTCCGCCATTACTAATATAAATTAATAATAAAAATGGCATAAATCTATCCCCTATTTTGTAGATGCTATAACTTTTGCCCAAACCAATCAATATATGCTTATTGCGATTTTTTTTACCAAATATATGTAGAAGAGTACATATCGGCCTGAACTGAGAAAGAATTTTGTTTTTTTATATAATTTTTGGGGCTATTTATTATAGCAAAAGTAAAAAATATAGTTTTTTTTTTTTTCAAAATTGTTGTTCTTTTTTTGTTTATAGCGCAAACAAAAACCCTGCAGAGGTGATCAAATACCATCAAAAGAAAGCTCTATTTGTTGGAAAGAAATGACGGGCAGCTATAATAGAATATTGCTATTATTATTTAGCTTTAGCATAGAGCTTACCAATGAGCTGTTACTAAAATATTATCAAGTTTATTAAAACAATATCGAACTACTCACAAAGCTTGGGGAGGACAGAGCACACAGCAAACAGACCAGCGAGCGTATCGCTCAGATGTAGACGTCACCGGATACTGGAAGTGACGTCTACACCTGAGCGATACGCTCGCTGGTCTGTTTTCTGTGCGCTCTGTCCTCCCCAAGTTTTGTGAGTAGTTCGATATTGTTTTAATAAACTTGATAATATTTTAATCTACTACACTATGGTGGACTCTATCTATTCCTTGAGTGTATATGCTGACATTATCCACGGAGGAATTTGATGGATGACGGTGACGCTAGAGAAGTGTGAAGCTCCCCCTGTCTCTCTCCTGAATCCAAGTGTTCCCTATTAGAGGCTATTTTGCTGTATACCTTAAAGCAGTAAGGTAATTACCGGGTGTGGCCAGTATTAACACGTGGAGATCACCCAAACGGAAAGAGTTGGCTTGGCACTGTGAACACACAACTGCACTATTTTACCTGGTTTTGATATTTCACTATATTATTCACGATTGGACTACTTATGGGTCACTTTGATTAAACCCAATTGGTTTTGAAGCTGTTTTGCTACATGCACTTTAGCACCTTATATTATATATATTTTTTTTGTGGATCACTATTTTTACCACAGCACTATTGCCGTTGATATATGAATTACCCGTGTATTAATTTTAGGTCTAACTTTAATATTTAGATATGTTATGCACATATGCACTTTGTTTTATTTGACCTCAGGATTGCAGATATATTATGCACGTTTGCACTTTGTTTTGTTTTTTTGCTCTTAGTTTTTATTTACACTATTATTTGCACTATTATATTTACGATGCCTATTTTTAAGATATAGGTTGGGTAATTAGTAGTTGTTTAGTTCTATTTAGGAGTGCAACACCATTTTTTACTTATTATACACTCATAAAGTGTTTGCTGCACCTATTGGGATAGAATTTTGCTTTCCATTCTCTATATACAGCGCAGGAGCCCTTATATATACATCACAGCAACAATGTAATCACAAACTGAAAATACCAAGCCACCTGGCTATCTGGTCAGCCCTGCTGTTCAGGCTTTGACCTCGGTCCTCTTGACCCCGTAACAGTGTCCCTGTCCCGTATACACTCTGTACTTCTGCTGGCACACTCTTTTACTGCTGCTCCAGCCCATAGGATTGGGCCCTTTGTCTGCTCTGTTGGGCTGTGCTGTGCAGACATGCACACTTCTTCCTTGCATGCCAGGACTCCTCGGGAGGGTGGAGCCCAGAACCTTGGTCCTGACTCTAGTATCAGACCCACACACGCCTTAACCAATCAGCATGCTGGCTAGCCCGTTACTTCTCTCCTCAGGTCCCTCGCCGGCGCTCCTGGCCTCTCCCTCCTGTTGAGTGCCCCCACAGCAAGCAGCTTGCTACGAGGGCACCTGAGCCGAGCCCCACCTCTCTATGTCCATGCAGACATGGAGCCGTGCTTTGGCCCCACCCCCTCTCTTCTGATTTGCTAACTAACTTTGATTGACAGCAGCAGGAGCCAATGGTGTCGCTGCTGTGTCTCAGCCAATCAGGAGGTAGAGTCCTGGACCACCGAGGCACTCGTGCACATCGCTGTAAAGAGATGGGGCTCAGGTAAGTATTAGGGTGGCTGCTACACATCGAATGCATTAAGATAAAAAAACCTTCTGCCTTTACAATCCCTTTAATATGAATAAATCACCAGGGCCATATGGTTCACACCTGCGAGTGCTCAGTGAGCATAGCTCTGTTATAGCCAGACAATTGTTTCAGATTTTTAAGCAAGCCTTACTGACTTGAATGATACCAATTGATTGACATCAAAATGTGGTACCAATATTAAAAAAAAATGGTTGAGATGTATGTCTGTAAATTACAGATCAGTCAGTTTAACATCAATAGAAAATTAGCCTAAAAAAGGTGTAGTAAGGGTATAGGTACCATCATCCTGAATATTCAATTGGAAAGGAGAGGAGGGTGAAAAAGATACAAGGGCTACTCCAATCAATAGTAAGTAACATATTTGAGGGGCTGGTAAGGAACTATATTAAAAAATGTGTTAGTAATAATGAAGGAATTGTCTGTCCATGGATGCAAAACATGATGGAGTAGAGATCAATGTTTCATGCTCTAAGTGGACTAAGGTTGTCAGTGGTGTTACCCAGGACTCTGCATGGGGGCCAGTGATGGTTAACTACTTAAACTGTCAGTGCTATAAATACCTATAATACATAATTAAGATACATTACATTGAGGTGGAAATTACGAGTTCAATTTCAGTGCTTTCTGAGGATACCAAATAATAGTTTGGCACAAGACGTATCATTGTTACAGGAAAACTTAATAAAATAGAGGGCAGCTACCGGACAAGTGAGATTCAACAACTACACGACTGAGATTGAATTTTGACAATTGAAAAGTTATGAACTTGGGCTCTAAAAATATGCATACAACATACCCTTTAAGAGGTACTACTCTGCATGCATTTGTGATGGAAAAGGATCTGGGGATCACAGACTTAGTAACAGCATGCAATGTCAATGTGCAGCTAACAAACTTGGCATAATACTCTCTTTTATTAAAGAGGGCATATATTTATGAGATAAATCAATAATGTGGCACTTTTATAAAATACTAGTTTGTCCTCATCTTGAATATGTAGTTTAATTTTGGCCATCAATCCAGAGGAAAGAACTAAAAAGAGCTCAGAAAACTGAGAAAGATCTCACTTATGAGGAAAAGAGGTTACATTTATTGACTCAAGAAAAGAGGTGCTGAAGGGGGATATGATCAATGTCAAGAGGTGTAAGTACATGTCCTCATGTACAGTAAGTTGTACACAAACCACACTTAAATTAAAATACACTGTGTGAGAAAATTTACATGTTTTTTTTTTTCCCCTGAGAATAATACATGATGAGACACAGGTTTGGAGATTACCAAGGCCTCCTTCTACAAATCTGCAGAGAACAGAAGGAGGCCTGGGGGCTACAACAGAGGACACATGTCACTGCAGGAGTGTAGGAGAGAAAAAAGCAGCTAATATGTTTTGACACTATAACATTTATCTAATTCACCTTGCAACAGAACTCAGAAAACTTTAGTTACCCTCGTTAGATTTTAGATAACATGGCATATAGAATTAGATGCCTTCCATCCAGACAAATCTAACATGTAAATGATATGCCAATTTCCTATAGCATGTTTGTTTTAGTATTTCTGATAACCACTTCCATGCCTTATTACTGTTCTATAAAGAAATAGAAATATTGCCCTAGCCCTGTTCATGTATTCAAGAGGCACACCACTCCTGTTCTACTTTTATAAAGCAATTTCCTTGTATATAATTGGAAATTAAAAAATACTGCAGGGAAACTACCACAGTATATCTGCAGGAAATGAAAACTGAATATACATAAAATGTGAACGACTCTGGATTTTTTTAGTTTTACAGTCTGCAGTGTTCAGCCTAACCAGAATCTTGAGGGAGATTGTTTATATGAGACCAGATCATTCTGAAGGTATTATCGACATTATACTTGCAATAAGGACATTTAATACCTATCATAAAATGTACCTTTTTATGTTATTTATATCACAGCCCAAAAAAAAATGTCTCAGTGCCTTGCTTTTTAGACCTGTTTTTGGGGGTTTTTGGGAGCTGATTCAGAAAATTGCATTGACTAAACTGCATCAGATCTAGTTTCTTAAATATGGTTGAATTTATATAATTTTGTATCCAGTTTTTGAAAAGATCTTGCTGATCAACTTGTTCTTCTGTTACCTAGTTTGTGTTTTTGTGTACAAGTTAGCAGATATAATGAGAATGTGTATGTACTTCTAACTATAATATTCTATATTGGTTTTGACAAGCGACCAGTGTAAAGAGTGGTATATGATATTTATGCTGTAGCTCATAAACTGGAGCTGATAGGGAAAATTGGTGTCATTTTTGGAATCAGCGAGTCAAACATATGCAGAAACAGGAGACAAAAAAGTCCTATGCAAAGCACAAGACCTCATGGATGTGTGAAATGACAGCGCCAGCCTTGTCTCCAGCCAAGCCACACCTCCAATGCATTCCATTCCACCCCTGGAGCCCAATACGTTGAGGGGTGTGGTTTGGCTGGAGCCCAGGCTGGGGCTGTCATTGCACATATCCACTGCATCTTGCAGTGATGTGCGGCACATAGGACCTTGTAACACTGGAGCTGGGATGGGCTCTGTCCTTGCCAGCACTCCCAGCGTTGTACTACAGAAGAGGACCCGATTGGAGCCTTGAGCAGCACCCCCTATTTGTTGTCTGATCACATATGCAGAAACAGGTCTAACATTTGAGACATATAGGTTGAATAAAGACAACAATCCATCCAGTTCAACCCGTGTAGGTGTGTGTTTACACATTTCCCATATCCCCACTGTCACGGTACTACTACTAGCTGGGAGTCTAAGGGCCAGCTGGTATTCTGCCAGGGACCCCCTCATGAGGGTTTGGGCTTAGCTGCATTCTGACCCCAGGTCACGATCCCCAGGTTCACCCTGCTAGCTAGGGGAGTACCAGAAGACACTCTCAGACATGGATGGATGGATGAAGCAAAGGAGAGCCGGATAGCGAGCCAAGGTCAGGGCGGGCAGCAGACAACATAATCAGGAGAACTATCCGAGTCAGTACAAAAGAGATCAGTTCATGAGAGGTCAGGTAAAAGCAGGTTACATGAAGGGAGCACAGAAACAAGTGTTGCTCAAGCAACCAGAAACTGGTCTGAGTGGAAATGAAATAGAGAAGCACATGGGAGGCTGGACAAGAAGTAGCAGGAAGGAAGTATATAAAAGACAACAGGTGAAGCCGGTGACACCCATAACTGCTGAGTGCAGCAAGAGCTGAATACAAGCTGTGGAACAATAGGAACCAGCCAACTTACAGCAGTAACAGGTAAGACACAGATCAGCACCGGAGCCTATCTGTGACAACCTCATATTGTTTTCGCTAAGATGCATGTCCAAGAGTCTTTTAAAACTATCCATACTTCCTGCCAACACCACCAATCATGGAAGAGAGTTCCACATCCTTACTGCCCTGATAGTGAAAACCCCCTACGCAGCTTAATGTTAAATCACGTCTGTTCCAGTTTCATCGCGTGGCCCGTGTCCTCTTACACTCCCTGATACTGAAAAGTTTCACACTTATGCTGGGATCACTATTGAGATATTTGTATATCACTATCATATCTCCTGTCAGGTACTCTTCTCCAGGGAGAATACATTTAGAGCCTGTAGTCGTTCCTCATAATTGAGGTCCTGCAGTCCCCATATTAATTTAGTTGCCCTTCTCTGCACTCTCTTCAGCTCCAGCACATTGTTTCTGAGGCTTGGTGACCAGAGCTGGACAGAATACTCCAGATGTGGCCCAACTAGAGTTTTATACTGTAAAGTGGCAGGATTATCATATTATCTCTGGAGTAAATTCCATTTTTAATGCATGCTAATATTCTGCTGGCTTTGGTAGCTGCAGCTTGACACTGCATGCATATTGCTCAGTCTGTCTTCTACTAGGACCCCTAGATCCTTCTCCATCCGGCAATCCCCTAGGGGTTCTCCCCTAATGAGAAACTTGCGTTTATATATTTTCACCCCCCCCCCCCCCCCCCCCCCAAGTGCATTACCTTACATTTACCAATGTTTAATTTAATTTGCCATGTAGTAGACCACTCCATTAATTTATTCAGGTCCTCTTGTAACATTTCTATATTCTGCTGTGATGTTGTTACCCTACATATTTTTGTGTCATCAGCAAGACTGCGATTGTGCTGTTTATCCCATCCTCTATATCATTTATAAAACATTTTTTAACAGAATTTGTCCCAGGAATAGAGCCTTGGGGTACCCCACTAATCACTCTAGACCATTCTGAGTACACGTTATTTATCACCACCCTTTGGACTCGCCTCCGTAGCCAGTTTTCTATCCAAGAACAAACCCTATGATCTATACCCACCGACCTCAGTTTTTAGATTAAGCGTTTGTGAGGGACTGCATCAAATGCTTTTGCAAAATCTAGATACACCACATCCACTGGCCTACCTTTGTCCAGATGGCAGCTCACTTCCTCGTAGAATGTTAATAGGTTGGTTTGGCAAGTGTGACCTTTTGTAAACCCATGCCGATTACTACTAATGATACTGTTTTCATCATTTTAACCGGTTCTCGACCAGCGCACGCCGATGTACGTCGGCAGAATGGCACGGGCAGGCATATTGGCGTACAGGTACGCCCAATCTTGAATGCCACCCTGTCACGTGCGCGCGTGCTGGTCGGGACCTCCATGAGTCTGGTCGCGGGTCCCGCGGATTCGATCGTCATACCCGTGATCGTCTCACGGGGCGGCTGAACGAGGAAATGCCGTTTGTAAACAGCATTTCCCCATTCTGCCTAGCAACTAGTGACGCTGATCTCTGATCCATGTGATTGGAGCAGAGATCAGTGTTCACTAAATTAAAGCCCAGGCCCCAACAGTTAGTAACACACCCCTAGGAACACTTAACCCCTACACTGCCGCCCCCTGGTTAACCCCTTCACTGTCAGTGTTATTTACACAGGAATCACTGCATTTATATAGCAGTGATTGCTGTCCAAATGACAATGGTCCCAAAAATGTGTCAAAAATGTCCAATGTGTCCGCCAAAATGTCTCAGTCACAATAAAATTCACTGATTACCGTCATTACTAGTAAAAAAAAAATAATAAAATGCCATAAAACTATCCCCTATTTTGTAAACGCTATAACTTTTGCGCAAACCAATCAATAATCGCTTATTGCAATTTTTTTACCAAAAATATGTAGTAGAATACGTATCGGCCCAAACTGAGGGAAAAAGAATATTTTTATATATTTTTGGGGGATATTTATTATAACAAAAAGTAAAAAATGCGCTTTTTTCAAAATTGTCGCTCTATTTTTGTTTATAGTGCAAAAAATAAAAACCGCAGGGGTGATCAAATACCACCAAAAGAAAGCTCTATTTGTGGGAAAAAAGGGATGTCAATTTTGTTTGGGAGCCACGTCGCAGGGCCGCGCAATTGTCAGTTAAATCGACGCAGTGCCGAATTGCAAAAAGTGGTCTGGTCTTTGACCAGCAAAATGGTCTGGGGCTTAAGTGGTTAATTCATGCCACTAAGGATGATGCTTAATGCAACATCTAACAATGTTGCATCAAGCTACTTTGTGAGGCACTAATCCAAATTCAAATTAAAAAAAAAAGTCCCTTATTTCATGAATGAACCTCAAAATTTCAATCCTCTATTACATTCATCCTGAACTTTGCCTGTTTGGCGTTCAGTGAATGGGTTCACTCACCTGCCAGGCCAAACCTCCTGTTGTAGCAGGCTGTGCAACATTTAGCAGTGGTAGTACTGTTTATTATGACAGTTTCCTGCTCACGCTAGGTTCAGATAACTGGCTGCCAGAGGCTTTCTAGCACCAAGTGATGCATCCATATCTGGACCTTCAGTTGTCAGCCTGGGATTTTTTTTCAGCAACCATTGTTTACTGTGATTGAAGAGAGTCTGCTGCACTGGATGTCATGATTGACAATGGATTTACACTGTGGGATATCTTTTTTTAAATTAAAGATTTGTCAATGTGTGTTGTATGTTTATTTACTGTTAACTTTTTTTGTGAATAAGTAGGTATACTATGTACCCCTTGCACTTTTACATAGGGAGAGGGGGTGTTACCTTGTATGAATTTTAGGACTCCCACATCTCTTTTTTGCTTTTTTTGCTGTAGCATGTACAACAGGACACGTCACAGTTTAGGAAAAATAATTTAGTGGCAATTCACTTTTCCCTGCCAGCTTCTTAAAAAACATCACGGAGTTGAACAAAGGTCCCCTAAAATATATTCCAGACCCTTGAGGGTCTGGTATGTATAATGCCAGCCAGCCTAGTTTTCATTTACAAAGGAAACTAGGCTGGCATAGATAAGTAATTTCGATTTACCCTAGGTTCACATCTATGTGGCTGTGATTAATCCGTTTTTCTGGCATGTTTTGCAGTGCCTTTTGTGTTTTTAAACCCTATTTTTTATGTGTTTTTCTTCTCTTTAAACACACTGTAAACACACTGTATATAGCTGGTTGCTAAGGAGGGGGCGCGGAAGCCGGCATTCCTGACCTGCTGGGCTGCATGCTCGGATAAGGGTCTGGTAAGGATTTTGGGGCCATTTTTTTTTTTACATTTTGCAGGGGGGGGGGGGGGGGCTGGGTGTTGGCTCCCCTCCGAATCCATACTACACCCAAAGCGCCTGCTATGGACCTGGAGGAGACCCCACAGCTTTTTTTTCTCTATTTTTTTTTTGCCGGAAATTTTTCTTCTTTTACATTCAGCTGTCAGCGGGGAACCCTGCTGACAGCTGATGACTCGTTGGTTGTTAAGGACGTGGCTTCTGGTCCCCCTCCTTAGCAACCAGCTATATACAGTGTTGTAAACAGAAAAATAAAAAACGCATAACTCAAAACAAATCAAATCGCATCACAAACACAACACTTGCGTTTCTGATATAGCATTTTTTTTCTTTGTAAATGTCCCTTCTGCTGTAGTGCTGTACAATTTAAACATTTTACAGGTCTGTTACTTCACAGGCAGTTTTAAAGGCATCCCCCAGACATGTTTTTTTTTCTTATTTTTTTAAAAGGAATTAGGCATTTTTAATGTTTCACTTAAAAAAAAAAAAAAAAAAAAAAAAAACATTTTTTTGCACCCCCCCCAATAAACAGTATTTGAAAACAAAAAATTGCATTGGAACATGTCCCTCCTTCTCTTACATTGTGTGATCTTGTCTACATCTGAGTATTGCCTCCTCGCTGTGTCTGCTCTAAAAAAGCAGAAGAAGAGGAATTTGTGTCTGTAGTTACTGCTGATGAGGAGCCCAATGTTCCTTCTCTCCTCGTTGTACCATTGGTTGCACAATCTCAGCGTGTGTATAAACACAGCCATCATACACCTGGTTACGCAGTACTGTAAATGCTAGTTGTTCCGATCAAACGTATTCTGTTTTCACTTTATATATTCACCCAATATGTGGTAATGTTGCAATCCAAGTAAGTTTGATCGGGACAACAAAGATTACCTGCATAACCAGGTATATTGATGGCCACATTTGTACACGTGGCGAGGTTCTGCAGACAATGGTACAATGAGGAGAGAAGGAACATTGGGCTCCTCATCAGCAGTAACTGCAGACACTTTTTAGAGCAGTCACAGCGAGGAGGCAATACTTAGAGACAGACAAGACCACACAATGTAAGGGAAGGAGCTACAACCATGAATCCCCTATGCCCCCAATCCATGAGGCAACCAGAGCCTTTATCAGGGGATCTGATACATAAAATCTCTGGGAGACTACTCTCATTAAATGAGATATGTATTTTAAATAGAGACGAGTCATTTTGCCACAAAAGTTATTTTGATAAATTCAAACTGGATCAGGATCTATATAGACTTTTCAGAAAAAATATTAGGTGGAAGGTTCGCTTTGCACATAAACCCTGTTTAAATGTGGATGTTCCAGAGGGGACTTTAGATTGGACTGAGAGGGCTAAAGCATTTTGGCCCGAACAGCATGGAAATGTGTCCGCCCCCAAACAGCTGTCTTTGACACTTTGGAGTGGCCCTTTTTGTGGGAGGTACTGCACAAGAAGGGGCTTTCCAATGGGGTTTATAAAATGGTTGCAGGTTTGATATAGAAATCCAACAGCTTCAGTGAAGATGGGGTTGGATTATCAACTGCCTTCTCATTGATTAGGGGAACTGGGCAGGGCTGGCCTCTCTCTCCGTCCCTCTTTGCTATTGCTATGGAGCCTGTGGTAGAGGCTTTAACCACTTAAGGACCAGGCCTCTTTTTCGGACTTGGTGTTTCCATGTTTAAAACAGTTTTTTTTGCTAGAAAATTACTTAGAACCCCCAAACATTTTATATTGTTTTTTTTCTAACACCCTAGAGAATAAAATGGCGGTCATTGAAATACTTTTTTTCCCACCGTATTTGCGCAGCGGTCTTAGAAGCGCACTTTTTTTGGAAAAAATTCACTTTTTTGAATAAAAAAATAAGACAACAGTAAAATTAGCCCAATTTTTTTTTATACTGTGAAAGATAATGGTATGCCGAGTAAATTGATACCCAACATGTCACGCTTCAAAATTGCGCCCGCTCGTGGAATGGCGTCAAACTTTTTGCCTCAAAAATCTCCATAAGCGACATTTAAAAAATTCTACAGGTTGCATTTTTTGCGTTACAGAGGAGGTCTAGGGCTAGAATTATTGCTCTCGCTCTACCGATCGCGGCAATACCTCACATATGTGGTTTGACCACCGTTTTCATATGCGGGCGCTACTCACGTATGCGCTCGCTTCTGTGCGCAAGCTCATCGTAACGGGGTGTTTTTAAAAAAATTTTTTTTTTCTTCTTATTTATTTTAATTTATTTTATTTATTTTTACACTTTAAAAAAAAAAAAAAAAAAAATGGATCACTTTTATTCCTATTACAAGGAATGTAAACATCCCTTGTAATAGAAAAAAGCATGACAGGTCCTCTTAAATATGAGATCTGGGGTCAAAAGGTCCTCAGATCTCATATTTGGGCTAAAATGCAAAAAAAAAAAAAAAAAATCTGACATTTAAAAATAAAATATACCTTTAAGAGGTATGGGCGGAAGTGACGTTTTGGCGTCGCTTCCGCCCTCCTATGGTATAGAGACGAGTGGGGGCCATCTCAGCCTCCCTTGTCTCTATGCCCAGCCGACAGAAGGACCCGATCGCCTCCGCCGCTACCGACGGCTCCGGTAAGCGGCGGAAGGTGCGGGAGGGTGGCGGGAGGGGGGGTGGCACCTCTCCCGCCGCCGATAGCGGTGATCTCTCGGCGAATCCACCGCGGAGACCACCGTTATCGTACAGCCGACCGCCGCCTGAAGAGATGGATATCTCGGTTGTGGCAGCAGCTGCTGCCGTTACCGAGATATCCCTCTTCAAAAAATGGACGTACATCGTCGTGCGGCGGTCGGCAAGTGGTTAAGGGATTAATAATTGGGTGGTTGGAGGAGAGGGTAGCCTTGTACGCAGATGAACGTTTACTATTTTTAAATGAGGCTGGACCCTCTCTTCAAGGGGCTTTGAAGATATTGGACTCTTTTTCAATAGGGTTGTCAGTAAATTGGAGCAAGTCTATGCTGTTTCCAATAGATATGGGGCCCGCAGTATGGCTTTGAATGATATCCCATTGCAGTGGGTGGAGAATTTCAAATACTTAGGAGTTGTAATTTCCCCCCAAGCTTCTGAATTTATTTCCTTGAATTTGATTCCGATTCTGGGAGACATTGGGGCTGATTTATTAAGATCAATGCACTGCCCCGGTTCATACCTCAATTTGTGCGCCAGATAAATTATTAAGTAAGCGTATGAACCGGCGCATGCATAAGAGCAACAGATAATATGCCGCGATAATAATCTTCCATTGATAATAGCGCACGCCGTATCATTAACAGTCCATTCCCACAGGGGCAACACGACTTCCAGCACGACTTTAGGAGGAAACTTGGACATGACTTGAGTATGAATCACAGCGCGACTTGATGCGACTTATAACACAACTTTAAATCGCCCACCCAGGCCAGGCGACTTTAATTAAAAAAAAAATGGCATGGGTTCCCCTCCAAGAGCATACCAGGCCCTTCAGGTTCCATTATATAAGTGTCAGAAGAAGAGAAGGAGCTTCCCATTGCGCGGAGCGGCCCGAGAACGAAGCGAGGAAGAAGAGACGCCATGGAGGAAGATGCCGGACGAGAACACTGGAGCAAGAAGAAGAAGATGGAGGAAGAAACCAAAGGATGAAGAAAGGAAGAAGGAAGACAACCAGAAGAAAGAAGATGAAAGAAGAAGACTTTAATAAAGGAATTGTCAAAAACTGTCTCTTGTAATTTTTAACACTTTTGTCACTTTTTTGGTGAAATGGTAGGGGTATACCCCCTTAACATTTCACACAGGTGGGGAGGTTGGGATCTGGGGGTCCCCTTGTTAAAGGGGGCTTCCAGGTTCCAATAAGCCCTGCGCCCACAAAACCACCAGCCAGGGTTGTAGGGATGAGGCCCTTGTCCTCATCAACATGAGTACCCTCCCAATGTTGAGGGCATGTGGCCTGGTATGGTTCAGGAGGGGGGCGCTCTCTTGTCCCCCCTCTTTTCCTGTGGCCTGCCAGGTTACGTGCTCAGATAAGGGTCTGGTATGGATTTTGATAGGGGACCCCCACGCCATTTTTTTTTGGTGCGAGGTTCCCCTTAAAATCCATGCCAGACCTGAAGGGCCTGGTATGGGTTTTGAGGGGGACCCCCACGCCATATTTTATTTTATTTTTTGGTGCAGGCCCCCCTTAATACCCATACCAGACCTGAAGGTCCTGGTATGGAATTTTCGAGGGACCCCACGCATTTTTTTTTCTTAATTTATTTTTTCTTAATGCTAACATGACCTGTGTGCAAATAGACTTGAAAAAAAACATAGAAGTGAACCAGCGCAAAAAAAAAAAAGTCAAGTTGAGAGGTGTGCCTGTTAAACTTATGCAAATGAATCTGTGCGGCTTTACATTTACTAAGATTTTGCCGGCACAGTGAACCAAAGCACTTGAACGTGCGCAAATGCCGCTTGCGCATGCGTAGTGCATACATTGACCTAGAGCAGTTCCAAGTGTATTTGCAGGCGCAGCAGGCTTGTTCAGAGAAAGTTACTTTTCCATTCTATTTTGGGCATATTTGTTACTTGGACAGTTATAACTATACTTCCTCACATCACCCACATCACCCCCATAATATTGGCACTTCCAGCTTCTTTTAATTCTGAGTTGAATAATGCATGCACCATGTCTATAGCGGCGCACAGATCGCCGCCTCCCGTGCGCCGGCATGCTAATAGTAAATGGGGAATTGTGCTGTGTTACAGGCGCAAATACTTTGTGAATACGAAAATGGCCATTGCTCATCGGCATGTGCCGCAACTCATGGCGCAAACCCTTTGTAAATCAGCCCAATTGGATTAAAATCGAAAGCAGAAAGTCTCTTCCATTGTCTTTATTGGGACCCATTAATCTTTTAAAAATGTAAATTATACCAAAATTCATGTATTGATTTAGACACCCTCCCCAGTGGCTTTCTATGTCCTTTTTTACAAAAAGAAATCAACTTTTTCCCTGGTTTCTATGGGGAACACAGAACCCCAGGTATAAATTAACCACTCTGATGCACCCTTGTCAGCAGGGAGGTCTAGCTTTTATGGATTTACATTTATGCATCCAACTGGTTACGGCCGCATGGTGGCTAAACCCTGATACATATAACTCCTCTACCAGGCTAGAAGCGGCAGTAGTAGGCTCTATGGATGCTCTTAAGACTCTTCTATTTAGGGCACCATATCGGTTGACTCCTTCAATGCTTACTACTATACGAGCCTGAGAGGCTGGTCTTAGATGTGGGCATTATCCTAAGGATGCTTTTTCTCTAAATGCCCTCTTCCATTACATAGAGATACTTACATGAACAGGGGTTGCCTTAGTAAGTATGACAAAGTGTGGGCTAAGTGGCTGGATAAGCCATTTACCCATGGGGGGCCCCTACCCATAATATGAGCATTTACATATGAGCATAGGTTTTGGAGCCATTGGGGAGAGAAGGAACTAGTACTTGCCTTCCTTTGTTTTGTTTTTTGTTCCTCCCTTTTCATTCTAGATTAATTATTGCTATGTTGGATTTTGGAATTGTTTTTATTCATATTCTTAGCTCAATGTGTATGATGTTTTGTTGTGTTTTGTTTTGTTTGTTAAATAAACTAATAAAAAGATTTGTTAAACAAAAAAAAAGGCTAGAGTGATCTCTTCTCTCTTTTTCTCCCGTGCCCTCGTTATGCCTGACCCCACACTGCCATCTACTGGTTGTAATTTGCTCATCCTGACATTATGTCTTGCATGAGTTTTTTTAGGAGTAATTCTAGGAGTTTCCCTCTCCCATATGGTTTAACGCCTTTCTTTCTCTTCATTGCCCAACATCACTAAACCTATAAACATCTGCACAAGCCTAATTGGTGTGGTCTTGTTGGAAACATTTTTGTAACTCTCATGCTTCCTTATCTAGAGTCTACAATATTACCTGTTATTAGTTGTGTCTTTTGGTCCTGTTCCCTGTTAATTACTTTTGTTTTACAAGTCATATATTAATGTTTGAAGACTGTGAGAAGAGACACACACAAAACTGTGCCCATTCACTAAATGGGCTAAATATGGAAGCATGCACTGGTGCAGTGTTGGGGAGTTCAAGCAGGGCAACTGATAATGGGGTAGTGCTGGCCATTCTGTGCAGGGATATGTCCCCTTTAACTCAACAGAGAGCCTGGGCAGCTGCCAAGCAGGGGAAAGAGGACCATGGACAGTAGAGGGTGGTCAGAGCAGCAGGGCCAACCAATCCCTAAAACTGATCCCCCTGTGGCTCCGCCTGCAGTGCAGCCAGCTTTTCCTCCTCTACCTCCTGCAGCTGTCAGCCACTGCAGGAGAATCCACAGGGGGGTCAGTTTCATAGTTTGCCCCCCCCCCACCCCTGTAGTTCCAAAGTGTAGTTCACCCCCCCCCCCCCCCCCCTGTTCAAAATGCACTTCCCCTGCAGCCTAGATCCCCTCTGATTTTGTGAATGAACATGAAGCCTCTGTACAGAGTGCTTTCTGTCTATTAATTCTGCAGTGTAGCAGAGGCAGCTGAAAGAGGGATTGAGAAATCTGTGTCCTCAATCTCTTTCTCTGTCTCAGAATTGAGACATCAGGGACCTTTTTGCTACTAATAGTTTATTCCATTTTATTTTCTACATGTATGGCATCAGCAGCCCTTTTCAGAAAAAATCCTATTGTATGGCTTGTAAACCACTTCTCGGGTAATTAATTGCTTGTCATTGTTACTGCTAAAATAATAACTGCAGTTAAAAATCACACACCAAATTACCTCCAAATACTTTCATGGATGTGCTAAATATCATCATAATTCTAGTCAAATAGATCCATGTACCTTTTATGTTACAATTTACAATAGTTACATTGTGGTAGGCACATTTGTATTGTGATTCTAAAAGATCTTTTAGAGGATCGATCATGTTAGGTTAGGATAGCTTAGCTTACTTTTCATGTTGGGTACATCTACTATATTAATTATGGGTAAATTAATAGTTCATAAATAATATTTTAGGTGTAAAATAAAAACATGTGTGAAATTAAACGATTTAAGAAAATGATGAATAAAATATTCTGTCACTTCAAATGTGGCCTTCTGCAGTTTTTGTAAAAAACAAAACGAAAAAAAAAACCTGTTTTGTATGAATAGTACTGCTAATACAGAATTGAAAAATACTTACTGCCACAAAGTCAAAATGAATGTAAATTCTTGTCAGAATTAATCACAGGATATGCTATAGTGTCCTTGTAAAAAATGCAAAGGGGTTGAATTAAATAATAAAAAAAATAATGTATAGTAAACTCATTTATTATAATCATTTTAGGGAAAGAAAATTCCTTAAAGCTATTATTTATCCTCCACCTTCCATCTTTCCTAGAAGGTCTTTTAGTATTTAAAAAAAAAAAAAAACGGAGAAACGGCTAATGACTTATGTCACCTTGAAATCAGTGGAGTGAGCAATCAGCATTCAAATCAATTCAGAAAATGTGAGTACAGTGATACCTCGGTTTACGGTTCACGAATAACTCAGTTCATGAAAAGAAGAGTTCACAAAAATTTGCTCTGGTTCACGAACTCTGCTTCAGTTCACAAACACGCGGCCATCTTCTCTGCTCTGTCACGTTCATATTGAGAAGAGCAGTGAACATGTCCACTCAGATAGGGGTTTCTGCCCCCTGACTACCATGAGGGTGGGCTCACTTGATTGTGAATCATGGAAAAACAGTTCATATGAATTCTATAACATTATCATGTCCTCAGATGATGTTTTCCTGGATGCACAGTGCTATTTTCTGGGCCATAGATTAGCCATTTAAATTGGGGTTTGGGATTGTTTCAAACAAGTACTAAATTGTACCAACTTTTTCTTTTTTTTTCTTTTTAGATGTACACATGAAAGAGGTCATCTTAATGTAAAAGACCTATGTAATATATGTTTAACCCCTTCCCGACTGCCGCGCAACGATATACGTAGACTGAATGGCATGGGTGAGCAAAAGGGTGTACAGGTATGTCCACTTTAAGATGTGGCATTGTGGGCTTGCGCGTGCTGCCGCATGCTCCTTGACCATGACTCGATGTCCGCCAGGTGCCTGCGATCGTGTCATGGAGCGGAAGAACGGGGAGATGCCTTTGTAAACAAGGCATTTCCCTGTTCTGCCTAGTGATATGACAGAAATCACTGCTCCCTGTCATCAGGAGCAGTGATCGCTGTCATGTAAGTAGTAGCCCATCCCCCCACCGTTAGAATCACTCCCTAGGACACACTTAACCCCTTGATCACCCCTGGTGGTTAACCCCTTCCCTGCCAGAGTCATTTACACAGTAATCAGTGCATTTTTATAGCACCGATCGTTATATAAATGGCAATGGTCCCAAAATAGTGCCAAAAGTGTCCAGTGTGTCTGCCATAATGTCGAGGTCCCAATAAAAATCTCAGATCTCCGCTATTACTAATAAAAAAAAAATAATAATAAAAATGCCATAAAACTATCACCTATTTTATAGAAGCTATAACTATTGCACAAAGCAATTAATGTACGCTTATTGCGATTTTTTTTTACCAACAATATGTAGAAGAATACACCTCAACCTAAACTGAGGAAAATAATCGTTTGTTTTATATATTTTTGGGGATATTTATTATAGCAAAAAGTTAAAAATATTGTTTTTTTCTTCAAAATTGTTGCTCTTTTTTTGTTTATAGCGCAAAAAATAAAATCTTCAGGGGTGATCAAATTCCACGAAAAGAAAGCTCTATTTGTGGGGAAAAAAAGGACGTCAATTTTGTTTGGGTGCAATGTCGCAATTGTCAGTTAAATCGGTGCAGTGCCGAATGACAAAAAGTGCAATTAAAATCCTTTTTGTACATACATTTCATAATTTTACTGTATATATATATATATATATATATATATATATATATACACAAACAAAAAAAAGTTCAGAATGGATTAACCTTATTAACCACTTGCCAACCGGCGCACACCGATGTACGTCAGCAGAATGGCACGGACAGACAAATGGGCGTACAGATACGTCCCTTTAAATCTGGCGCCGTGCCATGTGCACTGCCGGCGGCGCATGTGAGCGCCGGTTCGAAACATCTGTGAGTCTGATCGCGGGAGGAAGAACAGGGAGATGCTAAAGTAAACAAGCATCTCCCCATTCTGCCTAGTGACAGTGTCACTGATCTCTACTCCGTGTGATCGGAGCAGAGATCAGCGACATGTCATAGACAGCCACACCCCCCACAGTTAGAATCCCACCCCTAGGACACACTTAACCCCTACACTGTCACCTAGTGGTTAACCCCTTCACTGCCAGTGTCATTTAAACAGGAATCAGTGCATTTGTATAGCACTGATTGCTGTATAAATGACAATGGTCCCAAAAATGTGTCAAAAATGTCCGATGAGTTCGCCATAATGTCGCAGTCATGATAAAAATTGCTGATCACCGCCATTACTAGTAAGAAAAAAAATTATTAATAAAAATGCCACAAAACTAGCCCCTATTTTGTAAACGCTATAACATCTTTAAAAGAATTTACAACTAACCTTAGCAAGATTAATAATAATATTAAATTAGATTATTTGTGGAGTAGAGAATGGGTTAATTACGTAGATATATCACAGTGATGGTGGAAGAATAGACTTTTGACCACACAAGTATACTTTAAACCCACCAACAGGAACAGTTACATACCTATACACAACGGACATCATCTGCTGTGGCTAAAAAATATCCTATGGAGACAATTTGCACGTGTAAGAAGGAACTGTTCTTCTGTCTATAACTACAGGTTGCAAGCAGGAGTTTTAAAAATGAATGCTTGGTGGAAAAGGGCTATAGAGCCCATGATTTAGATATAATCATTGAAAAGGTAGGCCAGACTTCCCAAGATTCTTGTTTGGTAAATAGAATCAGACCCATTGAGGCTAAACATGAATGGGGGTTTATAAGCAATTCTCATGCCCAGTATAGAGAGTTAGAATTCCTGTTTAGAAAATAGTGGAATGTTCTGGGAATGGATAAGGGGGTGTTACCTAAAAACCAGCTCTTCATTTAAAGAAAAGCTCCATTTGGCGATAGAATCATGAAAAAAATCCTCGATGCCCTCGAGCCACCTTGTATGTTTTGGGATAAAGCCATTTTTTCCGTCTACAGGAAATGCCGAGCCCGTCAGCAAGTGAATACCTAAATCAGAGGACTCACTTCTTTTATATCTACCGCATATGTATATAGGTCGCACTAAATGAACCCTAGGCAAATGAGTATCACTATTGGTTGTAAAGATCACAGCGTGTCTTTGCACTTCAAACGCAAACATAACAGCAATCCATCAGGTTTGAAGTTTTGGGGGGTAGATAGGGCCTATCTGTCATGGAGGGGCTCTAATATGTAAATAAAAGTGGATTTCTTAAACTAATACTTTAAGCCCAAATGGGGTTTTAAATATTTTATGATTTAGAATGGTTTTTAGAGTTGGTCTATTTAATTTTGAATACGGTATATAGCAGTGATGGCCAACCTTGACACTCCAGATATTTTGGAACTACATTTCCCATGATGCTCATGCACTCTGCAGTGTAGTTGAACATCATGGAAAATGTAGTTCCAAAACATCTGGGGTGCCAAGGTTCGCCATCACTGGTATATAGAATATATATAAGTATGTGTTTATTAATGTTTATCTTATTGCATTATATATCCGAACACATATGTGGGTTCGAAATAATCCAGTTTTAAACATTTATATCATCACAATGAACGATTGCTCATCAATTTTAGTATGCAGAACTATAAAGGGCCCATATACTGCCAGACCAATCTGATCTTGTTTCAATCACGAATATCCCATGAGCTGCATACACTGGCTAACCGCTCAGTGTGACTGAGTTTTATGTTAACCCTGCTAGATATCTTTGGTAATGCACCTGAAGTAGTTCATTTTACACATTATAATACAAAATTTGTTTAGAGACAATTAGTGCTGGCTCTGGTATATTATTGAGATATCGACAGATGCTTGGTTTAGTATATGCCTCCAGGTGATGTTTATGTGTATAAGAACAAAGAGGTTGTGATTATTAAGGCATATATAATCAAGCACACACAGGGTTAAGATTCTTGGTGTCTGCTAGCCAATATGAATGAGCAGTCGAGTAGTGTGGCTATGTCCTCTGAAGAAGTCTCCTTCAAAATGTATTAGGGCATGACCATCATGTAATAGAGGGTATTACATGCTTTTGTATGCCTTTATCTTTGTACCCAGATAGCAAGGATAACTTGCCACAAATTTGTGACAGTGTTGAATAGTAAGTCTGTTAACTTGCTGCACATTTTCACTGGCAAGTTGTACACTTGCAGAGCACTTGAAGCACAAGTTCTAGTTGACACTTTTCCAATTTGTAGCAAATTTGCATGGCAATTCTCTAGAAAGGTCAAAGCTGCAGTGGTGAATCTACAGCAAGAGCTCTGCAAGTCTACAACATGAATATTTAGCCACAGTGACCTCTGTGGTGGGATGACTATTGTACATTATAACTGAACCAGAACTGGCAGCAGACTTGCAGAAGAAAAGAATTTGCAAAGAAAGTTAAAGGGGTTATTAAGTGCAGCACCTCCACCCCCCCAACCCCCCTTTTACTCACCTGAGCCCTTTCCAGCACTGAGAACAACCACACCAGCTTCATCCGGTGTCTAGGGTCCTGATTGGATAGATTGATAGCAGCGCGGGAGTCAGTGGGGCCGAGCCCTTCTGTCTGTGTTAATAGACACAGCAGCAGGACACGGGAGTGTGCCTGCACGAGTACCCAGAGGGAGAGTGCTTCTCCAACAGGGCCCTCAAGAAGAGGAGGAGCCAGGTGCACCACTGAGGGACCCCAGAAGAGTAGGATCGGGGCCACTCTGTGCAAACCAACTCTATAGAGGTGGTAAGTATGACATGTTTTATATTTTACATTTTATATTTTAAATAAACAAAAAAATATAGGTTTCGTTATCTTTTAATCTGGAGTCATGCAATGCGGATTTGCTGCAATTGTGCAACAAACTTGTGAAGCCTGGCAAGTTTAGCAATAGCTTAACAAGTAATTTTCAAACTTGCACAATTGCTTGCTAGCTGGGTAAGTGCAATGTATTAAGGGAGGTTTTTATGGATTAAAATTATAACAATATCACGCTATGTGAGTGTCGTTTTTTTATGGTGGTGAGTTGATATAGATGAAGAGTTTGACATTCAACAGACCGCAAGATGAAGAGATATTATTGCATAAGGCTCAGCTTTTGCTGCGATCTGGTGAGTCGTTACCCATTGGGGGGTCTGTCACAAGGTGTGGTGAAGGGAACTGTCATTATTGCAACAATCATATGCCATTCAACCCAGATTGGGAACAGACACAACTTTTATACTCACAGAGTTTTAAAGAAAAACATTTATATATGTTGATCTGAATGTTGACCAATTATCGCTGCTAATGTTTGTATTTGCTTTTAGGAAATTCAAACATATGTGTGTACTAACCTAATGTATGGCCAACATTTTCAGATAACTTTTATCAGGAAGGGATGCCTGGTGCAGTAAATATGGGGCAGGGGAAAATCTAGCTTAAAAGTATTATTTATTTATTTTGTCTTTTTTTAAATTGCTCCTAGAATAATCTCCTCCACATATGGACATGAAATCACTGAGCACAGTTGAATGTTTCCAACATTATCAGGGATAATCATTTGAGAATATTGAAATTCCATTTTGTATAACTGTTCTATGTTAAATCTATCTAATGACAAAGGAATGTTTTGAAGACTATTGGACTTGGTGATGGCTATCACTGAAGATGTAGCCTGGGAGCCATACCATGGAATAATGATGACATAGAAAATAGCTTTTCTGTAATAAATAATTAAATATTTCCATGTCAGTGATATAGGAAAACTAATGTTGTGATTTCAATTTTACAATGTAATGCTTTGTTATACCTTTGTAAGCCCAGTTCTTTGTGGTTTTTGTGCATATCAGTTGGCCAAACCTGGGGATTGCATCCTCAAAATGACCTTGTATCAAATTCGATTTATACCTTCAGTGGCCCTAGAGAAGACCAGATGCTATTCTCTGTGAATCTTGGCATATTCGCCTGCATTTAGTACAGGCTTTCTGCCCTCACTCTGTGACCTCTGTTGGAGTGTGAGTAGTCAAGGGGATTAGGCTACTTATTGACAGGAGATTAATTGACTTAATGCATTGCATACTAGCTTGTTATGAAATACTTACCAAATGAATAAGAACTATGGAGCTCATACAGCAAAAGGATCCTGTTGTTTATCTGCCCGTTGTTTGCCTGCCCTTCATAGGCAATGTGGTCTTGATACTTACACCACTTGTACCTACAGGTAAGCCTATAATAAGGCCTACAAAAGATATGGGGCTAGAGCCCATAGCAGCGAACTAAAGAAAGTCATACGATTGGGCGGGCATACACATGTACACATGTATATAATATACATGTGTGTATGTGTGTGTGCATATATATATATGCAGATCCTCCCTTACATGAGCTGAAGCCTTGAAGGACCTCAGGAGGGCGCTGGCTGGGTAACTTGCCGTGGAAGTGATCTGGAGCTGTCACGCTGGGGAGCCGCCTACCCCTGTGTTTGGCAAATCAGAACATGTTTTGGAAGCTAAGCCATGCCTCCTTCGTCCTTCCTATTTCTCACAGTCTCAGGGTCCCCAGCCCGCTTCTGAAGCAGCCTTGCAACTACCTGCAGCATCAGGATCCCCAGAGAGCCCCTCCTTACATCAGGGTCCCCACAGAGCTCCCCTTACATCAGGGTCCCCAGAGAGACCCCCTTATTATATCAGGGTCCTCAGAGAGCCTTCCTTTACATCAGGGTCCCGATAGAACCTCCCGACTCAGATCAGAGTCCCCAGAGCCCACCTCATTACATCAGGGTCCCCAGAGAGCCACCCTTACATCAGGGTCCCCAGAGAACCCCCCTTACATCAGGGTCCTCAGAGAGCCTCCCCCTTACATCAGGGTCCCCAGTGTGCCTCCTCCTTATTTTAGGGTCATTGGAGAGCCTCCCCCTTACATTAGGTTCACCTAAGCCCCCCTCATTACATTAGGGTACCCAGAGAGCCTTCCTACTTATATCAGGGTCCCCAGAGCCCCCCTCATTACATCAGGGTCCCCAGAGAGCCCCCCTTACATCAGGGTCCTCAGAGAGCCCCCTTTACATCAGGGTCCTCAGATAGCCCCCCTTACAACAGGGTCCCCAGAGAGCCCCCCCTTATATCAGTGTCCCCAGAGAGCCCCCCTTACATCAGGGTCCCCAGAGAGCCTCCACCTTACATCAGGGTCCCCAGCGAGCTTATCCCTTACATAAGGGTCCCCAGAGACCCCCCCCATCCCCAGAGTGCCTCCTCTGTACATCAGGATCCCCAGAGAGCCTGCTCCTTACATCAGGGTCCACAGAGAGCCTCTCCATAAATCAGGGTCCCCAGAGAGCCCCCTCTTACATCAGGGTCCCCAGAGAGCCTCCTCCTTACATCAGGGTCACCAGAGAGCCTACCTTTACACCAGGGTCCCCAGAGAACCTCCTCTTTACATCAGGGTCCCCAGAGAGCCTCCTCCTTTCATCAGGGTCCTCAGAGAGCCTCCTCCTTACATCAGGGTCCCCAGAGAGCCTCTTCCTTACATCAGGGTCCCCAGAGAGCCTCCTCCTTACATCAGGGTCCCTAGAGAGCCCCTTCCTAACATCAGGGTCCCCAGAGAGCCTCCTACTTACATCAGGGTCCACATAGAGCCTCCTCCTTACATAAGGGTCCTTAGAGAGTCTCCTCCTTTCATCTGGGTCCCCAGAGAGCTTCCCCCTTACATCAGGGTCCCCAGAGAGCCTCCTTTACATCAAGGTCCACAGAGAGCACCCTCCTTTTATCAAGGTCCCTAGAGAGCCCACGATCTCCAGAGAGCCTCCTCCTTAAATCAGGGTCCCCAAAGAGCCTCCTCCTTACATCAGGGTCCCCAGAGAGCCTCCTCCTTACATCAGGGTCCGCAGAGAGCCTCCTACTTACATCAGGGTCCCCAGAGAGCCTCCTCCTTACATCAGGGTCCGCAGAGAGCCTCCTACTTACATCAGGGTTCCCAGAGAGCTTCCCCCTTACATCAGGGTCCCCAGAGAGCCTCCTTTACATCAAGGTCCACAGAGAGCCCCCTCCTTACATTAGTGTCCCCAGAGAGCCCACCCATCTCCAGAGAGCCTCCTCCCTCCTTACATCAGGATCCCCAGAGAGCCTCCTTCTTACATCAGGGTCCCCAGAGAGCCTCCTCCTTACATCAGGGTCCCTAGAGAGCCCATTCCTAACATCAGGGTCCCCAGAGAGCCTCCCACTTACATCAGGCTCCCCAGAGAGCCTCCCCCTTACATCAGGGTCCTTAGAGAGTCTCCTCCTTACAGCTGGGTCCCCAGAGAGCTTCCCACTTACAGCAGGGTCCCCAGAGAGGCTCCTTTACATCAAGGTCCAGAGAGCCCCCTCCTTACATCAGGGTCCCCAGAGAGCCCACCCATCTCCAGAGAGCCTCCTCCCTCCTTACATCAGGATCCCCAGAGAGCCTCCTCCTTACATCAGGGTCCCCAGAGAGCCTCCTCCTTACATCAGGGTCCATAGAGAGCCCCTTCCTAACATCAGGGTCCCCAGGGAGCCTCCTCTTTACATGAGACCCCAGAGAGCCTCCTCCTTACATCAAGGTCCCGAGAGAGCCTCCTCCTTATATCAAGGCCCCCGGAGAGCTTCCCCTTACATCAGGGTCCCAAGAGAGTACCCCATACGTTAGGGTTCCCAGAGAGCCTCCTCCTTACATCAGGGTCCCCATAGAGCCTCCTCCTTACATCAGGGTCCCCAAAGAGCCTACCCATACATCATGGTTCCCAGAAAGCCTCCTCCTTACATCAGGGTCCCCAGAGAGCCTCCTCCTTGCAGCAGGGTCCACAGAGAGGCCCTTCCTAACATCAGGGTCCCCAGAGAGCCTCCTACTTAGATCAGGGTCCCCAGAGAGCTTCCCCCTTACATCAGGGTCTGCAGAGAGCCTTTTCCTTACATCAGGGTCCCCAGAGAGCCTCCTACTTACATCAGGGTCCACATAGAGCCTCCTCCTTACATAAGGGTCCTTAGAGAGTCTCCTCCTTTCATCTGGGTCCCCAGAGAGCTTCCCCCTTACATCAGGGTCCCCAGAGAGCCTTTTTTACATCAAGGTCCACAGAGAGCACCCTCCTTTTATCAAGGTCCCTAGAGAGCCCACGATCTCCAGAGAGCCTCCTCCTTAAATCAGGGTCCCCAAAGAGCCTCCTCCTTACACCAGGGTCCCCAGAGAGCCTCCTCCTTACATCAGGGTCCGCAGAGAGCCTCCTACTTACATCAGGGTCCCCAGAGAGCCTCCTCCTTACATCAGGGTCCGCAGAGAGCCTCCTACTTACATCAGGGTTCCCAGAGAGCCTCCTCCTTACATCAGGGTCCTTAGAGAGTCTCTCCCTTACATCAGGGTCCCCAGAGAGCTTCCCCCTTACATCAGGGTCCCCAGAGAGCCTCCTTTACATCAAGGTCCACAGAGAGCCCCCTCCTTACATTAGTGTCCCCAGAAAGCCCACCCATCTCCAGAGAGCCTCCTCCCTCCTTACATCAGGATCCCCAGAGAGCCTCCTTCTTACATCAGGGTCCCCAGAGAGCCTCCTCCTTACATCAGGGTCCCTAGAGAGCCCATTCCTAACATCAGGGTCTCCAGAGAGCCTCCCACTTACATCAGGGTCCCCAGAGAGCCTCCCCCTTACATCAGGGTCCTTAGAGAGTCTCCTCCTTACAGCTGGGTCCCCAGAGAGCTTCCCACTTACAGCAGGGTCCCCAGAGAGGCTCCTTTACATCAAGGTCCAGAGAGCCCCCTCCTTACATCAGGGTCCCCAGAGAGCCCACCCATCTCCAGAGAGCCTCCTCCCTCCTTACATCAGGATCCCCAGAGAGCCTCCTCCTTACATCAGGGTCCCCAGAGAGCCTCCTCCTTACATCAGGGTCCATAGAGAGCCCCTTCCTAACATCAGGGTCCCCAGAGAGCCTCCTCTTTACATGAGACCCCAGAGAGCCTCCTCCTTACATCAAGGTCCCGAGAGAGCCTCCTCCTTATATCAGGGCCCCCGGAGAGCTTCTCCTTACATCAGGGTCCCAAGAGAGTACCCCATACGTTAGGGTTCCCAGAGAGCCTCCTCATTACAACAGGGTCCCCATAGAGCCTCCTCCTTACATCAGGGTCCCCAAAGAGCCTACCCATACATCATGGTTCCCAGAAAGCCTCCTCCTTACATCAGGGTCCCCAGAGAGCCTCCTCCTTGCAGCAGGGTCCACAGAGAGGCCCTTCCTAACATCAGGGTCCCCAGAGAGCCTCCTACTTAGATCAGGGTCCCCAGAGAGCTTCCCCCTTACATCAGGGTCTGCAGAGAGCCTTTTCCTTACATCAGGGTCCCCAGAGAGCCTCCCTTTACACCAAGGTCCCTTGAGAACCTCCTATTTACATCAGGGTCCCCAGAGAGCCTCCTCCTTTCATCAGGGTCCTCAGAGAGCCTCCTCCTTACATCAGGGTCCCCAGAGAGCCCCCTCTTACATCAGGGTCCCCAGAGAGCCTCCTCCTTACATCAGGGTCCCCAGAGAGCCTCCTCCTTACATCAGGGTCCCTAGAGAGCCCCTTCCTAACATCAGGGTCCCCAGAGAGCCTCCTACTTACATCAGGGTCCACATAGAGCCTCCTCCTTACATCAGGGTCCTTAGAGAGTCTCCTCCTTTCATCAGGGTCCCCAGAGAGCTTCCCCCTTACATCAGGGTCCCCAGAGAGCCTCCTTTACATCAAGGTCCACAGAGAGCACCCTCCTTTCATCAAGGTCCCTAGAGAGCCCACGATCTCCAGAGAGCCTCCTCCTTACATCAGGGTCCCCAAAGAGCCTCCTCCTTACATCAGGGTCCCCAGAGAGCCTCCTCCTTACATCAGGGTCCGCAGAGAGCCTCCTACTTACATCAGGGTCCCCAGAGAGCCTCCTCCTTACATCAGGGTCCGCAGAGAGCCTCCTACTTACATCAGGGTTCCCAGAGAGCCTCCTCCTTACATCAGGGTCCTTAGAGAGTCTCTCCCTTACATCAGGGTCCCCAGAGAGCTTCCCCCTTACATCAGGGTCCCCAGAGAGCCCCCTTTACATCAAGGTCCACAGAGAGCCCCCTCCTTACATTAGGGTCCCCAGAGAGCTCACCCATCTCCAGAGAGCCTCCTCCCTCCTTACATCAGGATCCCCAGAGAGCCTCCTTCTTACATCAGGGTCCCCAGAGAGCCTCCTCCTTACATCAGGGTCCCTAGAGAGCCCATTCCTAACATCAGGGTCCCCAGAGAGCCTCCCACTTACATCAGGGTCCCCAGAGAGCCTCCCCCTTACATCAGGGTCCTTAGAGAGTCTCCTCCTTACATCTGGGTCCCCAGAAAGCTTCCCACTTACAGCAGGGTCCCCAGAGACCTTTACATCAAGGTCATCAAGGTCCAGAGAGCCCCCTCCTTACATCAGGGTCCCCAGAGAGCCCACCCATCTCCAGAGAGCCTCCTCCCTCCTTACATCAGGATCCCCAGAGAGCCTCCTCCTTACATCAGGGTTCCCAGAGAGCCTCCTCCTTACATCAGGGTCCATAGAGAGCCCCTTCCTAACATCAGGGTCCCCAGAGAGCCTCCTCTTTACATGAGACCCCAGAGAGCCTCCTCCTTACATCAAGGTCCCGAGAGAGCCTCCTCCTTATATCAGGGCCCCCGGAGAGCTTCCCCTTACATCAGGGTCCCAAGAGAGTACCCCATACATTAGGGTTCCCAGAGAGCCTCCTCCTTACATCAGGGTCCCCATAGAGCCTCCTCCTTACATCAGGGTCCCCAAAGAGCCTACCCATACATCATGGTTCCCAGAAAGCCTCCTCCTTACATCAGGGTCCCCAGAGAGCCTCTTCCTTGCAGCAGGGTCCACAGAGAGGCCCTTCCTAACATCAGGGTCCCTAGAGAGCCTCCTACTTAGATCAGGGTCCCCAGAGAGTCTCCTCCTTACATCAAAGTCCTTAGAGAGTCTCCTCCTTACATCAGGGTCCCCAGAGAGCTTCCCCCTTACATCAGGGTCTGCAGAGAGCCTTTTCCTTACATCAGGGTCCCCAGAGAGCCTCCCTTTACACCAGGGTCCCCAGAGAACCTCCTCTTTACATCAGGGTCCCCAGAGAGTCTCCTCCTTACATCGGGGTCCTCAGAGAGCCTCCTCCTTACATCAGGGTCTGCAGAGAGCCTTTTCCTTACATCAGGGTCCCCAGAGAGCCTCCCTTTACACCAGGGTCCCCATAGAGTCTCCTCCTTACATCAGAATCCTCATAGAGCCTCCTCATACAGCTGCATCCTCAGAGAGCCTCCTCCTTACATAAGGGTCCCCAGAGAGCCCCCCCTTACATCAGGGTCTCCAGACCCCAGGATCTCATGCTTGGACTTGTAGTCCTTCGCTAGTTGGAGGGATGTCATGTCCTCAGCTCTGTGGGGTTCATCCTGGGACCTAGGTGTAGTCCTTCACTTTTTTGGGGGGTCACATCCAAAACTGAAGGACTACAAGTGCTTGGGGGGGGGGGTGTGGCTGGACGGACGCTGATGCATGTGCGCAAAGATGGCTGCTCGTGAGTGAATGTGTATTGCTGTCCCCCCCGCTCCTCTCTCCGAGCCTAACTGCGCTGTATGCCTCTCTCTCCGTCCTGCTGCCTAATCCATGGCCCTGTTCCACTCTCCATGCCTAAATCACGCTGAATATCTCTCTCTCCGCATTACTGTGCAATCCATGGCCCAGCTTACCGCTCTCTATCATCTGCTCTGAGCGGTCCCCCCTTACCGCCTTCTCTTCTGCCTTCCCTGTTTGCTTCTGTCTGCGAGTGGAGGGCAGACCACTGGGGGCAAGCGCCGCATCCGGAACGCCATGTGACGGCGCTGTGACCAGGAGGAGAGGAGGAGAGGACCCCGGAGGATTTTGGCATCTTGATCTGGAGCGGTGAGTGTGCTGGATATAGTCTGCTATAGCATCGCTGCTGTGAATGGGACACTTTAGTTAAGCAGCACTGGTGTCTTCATATGCATTTCGGAAGAGGAAGAGGAGCCTGATTTGTGGAAAAGGCCTAGGGTTAAAGAGGACTCCTTAAGAGGTGACCCCCTCCTCTTTATACAGCTACTGATACATATTTACACATATCTACACCTGCTATGTCAGAGGGAGAGCCTACACTAAGAGACATACTGAATGCGATTAAGGAATGTAAAGACTCAATATCTAGTTTCGATAGCCAGCTAAGATCTATTAAGGAGGTACTATTATCTATGAGACAAGAATTGAACATGACTAAGTGGTTGAAAACCCTTACAAACCACTTTGACCTACAGGTAAGCCTAGATTAAGGCTTACCTGTAGGTCCAAGAAATATCTCCTAAACCCATACGGTTTGGGAGATATTTACCTGAAGACAGCCACCGCTGTCTATGGCGCATGCGCCGTAGACAGCGGCGCGCAGGCACACTGGGTAAGCCTCAGATCGTGGCGATATGCCGCGAGTGTCGGCTCCCGTGCGCATGCGCGGGAGTGACGTCATCACTGCTCCGGCGAATCACAGTGCTGGAGCAGCGAGACCCACGGAGACCCACCAAGAAGATGGACGCTTGGAACTACAGGGGACAGCGGTGACTTTGCTGGCTCCTGTGTCAGGTAAGTGACACATAATAGACTACTATGCGATGCATAGTAGTCCATTATGCTTTACCTTTGCAGGGAATCAGAGGAAGTAAACCCATCAGGGTTTACTTCCTCTTTAAGGACCTCCGATCTTGAGGAACGTGTAGGTGGGATTGGGGACGACTTGAGCCCTGTGAAGCACGAAACTGAATCGCTTAAAAATATAATCAACACCCAAGTCGCTAAACTGGACAAGATGGAAAATAGGAACCGTAGAAATAACATTAGGGTGATAGGCCTCCCTGAGCATAGCGAGGGCACCAATTTGATAGGTTTTCTTGAGGGGTGGTTTCGGGAGCTTTTTGGGGCTACCGTATTTATCCCCTTATTTGCAATAGAACGCGCACATCGAACCCCTGCAAAAGTTCGCCATATGGGGGACCATCCCAGGCCCATAATAATTAAAATTCTTAATTATTGCGACAAAGTGTCTCAACTGCGAGAGGCCAGGGAGGTGGGAGACATTAGGTTTAAGGGAGCCAGGGTCTCCCTATACCCTGACTTTTCTCCTGATCGCCAGAAACGAAGAGCTGAATTCATTCCAGTTAAGCGTAGCATGATAAAGTACAAAATAGATTATGCTCTCCTCTATCCAGCTCGCCTGAGGGTTATAGCACTCGGTAGGACTTTTTTCTTTAATACACCGAGGGAAGCAGCCCAATGGCTAGAAGAAAAAAAAAAGAGTTATGTACCTATATAATCGGGTTGTTGATTTAAATATGTGATTGTTTATAATTTGCTGTGTGCAGGTTGGGGTATGATATACAAGATATTCGCACGATTATTTCACGTGGGGGAGTGGGGGGGGGGGGGGGTTGAACAGGGAAGGAGGGAGGTTAAAAGAATGCACGTGGGTGTGTGTGTTGGGGAGCAGCTGCGCTCCCTGTTTTGGGTTTGGTTTGTATTTGGAGCACTAAGAAGTGCAAGTAAGTGTTGGGAGGGTTGTAAGAAGGTCACGGGTGAACCCCTGGGGGGAAGCCCTGTTGGGCAAGAAAGGAGAGATAGGGGAGGGGGGGGGGGGGTTGTAGTAGTTAAGTGGTATAGGGTGGGATGGGTTGTAAATGATGAACTAACACCAGCATACACGAGATCAAGGATTCACTTTCTAGGAGGAGATAGGACCAGGTACCACATACGTGGTGGTAAGAATATAAGTTATGGATATGGGAATGGTACGTGTGTAAATTTTAGGAAAAGGGAAACTCTTTTACTTTTCTTTTTCTCTTTTTCTTTGTATTTTTCTTTCCCCAATGTGCCCTATTTATAAGTTGCTAAGAGGAGATGCAGGCTAAAAAAAAAATCTGTGTAATATCATGGAATGTGTGTGGTTTGGGAGATCCGACCAAGAGAGCTGTGGTATTATCAGCACTGGAGGGCAAAGGGCCCGGTTTGTTATGTCTGCAAGAGACACATTTGACCCGCAAGGCGGTCCCGCTCCTCCGTGGCCAGAAATTCCAAACTCAATTTCATTCGGTATTTTCATCGTATTCAAGAGGGGTGAGCATTTTGATTGATAGGGAGGTCTTGTTTTCCTGTTATAATAGTTGCATAGACACAAAGGGTCGCTATATCTTCCTACATTGTTTAATTGAAAACAATCTATACGTGATAGCAAATATATATGTTCCACCCCCATTTAAGCTGGATATCCTACATGAACTAACATCATTATTAATAGATAAACCTGGCATCTCAGTCATAGCAGTAGGGGATTTCAACAAAGTCCTAAATAAGTCCCTAGACAGATTTCCAAGGCCGCGTACACACGCGCGGACTGTTTGCCCAACTTTGTCCGCTGAACAGTGTTTGGGCGGACAGTCCGCTTGTGTGTGGGCTTTCAGCGGACAGTTTCAGCGGACAGTTGGACGGACAAGGTTTTTCGGAAATTCCGAAAAACTGTCCGCTGAAACCTTGTTTGAGCGAACAGTCCGCCCGTGTGTAGGCTTGTTCGTCAAACAAAGTTGCGCGCATGCTCAGAAAGGATTTTCACGCCGAAAGCTATAATGCAGTGTATAGGACGTCGTATTTTTCGTCCCGTCGTACGTGCCGTTCACGTCATCGCGCACGGTTTCAGCAAACTGTTCGTTCGTCGTGTGTGGGCATGTCCGTCCATGCTAATTTTGAGCGGACTGTTTGCCGAAACTGTTGGACGGACAAAGTTGGGCGAACAGTCCGCGCGTGTGTACGCGGCCCAACAGTAAATATCTCAGCGGCTGGGGACGAGACGAGGCTAGCTCGCTTTCTACATGAAGTGGGGCTATGCGACTCCTGGCGTATACGGTATCCGCTGGAAAGACAATACTCCTGCCTCTCAACTTCTTTTTCGACTCTATCTAGACTTGATATGGCCCTGGTTAACAGTGAAGCCTTGGCTCTGGTTGACAATGTAGAATACGGTCCGAGGGGGGTATCAGACCACTCCCCTCTAATGCTGACGCTTATCGTAGGGAAAAAGCAGTATCTTGGGAAATGGAAAATCGATCCCTCATGGCTAGAGATGCAAAATGATCCTGAGAGATTAACACTTGAACTGAAAGAGTTTATTTACATTAACGCTGGTACGGCATCGGCGGGAGTGGTCTGGGACTCTTTAAAAGCTTTCTTAACCACTTTCAGACCGGACCAATTTGCTGGTCAAAGACCAGACCACTTTTTGCGATTCGGCACTGCGTCGCTTTAACTGACAATTGCGCGGTCGTGCGACGTGGCTCCCAAACAAAATTGACGTCCTTTTTTTCCCACAAATAGAGCTTTCTTTTGGTGGTATTTGATCACCCCTGCGGTTTTTATTTTTTGCGCTATAAACAAAAATAGAGCGACGATTTTGAAAAAAACGCATTATTTTTTACTTTTTGTTATAATAAATATCCCCCAAAAATATATAAAAAACCATTTTTTTCCCTCAATTTAGGCCGATTCTTCTACATATTTTTGGTAAAAAAATGGCAGCATGTACGCCAATATGCCTGCCCGTGCCATGCTGTCGACGTACATCGTCGTGCGCTGGTCGGGAAGTGGTTAAGAGGCCTTTTTATTCAGCAAATCGCTAGAATTAACGCTAAGACGAAGAATTGGGAAGAGGAAGCTAAGAGGACAGTGCTGACGGCAGAACAACAGTATATTATCAATCCAAACCCATGAACACAGAAAGTATGGTTAGAAAAGCAGCAAGAGTATAAGATGACCATAAGGAGAAAGATAGATAATAAGTGCATATTCCAGAGACAAGTGAACTTTGGGGAAGGAGAAAAAGTGGGCCGCTTACTGTCCTTATTGGTTAGAGTAAACACCTCCCCTTCAACTATACTAGCGGTCAGGACTCCACAGGGAGAGATTACTTCTGAACCTACTGTCATGAAGAATATATTCCACCACTATTATAGTTCTTTATATAAATCTCAGAAGGGGGAAGATGGGGGAATGACCGCGGCCTTTATGGGAAATATAAGTATACCAACTTTATCAGTAGAATACTCTATGATTATGGAGGCTCCAATTACTCTTGATGAATTGCGTAACGCTGTGGCCGGGATGCCAAATTTAAAATCACCAGTACCTGATGGGCTACCTATCGAAGTTTATAAAAGATATGGTGAGGTTCTACTACCAGAACTGCTGGAGACATTGAGTCAGGCTTTATCAGCTGGGACTTTGCCTTCCTCAATGTTAGAAGCCACTATAGTGGTTGTTCCTAAGGAGGGAAAAGATCCTATGGATCCCGCTTCGTACCACCCGATTTCGCTTTTATGCACTGATGTAAAGATTCTAGTGAAAACACGCTTAAATAGATGTATCCACAAGCTTATTCACTCTGACCAGTCGGGATTTATCCCGAATAGGTCTACTAGTATTAATATACGAAGAGCCTATCTGAATATTCAGATACCGGTGGTTAATGACGGCTCCAGGGCCATTTTGGCCCTGGATGCAGCCAAGGCATTTGATAGCCTCGAGTGGGAGTACCTGTTCGCAGTGCTTGCAAGATTTGGGTTTGGACCAAAGTTTATCAACTGGATAAAATTACTTTATACTAACCCAAGAGCAAAAATTAAAATCAACAATGAGCACTCCGACGTGTTCCATCTGGAACAAGGTACGAGACAGGGATGACCCCTTTCTCCCCTACTATTTGTCCTAGCGATAGAACCATTGGCTATCTCTATCAGAGCTAACCCTGATATACAGGGATTCAGGAGGGGTCTGGAGGAGGAAAAGATAGCATTGTTTGCTGACGATATTTTGCTCTTCCTAGGAGATGTCCAAACCTCGTTAAAAGCTGTGATGGGAATGGTCAGAGAATTTGGCCAAATGTCTGGACTCACTATCAATTGGGATAAATCCGTAATACTTCCGATAGACACCAGTACTACCCATATACTGCAGGATATCTCTTATTTAAAGGTGGTGGAGAAATTTAAGTACTTGGGGGTTTGGATTGCAAAGGACGTAAATCTATATTTGGAAGATAATTTAGCTCCTCTCCTGTTAAAGCTAAAGCATAAGGCGGATATTTGGAGCCGCCTCTCCCTGTCGATGGCGGGACACTGCAGCCTGGTTAAGATGGTATGGCTGCCCCAAATTTTATATTTTCTTCATAACTCACTGTTATGGATAGGTTCAAAGTGGTTTAAGAGAATAGAATCTCTATTTAGAGTTTTAATATGGAGAAAGGGGCAGGCTAGGATCGGTTTACGGATGCTACAGCTGCCGCTGGAGGAGGGGGGGATGGTGGTTCCACATCCCAGACTCTACTACTTGGCGGCACAGCTACAGCATTTGGCAGAGGGAGGAGTATAAAACGAGGGTATGCCTCGTCGTAGTTTGATGATGTTAGGATGCTCACATAACACACTTAGCCCTTGTACATAGGGTCGGAGAATCTGTCGGAATGAGTCTTATCGGACAGATAATCTGACTGTGTGTGGTATGCATTGGACTGATTCTGTCCGAATCTCCGTCCGACCCAATTTTCCAACATGTTGGAAATATTTCCCGACCAACTGGGCCGGACGGACCTAATCCGATCATGTGTAGAGCATTTTCATCGGACCAAGTGCCACGCATGCTCAGATCAAATTCCTACATCAAAGCTATTGGCTACTAGCCTGAATGTAGTCCCATCGTAACGAAATTACGTCATCACGTTCTGAAAGATCGGATTTTTCGCCAACTTGGCCCGACCGTGTGTATGCAACAGTTTCGGACACAATCCGTCGGACTAAATCCAACGGGCAAAATCAGACGGATTTGGTTGGCAAAATCTCAGACCGTGTGTATGTGGGCTAACTGTATTGAGGCCCTCGAGGCAAAATTGTTTGCCATATGTTGTCCAATGATAAATCAGATTGCTAAACTTTGGAAAACAACAAAGGCCATATTATGCCCCATACACACTATCAGTTTTTCTGCTGAGTTTTTCCTTCAGATTTACCAAAACCATATAATATGAGGTCAAACCTTAGGAGTTTCAATTTGTATGCAATCAGGCAGGCCCTTGCACTACATGGTTTTGGTAAACCTGAAGGAAAAACTCAGCAGAAAAACTGATAGTGTGTATGTGGCTTTAGGATACCAGGGGGTATCTGTATTGGCCCCCCTATGGGACAATAGAAATCTGGTCGTGCTAGCCAAAATTGAAAGATTGAAAGAGGGAATGGGTGAACCAAGGGATAAACCAACTAATTCAAACATTTCAAGGCGCAGATATTAAATCATTTGCTAATTTGAAGCTGGAATTTATGCTGTCTAATCATTCGTTCTACAAATACCTTCAGGTTACGCATGCAATCCATAAACAATTTGGGTCTCAAAAGGTGCAGTGGATTCAGATCCCTGTTCTGTCACAAATTATGTCCCTTGGCTCCCTCAAGGGACTGATTTCTGGTTTGTATGCTAGACTTGGGGACAAAATGCTAGATCGAGAAGGCTTGTCTAAAAATAGAAAAAAATGGAAGAGTGATGTGGGCACACTGTCTAATGCCGCGTACACACGGTCGAACTGTATGACGTACTTAGTCTGGCGTAATTTCCGCCAGACTGTCCGTCGGACTTTCCGAACGGGCTACTTGCCCACACACGGCACTTTTTCAGCGGACTAATACGGCATACTAAGTCCGCCGTACTATCCGCCCTACTTTTGAAATGAACGGACTCGCCCACACACGCGGAGGAAAGTCCGCTCATTTCGAGCGCGTCTCCAGGTAGGCGGGGCCCGCGAAGGAGACATCGCCGGCCCCCCGCCGCCTGGTATGGACTTAAAGGGGAACCCCAACGCCGAAAAAAATCGGCGTGGGGTCCCCCCCAAGTCCACAACAGACCCTTGTCCGAGCACGCTACCCGGCCGGCCAGGAAAGGGGGGCGAGCGAGCGCCCCCCCTCCTGAGCCGTACCAGGCCGCGTGCCCTCAACATGGGGGGGTGCCTTGGGGAAGGGGGGGCCGCGCGGCCCCCCCACCCCAAAGCACCTTGTCCCCATGTTGATGAGGACAAGGGCCTCTTCCCAACAACCCTGGCCGTTGGTTGTCGGGGTCTGCGGGCGAGGGGCTTATCGGAATCCGGGAGCCCCCTTTAATAAGGGGCCCCCCGGATACCGGCCCCCCACCCTATGTGAATGAGTATGGGGTACAATGTACCCCTACCCATTCACCTGTAAAATAAAAGTACAAAAAAAACACAACGCACGAGATAAAATACTTTATTGCACAGCTCCGGGGGTCTGCTGTCTTCGGGGGTCTTCTCGCCGGACTCCTCCGCTATCTTCTTGTAGCTATTTTGCTAGCGGAGGAGTCCGGCTTTCTTCCTCGCCGCTGGCCTCTTCTCCCGACTTCGGGGGTCTTGTCCCCCTCTTCGGTTCTTCTGCCGGGCCACCGCGCCTTCTTATAGCTCTTTTACAGGCGGTGGCCCGGTCTTCTGTCGCCGCCACCGCCTTCCGTTCTTCTTCTTCTTGTTCTTCTTCTCCTTCTTCTCCAGGAGATGTTGACTCGACGCTCTCTCCGGCCACAATGCCAGGATATCAGATTTTCCCCCACCTTGTTCTTTTTATTTTATTTCCTCCTGTTTTGCGTTGATTTGGTTTTTCTATCTCCTATGGTCTCTTCCCCCGTTCTTCCCCATGATTCTCCTAATAATAAGCAAATAAAATTAGTAGAGAGCTGGGGAGATATTAGGCGTTTGATACTATGTCGTAGGGATGGTGGGGGGGGGGGGGGGCGGAGGCTAGGGAAGGGGAAAGGGGAGGAAAATACTAATATAGGTAATAGGTGGCAGGGCATTATAAATATTTATTGCGACTATTCTGAGAACGCTAAATGGTGTCGAGTTCTCCATTTTTTATCTTCCTCCCCTTGTAAAATGTATGATTTTTTTTTTATGTGATCACTTGGAATTTTCATACAAACCAATAAAAAATATGGAATTAAAAAAAAAACAAGGGAAAAAAAAAAGTAATGATGTGGAATCAAGCAGGGACATAAATGAGCAGCAAGGTGAATCAAGTCTCTTGAATGAGTTCGCTGATGTGGTAAGAAAAAAAAAAGAAAAAAAAAAGAAGGACTACAAGTCCCAGCATGAATCCCTGAGATCTAAGAATTTAACTCCTTAGATATGATCAGTTCATGCCTGGGACCTGTAGTCCTTCACTAGTTAAGGGGGGCAGGGGGGTGTCACATCGTCATCTCTGAGGGGCTCAAGTTGGGACCTGTAGTCCTTCACTTTTGGGGTGTTCACATCCCCCAGAAGTGAAGGACTACAGGTCCCAGCATGAACCCCTCCTGTTTGTATGGATCTCTGTGTCTGCAGCAGGGCCGTCTTTAATATCATTTGGACCCTGGGCAAAGATTTTCTTGCCCCCTCCATGCAATTTTACTCTCCACATACTCTGAGACATGCAAAGCCCCCCGCCCGCAGACCCCCACAACCACCGGCCAGGGTTGTGGGGATGAGGCCCTTGTCCTCATCAACATGGGGACAAGGTGCTTTGAGGGGTCACAGACCCCCAAAGCATCCTCCCAATGTTGAGGGCATGTGGCCTGGTACGGTTCAGGAGGGAGGGGGGGCGCTCTCTCGTCCCCCCTCTTTTCCTGCGGCCTGCCAGGTTGCGTGCTCGGATAAAGGGTCTGGTATGGATTTTTAGGGGGACCCCCACATCAATTTTTTTTTAATTTGACACGGGGTTCCCCTTAATATCCATACCAGACCTGAAGGGCCTGGTAATTGAATTTGGGGGACCCCCACGCTTTTTATTTATTTATTTATTTATTTTTTTATCAATGACTTTCAATGAGTGTTCTCTGTATTACGGAGCCGGCAATTCATAATAGCTGGGAGTGATTTTAAAGGACTTTTTTTCCTGCATAAATGACGCTTTGTGCAGGGACAGTTCTAAGCACCAGAAGCATGAGCCCCTTCACAGGCATACTATAGACACCCCCCCCCCCCCTACGAAATTTAAAGGAATATTACACTTTTATTGTTTCACTTTAATCATTATTAAAATCATTGCTCCCGAAAAAAGGGCCGTTTTTAAAACTTTTTTTTGCATTGATACATGTCCCCTGGGGCAGGACCCGGGTCCCCAAACACTTTTTAGGACAGTAACTTGCAGAATCTTTTCTCTCTGTCAAATCTTTTTTCTCTGTCGAATATTTTCTCTATATAATCTTGGACTAATAGAGGTAAGGTTAGGCACATTCGACCACAGGTTCTATAGACACAGATTGTTATTGTCAGAGTCAAATCGAATCTTCTATTCTATATCGAACTGTTGTAACAATGAAAACGAAAATAAAGCATTTATTTATGTCGGATCTTTCGTTTTTCGGATTCTGTGCTTTCGTTATCGTTTGTCAAAACGAAAACGAAAATAGCTGAAATTCGGATGAAAATGCATTCGGACGAAAACGAATGCACATGTCTAATTGTGGTGCCCTTACATTTTTCGAGGTAAAAAGCCCGCAGTATATAATTTATATATCCACTTACCTTGAAAAAGTGCTTCCTGGGCTGGGATTGCTTTTTCCATAACTGACAGGAGTTGGAGTGATGCAGTTGAGGATACTCGTCTTCATCACATATGCGTTTCCTGACTCTTTATGATTTGAGAGTCAACGCCCTCTGGTAAGCAGTATTGCCTCTACACACTAGCAGTGACAAGTGCATTCAATCCCTTTTCACACTGCTGGTGATGGGGCTTCAGAAAACCTCAGGAGACTCTCCCAAATGCCCACTATGCATGAAAAACAAGGATATTTTAACTATTTCAGCCATTCTGTGAAAGAAGAGAGAGCAGCAGCAGAGAGAGAAGAGTGCTTGTAGATAGTGGCCTTATTTTGTGTTTTCACTATGGATCCCATCATGAGCATGTGTGATTTTTTTTATAAATTGTGATTTTTTTAATTGAAAAAATTTCCATACAAACAAAAACATGTGTAAGATCAGTCAAGTTTTGTATACAACATATATCATATCTGAAAAAATTGTATCAAAACAGTCACAATGCTACCAACATAACGAAAATCTAGGCTTTAGCTATACAGGTCAGGGGAGATAAGAGCAAATGAGGACAAGATAAAAGAAAAGCAAGCAATAACAATAGTAAAAGAGAACATCAGGCAAACAAATGGAAACCAAATGAGTAGGCATTTCTAAACAATATATTTTAAGTCATGGATAAGCAAAGTGTTACTCATTGGGTTAAATGTAAGTGGGTCCCCCAGGGCGCCCAACCAAAGAACGAAGGCACCCAGTAATAAAAAAACAAAAATAAAAGGGGTGTTAGGGGGTGGAGGGAGGGAGGAAAATGCACCATGGAATCATCAAGGTTATGAGCTAACAAACCGTGTTTAACCAAATGAGTGTTACTCATTGGGTTAAATGTCAGTCAGACCCCCAGGGCGCCCAACCAAAGAACGAAGGCACCCCGTAAGGTTTCACCTAGTAATAAAAAAACAAAAACAAAAGGGGTGTTAGGGGGAGGAGGGAGGGAGGAAAAGGCACCATGGAATCATCAAGGTTATGAGCTAACAAACCATTGAAAAAAAATCATTAGGAACCGCGGTCAGGGGAGTGGCACGTCAGTGGGGGATAGGGAACTAATACCAGGGTTAAGGTTTGAATGATCTCATAAATCTCAGATTTTTGAAAATTGTGGGAGGGTGTCATGCACTATTGCAGTCAGGCGTTCCATTCCACAGATCTACTCCAACGTTTGTACAACCTGTGGGAAAGAAGGCTGGGAGGAAAGCCACCGCAGGGGTATAACCTGTTTTGCAGCAAGTAGAATAAAGGTGGCCAATTTTTGGGCGTATTTGTCGAGGCCAGGGATCGGCAGACCCAACAGAAAGTGGACAGGATCCAGTGGGAGGGAGACACTAAACAAGTCCTGTATAAAAGTCTGAATGGACATCCAAAATGGGCGGATCAGGGTATAGTCCCAAAAAATGTGGAAATGAGCCAATGTCTCCCTGGCATCTCCAACACATCCGAGGAGTCTTGGGATCGTACCTATGCAAATTTTCAGGGGTTCTATAACAAAAAAATAGTATTTTGTAAGCCGACTCCTTTTGTTCCACACATTGTGATGATTGGGAAACAGCCTCCCAAATCTTCTGCCATTTTTTCGGCATAGGGGTTCCCCTTAAAGTCCATACCAGGCGACGGGGCTAGCAAGGTGTCAATCTCGCCGATGGAGGCAGCGACATTGACTTCCTTCACTAATCCTGCCGTACCTGAAGTCACGTTCAAAATGAACAGACTTTACTCCGTGTGTGGGCAAGTCCGTTCATTTGAAAAGTCCGGCAGACTAGCACACAGACGAGTGGATTGTCTGCCGGAAAGCCGTGTTCAACGGACAATTTTGAGTCAAGTCTTCTTTCAAAGTCCACCGGACTTTTGGGAAGAAAAAGTCCGCCGGAGCCCACACATGGTCAAATTGTCCAGCGGACTAGAGTATAGTCCGATCATGTGTACACGGCATAATACTACTTTTTTTAATTGAACAAAAATTATTTGGTCTAAAAACTGTCATGTCACATTAAGATGACAAATTATATGATAGATAGAAAAGTAGATAAATTATACAATGTTTCAAAACGGTATAAAGCATATAATGGATCATCTCCATATCTGAGAGTAGACCCTGTAGATGTAGAACAGGGGTGGCCAACCAGACAAAGACCAAGAGCCACATTTTTTACCAAGTTAGCGCAAAGAGCCACATCATACGCATGGGCACACATGAACGTCACCTCATCCCTTCCTCATACAAACATACTTTTGCTCAGCTGGATTTATTGTAAATGTCACACATTGTTTTAACACTACAAAGATAAAGGCATAATATCGAGGAGTTCCTCTTTGATCAAACAATCGTTTGACACAGACCGTACAAATATTGCCAATTGAGCCTTGTTTTGTATGTCACAACTCTCATCCAATGCGACACTAAAATACTCACAAGCTTGAAGATCAGAGTGTAACTTTGACTGAATAGATGTGTTAATGTCTGATATTCTGTGCTCAACAGTGTGGCAGGACAGATTGAGGTCTGATACCAATCGTTTTAGTTTGTTTTCAGGAGACAAGATTTCAACAACGTTAGAGAGGCATTTTTTAATTAACTCCCCTTCATTGTATGGCTTTTTGGCCCGTGCAATGTTCCAAGCCAGTTGATACGATGCAAGCGTTACAGTCTCTGTGTGCTTTGTAAGTTTTTGGAAAAACTTTGCCTGCTTTTCTGTCTGACTTTTCAAAGTAACCAACTTGTGCTTGCGAAGTTCAGTCCCGTTTGGAAATTCCTGGTCGATGTTAGCATGGAGTGAGCTGAAGTGGCACTGAAGGTTTGAAGCTTTGAAATGCGACAAGAACACCTGACATATAAGGCAGAATGGCTTTCCATTACGTTCAACAAAAAAATATAAACTCTCCCACTCTGTTAAAAACGTCCTGTGTTCTTCATATTTTCGTTTTGCTGTGCATTTTTTTCCCTGCCATTTTGAGCGCGAAAGGTTTACTCAAATGATTTTGCTCTTACTGAAAAACTGGCCACATGCGCATTTGACGAAAATACAGAGCAAGGGGTCGGGGGAGTGAGAGTGAGGGGTGAGCGGAGGTGTGTGTGAGAGCGGATGGCGAACGACTAGAAAAGAGTAAGGAAGAGAAATGAAGATTGTTGAAACGAAGATTGTTGAAACGAAGATTGTTGAAACAAAGATTTTTTGTTTGTGTTGAACGTAAGAGCCGCATGGAACTGGGCAAAGAGTCGCATGCGGCTCGGGAGCCGCGGGTTGGCCACCCCTGATGTAGAAGATCACATAGGGTATGTTTGCTGGGTGCTAAGGTCTAATAACATTTCTAGAGAGGTCTTCTTATAGCGAATGTTATTTAATTGCACAGTAAGAAAAATAATATTTATTTTTTATAAATACCCTACATTATTAAACAGAAGATATTTTAAAAATGAATATTCTGACACTAAGCAATTTTCTGTGTCTGCTGTTTTCTTGTTAACAATGCCCTTGAAGCCCTTGACTCCTTTATTGTACTTGTGCATTGCAATTGCTGTTGATAAAACATAGTTTAGTAAAGAGCGCTCTGGCAATAATTAAAGGTTGTCTCTTTTGCCTAGGATTTTTCGTGGGATATAAAATACACAAGACACGTTGTCAAGGTGAGAAGAATTTGAATTTTCGTGATTGATTGCTTCTATTTCAGAATTAATGGTGTGTGCACTCTTTGGTCAGAGTAGAAGAAGAGACATCTATCTCTTTTAGATTCCTGGTAACTAGAGCAAGATCTTCCTCTAAGAGGAGGTTTATGACTTCACCTTTATGTATGAATACAGATTAAAATCTTTATAACAACATATCTTTTGCTTGCATTACCCTATTCAATTGTCTGTCCTGGGGTTTAGAATAGAAAAATAACATTATACTGACTGTATCATGTAAATAATATAGTATGAAGTTTAGTATTGGTATATTAAACAATTTCTGTTGGTGTTTTTGCTATTGTTAAAGTGGAAAAACCCTGTGCTAATCAATGCAAATATATACAACAGCAACTATCCAGTGAGACACACACAGTAATGTCAATATGACTTCATAAAGTTATGGTAAAAAAGAAGTTTTTGACACATAAGAAATAGTCCAAAAAAGGGATAAATAGTAAAAATAGTAAACAATCTTTACTCGATATGTACACCATCCATCACTAGAAAATGTGTATAATCTTGAGTATAGACCTCCACCTTGTAGAGTGCCTGCTTACTGACCATAATTAAATTGACCCCCTATTACGGAGAGTCAATCTCACTTGTGGATTATAAACTCTTCCAGGGCCTTTGTCCATCCAGGGGAGCCAGGAGATAAAGAAGGGAAAACTGCCACTCAATCGCAGAAGAACCCCAAGGAGAAATTAAAGCTTATCAAAGCATAAAATCCTTTAGGCGTGAGTGCGCATGCGCGGGACTTCCGGGAAGACGCTCTGAACGGGAGCTCCGCACCGCTCCGGCCTTCCGCGGCACTTTCCCGGCGCTTTCTTTAGCGGACACCTTCGGGGAGACCATCCCCGTGCTCCGGAACATTTGGGGCAACTTTTTGAATGCCGGGGAAGACGACTAAGAAAGAAGTAAGCCGCAAACTTCACTTCAGCCTGACGGACACCCAGCCTCCCAAGATGGCGGCGGCTAAAGCAACGCGCGGCGAGGCCGCAATCCCCTCACTTGGGACAATTTCGGGGACGTCTCCTTCTGCACCAGTGAGTAACCCTCAGCATCTCTCCCCCTCTCCTGCATCCACAGAATCTCTCCTGGGCAGGCTGCAGACCGAAAACCCTTTCTCCCCGCTATCCAACCCACCCAGCTGCATGGCTGAGTCTCCTCAAGCTTCCCCCATTCAGCCCAACTACCCCCCTGATGTGTCACAGCTCTTGAACAGTTTCTCTGACATGCTGGCAGTGGGTCTGGCCCAGAATGCTGCTCAGATTACAGCAGCTATTAAGGCTGACATCCAGAGCTTGGGGAGCAGAATTGATTTAATTGAGCAGACGATGGATGACAACGCAGCCCGCACCAATCAGAATTCTGCTTGTATCCAGACGCTACAAGATCAATTGGACACTGCCCTTTCGAAAATCGACGATTTAGAGAACAGGAGCAGACGTTATAACTTTCGCATCAGAGGGATCCCGGAATCGCAAGAGGATATACATGACACTGTTAAAACCATGATTAAAATCCTTATCCCTGACATCCCGGACCAGAAGCTGGAATTGGACAGAGCTCACAGAGTCCTGCAACCTCCCCGTAAAGACGGCCTTCCTCGGGACATCGTGGTCAAGCCACACTACTATGGGGTCAAGGAGGAAATAATGAAAAGGTCACGCAACAAGGAAGATATCTTTTTTAATGGCGTCAAAATCCAAATCTTTGCAGACATTTCCCCCACTACAATCCAAAAAAGGAGGGCTCTTAAACCTTTACTTGATGTTCTCTCCCAGAAGATGATTAAATACAGATGGGCCTTCCCCTTTCGCCTACAATTTCATTACAAGGAAAAGTCGCACAGCTTCACGGATTTCCAGAGTGGCGAACGTTTGCTCCTCCACTTGGGACTGATCTCCCAGGACTCTTCTCCCGAACAAATGGAGACACGCCCGACCTCCTCCAAACGACCTCCTCCGTCGAGCCCTCTGACCCCCCTCTGGGTCAAGCAGCAACCCAAGAGACACCGTGACACGATCCCCCCAAGATGATCATCTTCCACCTCTGGCCCTTAAAGGTCTGTTTGTTTCTTTACATCCTAACCGGATCTTTTGGAAGTGTTGTCCTCACGTCCTTGACTTTAGAGTCACCTCGGATTGACTTCTTACACTTTCCCCCCCCCCCCTCCTGTTTTTTAGGGTTAACTTTCTTTTTCTATTACAGGCCAGGTGAACTTGGGGGTTCCCCCAACTTACTTCTCCTGAAGGGCCACAGTTACCCTACCCGGCCCACGCCCCCCCCTCCAGCTAACCCCCCCTACCCTTCCACAGAGGTTGTCCTCAGGCCCCTGAATGCCTGTTTTGTAACAAAGTCTCACTGTTAGTGTACTCCAATATGCCCGCAGGGCATGAGTGTCTCTTCCCTAGGGGCCTTCCCCTATACTAGGATTACTAAGTGCATGTTAAAGTTGCCATACCTACATGTTATTCTAGTTGTTAATGTTTATAACGTTGTGTTTTTTTGCTTTAGGTGTCATTTTGTTTTTTTTTCTTTTTATTGGCGAGTGCCGCCCGGCCGGAGCGGGCCTGCTTGTCACTCCACCTGCTGTTACCCTGGGGCCTAACCCCCCCTTGGTGACAGCAGGACCGCAACCCAGTTGCAGGTTGCCCTCCTTCCGATCCCTGCAACTTAGAGGGAATCGGAGCAGGTTTGGACCTGCAACCCCCCCTCCCTCTCCTGGGGAATCCAGACATCTTTTCCGTCTGGACTCTCCATCTCTCTTCTCTCTTTTCCTCTGTCCCTTCCTTCTTCCTGGTACTTACGGTTCTCTTCCCACTCAGGTGCCTCCAAGGAGAGCGAGCTGGTTTACACCCCTTAGGATACTGGGTCATGATCGGATCCCCCAAGTCGGGACCATTGGTCGCTTGGTTCAGGTAAGCAAAGCCGGCACGCACTCGCGCTTTTTCCCTCACACCCATGGCTGATGACGACCCCAAACCACAACCACTAAGGATCGCATCTCATAATACACAGGGCCTAAACTCCCCCATGAAAAGGCGCAAAGCCCTGCACAGCTACCATTCCAAGAGCCTGGATATCGTCCTCATCCAAGAGACGCACTTTCCTAAAAGCTTTAACCCCTCCTTTCTGCACCGAAACTACCCTACCTTCTTTCTGGCCAATGCAGATGACAAGAAGAGGGGAGTAGCTGTCCTCATTTCAAAACGCACCCCTTTCACACTGTCCCAAGTTATTAGGGATGGGGAGGGAAGATATATTTTAGTCAAGGGTCATATCAATGGATCCCTCTTCTCTTTCGTGTCTTATTATGCTCCCAACAAGGGCCAAACTCAATTCTTTTCCTCCATGCTAACCTTTCTTTCCCCTCATTTGGAAGGAAAGGTTCTCATGGGTGGCGACTCTAACGTCGCCTTTGATCATGTGCTAGACAAGTCTGCCCCTAATAAAGCCCTCCTGAAAAGACCTCCCAAACAGAGTCTCAACATTGCTAGACTCTTTCATGCCTTGGGCATGATCGACTCCTGGAGGGAACTTAATCCCTCGTCCCAGGACTACACCCACTATTCTGCTCCACATAGGACATACGCCCGTATAGACCATATTTTCCTACATTCCTCAGATATCCACAATGCGCTTCATGCTACTATTGTCGAGGTGCCTTGGTCGGATCATTCATTGGTTATTCTGAAAATTTCGGGCTGCCTCTCCCAATCGCATACTCCACAATGGCGGCTGAAGGAAACATTGCTTTCCAACTCAGCTCATCGTACTGCCCTTGAATGTGACATCAAGGAATACTTTAACACCAACGATATTGAAGACATATCCCCCGGGGTGTTATGGGGGGCACATAAAGCGGTAATGAGGGGCAAGTTTATACAACTTGCCTCGCGTCTTAAGCGCGAAAAACACATCGACATTCTTAACCTAGAGAAAAATTTCCGGGCCTTAAGTAAAGCACACAAGAAACACCCCACGGCCTCCTCCCTGGCTATGCTGGATGCAGCCAAAATTGCCCTCAACACTGCTCTTACCTCTAGCGCCGAAAGACATATGCAATGGATGCAGGGCAGATTTTATCTTAATTCAGACAAATTTGGCCCTCTCCTTGCAGCAAAGCTGTCCCCTAAATTTAGAACCCAGGCCCTCCCTAAAATCAAATCTCTTTCAGGCTCTCTCACACAAAACCCAAAACATATTCTGAATGAGTTCCATGCATTCTATTCGAAGCTCTATTCCAGCCCTGACCCGGACAACACACAGTCATCTAACACCTTTATGGATAACATTCCCCTCCCCAAGATTTCGGAAGCACACCGAACAATGATGGAAGCCCCCATCTCAGAAGCTGAAATTAAAGCAGTCATTAAAACCCTTAAAAACAATTCCGCCCCTGGTCCTGATGGGTTCTCCACATCTTACTACAAGACCTACTCTGAGATCCTGTCCCCTTATCTGGCCCGGTTCTTCAATTCCCTGAACCAAGCGTCACCCTTGGACCCTGAAGCCAACTTAGCGTACATCTCGGTCATCCCAAAACCGGGGAAAGACCAGAGCCTGGTCAGCAATTACAGACCTATCTCGTTGATTAATAACGATTTAAAAATAATGACTAAAATTCTCTCGAACCGTTTGGGCTCCTTTATTGGAGCATATGTCCATAAGGACCAGGTTGGCTTCATCCCAGGAAGGCAGGGACCGGACCAGATAAGAAGGGCGGTTGATGTTATTTCTCTACTTAAGTCAGGTTGGGACGGGGGACCCTCACAGGAAGGCTTCCTCCTCTCTATAGATTTGCAAAAGGCTTTCGATACTATCACTTGGCCATACCTTTTTGGCGTGCTAGAAAGATGGGGCTTTGGCCCGCACTTCATTCATCTCCTGGGAGCCCTTTATTCCCAACCCAAGGCAAGAATCAGACTTCAGGGCCACCTCTCCGAACCCTTTCTGATTCGGAAAGGTACTAGACAGGGATGCCCGCTCTCCCCCCTCCTCTTCGCCATTGGCATTGAAACCTTAGCTATTTCCATTAGGAACCACCCAGACATTCAGGGAGTTAAATGCGGAACAGCAACACATAAATGCGCTTTGTTTGCGGACGATGTCCTCCTCTTTATAACCTCTCCCCTCACCTCGACTCCTAACATTCTCCAACTCCTCCGAAAATTTGGGGAGGTATCCGGGTTGCAAGTTAATATGGCCAAATCGACAGCCCTCAATGTTTCTGTCCCCTCAGACCTTGTTAACAGACTCAAGGAGCATTTCCCATTCTCCTGGAGCTCCCCGTCCATTACCTATCTAGGGGTCCAGCTTACGCACACCATCGAACACTTATATAAACATAACTACCCTCCCATGTTTAAGAAACTCAAACAGGACCTGGAGCATTGGTCCCTCCACAAGCTGTCATGGATTGGGAGGATCAATGCGGTCAAGATGACTCTTCTCCCTAGACTATTGTATCTTTTCCGATCACTGCCGATACCTGTCCCCAAATCCCACATCCAAACCCTACAGTCAGCGATCATTAGATTCACCTGGGGCAAATCTAACCACAGACTCCCTAAGACAACGCTATTTAGACCTAGACGGAAGGGCGGCCTTGGGCTGCCTAATCTTTGGTGGTACTACCAAGCAGCACAACTCTGCCAGATTTCTAATGTATTTTCCAGAGGACCAAAGCCTGACTGGCTCGAAATGGAGAGACAAGCTATCCCCAAACACACTATTGATTATCTGATGTGGCGCCCCCCGAAATCTAGACCCCCGATCATGGCCCCTACCCTCTCCCATTCCTTCGCTCTATGCGACACGCTTTTCAAGGCCAACATTCTCACCTCAGAATGGCGACCTCTTACACATCTCTTCAATAACCCCTCATTCCCACCTGGGAGGGATATTAGAGCATTCCAGTGGTGGATAGATAAAGGCCTTTATAGAATAGGGCACTTTCTCAACCCGTCTGGGCCACTCAAACTTGGGCATTGCATATCTAAACTGGAGATGCCAGACTCAGAAAGATTTCGATTCCGCCAAATTGCCCATTTCCTACACACTCTGATTTCCCATCATCCCCTCCCCCTTTCTATTTCCCCGTATGAACTTTGGTGCTCGTCAGCCATGGACGTGAGGGGGGGCATTTCCCTGATTTACTCTGCTTTGGCCGATCCAAAGGAAAAGGCGAGATACATGCTGAGCTGGGAGCGTGACCTAGATATTGAATGGGATTTGGACACTTGGCACTCCTGTTTCTCGAGTGCCTTCAGGGGGATCCTTAACATTTCTCTGATGGAGGCAGATGTCAAGGTCTTCTCGCGCTGGTATCTGGTCCCGACACGTCTGGCCAAATTTTACCCCCAATCCTCGCCCCTATGTTTTAGGGGCTGCGGCCATCTAGGGTCGCTCCTCCATATCCTGTGGGAGTGCCCCAGGATCAGAAGCTTCTGGAACAAGACCTTTGGCCTTATTCGTAGAGTCACTGGTCTTGCTGTTCCGCAATCCCCTACAATTGCCCTCCTAAATCAAACGATACCCCTAACCACTAAACATAGCCGAGTTCTGATTCATTTTTTCTTTATCGGTGCTAAAATGACGATAGCCAGGTCTTGGAAGTCCCCCAGGGTCTCCTTCCCATTACTTAAACAAAAAATTACTTGGATTATGTTCAACGAAAAAACTTCTCATTCAATTTTGGACAAAATAGACAAATTTAAGCGGGTGTGGGAACCTTGGGCCAACTTTATTGGGATCCTTCTATAAGACCAGACTCAGGGCTTGGTTCTTGTTTAGCCCCCAGTTCCATTTTATATCATGATCTCCACGGACTCTCCTTGGTCCAGGCACCCCTCTCTGTACATCTATTTCTCTCTCTTTTTCCCCTCTCTCTTTCCTATTCTTTCCTTTCTTTCTCTCGTCCACATCCTCTCCCTCTCCATGCCCTGTTGGACTGGGTTTTGGGGAATTTTAGGACTCAAGACAGGTCATAACAGTTTTATCTTTATTTTATTTTCTTTTTATTTTTTATCACCTTGTGGCCTTAGACTCACTAGCTTCGCACTGTCGGTCCCACTACTCCTGAGCCTTTTCCTCATAAGCTGTTTGTAGCTCTGTTAGTAGTTGGGACTCTCAGAGGCCTACACCTAGTTCACTGTACGTTCTCTTGATCTATTACTTATCCCAGTCACTTTTTGCTAATGTTAGGCATATAGTCCTCCAGTTACATCGGCAGGTTAGGAGGGTTTCGAGACCCCGGCACAGCGTGCTCCCTGTTGGGGTGTCGGGGCCTCGATCTTCCCAGAGGTTGTTTCCGTCTGCTCATGTATCTTATGCGGCCTTTTGTTGGATTTTTTTTCTTATTATTTTTTATGTTGACTGGGGGGTTTTTATTTTTTATTTTCTCTCTTTTTGATGTTTACTCAGAACACTGAAATTTACTATTCGGACGGTACTGATATTTTCGGACTGGGAGCCTCTCCCTTAGCGGGAGGGGCCCATATCTCCTCCTTGGGTCTCTCAGTGTTTTTCTTATGTTTGTCTTTTTGCTCTCTGAGCTTTCATTCCTGTCTTGCAACACCGTTACTGTAATCCCCTGCGAGGGAGCTAAGTTCATGTTTTATTTGCTATACTTTAATAAAAAATTTAAACTTTAAAATAAATAAATAAATAAATAAAATCCTTTAGGCGTTTATTCGCAAAAAAAAGATTGCATTTACATCATAAGACTTTAACAGCAGGCATGCACCCGGATGGAAAAGGCCCTGTTTGGCAAATCCAGAACTTTGTGGGCCGTTCGCGCTATATTCGCATGGCGCTCACGGCCCACAATGCACTGCGCCATCGCAGTGCATTGCTGGCTGATGATTGGCCAAGCATGCACTGTGACCTCGCATGATTGGCCAATCACAACGCCGGCAGCGAGGAGAGCCATAATTGGCCACAGGCATCTTTATAGCTCAGGGGGGTTTAGTACACGCCCCACACTATATAAGGCATCCAGTTGGGCGGCCTTGTGTAGTGTGTTTGCGTGCCGGTAGAGAGCAGGATAGGCAGGGACAGTGTCATCTTTGCTTGTTAACCTAGCGCAGTTACAGTGGGTGTATTGTGCCTCCTGCACAGTATACACCTGAAGCTACCCCTTATTGCGGGTGTTGTTCTGTTTCTGTAACACAGGCATCTGCAGCAGTTACAGTGGGTGTAGTGTGCCTCCTGCACAGTATACACCTGAAGCTACCCCTTATTGCTGGTGTTGTTCTGTTTCCGTAACACAGGCATCTGCAGCAGTTACAGTGGGTGTAGTGTGCCTCCTGCACAGTATACACCTGAAGCTACCCCTTATTGCTGGTGTTGTTCTGTTTCCGTAACACAGGCATCTGCAGCAGTTACAGTGGGTGTAGTGTGCCTCCTGCACAGTATACACCTGAAGCTACCCCTTATTGCTGGTGTTGTTCTGTTTCTCTGACACAGGCATCTGCAGCAGTTACAGTGGGTGTAGTGTGCCTCCTGCACAGTATACACCTGAAGCTACCCCTTATTGCTGGTGTTGTTCTGTTTCTGTAACACAGGCAGGCAGCTGCAGTAATTACATTCGGTGTACTGTGTCATCTGCTCAGTGTGCACCTAAAGATACCCCAATTGCTGGTTTTCCCATCTCCCTGCAGGCCATTAGTATGTCTGGAAGGCCAACAAGGAGAGGCAGACAGTCACGAGCCAATAAAAGAGGGCAAGCAGGCTCTGTGTCTAGAGACAACAGTGCTGATCGTGGACGCAGTGCATCGTCATCAGCACATGGCCATGGGACACGCTTGTCCTTATTTTCGGCAGCTGGACATGTTGAGCCGCATCATGCCGAAGACTTGGTAGAGTGGATGACCAAGCCCTCCTCATCCTCCTCATCCTCTCTCACCCAGGCTCAGAGTACTGGCAAAGCAGCTGCCAACGCGTCCTCTCCTCTTCCCTCCTCTCAATGTCATCAGTCACTCCTTCCCTAGACCCACCATGTCCTCCTGAGGAGTCCCCTGAATTTTTTGAGCACAGTGTTGGGTACATGCTCCAGGAGGATTCCCAGTGTTTTGAAGGCTCTGCCCAGCTAGAGGAAGGCAATAGCATGAGTGCAGAGAGAGGGGATTCTCAAGAATAGGGATGAGCCAAACACCCCCCGGTTTCGAACGGACCCCAAATTCGTACGAACGTTAGAACCCCCATTGAAGTCTATGGGACTCGAACATTTGAAATGAAAAGTGTTAATTTTAACGGCTAATATGCAAGATACTGTCCTAAAAAGGGTTTGGGGACCTGGCTCCTGCCCCAGGGGACATGGGTCAATGCAAAAAAAACGTTTAAAAGGCCGTTTTAGCGGGAGCACTGATTTTAATGACGATTAAAGTGAAAAAAAAAGTGAAATATTCCTTTAAATATCGTGCCTGGGGGGTGTCTGTAGTATGCCTGTGAAGTGCCACATGTTTCCCGTGTTTAGAACAGTCCCTGCACAAAATGACATTTAACGTAAATAACGTTATTTAAAGCTGCTTGCGGTTTTAATGTTATATCTGGTTCCTGCAATATGGTTGAAAATCATTGAGAAAAATGGCATGGGTAGCCCTCCCTGCCCATTACCAGCCCCTTTGGGTCTTGTACGCATATTAAGGGGAACCCCATACCCATATTAAAAAGGAAATACAGTGGTGTGAAAAAGTGTTTGCCCCCTTCCTCATTTCCTGTTCCTTTGCATGTTTGTCACACTTGTTTCGGAACATCAAACCAATTTAAACAATAGTCAAGGACAACACAAGTAAACACAAAATGCAATTTGTAAATGAAGGTGTTTATTATTAAAGGTGAAAAAAAATCCAAACCATCATGGCCCTGTGTGAAAAAGTGATTGCCCCCCTTGTTAAAACATACTATAACTGTGGTTGTCCACACCTGAGTTCAATTTCTCTAGCCACACCCAGGCCTGATTATTGCCACACCTGTTCACAATCAAGGCATCACTTAAATAGGAGCTGCTTGACACAGTAAGGTCCACCAGAAGATCCTTAAAAGCTACACATCATGCCGAGACCCAAAGAAATTCAGGAACAATTGAGAAAGAAAGTAATTGAGATCTATCAGTCTGGAAAGGGTTATAAAGCCATTTCCAAAGCTTTGGGAATCCAGCGAACCACAGTGAGAGCCATTATCCACAAATGGCGAAGACATGGAACAGTGGTGAACCTTCCCAGGAGTGGCCGGCAGCCCAAAATTACCCCAAGAGCGCAGCGACGACTCATCCAAGAGGTCACAAAAGACCCCACAACAACGTCCAAGGAACTGCAGGCCTCACTTGCCTCAGTTAAGGTCAGCGTTCATGCCTCCACCATCAGGAAAAGACTGGGCAAAAATGCCTGCATGGCAGAGTTCCAAGGAGAAAACCACTGCTGAACAAAAAGAACATCAAAGCTCGTCTCAATTTCTCCACAACACATCTTGATGATCCCCAAAACTTTTGGGACAACATTCTGTGGACCGATGAGACAAAAGTGGAACTCTTTGGAAGGTGTGTGTCCAAGTATATCTGGCGTAGAAGGAACACTGCATTTCATAAAAAGAACATTATACCAACAGTAAAATATGGTGGTGGTAGTGTGATGGTCTGGGGCTGTTTTGCTGCTTCAGGACCTGGAAGACTTGCCGTGATAAAAGGAACTATGAATTCTGCTGTCTACCAAGAGATCCTGAAGGAGAATGTCCGACCATCTGTCCGTGTACTCAAGCTGAAACGAACTTGGGTTCTGCAGCAGGACAATGATCCTAAACACACCAGCAAGTCCACCACCGAATGGCTGAAGAAAAACAAAATGAAGACTTTGGAGTGGCCTAGCCAAAGTCCTGGCCTGAATCCTATTGAGATGTTGTGGTATGACCTTAAAAAGGCCGTTCATGCTCGAAAACCCTCTAATGTAACTGAATTAGGACAATTCTGCAAAGATGAGTGGGCCAAAATTCCTCCAGGACGCTGTAAAAGCCTCATTGCACGTTATCGCAAACGCTTGGTTGCAGTTGTTGCTGCTAAGGGTGGCCCAACCAGTTATTAGGTTTAGGGGGCAATCACTTTTTCACACAGGGCCATGATGGTTTGGATTTTTTTTCACCTTTAATAATAAACACCTTCATTTACAAATTGCCTTTTGTGTTTACTTGTGTTGTCCTTGACTATTGTTTAAATTGGTTTGATGTTCCGAAACACTTAAGTGTGACAAACATGCTAAGGAACAGGAAATGAGGAAGGGGGCAAACACTTTTTCACACCACTGTACGTGTGGCCCCCAGGCCCTATATACTCAGAACAGCAGTATACAGGCGGTGCAAACAAGACAAGGACTGTGTAGGTTTGTTGTGTTAAGTTGAATCTGTTTGTAATTTTCAACCGGTACATTTTTAAAGTGTAGCTCCAGTCAAAAAACTATTTTTAAGCTTTTTGGAAAACATAGGGAAGGGTTATCACCCCTGTATAATTTGTTTTGCCGTCCGTCTTTTTCAGAGCATGCAGACAGCACGCACAATCTCCTACCGCTGACTGCAAGCTCTATTTAAAACGAGCAAGATAGTTAGCTATATAGGTGGATATAGCGGTGTATACTGCGTTCAGAGCACGCAGACAGCATGCACAATCTCCTAACACTGACTGAAAGCTCTATTTAAAACGAGCAAGATATTTAGCTATATAGGTGGATATAGCGGTGTATACTGCGTTCAGAGCATGCAGACAGCACGCACAATCTCCTAACACTGACTGAAAGATCCATTTAAAACGAGCAAGATATTTAGCTATATAGGTGGATATAGCAGTGTATACTGCGTTCAGAGCACGCAGACAGCATGCACAATCTCCTAACACTGACTGAAAGCTCTATTTAAAACGAGCAAGATATTTAGCTATATAGGTGGATATAGCGGTGTATACTGCGTTCAGAGCATGCAGACAGCACGCACAATCTCCTAACACTGACTGACAGCTCTATTATAAAAGATAGATATATCGCTAGATATATAGGTGAATATAGCGGTGTATACTGCGGTCAGGGCACGCAGACAACAACCACTACAGAAGAGCAAGAACGAAAAATCGTCCGATAACGATCGGTGTATACTGTGTTGAAGGTACACAGAACACCCACTAACTGCTACAGATGCCAACACACTACACTGGGCCGCCGCGCTGGCGGCCTTATATAGTGTGGGGCGTGTACTACACAGCCTGAGCTATGATTGGCCACAGGCATCCTGCCTGTGGCCAATCATGGCTCTCCTCGCTGCCGGCGCTGTGATTGGCCAAGCATGTGGGGTCACAGTGCATGCTTGGCCAATCATGAGCCAGCAATTCACTGCGCCATCGCAGTGCATTGTGGGCCGTGAGTGCCACACAAATTTGGTGCGAACGGGCCATAACGTTCGGAATTCGCCGAACGGGCGAACAGCCGATGTTCCAGTCGAACGTACGTTCGACTCGAACACGAAGCTCATCCCTACTCAAGAAGGACAGCAATATGGCAGTCATGTTCCACCAGCTGCAGCATACTGCCAGGTTTGCACCAGTGATGAAGAGGGAGGGGATGATGAGGTCACTGACTCCACATGGGTGCCTGATAGGAGAGAGGAGTAGGAGGAGGAGGCACATCTCCAATGAGGCAGGATGCCAGCCAGCTTAAGGGCAGCATACCGACTGAATCACACTGCAGAGCTCCGCCTGTGCAGGGCGCTGCCTCTGTGTGTTATTCCAAAAGTTCTTTGGTGTGGGCCTTTTTTGAGACGAGTGCATCAGATCGCACCACTGCTATTTGCAACATATGTCTCAAGCATATCTCACGTGGCCAAAACATCAGCCGCTTGGGCACCACATGCTTGACCAGACATATGTTGACCTGCCATGCAGCTCGTTGGCAAGCGTACCTTAAAGACCCACACCAAAGAACAAAGCGGACCTCTCCTTGCTCCTCATAAGCTGGGATCTCCAACCCCACAATACCTTCAGTCCTCTCTAAAACCTGCACTGAGAGGAATGAAGGTGTAGAATTAGGTGTGTGTGTGTAAAAACTTCCGCGCTCTATGGGAAAAAATAGGAGAGGGCGAGAATAGCAAATGAAAAAAAGCAGCAATCACTAAACGAGTTGTCTCTCACTGGTAAAAGTAAATAAATAAAGATGTGATGCGCTAATTACAAACCATTCAAATAGCCACAATAAAACTAAAATTGTGCAATTATAGAGCTGTATGAAGTGCAAACGTGCATAAATAAATCAGAGAATAACACTATACATATATAGCAATGAACTAAAGAACCATACGGTGATTACCTAGTGCAAAAAAGGAACTCTATGTGCAAAACCGTATATATTAAAATATAAGATGCATGCACGTATTAAACGTGTAAAAAATGAAGCAAAAAATATGTGCAAAGAAAAATAAATAAATATTGAATCCAAATGACAATCGTGATTTGTATAAAATGTCCCATACACAATAAAATCAAAACGTGCAATTCGGTAGGCACACTCAATTAAACGTGCAATGTGCTGGGTAATAAATCCATTCGTGGTGATCCGTGCAGGTAATATAAATGCTATGCAATTACCTCACTCCTGTGGGTAACACAGCAAAATTAATAATGGACACAAATCAAAACGTGCAATTCGGTAAACACACGGAATTAAACGTGCAACGTGCTGGGTAATAAATCCATCCGTGGTGATCCGTGCAGATAGTGTTTAATGTTATGCAATTACCTCACTGCTGTGGGTAACACAGCAAAATTAGTAATGAACACCAAGATGATTGCAGAGATAGCTGTATAAACAAATTTCTTTGGGAGACTTCTTTTAACTTCCTCATGGATGGTAGGTAGACTCAGGGGAATAAATCAGAGAAAACCGCCATAGTGTAGTTGTTTAAAATATAACAATTTATTTAAAGAGTTTAAAACTACTCACAAGTGAAGTAAAAAAGTAGGCACATATGACAGACAGCAAGCAAGACCGGATACGAACGTCACTTCCGGGTGTCCTACGCGTTACGTCGTCGAGACTTCAACTGGGATATTTTACCAGGGTGCAGGAAGTGATTTATAGGTGTACTGGGCGGACCTACGCCGCCCATTTCATTAGCATACCATTGCATCGCTGTATACAGCGCAGCGATGCTAGTGGGGGCGGACTAATACACAAAAGACAAGCTGAATGCCCTCCCATCTGGGAGTAAATAACATATATGGGCAACGGCGCAGAGAAGGGGAACGAATGAAGGGACGGGGGAAGGGGGCGAAACAAGCGTTGTCCTTGTTTAACATACTGAAGGATGACCAAATATAAAATAATGTCGGCTACACATAGCGCCGTACTGAAATTTAGAGCGTACTGACTCTAATAATATAGAGCAATAGAGCACGCCCGGCGGCCATTTTGTTGGAGTTAATTTCAAGTTATGCAAGTGGCCATATTTTAGGTGGTCAAACAGCATCTGGGGAGACAGTTTCATGTCAGCAGTAGCTGAAAACGGAGTTTTATGAGAAAAAAAACATGAAACCACAGCAAACGAAAAAACTACACATAAAAAACTAATATATCCTAATAGATCAAGAGAGGATGATGACTAGTGAATATAAAAATTATGAAAAATGTCCAGCTCGTATCTATAGGTAAAAATACAAGAAGGTGTGCATAAGCAGCTATATTGGAAAGAAGAAGAATAATTTTTTAAAAGTTTTTTTAAAAAAGAAATGTTTTCTTTCAAAAAACTTTTTTGAATAAAACATATATCCAAAAATAGTATACTGGGCAATAATGAGTATATATAAAAATTTGTATTTTTATGGAAACACGGAGATGACGTACATATTCTGGATGACATCGAAAACATAGCAAATTATTTTAAAACCACATAAATATGAATAAGTATGTGTAGTAAAAATCTATCTAAAAAGGTAAAGTACATAAAAATCGCAAAAGGAAATTCATCCATATAACTTAAAAACATGAAACCATGTCTTAAAAAATCGCATGAGGTTAAGTGAAAATATATAAATAAATCACTTTAAAAAGTATATAAATAATAAAAACGAAGATATCAACACGGAACCTAAAAGATCAATGGCGCACACACGGATAACATTAGGGGGCTAAAAATCGCTAATGAAACAGTTTAAATCGAATTCTATATTCAAACCCCTGGGGGCAAAAGTATCAAGGGTGTATATCCATTTGGACTCTATCTGACTCAAGGTCCTCACCTTGTGACCTCCCCTCCAATGTTTGACATAGGGGACGATGCCCCAAAATTTTAGATGCTTGGGGTCTCTGTTATGATGACTAGCGAAATGTTTCGAAACATTATGTTTATCGTACCCCTTCTGTATATTTTGTATGTGCTCTTTGAGTCTAGTTTTTAAAGGCCTTTTTGTGCGGCCTACGTATTGTAAGCCGCAACTGCACTCTAAAACATAAACGGCGCCTACTGTATTGCAGCAGATAAAATCTTTAACCTTATGTGTATTGCCGGTACTTGTGGCTAAAAATTCGAAAACTTTATTCGGTTTACTCGCTCTTGTGCACGCCAAACACCTTTTACAGGAGACGAAACCTTTCCCTGTAAAGAACGTGAAATTATTCACAGGAGGATCGGGTATGTTTTTGACTAGCATGTGTCTGAGACTGGGGGCGCGTCTGTAGATGAACTTCGGTTTAGGGGGTAGGACTTCGTGTAGATCTTTGTCATTCAGGAGGATGTGCCAGTGTTTTTTGATTATTTTTTCTACATTTTTATATTGATTATTATAATCCAGAATTATTGCTCCTTCTACTCCTTTTTTATTTTTACGTTGTGTTTTCATATCTTTAAGGAGATATTCACGGTCCATCTTTTCCACTCCTGATATTTTTTTCTGAATTATGCTCTTGCCATATCCTTTTTCCTGAAATCTCTGTCCCATGGACTCAGCTTGTTCAAGAAACACTTCTTTTTTGCTGCAATTTCTCCGTAAGCGCATAAATTGCCCTTTAGGGATATTAACCACTTTCAGACCGGACCATTTTGCTGGTAAATGACCAGAGGTCTTTTTACACTTTGGCACTGCGCTGCTTTAACTGGTAATTGCGCGGTCATGCAATGTTGTACCCAAACGAAATTTGCGTCCTTTTCTTCCCACAAATAGAGCTTTCTTTTGATGGTATTTGATTGCCTCTGCGATTTTTATTTTTTGCGATATAAACGTAAAAAGACCGCAAATTTTGAAAAAAAATGATATTTTCTACTTTTTGTTATTAGAAAAATCCAATAAACTCAATTTTAGTCATACATTTAGGCCAAAATGTATTCAGCCACATGTCTTTGGTAAAAAAAAAGTCAATAATTGTATATTTATTGGTTTGCGCAAAAGTTGTCACATCTACAAACTAAGGTACGTTTTCTGGAATTTACGCAGCTTTTAGTTTACGACTGCCTATCTCATTTCTTGAGGTGCTAAAATGGCAGGGCAGTACAAAACCCCCCCAAATGACCCCATTTTGGAAAGTAGACCCCCTAAGGAAATTGATAAGAGGCATGTTGAGCCCATTGAATATTTTATTTTTTTGCCTCAAGCGATTGAATAATGACAAAAAAAAAAATTTTTTTTTTTTTTTACACAAAGTTGTCACTAAATGATATATTGCTCACACATGCTATGGGCGTATGTGAAATGACACCCCAAAATAAATTCTGCTGCTTCTCCTGAGTACGGGGATACCACATATGTGGGACTTTTTGGGAGCCTAGCCGCGTACGGGGCCCCGAAAACCAAGCACCGCCTTCAGGCTTTCTAAGGGCGTAAATTTTTGAGTTCACTTCTCACTACCTATTACAGTTTTGAAGGCCATAAAATGCCAAGATGGCACAAAACCCCCACAAATGACCCCATTTTAGAAAGTAGACACCCCAAGCTATTTGCTGAGAGGCATGTTGAGTTCATGGAATATTTTATATTTTGCCACAAGTTGCGGGAAAATTACAAACTTTTTTTTTTTTTTTTTTTTTACACAAAGTTGTCACTAAATGATATATTGCTCATGCATGCTATGGGCATATGTGAAATGACACCCCAAAATAAATTCTGCTGCTTCTCCTGAGTACGGGGATACCACATATGTGGGACTTTTTGGGAGCCTAGCCGCGTACGGGGCCCCGAAAACCAAGCACCGCCTTCAGGCTTTCTAAGGGCGTAAATTTTAGAGTTCACTTCTCACTACCTATTACAGTTTTGAAGGCCATAAAATGCCAAGATGGCACAAAACCCCCACAAATGACCCCATTTTAGAAAGTAGACACCCCAAGCTATTTGCTGAGAGGCATGTTGAGTCCATGGAATATTTTATATTTTGCCACAAGTTGCGGGAAAATTACAAACTTTTTTTTTTTTTTTCACAAAGTTGTCACTAAATGATATATTGCTCACGCATGCCATGGGCATATGTGAAATGACACCCCAAAATAAATTCTGCTGCTTCTCCTGAGTACGGGGATACCACATATGTGGGACTTTTTGGGAGCCTAGCCGCGTACGGGGCCCCGAAAACCAAGCACCGCCTTCAGGCTTTCTAAGGGCGTTACAGTTTTGAAGGCCATAAAATGCCAAGATGGCACAAACCCCCCCCAAATGACCCCATTTTGGAAAGTAGACACCCCTAAATTTAGGGGTACACTAGTGAGACTAGGTAATAAATGGCGGGTGCCCTGAAACTATAAAAAAATAACTAACCAACCAGCGTCACCTGTAACAGTTATATGGTGATCACTGGTGAAAGGGTTAACTAGGGGGCAATCAGGGGGCTTTATGCGGTAGTATATGGGGGTCCCTGGCGCTATAAAAAGCTGCGGCGAACCTAAATACCTACCTGCCTAACTAGCGTCACCTGTGACACTAATACGGCGATCAGAAAAATGATCGCTTATTAGGCTGGGTTCACACTGGAGCGATGCGGAAACGCCGCGAATCCGCGGCGGGTTCCCGCATCGCATGCCTCCCGGCGGCAGTTCACACTGCCCTATGCGAACTGCTGGGAGTGTCAGTGAAATGTTACTGACACCCCCAGATCAGTTCGCATATCGCAGTGCGATCTGCAAACTCGGATCGCATGGTGTGAACACCCATGCGATCCGATTCTGCTGCGGGCCAAAAAAAGGGTCCCGTGCGAATTTGCGGCGGGTGCGGCGGGTGTGGCGGGTGCGGCGGGTGCGGCGAATGGCTGAACTCGAATCGCACAGAGATCGGATGTGATTTGCACTGCAGTGCGGTGCGAATCACATTCGTTCTCATAAACCGCTGCAATGTGAACCCAGCCTTAGTGACACTGGCGACGGGGGGTGATCACGGGGTTAAACCTTTATTGGGGGGGTTAGGGGGGTACATTAGAACTAAAGGGGGCTAACCCTAACTGCCCTAACAGTTATTACAGTCACAAATGACACCAATGCAAAAAAAAAAATGACATTGGTGTCACTGTGACTGGGGGGCAGGGGTAATTGGGGGGGTGATCGGGGGGTAAAGGGGGGGTGTGAGTGTGCCTGGCATGTTCTACTGTGTGTGTAGAGTGTTGGTGCAACTCACCGATCCGCTCTCCTCCGTGTCGGAACGAAAAATACCGACACGGAGGAGAGAATACATCACTTCCTCTCCTGTGTTTACATTACAGGAGAGGAAGTGATGTCACGGGGGATTTCTATTCGTCGGGAGCGATCGCGAGGGGGTGGCCATGAATGAATGGCCGCCCCCTCATCCCGGATCGCTCTCGAAGGAATGCCGACCGCCGCAGGCACCGGGGGGGGGGCCCGATCGGGCCCCCCACCCGCGGGCAGGCAGGGACTTATATATACGCCCATATGCCTGCCCGTGCCATTCTGCCGACGTATATCGTCGTGCGGCGGTCGGCAAGTGGTTAAAGAGCCAATTTTGATGGTGGCAGCTTGTTATTGGGAGGTAACTATTTTTGTCTACGCTTTTGAAGTGTGTCTTGGTTTCTATTCTCCCGTCCTTTTGTGAAATTAATAGATCCAAGAAGACAATTTCTTTCTCATCTGAGTTCCAGGTCAGCTTTATATTCAAATTGTTCTCATTCAATTTTTGTTGGAACAAATTCAGGCTGGCACTACTCCCTTTCCAAAGTATTAAAATATCGTCGATATAGCGCCTGTATAGCACTAGTTCTTCAGGTGGGTTTAAAAATACTGCGTGCTCTTCCCATCTAGCCATAAATAAACCGGCAACGCTCGGGGCAAATTTAGCCCCCATGGCAACACCTGTAATTTGGTGATAAAACGTCCGGTTGAACCAAAAATAATTGTTTTTTAGACAAAAGTCGAGGCATTTGACTAAGTACTTTCTTTGAGAGCAAATAAGGTCAGAGTGGTTTCTCAAACCCCACTTAGCGGCCTCACATGCTTCATGGTGGGGAATTATGGTATAAAGCGAAGTCACATCTGCCGTAACCATAATAAAAGGTCCATCGTGTACAAGCTCCTCCAAAATCTGCAAGACGTGCTTGGTATCGCGAAGATAAGCCTTCGTCTTCTGTACTGTGGGCTGCAAAAAATTATCTATATAGGATCCCATCCTTGAGGTAAGGGAATCTATGCGGTTTACTATGGGCCTAGGTGGAGGGTTGGTCTTGTCCTTGTGGATTTTGGGTAGATAATAAATGATTGGTGTTCTTGCTGATTCTGGCATGAGGTATTGAGCTTCTTTTTTGCTCAGAATTGCTTTTTTCAGGCCAAGGTGCACTACAAGTTCAAGCTCCTTTCTTCCTCTGAAGATAGGGTTTTTGGGTAAAGTAGTGTAGGTCTTAGTATCGCTCAACAATTTTGCCATATTATCATTGTATTGTGTTTTGGACAGGACTACAATACCTCCACCTTTGTCGGCTGGACGGATCACTATATCTTTCCGCTCGCTGAGACGTTTCATTCCACATCTCATATAGTTAGGTTCTGTGTGTTTCTTAGTGTCAAGGTTTTTTAATTCTTCTGCGACAATTTTCTTAAAAACATCTACAAATTTATTATTACCGATTTGAGGATTAAAAACAGATTTATTCTTAAAAGTGCTATGTTTGATATCATCAAGTGGAGGGGCGTGGATATTTCTAGGGTTGTTTAAGAAGTATTTTTTCATATTTAGGCCCCTTATATACTTCTGGATGTTTACATAGGTCTCAAATTTGTTCAGGTTCTTTTTAGGTGCAAACTTAAGGCCTTTATCTAGTACTGCCAATTCTTCCGTTGTTAACGAGATACCACTCAAGTTGAATACTCCTTCTCCCTTTATTCTCTTTTTCGCTTGAGTTCTCGCTCCTGCTCTTCTGCCTCTCTTCTTTTTGGACTTGATTCTCTGTCTCCCTGCATCTCCCTCGCCCTCGGAGGATGATGATCTGGGCCTCTTCCTAAAAAAGCCCTATTTTCATTTGGATCGGGGTAGTAACTTTGATAGTACTGATCTTCCCTTTCATCCTCTCGATAGTCCCTCAATGGTGCGTAATGGTTGTAAGTGGGAACTGGATAGTGATCATAGGGACGATAGTAGTGTTGTGCTGGTCCCCAATCCTCTCTCTCCCTTCGGTTATGATCATAATATGGAATAGGGTTCCTTGTTTGAGGAGGATAGTAGGGGGCTCGAGGCTGTTCATAGGGGGGATGATGCCATTGATCACCCTGATTCACCTTATTGTTATAAGCTTTTTTCCAGTGCGTTTTTTTCCACCCCTTTTTTGGCGTATGAGAATTATACGGGGGCCTTCTCTCTGGGTATTGGGGTGTAGACTGTTTGGGGTGGTTCTGTCCCACATTGGATTTATTTCTCATTGGGGACTCATTAGTTTTATTTCTTGTTTGCCCACTTGTAGATGGTACCTTATAGGGCACTACAGTGGGATTGGCTGGAGGTATCAGAGTCTCCATTCTTACAGGTCTTTCAGGTGTTGAGTAAGCGGAGACGGGATCTACCCGTCCCAGCTGGCTCTGCCACCTGAAGACCTGGTCATTTTTAAAATCCCCCATATCTCTCGCATATTTTTTGCTCTTCCTTGTTTGGACTTCTTTGTCTTTTTTTATTAGGTCTTTATTAAGCTGAGTTGTCAATGTGAGAAATTCCGCAGAATCTTTGTATGTCTCCAGATCATTTTTAATTTGTTTAATATTATCTTCAACCATCTTAATTTTTCTCTGTTTTCTTTTAATCAGGAATTGTAATAGCTCCAGTCCTTTTTCATTGAAAAATTTGAACCATTCGTCTACTGACTCCTGGTCCATCAGGCAATCGTTAGGTGGTACATCCCACCTTAACCGTCTAGGAACTAGTCCATCCTTCAAATATTGCTCGAAGGTAGTAGTATCCCACCATAAGCTCACTCTTTTTTCCATATTATATCTTAATTTTTTAGTTAATTGCTCCACACTATTGTTCTTAGTTTTAGTCTCTATATTGGTGGCATTAAACACTTCTTCTAGATTGATCTTTCTTTTTTCTAAAAAAGAAAAGACCTCCATATTTGCAGCGGAAGCGAGAAAAGTTTAAATAAACGTATAGTGAGTGTGTGTAAAAACTTCCGCGCTCTATGGGAAAAAATAGGAGAGGGCGAGAATAGCAAATGAAAAAAAGCAGCAATCACTAAATGAGTTGTCTCTCACTGGTAAAAGTAAATAAATAAAGATGTGATGCGCTAATTACAAACCATTCAAATAGCCACAATAAAACTAAAATTGTGCAACTATAGAGCTGTATGAAGTGCAAACGTGCATAAATAAATCAGAGAATAACACTATATATATATAGCAATGAACTAAAGAACCATACGGTGATTACCTAGTGCAAAAAAGTAACTCTATGTGCAAAACCGTATATATTAAAATATAAGATGCATGCACGTATTAAACGTGTAAAAAATGAAGCAAAAAATATGTGCAAAGAAAAATAAATAAATATTGAATCCAAATGACAATCGTGATTTGTGTAAAATGTCCCATACACAATAAAATCAAAACGTGCAATTCGGTAGGCACACTCAATTAAACGTGCAATGTGCTGGGTAATAAATCCATTCGTGGTGATCCGTGCAGGTAATATAAATGCTATGCAATTACCTCACTCCTGTGGGTAACACAGCAAAATTAATAATGGACACAAATCAAAACGTGCAATTCGGTAAACACACGGAATTAAACGTGCAACGTGCTGGGTAATAAATCCATCCGTGGTGATCCGTGCAGATAGTGTTTAATGTTATGCAATTACCTCACTGCTGTGGGTAACACAGCAAAATTAGTAATGAACACCAAGATGATTGCAGAGATAGCTGTATAAACAAATTTCTTTGGGAGACTTCTTTTAACTTCCTCATGGATGGTAGGTAGACTCAGGGGAATAAATCAGAGAAAACCGCCATAGTGTAGTTGTTTAAAATATAACAATTTATTTAAAGAGTTTAAAACTACTCACAAGTGAAGTAAAAAAGTAGGCACATATGACAGACAGCAAGCAAGACCGGATACGAACGTCACTTCCGGGTGTCCTACGCGTTACGTCGTCGAGACTTCAACTGGGATATTTTACCAGGGTGCAGGAAGTGATTTATAGGTGTACTGGGCGGACCTACGCCGCCCATTTCATTAGCATACCATTGCACCGCTGTATACAGCGCAGCGATGCTAGTGGGGGCGGACTAATACACAAAAGACAAGCTGAATGCCCTCCCATCTGGGAGTAAATAACATATATGGGCAACGGCGCAGAGAAGGGGAACGAATGAAGGGACGGGGGAAGGGGGCGAAACAAGCGTTGTCCTTGTTTAACATACTGAAGGATGACCAAATATAAAATAATGTCGGCTACACATAGCGCCGTACTGAAATTTAGAGCGTACTGACTCTAATAATATAGAGCAATAGAGCACGCCCGGCGGCCATTTTGTTGGAGTTAATTTCAAGTTATGCAAGTGGCCATATTTAGGTGGTCAAACAGCATCTGGGGAGACAGTTTCATGTCAGCAGTAGCTGAAAACGGAGTTTTATGAGAAAAAAAACATGAAACCACAGCAAACGAAAAAACTACACATAAAAAACTAATATATCCTAATAGATCAAGAGAGGATGATGACTAGTGAATATCAAAATTATGAAAAATGTCCAGCTCGTATCTATAGGTAAAAATACAAGAAGGTGTGCATAAGCAGCTATATTGGAAAGAAGAAGAATAATTTTTTTAAAGTTTTTTTAAAAAAGAAATGTTTTCTTTCAAAAAACTTTTTTGAATAAAACATATATCCAAAAATAGTATACTGGGCAATAATGAGTATATATAAAAATTTGTATTTTTATGGAAACACGGAGATGACGTACATATTCTGGATGACATCGAAAACATAGCAAATTATTTTAAAACCACATAAATATGAATAAGTATGTGTAGTAAAAATCTATCTAAAAAGGTAAAGTACATAAAAATCGCAAAAGGAAATTCAACCATATAACTTAAAAACATGAAACCATGTCTTAAAAAATCGCATGAGGTTAAGTGAAAATATATAAATAAATCACTTTAAAAAGTATATAAATAATAAAAACGAAGATATCAACACGGAACCTAAAAGATCAATGGCGCACACACGGATAACATTAGGGGGCTAAAAATCGCTAATGAAACAGTTTAAATCGAATTCTATATTCAAACCCCTGGGGGCAAAAGTATCAAGGGTGTATATCCATTTGGACTCTATCTGACTCAAGGTCCTCACCTTGTGACCTCCCCTCCAATGTTTGACATAGGGGACGATGCCCCAAAATTTTAGATGCTTGGGGTCTCTGTTATGATGACTAGCGAAATGTTTCGAAACATTATGTTTATCGTACCCCTTCTGTATATTTTGTATGTGCTCTTTGAGTCTAGTTTTTAAAGGCCTTTTTGTGCGGCCTACGTATTGTAAGCCGCAACTGCACTCTAAAACATAAACGGCGCCTACTGTATTGCAGCAGATAAAATCTTTAACCTTATGTGTATTGCCGGTACTTGTGGCTAAAAATTCGAAAACTTTTCGGTTTACTCGCTCTTGTGCACGCCAAACACCTTTTACAGGAGACGAAACCTTTCCCTGTAAAGAACGTGAAATTATTCACAGGAGGATCGGGTATGTTTTTGACTAGCATGTGTCTGAGACTGGGGGCGCGTCTGTAGATGAACTTCGGTTTAGGGGGTAGGACTTCGTGTAGATCTTTGTCATTCAGGAGGATGTGCCAGTGTTTTTTGATTATTTTTTCTACATTTTTATATTGATTATTATAATCCAGAATTATTGCTCCTTCTACTCCTTTTTTATTTTTACGTTGTGTTTTCATATCTTTAACCACTTGCCGACCGCCGCACGCCGATGTACGTCGGCAGAATGGCACGGGCAGGCATAAGGGCTTACATGTACGTCCTTGCCTGCCCGGTGCCTGCGGCGGTCGGTATTCGTTCGGGAGCGATCCCGGACGAGGGGACGGCCATTCATTCATGGCCACCCCCTCGCGATCGAAAATGTAAATGTGATGAAAATGTCCGGTGACATCACTTCCTCTCCTGTAATGTAAACACAGGAGAGGAAGTGATGTATTCTCTCCTCCGTGTCGGTAGTTTTCGCTCCGGCACCGAGGAGAGAGGTTCGGTGAGTTGCACCAACACACCCCACATACAGTAGAACATGCCAGGCACACTCACACCCCCCCTTTACCCCCCGATCACCCCCCAATTACCCCTGCCCCCCCAGTCACAGTGACACCAATTGCTTTTTTTTTTTTGCATTGGTGTCATTTGTGACTGTAGTAACTGTTAGGGCAGTTAGGGTTAGCCCCCTTTAGTTCTAATGTGCCCCCCTAACCCCCCCAATAAAGGTTTAACCCCGTGATCACCCCCCGTCGCCAGTGTCACTAAGGCTGGGTTCACATTGCAGCGGTTTATGAGAACGAATGTGATTCGCACCGCACTGCAGTGCAAATCACATCCGATCTCTGTGCGATTCGAGTTCAGCCATACAGATAGTATGGCTGAATTCGTGTCGCACCCGCCGCACCCGCCGCACCCGCCGCAAATTCGCACGGGACCCTTTTTTTGGCCCGCAGCAGAATCGGATCGCATGGGTGTTCACACCATGCGATCCGAGTTTGCAGATCGCACTGCGATATGCGAACTGATCTGGGGGTGTCATTAACATTTCACTGACACTCCCAGCAGTTCGCATAGGGCAGTGTGAACTGCCGCCGGGAGGCATGCGATGCGGGAACCCGCCGCGGATTCATGGCGTTCCCGCATCGCTCCAGTGTGAACCCAGCCTAATAAGCGATAGTTTTTCTGATCGCTGTATTAGTGTCACAGGTGACGCTAGTTAGGCAGGTAGGTATTTAGGTTCGCCGCAGCTTTTTATAGCGCCAGGGACCCCCATATACTACCGCATAAAGCCCCCTGATTGCCCCCTAGTTAACCCTTTCACCAGTGATCACCATATAACTGTTACAGGTGACGCTGGTTGGTTAGTTATTTTTTTATAGTTTCAGGGCACCCGCCATTTATTACCTAATAAAGGTTTAACCCCCTGATCACCCGGCGGGTGTCATTTGTGACTGTAATAACTGTTAGGGCAGTTAGGGTTAGCCCCCTTTAGTTCTAAGGTACCCCCCTAACCCCCCCAATAAAGGTTTAACCCCGTGATCACCCCCCGTCGCCAGTGTCACTAAGGCTGGGTTCACATTGCAGCGGTTTATGAGAACGGATGTGATTCGCACCGCACTGCAGTGCAAATCACATCCGATCTCTGTGCAATTCGAGTTCAGCCATACAGATAGTATGGCTGAATTCGTGTCGCACCCGCCGCACCCGCCGCAAACTCGCACGGGACCCTTTTTTGGTCCGCAGCAGAATCGTATCGCATGGGTGTTCACACCATGCGATCCGAGTTTGCAGATCGCACTGCGATATGCGAACTGATCTGGGGGTGTCATTAACATTTCACTGACACTCCCAGCAGTTCGCATAGGGCAGTGTGAACTGCCGCCGGGAGGCATGCGATGCGGGAACCCGCCGCAGATTCATGGCGTTCCCGCATCGCTCCAGTGTGAACCCAGCCTAATAAGCGATAGTTTTTCTGATCGCTGTATTAGTGTCACAGGTGACGCTAGTTAGGCAGGTAGGTATTTAGGTTCGCCGCAGCTTTTTATAGCGCCAGGGACCCCCATATACTACCGCATAAAGCCCCCTGATTGCCCCCTAGTTAACCCTTTCACCAGTGATCACCATATAACTGTTACAGGTGACGCTGGTTGGTTAGTTATTTTTTTATAGTTTCAGGGCACCCGCCATTTATTACCTAATAAAGGTTTAACCCCCTGATCACCCGGCGGGTGTCATTTGTGACTGTAATAACTGTTAGGGCAGTTAGGGTTAGCCCCCTTTAGTTCTAAGGTACCCCCCTAACCCCCCCAATAAAGGTTTAACCCCGTGATCACCCCCCGTCGCCAGTGTCACTAAGGCTGGGTTCACATTGCAGCGGTTTATGAGAACGGATGTGATTCGCACCGCACTGCAGTGCAAATCACATCCGATCTCTGTGCAATTCGAGTTCAGCCATACAGATAGTATGGCTGAATTCGTGTCGCACCCGCCGCACCCGCCGCAAACTCGCACGGGACCCTTTTTTGGTCCGCAGCAGAATCGGATCGCATGGGTGTTCACACCATGCGATCCGAGTTTGCAGATCGCACTGCGATATGCGAACTGATCTGGGGGTGTCATTAACATTTCACTGACACTCCCAGCAGTTCGCATAGGGCAGTGTGAACTGCCGCCGGGAGGCATGTGATGCGGGAACCCGCCGCGGATTCGTGGCGTTCCCGCATCGCTCCAGTGTGAACCCAGCCTAATAAGCGATCGTTTTTCTGATCACTGTATTAGTGTCACAGGTGACGCTAGTTAGGCAGGTAGGTATTTAGGTTCGCCGCAGCTTTTTATAGCGCCAGGGACCCCCATATACTACCGCATAAAGCCCCCTGATTGCCCCCTAGTTAACCCTTTCACCAGTGATCACCATATAACTGTTACAGGTGACGCTGGTTGGTTAGTTATTTTTTTTATAGTTTCAGGGCACCCGCCATTTATTACCTAGTCTCACTAGTGTACCCCTAAATTTAGGGGTGTCTACTTTCCAAAATGGGGTCATTTGGGGGGGTTTGTGCCATCTTGGCATTTTATGGCCTTCAAAACTGTAACGCCCTTAGAAAGCCTGAAGGCGGTGCTTGGTTTTCGGGGCCCCGTACGCGGCTAGGCTCCCAAAAAGTCCCACATATGTGGTATCCCCGTACTCAGGAGAAGCAGCAGAATTTATTTTGGGGTGTCATTTCACATATGCCCATGGCATGCGTGAGCAATATATCATTTAGTGACAACTTTGTGAAAAAAAAAAAAAAAAAAAAGTTTGTAATTTTCCCGCAACTTGTGGCAAAATATAAAATATTCCATGGACTCAACATGCCTCTCAGCAAATAGCTTGGGGTGTCTATTTTCTAAAATGGGGTCATTTGTGGGGGTTTTGTGCCATCTTGGCATTTTATGGCCTTCAAAACTGTAATAGGTAGTGAGGAGTGAAGTCAAATATTTACGCCCTTAGAAAACCTGAAGACGGTTCTTGGCTTTCGGGGCCCCGTACGCGTCTAGACTCCCAAAAAGTCCCACATATGTGGTATCCCCGTACTCAGGAGAAGCAGCAGAATTTATTTTGGGGTGTCATTTCACATATGCCCATAGCATGTGTGAGCAATATATCATTTAGTGACAACTTTGTGAAAAAAAAATAAAAAAAAATTAAAGTTTGTAATTTTCCCGCAACTTGTGGCAAAATATAAAATATTCCATGGACTCAAAATGCCTCTCAGCAAATAGCTTGGGGTGTCTACTTTCTAAAATGGGGTCATTTGTGGGGGTTTTGTGCCATCTTGGCATTTTATGGCCTTCAAAACTGTAATAGGTAGTGAGAAGTGAAATCAAAAATTTACGCCCTTAGAAAGCCTGAAGGCGGTGCTTGATTTTCGGGGCCCCGTACGCGGCTAGGCTCCCAAAAAGTCCCACATATGTGGTATCCCCGTACTCAGGAGAAGCAGCAGAATTTATTTTGGGGTGTCATTTCACATATGCCCATAGCATGTGTGAGCAATATATCATTTAGTGACAACTTTGTGTAAAAAAAAAATAAAATTTTTTGTCATTATTTAATCGCTTAAAGCAAAAAAATAAAATATTCAATGGGCTCAACATGCCACTTATCAATTTCCTTAGGGTGTCTACTTTCCAAAATGGGGTCATTTGGGGGGGTTTTGTACTGCCCTGCCATTTTAGCACCTCAAGAAATGAGATAGGCAGTCGTAAACTAAAAGCTGCGTAAATTCCAGAAAACGTACCTTAGTTTGTAGATGTGACATCTTTTGCGCAAACCAATAAATATACAATTATTGACTTTTTTTTTTACCAAAGACATGTGGCTGAATACATTTTGGCCTAAATGTATGACTAAAATTGAGTTTATTGGATTTTTCTAATAACAAAAAGTAGAAAATATCATTTTTTTTTCAAAATTTGCGGTCTTTTTACGTTTATATCGCAAAAAATAAAAATCGCAGAGGCAATCAAATACCATCAAAAGAAAGCTCTATTTGTGGGAAGAAAAGGACGCAAATTTTGTTTGGGTACAACATTGCATGACCGCGCAATTACCAGTTAAAGCAGCGCAGTGCCAAATTGTAAAAAGACCTCTGGTCATTTACCAGCAAAATGGTCCGGTCTGAAGGTGGTTAAGGAGATATTCACGGTCCATCTTTTCCACTTCTGATATTTTTTTCTGAATTATGCTCTTGCCATATCCTTTTTCCTGAAATCTCTGTCCCATGGACTCAGCTTGTTCAAGAAACACTTCTTTTTTGCTGCAATTTCTCCGTAAGCGCATAAATTGCCCTTTAGGGATATTAAAGAGCCAATTTTGATGGTGGCAGCTTGTTATTGGGAGGTAACTATTTTTGTCTACGCTTTTGAAGTGTGTCTTGGTTTCTATTCTCCCGTCCTTTTGTGAAATTAATAGATCCAAGAAGACAATTTCTTTCTCATCTGAGTTCCAGGTCAGCTTTATATTCAAATTGTTCTCATTCAATTTTTGTTGGAACAAATTCAGGCTGGCACTACTCCCTTTCCAAAGTATTATATATATCGTCGATATAGCGCCTGTATAGCACTAGTTCTTCAGGTGGGTTTAAAAATACTGCGTGCTCTTCCCATCTAGCCATAAATAAACCGGCAACGCTCGGGGCAAATTTAGCCCCCATGGCAACACCTGTAATTTGGTGATAAAACGTCCGGTTGAACCAAAAATAATTGTTTTTTAGACAAAAGTCGAGGCATTTGACTAAGTACTTTCTTTGAGAGCAAATAAGGTCAGAGTGGTTTCTCAAACCCCACTTAGCGGCCTCACATGCTTCATGGTGGGGAATTATGGTATAAAGCGAAGTCACATCTGCCGTAACCATAATAAAGGGTCCATCGTGTACAAGCTCCTCCAAAATCTGCAAGACGTGCTTGGTATCGCGAAGATAAGCCTTCGTCTTCTGTACTGTGGGCTGCAAAAAATTATCTATATAGGATCCCATCCTTGAGGTAAGGGAATCTATGCGGTTTACTATGGGCCTAGGTGGAGGGTTGGTCTTGTCCTTGTGGATTTTGGGTAGATAATAAATGATTGGTGTTCTTGCTGATTCTGGCATGAGGTATTGAGCTTCTTTTTTGCTCAGAATTGCTTTTTTCAGGCCAAGGTGCACTACAAGTTCAAGCTCCTTTCTTCCTCTGAAGATAGGGTTTTTGGGTAAAGTAGTGTAGGTCTTAGTATCGCTCAACAATTTTGCCATATTATCATTGTATTGTGTTTTGGACAGGACTACAATACCTCCACCTTTGTCGGCTGGACGGATCACTATATCTTTCCGCTCGCTGAGACGTTTCATTCCACATCTCATATAGTTAGGTTCTGTGTGTTTCTTAGTGTCAAGGTTTTTTAATTCTTCTGCGACAATTTTCTTAAAAACATCTACAAATTTATTATTACCGATTTGAGGATTAAAAACAGATTTATTCTTAAAAGTGCTATGTTTGATATCATCAAGTGGAGGGGCGTGGATATTTCTAGGGTTGTTTAAGAAGTATTTTTTCATATTTAGGCCCCTTATATACTTCTGGATGTTTACATAGGTCTCAAATTTGTTCATGTTCTTTTTAGGTGCAAACTTAAGGCCTTTATCTAGTACTGCCAATTCTTCCGTTGTTAACGAGATACCACTCAAGTTGAATACTCCTTCTCCCTTTATTCTCTTTTTCGCTTGAGTTCTCGCTCCTGCTCTTCTGCCTCTCTTCTTTTTGGACTTGATTCTCTGTCTCCCTGCATCTCCCTCGCCCTCGGAGGATGATGATCCGGGCCTCTTCCTAAAAAAGCCCTATTTTCATTTGGATCGGGGTAGTAAGTTTGATAGTACTGATCTTCCCTTTCATCCTCTCGATAGTCCCTCAATGGTGCGTAATGGTTGTAAGTGGGAACTGGATAGTGATCATAGGGACGATAGTAGGGTTGTGCTGGTCCCCAATCCTCTCTCTCCCTTCGGTTATCATCATAATACGGAATAGGGTTCCTTGTTTGAGGAGGATAGTAGGGGGCTCGAGGCTGTTCATAGGGGGGATGATGCCATTGATCACCCTGATTCACCTTCTTGTTATAAGCTTTTTTCCAGTGCGGTTTTTTCCACCCCTTTTTTGGCGTATGAGAATTATACGGGGGCCTTCTCTCTGGGTATTGGGGTGTAGACTGTTTGGGGTGATTCTGTCCCACATTGGCACATTGGCCCGCACTTCCTGCACCCTGGTAAAATATCCCAGTTGAAGTCTCGACGACGTAACGCGTAGGATACCCGGAAGTGACGTTCGTATCCGGTCTTGCTTGCTGTCTGTCATATGTGCCTACTTTTTTACTTCACTTGTGAGTAGTTTTAAACTCTTTAAATAAATTGTTATATTTTAAACAACTACACTATGGCGGTTTTCTCTGATTTATTCCCCTGAGTCTACCTACCATCCATGAGGAAGTTAAAAGAAGTCTCCCAAAGAAATTTGTTTATACAGCTATCTCTGCAATCATCTTGGTGTTCATTACTAATTTTGCTGTGTTACCCACAGCAGTGAGGTAATTGCATAACATTAAACACTATCTGCACGGATCACCACGGATGGATTTATTACCCAGCACGTTGCACGTTTAATTCCGTGTGTTTACCGAATTGCACGTTTTGATTTGTGTCCATTATTAATTTTGCTGTGTTACCCACAGGAGTGAGGTAATTGCATAGCATTTATATTACCTGCACGGATCACCACGAATGGATTTATTACCCAGCACATTGCACGTTTAATTGAGTGTGCCTACCGAATTGCACGTTTTGATTTTATTGTGTATGGGACATTTTATACAAATCACGATTGTCATTTGGATTCAATATTTATTTATTTTTCTTTGCACATATTTTTTGCTTCATTTTTTACACGTTTAATACGTGCATGCATCTTATATTTTAATATATACGGTTTTGCACATAGAGTTACTTTTTTGCACTAGGTAATCACCGTATGGTTCTTTAGTTCATTGCTATATATGTATAGTGTTATTCTCTGATTTATTTATGCACGTTTGCACTTCATACAGCTCTATAATTGCACAATTTTAGTTTTATTGTGGCTATTTGAATGGTTTGTAATTAGCGCATCACATCTTTATTTATGTAGAATTAGGTGTGTCACAGCCAAGTACTTGCGGGCACTCTGCTAGCAGTACACCGACGTCAAATTGTACCAGGCAAATTTCCCTGCCCCAGCTGCTGGATCGTCGAAAGATGTTCACTCCCAGCCATCCACATGCCCAGCGGTTGAATGCTAGCTTGGCTAAATTGCTAGCACTTCAACTGCTGCCTTTTCTGTTGGTAGATTTGGCCCCCTTTCGTGAGTTTGTGCAATGTGTGGTTCCTGAGTGGCAGGTTCCAAAACGCCACTTTTTCTCACGAAAGGCGATTCTGGCTCTCTACCGGCATGTGGAAGGCAATGTCCATGCCTCGCTGGACAGGGTGGTCAGCGGTAAGGTGCATATTATTGCTGACTCATGGTCCAGCAGGCATGGACAGGGATGTTACCTATCTTTCATGGCCCATTGGATCACTCTTCTGGCAGCTGGGAAGGATGCAGGACAAGGTGCAATAGTGTTGGAGGTTGTTCCGCCACCATGCCTCCAAAATGCTACTACTGGTTGTGACACACCTCTGTCCTCCACCCCCTCCTCTTCTTCTTCCTCCATGGCATCTTCCTGTGCTTTGTCCTCGGAACCAACGGTGCTCCGTAGGCGTTCAAGGGGCTATGCAAGTACTCAGGCAAAAAGATGTCATGCTGTGCTTGCACTGGTGTGTTTGGGGGACAGGAGCCATACTGGGGCAGATATTTTGTCGGCTCTGCAGGGGTAGGCCGAGAGGTGGTTGACGCCACGCCAGCTTAAGCCAGGAATGGTGGTTTGCAACAATGGCACCAACCTCCTCTCTGTCCTCCGACAGGGACAACTGACCCATGTGCCCTGTGTGGCTCACGTCCTTAACCTGGTGGTGGAGCGACTCTTGGGCAGGTACCTGGGCTTACAGGATGTCCTGAGGCAGGCCAGGAAAGTCTTTGTGCATTTCCGCCGATCATATAATGCCAGTGCTTGGCTGGCTGAGCTTCAAAAGGAGTTGAACCTGCCCAAGAACCGCCTTATATGTGACATGCCCACCAGGTGGAACTCAACGTTGGCCATGCTGCAGCAGCTGCACACACAGCAGAGGGACATCAATGAGTACCTGTGCGACTACGGCACAAGGACAGGATCAGGGGAGCTCAGTTTTTTTTCACCACGCCAGTGGGGCATGATCAGGGATGCATGCACTGTCCTGTCACCATTTGAGGAGGCCCCGAGGATGGTGAGCAGTGACAGTGCATGCATCAGTGACACTGTACCTCTTCTCCACCTGTTGGAGCATACGCTGCGTGGAATAATGGAGAGGACACTTGAAGCAGAACAGAGACAGGAAGAGGAGGACTTCCTTGCCTCTCAAGGCTCCCTTTATCCAGACAGTGTTCCTGCTGTCCCACCCATCACACAGGAAGAGGACGAGGAGGAGGAGGAGGATTGTGTCAGCATGGAGGTGGAGCCTGGCACTCAGCATCAGCAGCAGAAGTCTTTTAGGGATGATTTACAGTCCCAAGAAACCTGTGCACTTCTACGTGGCTGGGAGGAGGTGGCTGCGGATGATGTCATCCTTAGTGAGCCAGAGGACTCAGGACCGAATGCCTCAGCTAACCTATGCTGCATGGTCTCCCTGATCATACAAATTCTGCAGAAGGATCCTCATATTCTTCGGATCAAGGAGAGGGACCATTACTGTCTGGCAACTCTTCTTGATCCACGGTACAAGGGTAAGGTTGCGGACCTTATCTTGCAGTCGCAGAGGGAGCAGAGGATAAGACATCTCCGGGAGGCCTTGCAGAAATGTCTGTGAAACACGTTCCCAGAGACTGGAGGTTACAAACTCCTGGTCCTGGACAACGTGTTGCTGAGGCTTCGGTCAGTCACAGAAGGAGCGGTGGAGAAGGTGGCCGTTTGACCGATGCGTTTAGACAATTTTTTAGCCCACTGCCCCAAGGTATGATCAGTTCCAGCAACCATCGCCAGCGTCTGATTTACATGGTGCAGGAATACCTAGGGGCAAGGTCAGACTTGGACACTTTTCCCAACGAAAATACTCTGGCTTACTGGTCTTGAGGATGGATCACTGGCCAGAGCTTGCACAGTGTGCAATTGAGCTACTGGCCTGTCCTCCATCCAGCGTTCTTTCAGAACGCACATTCAGTGCTGCTGGAGGCTTTGTAACCAATCACAGGGTGCGCCTGTCCACCAACTCAGTTGATCAACTGACCTTCATAAAGAAGAATCAGTCTTGGATCACCCCCAGCTACCAAGCACCTGAAGCTGATGTAACTGAATATTTTTTTTTTTTAAATGTCACTTCCCTTCAAGACTGTCTATGCTAATGCTGAGTGACTGTCCTGTTATGCTGACTGACTATCCTCTTCTTCCTCAATGATCCTGCTAATAGTTTGGAAGAACATTTTTGGTTCTGGGTGCCGCCACCTGTGGCTAAGGTCCAATTTTTCAGCCCCTGTTTAGCAGGGGCGTGTAATTACAATTTTTGATGCAATACTTTGCAGCAGGGCTCATTCCTGCACTACAACTAGAGTATATGGGAGAGGTTTCAGTGTTGTGGCACCAGCACCAGTGCCTAAGGCCCAGTTTTTGAGCCCCTGTTTAACAGGGGCATGTAATTACAATTTTTTATGCAATGCTTTGCAGCAGGGTTCATTCCTGCACTCCAACTAGAGTATCTGTGAGGGGTTGCAGTGTTGTGGCACCAGTGCCTAAGGCCCAATTTTTGAGCCCCTGTTTAACAGGGGCATGTAATTAAATTTTTTTATGCAATGCTTTGCAGCAGGGCTCATTCCTGCACTCCAACTAGAGTATCTGTGAGGGGTTGCAGTGTTGTGGCACCCATGCCTAAGGCCCAATTTGTCAGCCCCTGTTTAACAGGTGCATGTAATTAAAATGTTTGATATAATAGTTTACAGCAGGGCGCTCCAGCGCCCACCAAGAGTCACTTTGAGGGCTTACAGTGTTAACTTGTGGCAACACCAACACCTTAGGGCCAAATTTCTGCAGAGCACCCTACTTGCAAATGGAAGGAGAAAACAGGAAGTGAGATGAAAAAACGGACAGCCAAAAAAATTATACAGGGGTGATAACCCTTCCCTATGTTTTCCAAAAAGCTTAAAAATAGATTTTTTGACTGGAGCTACACTTTAAAAATGTACCAGTTCAAAATTACAAACAGGTTCTACTTAACACAACAAACCTACACAGTCCCTGTCTTGTTTGCACCACCTGTATACTGCTGTTCTGAGTATTTAGGGCCTGGGCGCCCCACGCCTTTCCTTCTTTTAATTTGGGTACGGGGTTCCCCTTAATATCCGTACAAGACCCAAAGGGGCTGGTAATGGGCAAGTGGGCTACCAATGCCATTTGTCTCAATAATTTTCATCCGTATTGCCGGAACCAGACATTACATTAAAACCACAACCAGTTTTAAATTACTTTTTTTTCTGTTAACCACCTTCAGACCGGACCATTTTGCTGGTAAATGACCAGAGGTCTTTTTACAATTTGGCACTGCGCTGCTTTAACTGGTAATTGCGCGGTCATGCAATGTTGTACCCAAACAAAATTTGCGTCCTTTTCTTCCCACAAATAGAGCTTTCTTTTGATGGTATTTGATTGCCTCTGCGATTTTTATTTTTTGCGATATAAACGTAAAAAGACCGCAAATTTTGAAAAAAAATGATATTTTCTACTTTTTGTTATTAGAAAAATCCAATAAACTCAATTTTAGTCATACATTTAGGCCAAAATGTATTCAGCCACATGTCTTTGGTAAAAAAAAAGTCAATAATTGTATATTTATTGGTTTGCGCAAAAGTTGTCACATCTACAAACTAAGGTACGTTTTCTGGAATTTACGCAGCTTTTAGTTTACGACTGCCTATCTCATTTCTTGAGGTGCTAAAATGGCAGGGCAGTACAAAACCCCCCCAAATGACCCCATTTTGGAAAGTAGACACCCTAAGGAAATTGATAAGTGGCATGTTGAGCCCATTGAATATTTTATTTTTTTGCCTCAAGCGATTGAATAATGACAAAAAAAAATATTTTTTTTTTTTTTACACAAAGTTGTCACTAAATGATATATTGCTCACACATGCTATGGGCATATGTGAAATGACACCCCAAAATAAATTCTGCTCCTTCTCCTGAGTACGGGGATACCACATATGTGGGACTTTTTGGGAGCCTAGCCGCGTACGGGGCCCCGAAAATCAAGCACCGCCTTCAGGCTTTCTAAGGGCGTAAATTTTTGATTTCACTTCTCACTACCTATTACAGTTTTGAAGGCCATAAAATGCCAAGATGGCACAAAACCCCCACAAATGACCCCATTTTAGAAAGTAGACACCCCAAGCTATTTGCTGAGAGGCATTTTGAGTCCATGGAATATTTTATATTTTGCCACAAGTTGCGGGAATATTACAAACTTTAATTTTTTTTTATTTTTTTTTCACAAAGTTGTCACTAAATGATATATTGCTCACACATGCCATGGGCATATGTGAAATGACACCCCAAAATAAATTCTGCTGCTTCTCCTGAGTACGGGGATACCACATATGTGGGACTTTTTGGGAGCCTAGCCGCGTACGGGGCCCCGAAAGCCAAGAACCGCCTTCAGGTTTTCTAAGGGCGTAAATATTTGACTTCACTCCTCACTACCTATTACAGTTTTGAAGGCCATAAAATGCCAAGATGGCACAAAACCCCCACAAATGACCCCATTTTAGAAAGTAGACACCCCAAGCTATTTGCTGAGAGGCATGTTGAGTCCATGGAATATTTTATATTTTGCCACAAGTTGCGGGAAAATTACAAACTTTTTTTTTTTTTTTTCACAAAGTTGTCACTAAATGATATATTGCTCACGCATGCCATGGGCATATGTGAAATGACACCCCAAAATAAATTCTGCTGCTTCTCCTGAGTACGGGGATACCACATATGTGGGACTTTTTGGGAGCCTAGCCGCGTACGGGGCCCCGAAACCAAGCACCGCCTTCAGGCTTTCTAAGGGCGTTACAGTTTTGAAGGCCATAAAATGCCAAGATGGCACAAACCCCCCCAAATGACCCCATTTTGGAAAGTAGACACCCCTAAATTTAGGGGTACACTAGTGAGACTAGGTAATAAATGGCGGGTGCCCTGAAACTATAAAAAAAATAACTAACCAACCAGCGTCACCTGTAACAGTTATATGGTGATCACTGGTGAAAGGGTTAACTAGGGGGCAATCAGGGGGCTTTATGCGGTAGTATATGGGGGTCCCTGGCGCTATAAAAAGCTGCGGCGAACCTAAATACCTACCTGCCTAACTAGCGTCACCTGTGACACTAATACAGTGATCAGAAAAACGATCGCTTACCCATGCGATCCGATTCTGCTGCGGACCAAAAAAAGGGTCCCGTGCGAGTTTGCGGCGGGTGCGGCGGGTGCGACACGAATTCAGCCATACTATCTGTATGGCTGAACTCGAATCGCACAGAGATCGGATGTGATTTGCACTGCAGTGCGGTGTGAATCACATCCGTTCTCATAAACCGCTGCAATGTGAACCCAGCCTTAGTGACACTGGCGATGGGGGGTGATCACGGGGTTAAACCTTTATTGGGGGGTTAGGGGGGTACCTTAGAACTAAAGGGGGCTAACCCTAACTGCCCTAACAGTTATTACAGTCACAAATGACACCCGCCGGGTGATCAGGGGGTTAAACCTTTATTAGGTAATAAATGGCGGGTGCCCTGAAACTATAAAAAAAATAACTAACCAACCAGCGTCACCTGTAACAGTTATATGGTGATCACTGGTGAAAGGGTTAACTAGGGGGAAATCAGGGGGCTTTATGCGGTAGTATATGGGGGTCCCTGGCGCTATAAAAAGCTGCGGCGAACCTAAATACCTACCTGCCTAACTAGCGTCACCTGTGACACTAATACAGCGATCAGAAAAACTATCGCTTATTAGGCTGGGTTCACACTGGAGCGATGCGGGAACGCCATTAATCCGCGGCGGGTTCCCGCATCGCATGCCTCCCGGTGGCAGTTCACACTGCCCTATGCGAACTGCTGGGAGTGTCAGTGAAATGTTAATGACACCCCCAGATCAGTTTGCATATCGCAGTGCGATCTGCAAACTCGGATCGCATGGTGTGAACACCCATGCGATCCGATTCTGCTGCGGGCCAAAAAAAGGGTCCCGTGCGAATTTGCGGCGGGTGCGGCGGGTGCGACACGAATTCAGCCATACTATCTGTATGGCTGAACTCGAATCGCACAGAGATCGGATGTGATTTGCACTGCAGTGCGGTGCGAATCACATTCGTTCTCATAAACCGCTGCAATGTGAACCCAGCCTTAGTGACACTCGCGACGGGGGGTGATCACGGGGTTAAACCTTTATTGGGGGGGTTAGGGGGGCACATTAGAACTAAAGGGGGCTAACCCTAACTGCCCTAACAGTTATTACAGTCACAAATGACACCAATGCAAAAAAAAAAAAAGCAATTGGTGTCACTGTGACTGGGGGGGCAGGGGTAATTGGGGGGTGATCGGGGGGTAAAGGGGGGGTGTGAGTGTGCCTGGCATGTCCTACTGTATGTGTGGTGTGTTGGTGCAACTCACCGAACCTCTCTCCTCGGTGCCGGAACGAAAAATACCGACACGGAGGAGAGAATACATCACTTCCTCTCCTGTGTTTACATTACAGGAGAGGAAATGATGTCACGGGACATTTTCATTCGTCGGGAGCGATCGCGAGGGGGTGGCCATGAATGAATGGCCGTCCCCTCGTCCGGGATCGCTCCCGAACGAATACTGACCGCCGCAGGCACCGGGCGGGGGCCCGATCGGGCCCCCGACCGGCGGGCAGGCAAGGACGTACATGTAAGCCCTTATGCCTGCCCGTGCCATTCTGTCGACGTACATCGGCGTGCGGCGGTCGGCAAGTGGTTAAATGTCACTTCGTGCAGGGACTGTTCTAAACACAGGAAACACGTGCCACTTCAAATGCATACTATAGACACCCCCCCCAGGCATGATATTTAATTGAATATTTCACTCTTTTTTCACTTTAACCTTTATTAAAATCAGTGCTCCCGAAATTTTTTTGCATTGATCCATGTCCCCTGGGGCAGGAGCCGGGACCCCAAACCCTTTTTAGGACAATATTTTGCATATTAGCCTTTAAAATTAGCACTTTTTATTTCGAACGCTCGAGTCCCATAGACTTTAATGGGGTTCTAAAGTTCGTACAAATTTTCGGTCTGTTCGAAGGTTCTGGTGCGATCCGAACCGGGTGGTGTTTGGCTCATCCCTACTGTTTATCTGCTTCACATTACAGAAAAGAATGAATGCTGTGGTAAAGGGCTCTCCCAATGCAATCATTAGAATTAGAACTACGTCACTTCCGCTGAGGGGTTGCCTAATGCACATCATACACCGCTGGTCAGATAGCGTTATCTGAATGGACTTCCACTGCACTAGGTGTTTCTGATATATTCATGCACTCCCCTGCTGGAAATATTGTAAGTGACATTTTTTAACAATAAACGAACAATACTACACAATATCTGCCTTCCCTGGCTCTTTTTGGTGGAGCTTGATTTTCAGATGTGGGAGATTGGAGCAGAGGATAGATAACAAAGATTTAATTTGGCTGTCCCCAGGCTCATTCGAACAAGTTTACCATACATTTGAACAATCGATTGGAAAAAGATCGTTGAATGGGTTCCAGGATTCGAGGAGGTACTTCATGTGCTATGGTCACTTGCCGGACAGGGCCATCTGGTGAACGCAATTTGTTGTCACTTTGGGTGAAAAGTCATGAATATTATTTGGAATACACATTTTATTTCTCACATGGTGTTGGAGTGGAATCATTTAGATAGAATTTTGGAGCTGTTTTGAACTTTTCATGATATATTTGTTTGAGCAATCATAAATATATTAATTATTTTTTCTTGGACATTTGTGCACATGTATAAAGTGAAGCCATTCACTAATACACGTATATACATGGTTTTGAATGTATACATACTATTTGTATAAATCTACTTTTTGCATTGTAATGATTGCATTGGGAGCGCTCTTTACCAGAGCATTCATTTTTCATTAGTCTTCACTAATTTCAGGTGCAGCAACCCTTTGTTTCTTTTTGCTTTATTATTGGCGCCGGTTCCATTTATTTAATATTCACTTTACAGACAAGGCCCAAATGTTATCCTGGGGGAAAACACCAATGGCTGTACACAGGGCTGCTGTTAGAAATCATGGAGCACAGCTTACCTAACAGGGCCCCCCTTACCGGGCCGAAAGTGACTGAGGACATAGATGTATCAGTCCCTTTCTTTGCAGCCTCAGCAGCACAGAAGAATGATCAGGAAATCTTGGAGGCTTCCTGCTCATTTACAAACTGAAGCATATCACTTTGTGCCCACAATAGCCACCGGCAAGAGAGCAGAGGAGGAAAGCCGGAATTGCTAGGGGGGGGGGGGGAGGGGCAAATGAGGGCCCCAGAAAGCAAATGCAAGGGGTACATGTGCTAGGACCAATCCCCCTACAGTGCAACCAGAGGGAGAAATAGGAATAGAAGCTGGCAGCGCTGCAAGGGGAGGCAGAAGAGGAATAGTGGCTGAAATAAGACAGTACAGCCACCCTCCTGCTCAGCAGATGCCGGGCCCACCTTTTGAACTGATGGTGCCCAGGCCTAGTAAAAGAGGGCTGGCTGTACTGCCTTATCAGTGGCCCTAGCTGTACATATGAAGTTTAAACTCATACACTGTATAATAACTCACCTATCGATATTCGGATATTCCCAAGCTCCTAATTTTAATTGCTTTTACTAGTCTCTGTTGATATGTTTCAAAAGGCTAGGTGTTCCAGCTGAGCTATGGATATACATAGGTCACTTGATAACTGTGGATGGTTTTCAGTAGAATGTGTTGTTAAGATGAAACAGATTTGTGGCTTGCTGCTGCTTCTGAAATGTGGCAGAAGATTGCATCATAATGAAAGAGTGTGAAATGCAAAAAATTATTGCACCTTCCCTGTAAAATAAAAGCAGCTACACAGAATGTGACAAAATTCAAATCAGTAATATAGGTAAATATGTAGCGCTAAACCATCCAAACTATACTGAAAATGCAAACTTATAAGTACAGTTGATCAAACGAACTATTAGGCCGCGTACACACGCGCGGACTGTTTCGCCCAACTTTGTCCGTCCAACAGTTTCAGCAAACAGTCCGCTCAAAATTAGCATGGACGGACATGCCCACACACGACGAACGAACAGTTTGCTGAAACCGTGCGCGATGACGTGAACAGCACGTACGACGGGACGAAAAATACGACGTCCTATACACTGCATTATAGCTTTCGGCGTGAAAATCCTTTCTGAGCATGCGCGCAACTTTGTTTGACGAACAAGCCTACACACGAGCGGGCTGTTCGCTGAAACAAGGTTTCAGCGGACAGTTTTTCGGAAATTCCGAAAAACCTTGTCCGTCCAACTGTCCGCTGAAACTGTCCGCTGAAAGCCCACACACGAGCGGACTGTCCGCCCAAACACTGTTCAGCGGACAAAGTTGGGCGAACAGTCCGCCCGTGTGTACGCGGCCTTAGTGAAAAAAAGTCCACATAAAATGAGTGAAACAGAAAATGTTCATCTAGACACGTGAATGGATAAACGGGATGTCACACAGCCATAAGGGTCATCAAACTGTAGACATCTTCAACGTAAACACCAAGGTTCATGTGCGCTTACCAGAGATGTTGGACTCGGCTATCATGAGATAATGAGTCAATCAAGCATGAATGCACCCATGGGACAGGCCAACAGTGACTGTATATCCAATGACAGGAGATTCTCAGATCCACCTCACTCCCGCTTCACACGATATTGACCATAAATAAAATGGACACTGCAGGCGGTACCAAGACAGGAACTCTGGTGATGGCAAATGGAGGGTTACCCAAACCAATCCTTATGCCCTGTACACACAGTTGGATTTTACAATGGAAAATGTGCAATGGGATCATGTTGGCAGAAAATCTGATCGGGAGTGGGCTCCATCTGACTTTTTCCATCTGATTTTCCAACGCACAAAGTTTCAGGGCAGGATCTAAAATTTTCCGACAACAAAATCTGATCGCATAAATTCCGATCGTGTGTAGACAATTCCAGCGGACAAAAAATAAAATCCAGCCTCACCAGCGCCCATCAAATCCAGCCTCACCAGCACCCATCAAATACAGACTCACTAGCACCCATCAATGCCACTTCACCAGCGCCCATCAAATACAGACTCACTGGCGTCCATCAATGCCGCTTCACCAGCGCCCATCAAATACAGACTCACCAGCGCCCATCGATGCCGCTTCACCAGCGCCCATCAAATACAGACTCACTGGCGCCCATCAATGCCGCTTCACCAGTGCCCATCAAATACAGACTCACCAGTGCCCATCAATGCCGCTTCACCAATGCCCATCAAATTTAACCCACATCATAATTAATCTATAAATGCTGAATTACATGCTGCATATAACTCACTCAGTCACTATAGAATTTGTTTATGTATTCTGCAAAAAATCTGGTTGATAGTTAGTGGATACAAAATTCAGTAAGAGGAGTATGAATTCAGCCTGAAGTGCCAAAGTGACTAAGGGAATCCTTATTGGCTCTACCCATCCTCCTTCTTTAAAATTCTGTCTGCGATACATTTTAATAGATGGGAAAGTTAATAGGGTCTTGTTATTCAACCGCTTATAGACTGAGGACCCACTGTGAAATTGGACTGAAGTTTGTGTAAAAGACCTTATCATCAAAATGCATCCTTAGCTAATACCAGTGCAGACACTACAAAGTGTTTATTCCATGGCAATAAGGAATGGTTACAGTCAGGGCTGGTGCATGGATTTTTGACACCCTAGACGAGACCTTGTTCCCCCCCCCCCCGGCTCCATCCCTGACTCCACCCTCTTTGCCCTGCCCATATATAGCCCATCGTTTTAATGAAGCGCCCCCTAAAATTCAGCCTCACCAGCGCCCATCAAATCCAGCCTCACCAGCACCCATCAAATACAGACTCACCAGCGCCCATCAAATACAGACTCACCAGCGCCCATCAATGCCGCTTCTCCAGCGCCCATCAATGCTACTTCACCAGTGCCCATCAAATTTAACCCACATCATAAATAATCTATAAATGCTGATATACATGCTGCTTATACTCATTCAGTCACTATAGAATTTGTTTATGTATTCTGCAAAAAAGCTGGTTGATTCTGCTGTTCTCTGTCTTCCCCTTCTGTCCATATCCCCAAGGCAGTTTTGCAGGGATTTTGCAAGTGTTGGCAGCTCTGCACATGCTGGATTTTCAGTGAGTTTCTATGCTGTGAATTTCCTCCCTCCCTATTACATCTGAGCAGCCCATGTGACTATAGAGCTACACATGTGGCATATAATCAGTGGTAAATGACAGCCCACTCTCTCCTCCTCCATGCCAACTAACCAGCTAAACACAATGAGGGTGAGATATTGCATGTGTATTGATGGAGGCTTCACCTCCCTGTTATTCTGAGACACAGTCTGGAGGGGTGTGACACAGCCTGGGATTGAAAGAAATCCACCCATACCATGTTATTACCAGAAAATAATAGATTTGATTTCAAATCTATATTTGCATAACAATTTAAAACAGTTTATTGATATTAATTATTTATTTTTACTCCGTATTCCAAAGGTTGTTTTTTTTTATTTTGAACACGTGACCAGCAGCAGAGGACTAGAAGCTCCTCCCACCACTGTTTCTCTGCAGACAGGCTGGGATAGAGCCGGGTCATGTGACAGCTGTAAATCTATTAGGGGAAAGGTACTTAGATTTTTTTTTATTAAAATAATTACAGAGCCATCATCCACTTACAGAAAGAGAAGGCATCATGTAAATATAACAGCATGTGTATAGGCACTTAGGCAGAATGTTATCTTAGAATGTTAAGACAGAATTTTATCTTAGGCAAGATATCAATTTTCCCCTCCTAAAAAACATTGATTGACCTTATTGGAATTGAAAAAGGTAGAGAAAAGCCAACCAATCTGCAATGCCTGTACAGGCATAGTCACATAAGACACCAACTGCCTTCAAGAACATCTTCCTTCATGAATTGACAGGAAGGTGCCCGCATTTGACCAGTTGCACTATGACCCTAATTTACTGCAGAAACAAGTCTTAGGATCCTGTCCATCTTGCCCTAAGGATTATCATGCTCTGCATGGGAACCGTGCTTATATAACACAATTTATAGTATCGAGTAGCATTTTCCCTCTCTAGCTTGTTTTTCTTTTGGACAAATAGCATGGAAGTTGCATGGGACTGGAGACCAAACTCAAATATATTTTTTAATATATACTATATAAATAAAGACTACTAGACTTACAATTGTGGTATAAACAGCCATGGTCCTTTATTTTTGGCATACCAAAACAATTTACCAACTATTTAATAACGATAAAAATTTTATTCCTAACCATACCATCATAGGTGCATGTTAGTAGCATACCAATTGTGCAGTCATTAAAGCTCAAACCAAAATTAATACAACAGTGCTACCACTGTCCCCTTCCACAGAAGGGACAAAGCCACATAAGAAAGGACCACAGCAAGGGAAGGTAGGGATGCCTCCTCTTCAGCTGCTCCCATTGGCCTGATGTCTCATTTATTTCTTCTTTGATCTTATAGGTCCGGTCACCTTACAAGCTGCAGAACTTTCCAGAAATTTGAAAATCACCTGACAGGTAAGTAACCAATCAAATAATCCTAACTTTATAACTGCCTTATTTGATTTGTTCCCCTGTCCCATAGGTAGGGGGCACTATTATGTTCCCCTACTTTGTATACTACCAGCCTTTCACTGAAATGTGTGAACAGAGTGTATTCTTTCATTCTCTCTTGCTTCAGCCTAAACACCTGTTCATTTAAATGATTGTGTTTCCATTATTGGAGACTCACAGAAATTAGAATTTAGGTCCACAAAAAATCGGGTGCCTTGCTGGGGCTCTGTGGCTTATGCATTTATTTACAAATGTGTGCAACTAAACCCCTGTTTTTAATGAACACTGTTGGGCAGGTCAATTTGGTTTGTTGCAGGCTAGTTGGTAAGTTGAGCTTTTTTTTTCTTTTCTTTTTTATGCATTGCCTTTCCAATGCTCCTTGCTGCCGTGATCAGTCATAGGCTGAAAGGACGCTCCATAGACCTCTTTGGAGTAACGGATGTCATCGGTGACATGTCCGCTGACATCCGACCCGCTCCAATCTGCTAAAGTGTGAGGGAGGAAAACACTATTTTTCCATCCGTCATCGGATCGGATGAAAACTGACTCTACTAAAAAATAATAAAAGAGTATGGGACTTTAGATGAGGCAGGCTCAAACACAACGTAAAAGTAAAGAATTTTTTATTGCACATGAATGTCAAATTGTGTAACGTTGTATATGACAAGATAGTTGCTCAATGCATATGCAGACATCTTGGAGAGTACATAGCATACATATAAACAGGATGTAAAACATGATTACCATAACAGGGAAACAACTGTACATGTTTCATAAGTATGATAAAAATAGACCTAGTAATATACAGTTAAATTCATAAGATGTTGATGGAAATGTGAGGGGTTACATCCTCAAAATCTCGACGCGTTTCGTCGGTAAGCCGACTCATCAGGAGCGGATGCTGAATATCTGTAAGTAATGGCAGATGTTCTCAATCAAAAAAAGCCCATGATATGGAAAGTATTATATTTAAAGAGGTTTATATAAAAAAAAACAGATGGTCAAGTCCACAAACTTACATCCCATTGGATTGGTTTGTGGTCAAGTCCACAAACTTCCATCAATGGGATGTAAGTTTGTGGACTTGACCATCTCTTTTTTCTATATAAACCTCTTTACATATACAGTGCCTTGCGAAAGTATTCGGCCCCCTTGAACTTTTCAACCTTTTGCCACATTTCAGGCTTCAAACATAAAGATATAAAATTTTAATTTTTTGTGAAGAATCACCAACAAGTGGGACACAATTGTGAAGTGGAACAAAATCTATTGGATAGTTTAAACTTTTTTAACTAATAAAAAAATGAAAAGTGGGGCGTGCAAAATTATTCAGCCCCCTTGCGTTAATACTTTGTAGAGCCACCCTTTGCTGCGATTACAGCTGCAAGTCGCTTGGGGTATGTCTCTATCAGTTTTGCACATCGAGAGACTGAAATTCTTGCCCATTCTTCCTTGCAAAACAGCTCGAGCTCAGTGAGGTTGGATGGAGAGCGTTTGTGAACAGCAGTTTTCAGCTCTTTCCACAGATTCTCGATTGGATTCAGGTCTGGACTTTGACTTGGCCATTCTAACACCTGGATACGTTTATTTGTGAACCATTCCTTTGTAGATTTTGCTGTATGTTTGGGATCATTGTCTTGTTGGAAGATAAATCTCCGTCCCAGTTTCAGGTCTTTTGCAGACTCCAACAGGTTTTCATCCAGAATGGTCCTGTATTTGGCTGCATCCATCTTCCCCTCAATTTTAACCATCTTCCCTGTCCCTGCTGAAGCAGGCCCAAACCATGATGCTGCCACCACCATGTTTGACAGTGAGGATGGTGTGTTGAGGGTGATGAGCTGTGTTGCTTTTACGCCAAACATATCGTTTTGCATTGTGGGCAAAAAGTTCGATTTTGGTTTCATCTGACCAGAGCACCTTCTTCCACATGTTTGGTGTGTCTTCCAGGTGGCTTGTGGCAAACTTTAGACGAGACTTTTTATGGATATCTTTGAGAAATGGCTTTCTTCTTGCCACTCTTCCATAAAGGCCAGATTTGTGCAGTGTACGACTGATTGTTGTCCTATGGACAGACTCTCCCACCTCAGCTGTAGTTCTCTGCAGTTCATCCAGAGTGATCATGGGCCTCTTGGCTGCATCTCTGATCAGTCTTCTCCTTGTCTGAGCTGAAAGTTTAGAGGGACGGCCAGGTCTTGGTAGATTTGCAGTGGTCTGATACTCCTTCCATTTCAAAATGATCGCTTGCACAGTGCTCCTTGGGATGTTTAAAGCTTGGGAAATCTTTTTGTATCCAAATCCGGCTTTAAACTTCTCCACAACAGTATTACGGACCTGCCTGGTGTGCTCCTTGGTCTTCATGATGCTCTCTGCACTTTTGACAGAACCCTGAGACTATCACAGAGCAGGTGCATTTATACAGAGACTTGATTACACACAGGTGGATTCTATTTATCACCATCAGTCATTTAGTACAACATTGGATCATTCAGAGATCCTCGCTGAACTTCTGGAGTGAGTTTGCTGCACTGAAAGTAAAGGGGCCGAATAATTTTGCACGCACCACTTTTCAGTTTTTTATTTGCTAAAAAAGTCTAAAATATCCAATAGATTTCGTTCCACTTCACAATTGTGTTCCACTTGTTGGTGATTCTTCACAGAAAATGAAAATTTTATATCTTTATGTTTGAAGCCTGAAATGTGGCAGAAGGTTGAAAAGTTCAAGGGGGCCGAATACTTTCGCAAGGCACTGTAATACTTTCCATATCATGGGCTTTTTTTGATTGAGAACATCTGCCATTACTTACAGATATTTAGCATCCGCTCCTGATGAGTCAGCTTACCGACAAAATGCGTCAATATTTTGAGGATGGAAGACACTTAGAGTATCGCCTCAATAATATAAGAGTTTATAAAATATAACCGTACCATCATCCAAAATTCATATTGCAGAGAAATTGATTGGTATGTGGGTGCCAGAGCAGTTGCTCATGCTAACCCTGTGCAAACACATCCAAGAAATATTGTTTTGGTTGGACTATCCCGGTACATAGTAGTCAAAGAAAGAATAATAAAAAATTTATAAAGTTTAATAGAAACACAAGAAAAGTTTTTTTATACAAAAAACATAAAGTATAAAGTAGTACATAGTATACACCACAACTAACAAACTACTAGCGGGTTGCCCCGAGGAGTTTTGAATGAAGAGGAGTATACATAAATCCCTCGACTAGTTTCGCAGGTGACCGCTTCATCAGGAGGATATTCTATAAGACAAATAAACATTTAATAACAATACAGAGCAGAGCAAAAGTTATATTCATAAAAATAGTTATCCACAAGAATTACAAACAATCAAATAAGGAGATCAGCTCACCCCCACGTAGATAGAGACTCGCAGACCAGAGGGTCCATCAACTCCCCCGGCGGCGGACACGGGGGATTATATTGGGTGGACTCTAAAATGGTTGTAAGATTAAGGAAGAGATATGTATATAGTATATATTAATGGGGTACCAACCAATCTGTAACCACAAATTGGTGTGGTCGGGTGGCTAGAACGTAAACCAGTGAGGTGTGATCAGAAGAGGAGGAAGGAGGGAAAGGAGGGAAGGAAAAGACAAGAAGATCAGGAGAAAAGATGAGCCACCCCCTGCCAGGACACACTGATCAGTGCTCCCAATCAATGGCTGCCAGCACTAATCGGAAGCCAGTCATGAGACTGGCTTCTGTCGGACAGGGAGCTGTATAGATGGGCCAAAATTCAGCTAGTTCCTGCTAAAAACAACCGTTTTCATACAATTTTTGGCCAGTGTGTACCCAGTATAATGTCGTTTGTCTATAGAACTAGGTAGTTTCTTGACATTACACAAATGGCTGGGGTGGGGGTGATGGGAAGACTAAACAGGATTTTTTTCTACAACTTTTTTATCCTGAGGTTGACTAAACAAAACTTCACATCATTGACTGTGGTCTTGGACCTGAACACTGCTATAAAATTGTAGGCGCTCAAGAGATTCATATATTCCTATATGCCTTCACCATTGTATTATAAAACAGGATTGTAAGTGCATACTGCTCAAGTATATTCTTTCTAAAACTCCCCCCTGAGCTTCCTTGCATAGACAGTGATAATGGCTATTGACTCATGATCTACGATAACAAGATTATGTGTGAAGAAGTAATGAGTGTAATGTTGTTACACAACACCCATTTACCAATATGCTTTTAGTGGTTATCGTTTTTTATAGAAATATTGTCAAAACGGAAGTATGATATTATACATCAGATGACTATAATTCAAATATGCATATTCAACAGTTAAAGCTATTTGCAGTAAATCCTATAAGTAGAGCAACCACTAGTTTTCTATTTATTTATTTTATGTTAATACTTATTTCTCCATAACACAAAAAACGTATTTTGTACATATTCTTTGTCATTGCTGATTTTAAATCTTTTTTTTTTTTTATGTATTACTTAAAAGGACAAAACCATAAATGCAGCCAACCAGTAAGGTGAGGAAGTATTGATTGGTAAAGTAAGAAGGAAAATAAACCTGTTCTCTAACATTAGCTTATATTTCAAGATAAGAAATAAAAATATTCCACTTTGAAACACATATTGTATGTCATGCTATGTTACCGAAATGTAAGCTGTAATACTTGTGTTCCAGCTTGATGGTCCAGAGCAAGCTTCGGTTCTTCTAAATAAGAAAATGCATGGCAGGTCATATGGTAATTAGGTTTTTGTTACATACTATTGATGGTGCTTGGCCTTACATCTAGAATGACTATATTCTGGAGCCATATTTTGGTAAAGATAAGATAAATATTAAAGCTATTCTCAGAAATAAAAATTATAGCTAAACTCCAACCTTACCTTCAATCTTCAGGCCCTCCCTCAGGTAGAGAAATTGCTTGCTCTGATTCTACTATTCACTAAGCTTTTCACAAGCTACATTAGAAGTTTCAGCAAGTCAGACATGGCTCACCTTAATTCCTGGCTTGGGAACATCCAGCATCATCTAGCTCTCGCCTCCCATCCTTACTGCCCTTGGCCCACTGCTTTTTAGTTCTTTTAATCCTGGAGGCTCAGCATTACATGTGAGCCCCTGTACACACGGCCGGAGATTCCGGCAACCAAATCCGTCTGAGTAATTCCAACGGATTAATTCCGGAAGAGGTCCGGAAGTGATGTTGCATACACACGGTCGGACAAAGTTGTCAGAAAATCCGATTGTACATAACGTGATGACGTTATTTCGTTACGACGGGACTACATTCAGGCTAGTAGCCAATAGCTTTGGTCTAGGAATTTGATCTGAGCATGCGTGGCACTTTGTCCGTCGGAGTAGGCTACACATGATCGGAGTATGTCCGATCGGAGCATTTTGTCGGAAAATTTTACCGGCAAGTTGGAAAAGTTGGTCCGTCGGAAACAGTCCGATGAGGACCACACACAGTCGGAATATCTGACAAAACGGTCCAATAGGACACATTCCGACGAGATCTCCGACCGTGTGTACAAGGGCTTAGTGTTAACACTGGTTTCTATTTTCAGGAAGTTAAGAAGAGCACCCTGACAGCCCATCCCACCTGCCATAAATTGCTTACTTTCCATTGAGAAAAATAAAAACCTAGGGATGACATCACTGGGTCAAAAATATAGTATGTAATGAAAACAGAATGGATTTATTTACTAATTTTATTAGCATGTAGATGAGGGGGAAAAGGAGGAGCCAGGGAAGGCAAAATATAAGCAGGTTAAACCCCAGCCTTAAATTTGATTGTATACAACAGGGGTCGCCTGTCCATTAAGAGCGCACTGGTGCTTCCCCCCTATCCATGCGTCCAGCCCCTTGCAGGACGCCGGATGCATGAATTCCAATGGGGGGAGTTTTTTTGAAGCACGTGATTAGAGCCAGAGCCTCTAATAGGCTTCAAATGGGCTCGGGGTGCAGAGTGCTGTAAATCGAGCCCACAGAGGTGTGTAAAATATGCCTGACTCTATAAAGAGCAGTACATTTTTTATTTTGATGTCATTTATTGCACCCTGTTAGTCTAAAGCCCCGTACACATGATCGGACGAAATGTTTGATGACAGGCTGTTGTCGGTAAATCCGACCGTGTGTATGCTCCATCGGACAATTGTTGTCGGATTTTCAGCCAACAAATATTGGCTAGCAGGTTCTTCGATTTTCCACGGATATATGTAAATTGTCGCATTTTCCGAGCATGTGTACACAAGTCCGTCGGACAAAAGTCCAAAGTCAAACACGCATGCTCGGAAGCAGAAGCAGTCGGTCTTGAAAACTAGCGTTTGTAATGGAGAAAGAACATTCATGATGTGGAAAATTATGAAATCTCCAAATGTACCGCACAATTCTCTTGTTCTTTAACGGGATAATAATGAAGCTGCTTTGCTGGTGATACTGGTGGAGTTATTGCAAACTAATTTTCAAAGGCTTTTTTTTTCTAGTGATATCAAGAATAATATTATTATGTTTTTTTTTTGTTTTTTTTTATTGGGCAAGTTACCACAACACCATTTTCTTTACATTGGTACATAGTCAGGTTGAAAAAAGACCCACGTCCAACCAGTTCAACCAATCTAAAAAACAAAACAAAAAAAAAACACGAAAATGAATACTGTTAACTAGGTTAAGCTCATACGTGAATACGCTCCATCCATTATAGGAGTATTTATATATACACAGCTAGATCTGTGAATTTTTGAGCAAAACAGTTGGTTCAAACTGCAATATACATTTATTGATATGATTACATCATATATACAGATTACACACTAAATAGTTTATAAAAAAAAAATGTACCATATAAGTACACTGAGTTACATGGTATTTACAAATTACACACAAAACCATATTTACAATAAAACATAAATATACACGTGTTAAAAATAGTTTACCCCGCAGCTTCAGGTGTGGTCATACTGGGGTTGATTTACTAAAATTAGAGTACAAAATCTGGTGCAACTTTGCCTAGAAACCATCAGCTTTCAGTTTTATTTTGTCTCTTTAAACCCTGTTTATTTATTGATATATTTATAACAAAAGGTTGCTCTTGCAACCCTCAATCATCAATTATTTGTATGTGTATATTGTAAGGGACTATATCCAAAAATGTACCAATGAAATTACTATCAGTAGTAGTAAGCCACATTACTTTATGCAAGACCATTCTTGTCACACCAACCTTTTAACATTCTATGAAGAAGTGAGCTGTAATTAAGATAGAAGAAGGCATGTGGAAGTAGTGTATCTATATTTCATTAAGGATATTATTACAGTACCCACCAAATGCTTAACCTCCCTGGCGGTATGATTCAGTCTGGAATTAGGTGCTGAAAGCGGTACAATTATTTTGCATGGAAATCTGGCTTTTATTTTGTAGTCCTGTAATTCTTAGGAATAACGCTCTTAAATCCCTTCAAACCAGAGTCTAGCAGACATCCCGGGTATGATAAAGTTTAAAATATAATAAAGAATAATAAAAATTATTCAATAATGTAATCAAATCCTAAAACACTGAAAAAGGGACACGTTTTGGTTGCTATGGACAATCTCCAAATTCCAGGCAGAAAAAACAGTATTTATAATATAAAAGTGCATGCAGGGCATTGCACAGACCACTAGGGACAAAGGGGGTGTGTCATTTTTAATACAGCACTGTAATCTGTAAGATTACAGTGCTGTGTGTGTTTTGTGTGTTTTTACTTTTTTGAATTTGCCGCCGTTCTCCGCTCCCGTGCGCCATAACGCTGCAGGGAACGGAGCTCGGCGGCATTCGGCACTGTGAATCGAGCGGAGGACAGCTCGCTCACACAGCACGGAGGACATCGCTGGATCCAGGGGACAAGGTAAGTAAGTCTCCCTGTGTCCTCCCCTGCATCCAGCGAAGCGATCCCGAGTCTGGCTCGGGGTTACCGCTTCTATCGGTAAATTCCTAACCCGAGCCAGACTCGGGATTACCGCTAGGGGAGTAGTATTATAATCTTTTTTTTTTTTTTAATCATACTTACCTAGGTGGATGTAGCAGGGTTCTGATGCTGCATCTGTCCTCCCACCGGCTCTAAGACTGAGAACTAAGTGATCAAACGCTGCAGATCGATCAGTTCTCCGAGCTTTGTGAGTAGCGAGCTGGTAAATATCAGTCAGTAGCTTTCTACTCTGCCCCCGTGCTCACTGGAGTGCTGAGCTGTGGAGAGGATGGGAGTGGCTGGCTCAGGCTTTCAGTGGCTAGCCGAGAGGCTAAGCTGGGTGCTGGTCCAGGCATGAGGGCAAATCTTGCCCTAGCCTGGACCGGCTCTGTGATGTCAGCTAGCTTCTGCTGAAAACGAGTCACAGGAGTGCAGAACGAACTGCACTCATGTGATCCACAGGACAAGTACAGCAAAATTAGCTTTGGCTATACTACTCCTTTAAGGTCTTTTGACATTGATGATACTGTATTTACTTGTATAGAAAACTGGTTGCAAGAGCATGTCAAGAGAGTAGAGATAAATGGCATATTTTCTGAATGAATAAATAAAGTAAACCACTGCACCTCAGATAAAAAAGTGTGCTCAAAGTGTAAAATGTGTACAAAATCTTTATAAAGCTGCTGTACACCTCCTATTTTCCCCCAGGGGAAATAGTGCAAATAATACCTGAAAAATTGGTGCAGTGCTAAAAATGTGTTGTGATATATTATATTATATAAATATGTTCTTATATTGTACTTCCCAATTTCACCTAAAGAAAACGCAATAATTACTTTAAACCAAGATCAGTTCCCAGCTAAATCCTTCACATTCCTAATATATCTACGTGCATTAGCTTCAAATACTAAACAAACTGTATAAATACAATACTGTGCATATAAGATAAGGTCCACCAGTCCAGGTCATACTAAAGTACTTGAACAATTTTTTATTTATTGTTAACGTGCAAAATCCAGTCCTCCAAACCTCCAGTATCCTGATGAAGAACGCATTGGGCGGAGCAAAGCTGTTGATGTGACATGTGGTGATGTAATTTCCAGTGCTTGGAGCACACAGCCATCTTATCTAAAATCAGGGAGTGCCATTGGATTGAATGGGAAGTCTGTTACTTGTGTTACCATGAACCTGCAGTTTTTAGCATGAGCTTTTAAAATAAACGTTATTACACTATTGGTGTATGGTCTGGGGTGTACCTGGAGGTGGGGCAGAAGCAGTGGAGTTATCATACAGAGCCACATGGGAGGAAAGGAAAGTGTACAAAAAGCACTGTCGACCTGCCTATTTCAATAAGGGGTCTTAACAATCTGATGAATTTTTTTTTTTCGACAGGGGAGTGGTGTCAAGCACTTTATATGGTGTTAGAGCACTACTGGAGATGGAAATGAATAAGGGAGGCATGATAATAAGCATCATACATTATCATACATTTAGACTGGCATTTTATTGGAGTTGGAGTACTAAATTTTACACATTAAAAATTACCACAAGCTCTTTAATATCATATGGACTTGTGGATGTGGTCTTATATGCACGGCAATGTGTATATACTGTATATATATATATATATATATATATATATATATATATATATATATATACCATATTTATCAGCGTATAACACACACTTTTTCCCCCCTAAAATCAGTAGGAAAAAGGGGGTGCATGTTATATACGTCAATCCCCCGCTGTTTCTAAGCCTTTCTACCGTTCTCTGCGGCTTCCGGGTATTTTCGGCAGGACTCAGCCATTCTCGGCTATCTTTGGCCATTCTCAGCTATTTTCGGCTGTTCTTGGTTATTTTCGGCTGCACTCGGCCATTCTTGGCAGCTTTCGGAAAGCCGAAAGCTGCCGAGAACGGCCGAGTGTGCCCGAAAATAGCCGAAAATAGCCGAAAATAGCCGAAAAAGGCCGAGTGCGCCTGAAAATACCCGAAAGCTGGCGAGAACGGCCGACAACTACCGAGCGCCACTGAGATACACAGGACATCCACTCTGTATCTTGGCGGTGCCATTTTTAAATGGCAAAGACACAGACAAGACTGCAAATGACTGACAAGGCTAAATGGAAGGCTGCAAATGACACTGACAAGGCTGCATTGATGGGCATTTAAATGTAAGTTTTTTTCCTTAAACTTCCCTCCTAAACTTGGAGTGTGTGTTATACGCCAATAAATATGGGATATATATATATACACACACAGTATCTCACAAAAGTCAGTACACCCCTCACATTTTTGTAAATATTTTTTATATCTTTTCATGTGACAACACTGAACAAATTACACTTTGCTACAATGTAAAGTAGTGAGCATACAGCTTGTATAACAGTGGCAATTTTCTGTCCACTCAAAATAACTCAACACACAGCCATTAGTGTCTAAACTGCTGGCAACAAAAGTGAGTACACCCTTAAGTGAAAATGTCCATATTTGGCCTAAAGTGTCAATATTTTGTGTGGCCACCATTATTTTCCAGCACTGCCTTAGCCCTCTTGGGCATGGAGTTCACCAGAGCTTCACAGGTTACCACTGGAGTCCTCTTCCACTCCTCTATGACAACATCACAGAGCTGGTGGATGTTAGAGACTTTGCACTCCTCCACCTTCTGTTTGAGGATGCCCCACAAATGCGCAATAGGGTTTAGGTCTGGAGACATGCTCGGCCAGTCCATCACCTTTACCCTCAGCTTCTTTAGCAAGGCAGTGGTCATCCTGGAAGTGTGGCTGGGGTCGTTATCATGTTGGAATACTGCCTTTGTGACCCAGTCTCCAAAGGGAGGGGAATCATGCTCAGCTTCAGTATGCCACAGTACATGTTGGCATTCATGGTTCCCTCAATGAACTGTAGCTCTCCAGTGCTGGCAGCACTCATGCAGCCCCAGACCACTTCCCCCACCATGCTTGACTGTAGGCAAGACACACTTGTCTTTGTACTCCTCACCTGGTTGATACCACACAAACTTGACACCATCTGAACCAAATAAGTTTATCTCATCAGACCACAGGACATGGTTCCAGTAATCTGCTGGGCATAATCATATGCTGAGCATGTGCATTCAACTTCTTTGGTCAACCATGGTGAGGCCTGTTCTGAGTGAAGCCTGTCTTGTTAAACCACTGTATGGTCTTGGCCTCCACGCTGCAGCTCAGTTTCAGGGTTTTGGCAATTTTCTTATAGCCTAGGCCATCTTTATGTAGAGCAACAATTCTTTTTTTTCAGATCCTCTAGGAGTTCTTTGCCACGAGGTGCCATGTTGAACTTCCAGTGACCAGTATGAGAGAGTGAGAGGGATAACACCAAATTTAACACACCTGCTCCCCATTCACACCTAAAGACCTTGTAACACTAACAAGTCTCATGACACCAGGGAGGGAAAATGGCTAAATGAGTCCAATTTGGACATTTTCACTTAGGGGTGTACTCACTTTTGTTGCCAGTGGTTTAGACATTAATGGCTGTGTGTTGAGTTATTTTGAGGGGACAGAAAACTTACACTGTTATACAAGCTGTACACTCACTACTTTACATTGTAGCAAAGTGTAATTTCTTCAGTGGTGTCACATGAAAAGTTATAACAAAATATTTACAGAAATGTGAGGGGTGTATATATAGATAGATAGATAGATAGATAGATAGATAGATAGATAGATAGATAGATAGATAGATAGATAGATAGATAGATAGATGTACGTTGTTTAAAGTATTTGACGTGAATAAAATGAGATATATTGGAATGGGAAGAATTTCATTTCAAAGGGTAATAGGTGCCAACTGATCTTGGTTTGAAGTGGTTGCAACAGGAAGTACAATATAAGTACACATTTATATAATACATAACATATATTTTCTGAATGGTCTAGAATTTGGAGCGGTGTCCCTTGGTTTGTTGATGAGACAAAGCTAAGCAGGGGAATAACTTTTCAACAGGATATATCAACTTTACATGAAGACCTTGATAAAATAGAGGAGTGAGCAGCTAAATGGCAGATAAGGTTTAATATTGAAAAATGTAAAGTAATGCACTTGGGAGCCAGCATTATTAACAGAAGTTACTCTCTACTGGGAGAACCTCTGGGGGAATTGAGGATGCAAAAGGATCTGGGGGTCCTTGTAGATCACAGATTCAGCAATAGCATGCAATGCCAAGCTGCAGCAAGAAAGACTGACTATTATTGTGCTTTAAAAAGGATATTTTCATTAGAGATAAAACTACAAATCTACCACTTTACAAAGCCTAATTTTGAGTATGTGGTCCAGTTGAACTAATAAGGGGGCTGGAGGACCTCAACTATGAGGAGTGACTACAAATGTTAACTGCTTCCCGACCGGCACATGGCGATGTACGTCGGCAGAATGGCACGGGCAGGCAAATTGGCGTACAGGTAAGTCCATTTGCAATTGCCGCCCTGCCATTACATGCGCGCCGCCGCCGGCGCGTGTGATGGTCGGGACCCCCGTGAGTCCGGTTGTGGGTCCCGCAGACTCAATCGCCGCAGAGATACCCACGATCATCTCACAGGGAGGCTGAACGGGGAGATGCAGAAGTAAACAGCATCTCCCCGTTCTGCCTAGCAACAAGTGACACTGATCTCTGCTCCCTGTGATTGGAGCAGAGATCAGTGTTCACTAACACATAGCCCACCCCCCCACAGTTAGTAACATGCCCCTAGAACACACTTAACCCCTACACTGCCACCCCTGGTTAACCCCTTCACTGCCAGTGTCATTTATACAGGAATCAGTGCATTTGTATAGCACTGATTGCTGTGCAAATGACAATAGTCCCAAAAATGTGTCAAAAATGTCCGATGTGTCCACCATAATGTCGCAGTCACAATAAAATTGCTGGTCGCTGCCATTACAAGTAAAAAAGAAAATTATTAATAAAAATGGCATAAAACTATCCCCTATTTTGTAAACGCTATAAATTTTGCGCAACACAATCAATATTCGCTTATTTTACCAAAAATATGTAAAAAAAATATGTATCAGCCTAAACCGAGGAAAAACATTTTTTTTTATATATTTTTGGGGGATATTTATTATAGCAAAAATTAAAAAATAATGTTTTTTTTTTCAAAATTGTCGCTCTTTTTTTGTTTATAGCGCAAAAAATAAAAACCGCAGGGGTGATCAAATACCACCAAAAGAAAGCTCTATTTGTGGGGAAAAAAGGACAATTGCGACGAAGTGCCGAATCTCAAAAAGTGGTCTGGTCTTAAGCCAGCAAAATGGTCCAGTTTGAATGTGGTTAAACATATTCTATCTGGAACTGAGACATTAAAGAGGGGATATGATTGCAATATACAAATTTTTAAACTGTCACTGTATCATTGGAAGAAAACTATTTAATCTTAGTGTATTCTAAAGAAGACACAAGGCCATAAAATGGAGTTGAATAAAAAGTGGTCCAATCTTAAAGTAGAACTTTAGTCAGAAAATTAAATCTTGCTAGGCTGGCCCCTTTTGCAGTTATAGCTATGTAAAACATTAAAAATAAGTGTCCATACTCTCACCCTGCTCTCCATTTTTAAGCATTTTTAGGCACTTCCCAGTTTGTATAGCCCTATCCGCTGACAGCCTTACAGCGGAATTAAACTGTCCCATCCTTTACAGTCAAGGGAGCTGCTTCTGTTTGATCTGCAACTGCCATGGTGCTGCGCCTGTGATCAGTTATGACAACAGCCATTTGATGGTTTGACAGTTTGGTTGAGAACACAAGCAAATGTGACAGTTAATCCTGACATTCCAGGATGTATTATAACAGTTTTTTTTTTTTAAAGTTAAATCGGTGGGAACCATTCCACTTTATGATTTACTATTGGGGTTCTGAGTTTCATCAAAATGGCAGCCTCCAACAAGAAGAGACAAGAACAATGCTGGAGACAATTTACAGTGCACACTCATTTTGTCACCATAATTATTAATGTGGAATGTATGTTCTTTGCTAAAAAACATTGTTTTATATCAAATTGTTATGGGTAAGGTTACGCTTTAAGCACTTCAGTTCTGGAAGGTTTAACCCCCTTCCTCACCAGGCCATTTTTTGTGATACGGCACTGATTTACTTTAACTTATAACTGTGCGGGTGGCCAACGCTGTACCCAAATAAAATGTATGTCTTTTTTTCTCAGAAACAGAGCTTTCTTTTGGTGGTACTTGATCACCTCAGTGGTTTATTTTTTGTGCCATATCCAAAAAAAAAGCTGACAAGATTGAAAAAAAAAAACATTATTTTTTACTTTCTGCAAAAAAAAATTCCCAATAAGAAAAAAAATGAAATAATCACATTTCATCCAGCCGTGTCCAATCACAGCAGAAGCGGGTCATCTGCAGCGCGCGCCCCAGACATGGAAGTGTCAGATCACTTAATAGGTATATGATCTGGTACAGAACGGCCGCCCTACCGGGGTATATCTACAGTTGGCGGTCGCTAAGTTGTTAAACTGCTGTTAGAGCAGTAAATATGTGGAATTCCCTTCCATTATGTAACAAAAAATGTTTGGTAGTGTGCTTACTTATGGTAATGGCCAATTTTATTGGGATGGCAGCTCAGATTTAAAATGTTTGCTTATCTATGTATGAAATGTTGGATTATCTAACACGTGCTGCAGAAATACTTAATACTAATCATAAAATATGTATCACAGCCAAATTACTATAGAAATAATTTTTATACTATGTCAGCAGTTCGTTCTTTCCCATGATTATGGCCGGATGTTTGTTAAGAGGACAGGTTTTCTTTGTCAGCTAGCAAGCATTTTCCTTTAGTAAATCCACATTTTAATGCTAAAATACATGTTTTAAGATCAATGTAATAGGTAAAATACTGTGACAAGATAAACAATAACTGTACTGTACTTTTGATGGTTTTTCCAATTATACATAATTATACTTTAGATGGTAATAGCTTTCTCTCTAGTTTTACATGGTTTGCCCTGATGTTAGCACTTTATTTTCACAATTCTATGGCAACAAATCGCAGGCTTTGTTCGTAAGTATGGTATTTTGCACAGGGTAATCATTTCAAACACTACATAAAGTAATCAGTGCACGTAAACTTATATTTTTTTGGTTTATACAAATAATACCTGTTTCAAATCAGATATATCTCATATTTGAATATATTATTTACAAAAGGTATGCTTTTTTAATTATAGTCATTTTGGTTATTCTCTTTTATTGTATTTATATCAAGAGGAAAGAAATGAAACTTACAAAAGCAGATCAACAAAAGAAAATCATGCAATAATCAACAACAAAATCATTTTGAAGTTCAAGATCATAATTTGGCATTTTTAAATCTCAACTCCAGCCAAAAAAAAAAAAAGAAGAATTAGAACTGATGTCAGTTTTTTACTGCTTTTTACTGCTTTCTATGTCCAGCTTATAGAGAAAGTGAAAGCAAATCTCCCTCATAGGGACAAAGATGATAATACTGACCTGAGTTTTAAAATGTCCTCAATTTATTGTAAAAGCTTTTTTTTTTCTTCTTTTTTGCTTCCTCGCAGTTCTGCCTGCAACTCATCAAATAGAGAGGAAGTGGTGAGAATTATCTTACCAAATAGACTGGAAGCAGTAAGAAATCTCTGATATGGGGAACAATTATGAAGAGCTGACAGAGTTTCAAGCCATGTTGCATGTTCCATACAAAACCAAAAAAAAAAAAAAAAAAACATGGAAATGTGATCCATTTCAAAAGAAAATGTCCATGTTCTTGTATTAAAGTAGATATAAACCCGAACTACTACAGTGATTGAGGGGCGTGACCGGATGGAGAAGGAGGAGGCTGCGAACGTGTGAGTGAGTGGGTGTCTCGCTCTCCCCTCCATGCCTGCAGTATACCGCAACGTGCAGCTTCTCACCCCGCTGACCTACTGGTCTACATGCCTCTACCCGGATGGAGGATGGCCAGGAAAAACGGCGTTTAGCCGACCGGACGATCGGACACTTCCCCCTGTTTATCACTACGCCATGCTGCAGTAATTGGGATTCGTAAAAGCGCTGACGGCGGTGGGTGGTATAATGAAGGGGATGGCTCCCTCTCTGACTGCCATGGAAACGCTGGATTGGGTCCCGGAGGAACGAGACTAGCAAGGGGAGGTGGAGAGCAACTCCTGGTATATGCAGTGGAGAGGTACAAGGGGAGAAGCACACAGGCAATCCCAAGGAACTGGTGAGAGTGAACTGTCAAGCAGGGTGGTGAGTGTGAATCATCTATGTGAACTGTGATTAAGATTACATACAGGAGAAGGAAGATGGATAAGATCTATTAATTTCCACAGTATATACTTACCTGCTGGACGCTTTCCCACTGTTCTAATCCTGCAACTTAAGAACTCTCCGCTCAAAAAAGTATTGAGAACTGTAAATTCTTTCTTTGGAGGGATTCTAATTTGATTTAAAGTGCCTGTTTATATGCTCAAACATATCGGTTGAAGCAGGAGCTACCTGGATCTGTTTGGAACTATAGAGGTCCCGGTATAGCTTAGAGTGTACCGTATAGAGTGCAAACCAAGTTGTGTGTGCTTTCCCACCCCTTGGTCTGTTTTTTTTTTCCTGCCCCCTGGCGTGAAAGCCTGGGTAATGTTCTTCCATTGCCTTAATTTTGAAACTTAAGAATCCTCTGCACATAAGTGTATTGAGAACTGTAAATCGTTTCTTTAAAGGGACTGTAACCTGTTTTAAAGTGCTTGTTTATACACCTAAACATACTGATTTGAGTCGGAGCTATTTGGATCCATTTGAAACTAGAGAGGTCTTGGTATAGCCCAGAACGTGCCTTATAAAGTCCAGATTACGTTGTGTGTGTTCCTTTATTTTTTGGCCCTTGCTTTTTTTTCCACCTTTTTGTGAGAGAGAAACCAAGTATACATATATAGTTTGGGAATACTATCTTGGAGCAAAAGTAAAGCTATCATGCCATCCCATCGTGCGACTAAAGCAAGTCAAGCAGCCGCAGATGCAAAACTAGAAAAGTATGCTCATAATCCGGGTCAGGGGCCTAGTCAGACCTCCCCAAAGGGTCCGCAACAAGGACAGCAAGCCCAAACTAATAGGCTATCAGGCGTTAAAGGCACCAGGAAAAGTCATGGGTCAAGCCTCCCCCCAACGGCTGTGGAGGAAAACGACGAAAGAGTAAACTCCCAGGGCCAGGTCAAAGATATGAGTTTAGAAGGGGCAAATGGGCCACTAGAGGAGGGACTACAGGGAAGTCTTGAACCAAATTCAGAGCCCGAGCCAACATTGAAAGAGGTTCTGGTGGCAGTCAACCTTTGTAGAGAGTCCCTGGGAGGAATGAGTACTCAACTTATCTCCATCCAAGAGGAATTATCGTACGCCAGACAGGATATCCAAGGGATCCAGGAAAGGACCACAGCCCTAGAGGATCAGATGGGCCGGGTTGAAGATGACTTGGCCCCTTTGATACGGGAACTCAGGTTAATACAAGAACAGTTAACTAAACAGGAAAACAAATTAGATGAAATGGAAAATAAGATGAGGAGGAAGAACATCCAGATCGTAGGTTTGCCAGAACTGTGCGAGGGTTCAGACCCTATAGCTTTCCTGGAGAAATGGTTTAGGGATATGTTTGGCCAGGATATTTTTTCATCACTGTTTACCATTGAAAGGGCACACAGGGTTCCCGCAAGACCCCCACAGATGGGCGCTCCCCCAAGACCATTTTTGGCCAAGTTACTGTTTTCTAAAGATAAAGAGACTATCACCCGTAAAGCTAGGGAGAGGGGTAAGATTGTATATAATGGCTCTCGAGTATCGATGTTTCCGGACTTCTCTCCCGACCTTCAAAGAAAAAGAGCCAAATTTGGGGAAGTCAAAAGGAAACTCCGCCAAATAAACATGACTTATGCGTTATTATATCCAGCAAGATTACGGATAAACGCTCCTGAAGGGACTATAATATTTGACAACCCTGGGGGTGTGGAGGAGTGGTTGGAGACCCACCCCCGGAGATCTTAGTAGTGATGGTCTCTCGGGTCCGATTTGTCTTCTGCTCCCCCCCTCCTCCTTGTTTTCGAGGGGGGGAGAGGAATGTGGGTTCATAAGTATTTTTTTCTTTGTCTGTTTATACGTTTTTTTTCGAGAGTTTTTGTTGTGGTGGAGGTGGGAAGAGGGGGATAATTGGTGAGATGCTATTTGGAGTATGGGGGGAGGGGGGAGGGGAGGGCGAGCTGAGGGAGGAGAGCTCCACGCATGTTACCCCTTGGGTTGGAGGAGTGGGCAGGGTGCTCCCCTCCTACATCAGCTGCTTGGGGTAATTTTTTCGTTTGGAGGTGTTTGGGGGGGAGGGGAGTAGGGGGGAGGGGGTGTGGGAAGGGAGTAGTGTATAAGGAAAAGATGCGGAGTGATTTACAGGCAAGGTGTGTATGGGAAGGTCACAGAAGGAGGCCCCAGGAGAAGCCTAAAGAGGCGATGGGAGAAGTGTGTGAGAAGGGGGAGGGGTATGGTGGGAGAGAAACGGGTCTAGGGTGTTTAAGGTATGGTTGGCAGGTGGGAGAAGTGTGGAAGAAGCATATCCGAGTGAGATTATATAGAGCACATTTATTTATAATGAAACAATGGGTAAAAGTTTATCACATAAAAAGGATCAACAAGGATGGGTTGCAAGCACAAATATTTATGAGGAAACAAAGGGTAAAAGTCTATCACATAAAATGGAATAACAAAGATGAGTTACACAAATTAGTTTTTAGGTATGGGTATTATAATTATTAATGAGTGAACGCACAGTGTTTAGGGGGAGAAGTCTTACCCTATATTCCTGGAATGTTAGAGGGATGGGTGACCCGAAGAAGAGGACTGCAGTCAAGTTGACCACTAGGTCTCATGGAGCAATGCTTCTTTTTCTCCAGGAGACACATTTTACAAAAGCTACTACTACACAGCTGGGGTGGGAGGAATATCATATTAAATATCACTCGTGTTATACCTCCTTTTCCAGGGGGGTTAGTATTCTTATTAAAAGGGGGGTTTCATTTAATTGCTTTCAGGTGAAGATTGATGAGCAAGGGAGGTATATTTTTTTATATGGTAAATTAGAGGGAAAGTCCCTGATTTTGGCCAATGTTTACATACCACCACCTTCCACTATGGATATTCTGTATGACTTGGTTGAGTTTGTGCTGGACAAGCCGGAAGTCCCATTGATATTAATGGGGGATTTTAATATGGTTATTGACAAAATAATGGATAGATTCCCCAGTGGGAGGATTCAGCAAGGAGGCATAAGGGAGAGCTGCTTATCGCAGTTCATGGGAGAAATGGGTCTGAAGGACCTTTGGAGAATTCAGAACCCACAGTCTCGCTCTTTCTCGTGCTTTTCCGCCACGTATTCAACCTTGTCAAGGATAGACATGATTATGGGGAACGATGAAGCAGTGGCACTAGTAAACAAAATAAACTATATGCCAAGAAGCTTATCGGATCACTCAGCAATGAAGGCCCTCTTAGATATAGGGGAGAGAAACCAGCAAAGAGGATGGAGATTTAGCCCCGTATGGTTAGAGCTTATGAGAGATCCAAAGGAAGTGTTAAGCTTACTTAAAGAATATGTAAATTTGAATACAGGTTCGGCTTCGCCGGGGATAGTATGGGATGCATTAAAAGCCTATCTACGAGGTCTTTTGATACAACAGATGTCTAAAATTAAAAAACAGTTTGGGGAAAGGGAAGATGCTGCTTCAGAGAGAGTGGTAAACTCAGAAATCCAGTATATAAAAAACCCAACACCAGAGAACCAGGGACAATGGCTAAAAGCGCAGCAGGAATATCACCATATAATGCTAGAGAAGGCGGAAAATAAATTCATATTTCAGAAACAACTAGCATTTGGGGAAGGAGAAAGGGTAGGTCGGATGCTAGCAAGCTTGGTGAAAACAAATTCAACCCCCGTCCATGGTATTAAGGATTAGTATGGCAGATGGTATGATATCTACAAATAAAACAGATATTTTAGAGAGATTCAGAGCTTATTATGAGGATCTATATCAATACAGCCAGGCCGAGATGAGAGAGGAAATGGACACATTTTTTGGTCCACTGGCAATACCTCATCTCTCTAAAGAAGATGGGGAAATACTAGATGGCCCTATAACGGTGGAAGAGATTCAGTGTAAAGTGCGGGAAATGGCAGGTCAGAAGGCTCCAGGCCCAGGCGGCCTCCCGGTGGAGGTGTATCGCCATTTTGGCGAGGTGCTAATCCCGGAGCTCCTAAAAACTCTTAACTGGGCGATAGAAGTAGGAGAACTCCCAGCCTCAATGAGACAATCAAATATAATAGTGCTACCAAAGGAAAACAAGGACCCCCTGGCTCCCTCATCATATAGACCTATCTCTCTGTTGAACCTGGATGTAAAGATCCTAGCCAAGGTTTTGGCAAGGAGATTGAACGGAGTGATAGGAAAAATTATTCATCTTGATCAATCAGGATTTATTCCTGGGAGATCCACGAGTATAAATATAAGACGGGTCTTTTGGAATCTCCAGATACCAGTGGACGGTGATGGCCAGAGAGCTGTCTTATCCTTAGACGCTGCTAAGGCTTTCGACTCGTTAGAGTGGAGCTATCTGTGGAGAGTTTTGAGGGAATATAGGGTGGGTCCGGTATTTATAAAATGGGTTAACATGTTATATAGGTCCCTGGAAGCAAGGATTAGAATAAATAATGAGAGTTCGGCCGGGATCCGACTGAAGAGAGGCATGAGGCAGGGGTGCCCCCTGTCTCCCCTCTTGTTTGCTATGGCGATCGAACCCCTGGCTATATCCCTGAGATCAAATATGAGGATAAAAGGCTTTAAGAGAGGGGAGGAAGAAGAAAAAGTAGTATTATTTGCGGATGACCTCCTTCTGCTTCTTGGAGATGTCCAGCATTCAATAGGGGAAGTGATGTACAGAATAACTAATTTTGGACATCTTGCGGGCCTAAAAATAAATTGGGACAAATCCTGCATACTGCCTATAGACCCATTGGATAGCCCCCTACCGTGTGAAGCTGCACATATCCAGATAGTGAGTGAGATGAAATATCTGGGTATTTGCATTACTAAAGATCTTAAACAATATGTGGTAAAAAACTTGGCCCCATTGCTATTTAAATTTAAACAAAAAACTAATATATGGAAGAAACTACCTTTATCAGCAGCAGGTCGATGTAACCTTGTTAAAATGATATTTCTGCCGCAACTTTTGTATGTTTTACACAATTCGCCAGTATGGATTTACAAGGACTGGTTCTATAAGATGGACTCCATATTTAGAGAACTGATGTGGAAGGGGGGACAAGCACGCATTGGGTTAAAGACTCTGCAACTTCCAAGTAAAGGGGGGGGAGTCGCACTCCCACACCCATTTAACTACTTCCTAGCAGCTCAGCTACAGCATTTGGCAGGAGAGGAGGTGGGGGGGGGGGGGGGGGTTGGAAAAAGGGAACTCCCCGTGAACAACTGCTCGGAAGACCACTGATAGTGGCATTAGAGGCAGGGATTGTTGTACGAGAGGTCCCTACTCTAGGGTTAATGACTAAGGTGTGGGAGACAACTAAAAGAATACTGGGATATAGGGGATTTACAGAATACTCCCCCCTATGGGCAAATAATAAGTTAGACGAGGTTCTTAAAATAGGACAAGTAAGGGAATGGGAAAGAAGGGGTATAAATTTTGTTCACCAAATTTATCAGAATGGCAAAATGAAGCAATTCCAAGAATTAAGGAATCAGTTTCTAATCCCGAAAAAGTCCTTTTTTAGATATTTGCAGATCAGGCATGCACTGGAAAAGCAGTTTGAGGGGGCAGCAATAGTATGGAGCGAGATGCCAGTAATTAAGGACCTACTCCGAGCAAAATCGGAGAAAGGATTACTATCTAAAGTGTATGCAGAGTTGTGTAAGGAATCCCAGGGGAAAAAACAGGGTCAAATAAATAGGAAAAAATGGGAGACGGATGTGGGTAACATTTCGGAAGATCAATGGGAGAGGATTCTTGAGGTGGCACCTTGGGTGTCCATTTCTCCATCTCAAAAGTTCTCACATTTACTCTTATTGTATAGAGCATATTATACCCCCAAGAGGATGGCCCAGTTTGGCAGAAGGAGTGATGCAGCTTGTCCTAGATGTGCAAGGATAGAAGGAGACATGATCCACATGTTCTGGAGATGTCCTAAGTTACATCGGTACTGGAGGGAGGTGGTGAGGATAGTTAGTCATGTCTTTGAGACGGTAATAGAAATGGAACCGGTGGGATGTGTACTGGGATGGATCAAGGGGAGTAGTGAACCTAAAGATGGCAACCTAGCAAAATTAAGGTGCTTTTTTCAAGCTAGAAAACTTATAGCTCAGAAATGGCAATCCTCTACACCTCCAACGAGTGGAGAGTGGGTGCAAAATATGAACAGAGTTATCCTTAAAGAAAGAGTAGCATATATAAGACAAGGATGTATTAAAAAATTTGACAGGATATGGAAGGTATGGTGGGGGAAAATGAATGATGGTACTTTTTAATAAGAAGGAAGTATGAGTAGTGGGTATGTATGAGTGGGGAGGTGACGAATGTAGGAAATGGAAGGGTGGGATAGGGATATGTAAAAATGGTATTGTGTCCTTTTTTTTATGGAAAGGTTGTTTGTGATGTTTGTAATGAAAAAGAAATTAATAAAGATATAAAGTTTTAAAAAAAAAGTAGATATAAACCCAAATGCTAACATTTTATATAGGATTTGACATGTTAATATAATTTAAAAAGTTGTTTTCAACCTTTTAAAATACATAGCATTCATCAACTTAAAATGTTACTAAACCCATGACCCTTTAATCCCTATATCTGGTCTCCCATATTACACAGAACATGGACATGCAATTTTTTTTTGTAAATATAAACTGCTAAATACCTTTTCCCATTAGCAGTATATAGCAGTCTTGTGACTTCTATCAGTTCCTGGTAAAACTTGTAGGAGGAGTTTTCATAATGCACTGACTATGCTATCAGGATCTAGGACACCTGCCTCTCTGTCTGGACAGTGCTGATTGGCCCTGTGATGATCACATGCACTCTCCCAAGAAAAAAAAACCTCTCTAGCAATACACACCAAACTGAGCATGTGCAGCTTGACTCCAAAGGCTCTGTATTATCAAGACATGTTCTGGAGTCAGTGGAAGAAGAGGAGGATCTATGCATACAGGATCAAACTGACTTTTTATACAATGCAGAGGATTAACCCCTTAGGTTCCACAGTGAATATAACAAGCATGCTTTACTGCATATACAGACTGTTTTTACTGTTGAGGGTTTAGTAACACTTTAATGCTTAGTGGCTCAGGTAAACAATTTGTCTTGGATGACTTTTCAAAAAGTTTGGCTAAAAAATATGCAAAGAATTTAGCAGATTTGCCTTTGTATGTCTTAGTTCACTTTTCTTTTCGTTTCTGTTGCAATAAATTTCCTGTTTGTCTAGAAAGTTTTGTTCAACCACTGTAAGTCCCCTTTCACAATTGTGCAACTTTTCCTGCAACTTTGGACATCAGAGTCACATGACAAGTCGTACCCAATGATTTCCAATGATAACCATTCAAATCTGTGCAACTTGAAGTCGCACCGACTTCAAAGTAGTCCCTGTACTACTTTGGACTGACTTTGATGCGAGTTGAGGTCCATAGACCTCAAGTTTATACAGGCATTCCTTAAAAATCACAGGAAAATCATGTCAAAATTGCAGCAAAATCACAGATGCAAAGTTGTGGCAGTGTGAAAGTGGCCTAACTGATATATACAGGGCCCATCTGGAAAACTGACAAATACAGGCGCCACAAGATGGAAAATAAAACCCCACCAAAAAATAATAATAAAGTACTACACTATACTCTTAACCTCCCTGGCAGTGATCCCGAGTCTGGCTCGGGTTGGGATTTTAGTATCATAAGCGGTAACCCCGAGCCAGACTTGGGATCTCATCGCTGGATACAGGGAGGACACAGGGAGGAGTTACTTACCTTGTCCCCTGGATCCAGCGATGTCCTCCGCGCTGTGTGATCGAGCTGTTCTCCGCTCGATTCACACAGTGCCCGAATGCCGCCGAGCTCCGTTCCCGGTGACGTTACGGCGCACGGGAGCGGAGATCGGGGGCAAATTCAAAAAAGTAAAAACACACAAAACACACACAGTACTGTAATCTTACAGATTACAGTACTGTATAAAAAAATTACACACCTCCTTTGTCCCTAGTGGTCTGTGCAGTGCCCTGCATGCACTTTTATAGTATAAATACTGTTTTTTCTGCCTGGAATTTGGAGATTGTCCATAGCAACCAAAAAGTGTCCTTTTATGTCAAAAGTGATTTTAGACCAACTAGAAAACAGCGATAATAAATTATAATCACTTGCAGAATTGAGCAATAGCAAATTTCCGTGTTTTTGGATTTGATTACATTATTGAATAATTTTTATTATTATTTATTATATTATAAACTTTATCATACCCGTGATGTCTACTAGACTCTGGTTTGAACATATTTAAGAGAGTTATTCCTAAGATTACAGGACTACAATATAAAACGCCAAAATTCCATGCAAAATAATTGTACCGCTTTCAGCACCTAAAACCAGAACTAATCATACCGCCAGGGAGGTTGAAGGGGTTGTAAACCCTCATGTTTTTTTCACCTTATTGCATCCTATGCATAAAGGTGAAAAATCTTCTTCTAGTGACCAGCCCCCCAGTCCTATGTTTTACTCACCTGTTATATCCCCATGGTGGAGACACGCTCTTCTTCTGCCCGGGGTTCTCGGCTCTTGATTGGATAGATTGATAGCAGTGCAGCCATTGGCCCATGCTGCTGTCAATCAATTCCAATGACGCAGTCGCTGGGGGGTGGGACCGAGTCCTACATTTGGCGTCTGTGGATGCTGAATGCTAGACTCAGGAGCGCGCCCGCAAGGTAACCCCCCCTAGGAGAGTGCTTCTCCTAGGGGGTTATATGATGCGGGGAGGAGCTGCGGGAGCCACCGAGGGACCCCAGAAGTTGAGCATGGGGGCCAGTCTGTGCAAAACGAACTGCACAGTGGAGGTAAGTATGACATGTTTGTTATTTTTTAAAAATAAAAAAGTAGCTTTATAATCACTTTAATAACAGATTTATTTGTTCAGCTATTTTGAGATGATAAAATCAAACAAAATATTCTAAAAAACAAATATAATCCTAGGAAAGTAGCAATGAGACCTATAAAAAATATACTGGTCAGTCCAGCACTAGCGTAGTATGTTTCCAGTCCTAGAGTGTACCTGTTCATGATCCAAAGCAACACTTAATAATCAGGTCACAGGACTAGGTTTCACAAGTCCTGTAAGAATTACAAAGAGCTCTTTGTACAATAAAATGCAGTAACCGACACATCAAAGGCTTTTTTGGCATCAGTGCTCGAACACATTACACTTTAGCTTCCGTAATACCTCTGAGGCTTTGCGAGTAGCATTACAATCGAACTGACTGGTTTCAGTAGTGGGGTTTGAAAATTACATTGCATGTTTTTTTTTTTTTCTTTAGCATGAAGGAAAGGCTTAGAGCTTCATTTAGAGTGACCTTGAAGGAGAAGCTGGGTCTCCTTGCTTGTAGTTTATGCATGGTTTTAAAATTTTGCAGCACATTTTTTTTTTTTTAAACCTGGCAAGTATTGTCATACTGTATATTTTTTTTCTGTCTACGTCCCAAATTGAATTGCAAAAATGTAACCATTTTTGTGCCACTTGAGATTTTTGTCACTGAGATAAAGAGGCACATGCCTTCTTAGCCACCGCTGCTTTGATGAACAAATGCTTCAAATAGGAGTAAAAAAGGTTTTTACAATTCAGCGCTGAATAATGCGAAAAACAGCACTTCTGTAATGGCTTGAATAATGTAATTAATCCACATAAACAATCAGGCTTTTATTAACTGGAAGGTACCTTGGACTATGATCCAGGATGGTAAAGGTTTGGATGTATTGCATGCAGCTTTGTTGCTCCTGGTTTTACCTTCTTTGAAATATTAGTGGAAAATAAATATTCAGAGCCCAAAATGAACATTCTACTATATGTATATGAAATTCAGAAGTGGTCATAATGGACAATACAGTAGTATAAAACTGAAACCTATCTGTGTGAACACACCAACCACGTACATTTAAGCTTAGAGTACTTACTTGTTTTCAGCCATGTGATGCAATATTGTCATAGTGACAAGGGTATCGAGATGTTGAGGGTGGCCTCTTGCACTGTTGCCCTCCAAGCACCCCTGCAAGTTGAGGGTCTGCAGGGGATGGAAAGAACAAATGCCAGGGTGCAGACACTATAGCCTGGAACTGGAGAATATCATATGGGCAGGGGTACTGCTGGCAGCACACCATGGACATGCCAGGTTTAGCTAAAAGTGGAGTCAGTTCATTAGCCCGATCCTGTACCAGCTCAGAAAGGGTATCACGATGTTGAGGGTGGCCTCTTGCACTGTTCCCCTCCAAGCACCCCTGCAAGTTGAGACAGGGTCTGCAGGGGGATGGAAAAGAACAAATGCCAGGGTGCAGACACTATAGACTGGAACTTGAGAATATCATATAAAGAGGGGTACTGCTGGCAGCACCCCATGGATATGTCAGGGTCAGCTAAAATCAGTCAGAAACAAGCAGAGATCAGCAACATGCAGGTAGCGAGGTAGAATGGTGATGAACAGAATCTTGGTCAAAAGTCCAAGTCGAGGTTGGTAACAGAGACAGGCATCAAACAAAGGCAAACAAAGGTAATCCAAACAACAGGTCAGGTGGAAGGTAACAAGGTCAGTATGAATATCAGAATCATAAACACGGGGGGGGGGGGGGGTTGAAAGCACATTCCAGTGCAGAGCTCAGGTTTAAATAGCCCACTTAGCACCAGTGAACATGCTCGCACACCTTTTATATATGCTGCAATGTGTGCATGTGTAACACTGCACATGTACTTAGGTATCTATGCCTGCAAAAAATGTGCATGCTTTTGTTTAGGCATATTAGCCCGACTATTGGTATGATGCTCCTGACAAGTATCCCAGCTAGCAAGGATAACTTGCCACAAATGTGTGGCAGTGTTGAATTGTAAGCCTGTTAACTTGCTGCACATTTTCACTGGCAAGTTGTACACCTGCAGAGCACTTGAAGCACAAGTTCTAGTTTCCAATTTGTAGCAAATTTGCATGGTAGGTCTCTAGCAAGAGCAAAATAACAGTGGTGAGTCTACAGCAAGAGCTCTTCAAGTCACAGTGTCTCCTGTGGTGGGATGACTATTCCACAACATAACTGAACCAGAACTTGCAGCAGACTTGCAGAATGTTTGCAGAGAAAGTTGATCTGGAGTCATTGTGAAGCCTGGCAAGTCTATAAATAGCTTAGCACGTCATTTGCAAACTTTCAGCTTAATTGCTTGCTCTTTGGGATGAAGTTGATAGAAAACAGCAAGGACAGATACTGGCTATCGGAGTAGTCATTGATAGAAAAAACGCACAGAATTGTGTAATCCATAACATGGAATTTGTCCGCAATTGCCAGAATATGCACAGGTTTTTCAGCAGGTTTTGCAATTGTGGCAGTGTAGATTTTGCATTGCAGAAATATGTATTGAGCATGAGCCATTTCTTTCCTTAAAGTGGAAGTAAACCCTCCTATCATTTTCAGCCAAGGAAGCTTCCATCTTGATCTCTGTTTAATCTTCAACTGCCATGCTGTTGCACATGTGATCAGTTATGACACCAGCCATTGGATGGTTTAACAGTTTGGTTGAGAGCACAACCAATGTGACAGTTACATTTCTGGCATGCCGGGAATGTAACTGTTTTTTGAAACTGTTAATTTAATGGGTTTACTTCTACTTTAAGGCCTGGTATATAGCTAATGATGTATGAGACCCATTTGATTTTTGAAACTGGACCTTGATCCTTTTGTGCAGTAGTCTACCCACTGTATGTTTCCCCCTTAATGGCACACATCACCAATTGCAGGGAGTATCAATTCACATTTGGAAAAACCCTTCCTTGTGTTGAGGACCCAATTTCAGCACCCTCTGTGTCAAAATTAGCAGAGATATAATGAAACCAATCATATCCAGCCTAACTCACATTACTACAAAGACAGAGCAGTGGCCTAGTTGCTGAGGAGACGTCTGCAGACTTGGACCCATATCATTGGATTCAACCCATTTTGAACCTAAAGTTATTTATAATTATTTTATTCCAGTATCGGACATATATATAAAACAAAATGGCAAAAAAGATAAGACTGCAATGTGGAGTATATTACATAAGTGAAAATAAATGAGGAATTATACATTACACAGATTTATATACTGTACAGTGGTGTGAAAAAGTGTTTGCCCCCTTCCTCATTTCCTGTTCCTTTGCATGTTTGTCACACTTAAGTGTTTCGGAACATCAAACCAATTTAAACAATAGTCAAGGACAACACAAGTAAACACAAAATGCAATTTGTAAATGAAGGTGTTTATTATTAAAGGTGAAAAAAAATCCAAACCATCATGGCCCTGTGTGAAAAAGTGATTGCCCCCTTGTTTAAACATACTATAACTGTGGTTGTCCACACCTGAGTTCAATTTCTCTAGCCACACCCAGGCCTGATTATTGCCACACCTGTTCACAATCAAGGCATCACTTAAATAGGAGCTGCTTGACACAGTAAGGTCCACCAGAAGATCCTTAAAAGCTACACATCATGCCGAGACCCAAAGAAATTCAGGAACAATTGAAAAAGAAAGTAATTGAGATCTATCAGTCTGGAAAGGGTTATAAAGCCATTTCCAAAGCTTTGGGAATCCAGCGAACCACAGTGAGAGCCATTATCCACAAATGGCGAAGACATGGAACAGTGGTGAACCTTCCCAGGAGTGGCCGGCCGCCCAAAATTACCCCAAGAGCGCAGCGACGACTCATCCAAGAGGTCACAAAAGACCCCACAACAAGGTCCAAGGAACTGCAGGCCTCACTTGCCTCAGTTAAGGTCAGCGTTCATGCCTCCACCATCAGGAAAAGACTGGGCAAAAATGGCCTGCATGGCAGAGTTCCAAGGAGAAAACCACTGCTGAGCAAAAAGAACATCAAAGCTCGTCTCAATTTCTCCACAACACATCTTGATGATCCCCAAGACTTTTGGGACAACATTCTGTGGACCGATGAGACAAAAGTGGAACTCTTTGGAAGGTGTGTGTCCAAGTATATCTGGCGTAGAAGGAACACTGCATTTCATAAAAAGAACATTATACCAACAGTAAAATATGGTGGTGGTAGTGTGATGGTCTGGGGCTGTTTTGCTGCTTCAGGACCTGGAAGACTTGCCGTGATAAAAGGAACTATGAATTCTGCTGTCTACCAAGAGATCCTGAAGGAGAATGTCCGACCATCTGTTCGTGTACTCAAGCTGAAACGAACTTGGGTTCTGCAGTAGGACAATGATCCTAAACACACCAGCAAGTCCACCACCGAATGGCTGAAGAAAAACAAAATGAAGACTTTGGAGTGGCCTAGCCAAAGTCCTGACCTGAATCCTATTGAGATGTTGTGGTATGACCTTAAAAAGGCCGTTCATGCTCGAAAACCCTCTAATGTAACTGAATTAGGACAATTCTGCAAAGATGAGTGGGCCAAAATTCCTCCAGGACGCTGTAAAAGCCTCATTGCACGTTATCGCAAACGCTTGGTTGCAGTTGTTGCTGCTAAGGGTGGCCCAACCAGTTATTAGGTTTAGGGGGCAATCACTTTTTCACACAGGGCCATGATGGTTTGGATTTTTTTTCACCTTTAATAATAAACACCTTCATTTACAAATTGCATTTTGTGTTTACTTGTGTTGTCCTTGACTATTGTTTAAATTGGTTTGATGTTCCGAAACACTTAAGTGTGACAAACATGCAAAGGAACAGGAAATGAGGAAGGGGGCAAACACTTTTTCACACCACTGTATATTTCAATACAAAAAATACATATTAGATCTACTTATTGAAAAACACAAAAATTATGTTTTAGATTTAGTACAGTAACACACACTTTGACAAAGAAACACCAAGGATTACATTTATAAATTAAAAGGTTTAATAAGACATTACGATTAGAAGGGAAGAAACATTAATAAATCAAGTCATTGACCTTTTCTTTAAAACTTCATTTAACTGAAGTGTAAAATCTAAGTGCTTTAACAGGAACAGTGGGACTTCTTATGTGTCTTGCCTTTGTAGAAAGACTTACAATATTTTTATGCAGCATTCATATTAATAGAAAGATAAAGCCAGAAGACCCATTGTATATCACTTTGTAAAATATTCTTCTATAACTTCTAATTCCAAAACAATTTTATGTCTTTTGGATTTGCATTTCTTATAACATTATAGACACTGTATAGTGGTTTTAGACTTATTTTATTTTTAGGGTTAGAAGTAAAATATATATATATATATTTTTTTTTTACTCAAGTATATATACAATATTGCAATTTAAAATGTTGTGTTCTCCTTTTCACCCAGCAAGTGAAACTCTAGGCATATTTTTCACATCTTGGGAAAAGAGGCTTTCCCCATGACTGCCTTTTTAACTAAACTTGTTTAAAATGTCTTAATCATGCACATACAGTTTGAATATCAAAGGCCAAATCCAACCACTTGCTTATCTCCAGTAGATACAACGTTTTCAGGCTGGTTTATCATTATAATTGTTACTCAAGCTTAAAGGTACACGCTGCATATACCAGAAGGAAAGGTGACATTTTCAAACCACTGTTCTCTGGCTTTCAAATAAGAAAATCTCTGGTAATATAATGACATGCAATCTTCTAATGGAGAGTTACATTTCAGCATGTAAACAAAAGAGGGGGATGTTTGTATACTATTTTTCTCATTAATTGAATAATTTCTCATAGTTTAGTAAAACTTCATATATATTCTTCTTTCATGTTTTAGAATACAACATACCAAATCAGCCGATATAGTCTGCTGTAAATCTGTTTAATCTGTCTGTCTGCTGAAAAAAAATTGCATTCTTAAAAACCAAATGTTTTACTATTTAAATTGCAATCAATATATTCAATATCAGGCTCATGAAAGCATTTTCTGAACTTCTTTAAAAATGAGCTGCAAGCTAAATATAAAAAACTAAAATGCATATATAGGCTGTTTTAAAGTGGTTGTAAAGGCTCAAGGATTTTCACCTTCATGCATGAAGGTAATCTTCTCTGTTCAGCAGTTCCCCCAGCCCCCTCTAATACTTGAGCCCCATGTCAATCCAGCGATGTTCATGAGAGCAATGGCTCTCCCGGTCTACTCCTCCTCATTGACTGAGACAGCAATGGGAGCCAATGTGGGAGCAAACCAGCAGTGGCTCTCCCGGTCTATTCCTCCTCATTGACTGGAAAGCAGCGAAAGCCTTTGGCTCCTGTTACATTCAATCACAGCCATTGATCCAATAAGAAGAGAGAGTGGTGGCGGGGCCAAGCTGCACTCCATGTGTGAATGGACACACAGAGCAGCAGCTTGGGAGGGAGCCTGATTGGGTGCCCCATAGCAAACTGCTTGCTATAGGAGTACTTGGCAGGAGGAAGGGTGCAGGGGCACCGGCAGGGGACCTGAGAAGAGGAGGAATGGGTCTGCTCTGTACATAGCAGGTAAGTACATGTTTGTTATTTTTTTTAAATCGGCCTTTAATATCACTTTAATTGTCAAAGAGCTTGAAGTTCTATGCAAGCAATTTTGTTTTCCAAGTGCCCTTGTCAGACATCACAGTGGGTCCATGCCACTGCAGGTTGGTCAGGAACAGACCCACAACCAGTGAAGGAGCAGCATTACACTGATGGGGTCATTCCTCTGCTCATTGTGCTACCTTGTCATATAGACTACAGCAGAGCCTGATTGGCTTTTAATACCCACTCTCCCCCATCTCATAAAATGTGCGCAAACTTTAAAACCCCGTTAAAGTCTATGGGACTCAAACATTCAAAATCAAAAGTGCTCATTTTAAAGGCTATTATGCAAATTATTGTCCTAAAAAGGGTTTGGGGACCCAGGTCCTGCCCCAGGGGACATGTATCAATGCAAAAAAAAGTTTTAAAAACCGCTGTTTTTCGGGAGCACTGATTTTAATGACGCTTAAAGTGAAAAAAAGTGAAATATTCCTTTAACTATCATGCCTGGGGAGTGTCTATAGTATGCCTGTGAAGTGGCACGTGTTTCCCGTGTTCATAACAGTCCCTGCACAAAATGACATTTCTAATGGAAAAAAAGTAATTTAAAACTGCTTGCGGTTTTAATGTAATGTCTGGTCCTGGCAATATGGATGAAAATCAGTGAGAAAAATGGCATGGGCACCCCCCCTGCCCATTACCAGCCCCTTTGGGTCTTGTACGGATATTAAGGGGAACCCTGTACCCAAATTTTGTTGTTCAGTAGAACCTGTTTGTAATTTTGAACTGGTACATTTTTAAAGTGTAGCTCCACTCAAAAAGTACATTTTTAAGCTTTTTGCAAAACATAGGGAAGGGTTATCAGCCCTGTAATATTTTTTTTGCTGTCTGTGCACCTCTTCAGAAGATTGCGCCTCACTTTCTGTCCCAATAACAAATGTTTTTTGAAAATTTGGGTTTTTTAGTAAAACAAGAATTGGGATAAAGCATCAGTGGAGAGGAGACATGTTTTTTCCCATATCAACTCTTACAGGAAAGAATTTCCCTTCCTAGGGGTAGATTTCATCTCACTTCCTGTTGTCTCCTTCCATTTGCAAGTAGGAGACGTTTGTAAGTTGGATGTTTGAAAGTAGGGGCCTGCCCTATATGCTCTGTAGAAACTTGGGCCTAAGATTTTGGTGTTGCCACAACACTGTAAGCCCTCAAAGTGACTCTTGGTGGGCGCTGGGATGCCCTGCTGTGAACTATTATATCAAGAATTGTAATTACATGCCATTGTTGAACAGTTTTAGAAAAATTGGGCCTTTGGTGGTGGTGGTACTGGTGCCATAACAGTTACTCTTGGTTGGCACTGAAAGGGGCCATGCTGTAAAATATTATATCAAGAATTGTAATTACATGCACCTGTTGAACAGGGGCAGAAAAATTGGGCCTTAGGCACTGGTGCCACAACACTGCAACACCTCAAAGAAACTCTAGTTGGAGAGCAGGAATGAGCCCTGCTGCAAAGTATTGGATCAAAAATTTTAATTACACGCCCCTGTTAAACAGGGGCTGAAAAATTGGGCCTCAGCCACTGGAGCTAGTGCCACAACACTGCAACCCCCCACAGATACTCTAGTTGGAGTGCAGGAATGAGCCCTGCTGCAAATTATTGCATCAAAACTTGCCCAGAACCAAAAATGTTCTTCCAAGCTATCAGCATGATCATTGAGGAGGAAGAGGATAGTCACTCAGCATAACAGGATAGTCACTCAGCATCAGCATAGGCAGCCTTAAAAGGATCTGATATTTAAAAAAAAAAATATTTACATCAGCTTCAGGTGCTTGGTAGCTGGTGGTGATCCAAGACTGATTCATTTTTATGAAGGTCAGTCAATCAACCGAGTCAGTGGACAGGCGCACCCTATGATCAGTTACAAAGCCTCCAGCAGCACTAAATGTGCGTTCCAAAAGAACGCTGGATGTAGGACAGGCCAGTAGCTCAATTGCATACTGTGCAAGCTCTGGCCAGTGATCCATCCTCAAGACGCAGTAACCCAGAGGATTTTCAGTGGGAAAGGTGTCCAAGTTTGATCTTGCCCCTAGGTATTCCTACCCCATGTAAATCAGACGCTGGGGATAGTTGCTGGAACCGATCATACCTTGGGGCTGTGGACTAAAAAATTGTCTGAACAGACACCTTCTCCACCGCTCCTTCTGTGACTGACCGAAGCCTCAGCAACACGTTGTCCAGGACCAGGAATTTGTAACCTCCCAGTCTCTGGGAACGCATTGGACAGACCTTTCTGCAAGGCCTCCCGGAGATGTTTCATCCTCCGCTCTCTCTGTGACAGCAAGATAATGTCCGCAACCTTACCCTTGTAACGTGGATCAAGGAGGGTTGCCAGCCAGTAATGATCCCTCTCCTTGATCCGATGAATATGAGGATCCTTCCGCAAGCTTTGCAGGAACAGGGAGGCCATGCAGCATAAGTTAGCTGAGGCATTCGGTCCAGAGTCCTCTGGGTCACTAAGGATGACATGAGCCACCTCCTCCCAGCCACGTACAAGTCCACAGCTTTCTTGGGACTGTAAATGATCCCTAAAAGACTGCTGCTGATGCTGTGTGCCAGTCTCAACCTCCATGCTGACACAATCCTCCTCCTCCTCTTCCTCCTCCTCTTCCTGTGTGATCGGCGGGCCAGCTCGAACACTGTCTGGATAAAGGGGGCCTTGAAAGTCAAGGAAGTCCTCCTCTTCCTGACTCTGTTCTGCCTCAAGTGCCCTGTCCATTATTCCACCCAGCGTGTGCTCCAACAGGTGGACAAGAGGGACAGTGTCACTGATGCATGCACTGTCACTGCTCACCATCCTCGTGGCCTCCTCAAATGGTGACAGGACAGTGCATGCATCCCTGATCATGGCCCACTGGCGTGGGAAAAAAAACAAGCTCCCCTGACCCTGTCCTTGTGCCGTAGTCACCCAGGTACTCATTGATGGCCCTCTGCTGCATGTGCAGCCACTGCAGCATGGCCAACGCTGAGTTCCACCTGGTGGGCATGTCACAGATTAGGCGGTTCTTGGGCAGGTTCAATTCCTTTTGGAGGTCAGCCAGCTGAGCACTGGCATTATATGACCGGCGGAAATGCACACAGACTTTCCTGGCCTGCCTCAGGACATCCTGTAAGCCCGGGTACCTGCCCAAGAACCGCTGCACCACCAAGTTAAGGACGTGAGCCAGACGGGGCACATGGGTCAGTTGTCCCTGTCGGAGGGCGGAGAGGAGGTTGGTGCCATTGTCACAAACCACCATTCCTGGCTTTAGCTGACGTGATGTCAACCACATCTCAGTCTGTCCCTGCAGAGCTGACAGAATATCTGCCCCAGTGTGGCTCCTGTCCCCCAAACACACCAGCGCATCTCTTTGCCTGCATACTTGCGTAGCCCCTTGAACGCCTAAGGAGCACCGCTGGTTCAGAGGACAAAGCACATGAAGAGGCTATGGAGGAAGAATAAGAGGAGGGGGTGGAGGAGAGAGGTGTGTCAGAATCACCAGTAGTAGCATTTTGGAGGCGTGGTGGCAGAACAACCTCCAACACTACTGCACCTTGTCCTGCATCCTTCCCAGCTACCAGAAGAGTCACCCAATGGGCCATGAAAGATAGGTAACATCCCTGTCTATGCCTGCTGGACCAAGAGTCAGCGGTAATATGCACCTTACCACTGACCGCCCTATCCAGCAAGGCCAAGATATTGCCTTCCACATGCCGGTAGAGAGACGGAATCGCCTTCCACGAGAAAAAGTGGTGTTTGGGAACCTGCCACTGAGGAACCACACATTGTACAAACTCACGGAAGGGGGCAGAGTCTACCAACTGAAAAGGAAGCAGTTGAAGTGCTAGCAATTTAACCAAGCTAGCATTCAACCATTGGCCATGTGGATGGCTGCGAGTGAACTTCTTTTGACGGTGCAGCAGCTGGGCAGGGGTATTTTCCTGGTACAATTGGACGTCGGTGTACCAATAGCAGATTGCCCGCAAGTACTTGGCTGTGACACACCTAATTCTACACCTTCATTCCTCTCAGTGCAGGTTTCAGAGAGGACTGAAGGTATAGTGGGTATAGTGAGGAGCAAGGAGAGGTCTGCTTTGTTCTTTGGAATGGGTCTTTTAGGTACGCTTGCCAACGAACTGCATGGCAGGTCGACATATGTCTGGTCAAGCATGGCTCAAGTGGCTGATGTTTTGGCCACGCGAGATACGCTTGAGACATATGTTGCAAATAGCTGCAGTGCGATCTGATGCACTCATCTCAAAAAAAGGCCCACACCAAACAACTTTTGGAATAACGCGCAGAGGCAGCGCCCTGCACATGCGGAGCTCTTGCTGTGTGATGCAGTCGGTGTGCTGCCCTTAAGCTGGCCCCTGGAGGGCATCCTGCCTCATTGGAGATGTGCCTCCTCCTCCTCTCTCCTATCAGGCACCCACGTGGAGTCAGTGACCTCATCATCCCCTCCCTCTTTATCAATGGAGCAAACCTGGCAGTATGCTGCAGCTGGGTGAACATGACTGCCAGATTGCCGTCCTTCTTGGACATCCCCTCTCTCTGGGCTCACGTTACTGCCTTCCTCTAGCTGGGAATCATCATCAGAGCCTTAAAAACACTGGGCATCCTCATGGAGCATGTACCCAACACTGTGCTCAAACAGTTCGGGGGACTCCTCAGGAGGACACGGTTGGGCTAGGGAAGGAGTGACTGATGTCATTGCGCCGAGGGAAGAGGCCGCGTTGGCAGCTGTTTTGTCAGTATCCTGAGCCTGGGTGAGAGAGGATGAGGAGGATGAGGACGGCTTGGTCATCCACTCTACCAAGTCTTCTGCAACATGTCCAGCTGCCAAAAATAAGGACAAGCGTGTCTAATGGCCACATGCTGATGAGGATGCACTGTGTCCATGACCAGCACTGTTGCCTCTAGACACAGAGGCTGCTCGCCCTCTTTTCTTGACTTGTGACTGTCTGCCTCTCCTTGTTAGCCTTCCAGACATACTAATGGCCTACAGGGAGATGTAGCTGCACAAAGCTGGGACTTATATACTGATATACTGCAGCTAGCAGAATCAACTGCCTGCCTGTAGTATTATTAGTATGAGAACACCAGCAATTGGGGTAGCTTTAAGTGCACACTCTGCAGATGACACAGTACACGGACTGTAATTATTGCAGTTGCTGCCTGCATTGCTGCCTGCAGTATAGGATCAGCAGAACACCAGCAATTGCGGTAGTTTTAGGTGCACACTGTGCAGATGGCACAATACACCGACTCTAATTGCTACAGCTGCCTGTGGATAAGATCAGCAGAATACCAGCAAATGGAGTAGCTTTAGGCGTACACTGTGCAGATGGCACAAAACACCGACTGTAACTGCTACAGCTGCCTGTGGATAGGATCAGCAGAATACCAGGAATTGGGGCAGCTTTAGGTGTACACTGTGCAGGAGGCACAATACACCGACTGTAATTGCTACAGCTGCCTGTGGTATAGGATCAGCAGAACACCAGCAATTGGGGTAGCTTTAGGTGTACACTGTGTAGGTGGCACAATACACCGACTGTAATTGCTACAGCTGCCTGTGGTATAAGATCAGCAGAACACCAGCAATTGGGGTAGCTTTAGGTGTACACTGTGCAAGTGGCACAATACACTGGCTGTAATTGCTGCAGCAGCTACCTGCCTGTGGTATAGGATCAGCAGAACACCAGCAATTGGGGTAGCTTTAGGTGTACACTGTGCAGGTGGCATAATACTCTGACTGTAATTGCAACAGCTTCAAATGAAATTCAATCACACTGTCTTTCTGTCTATCTCTCTCCGCAGCCGCAACACACTACACAAGGCTGCCGCGCAGGCGGCCTTATATAGTGTGAGGCGTGTACTAAACCCCCTGAGCCATAATTGGCCAAATCCACCCTGTCTTTGGCCAATTACTTCTCTCTGTTTTTTCCGCACTGTGATTGGCCAAAGCATGTGGGTCATAGTGCATGCTTGGCAATTATCAGCCAGCAATGCACTGCGATGTCGCAGTGAATTATGGGCCAAGATGTGCCCCTCGAATTTGGCGCAGACGGCCCATAATGTTCAGAATTCGCCGAACGGGCGAACAGACGATGTTTGAGTCGAACATGGGTTTGACTCAAACACAAAGCTCATCCCTAGTCTCAGTTGTGACCACTCTGGAGCAGCAATTTGGGGTGCGATGGGCTAAAGACCAATTGAGAAAGCGCTGGTCCGACCTTAAAATGAGGGAGCCGGATCAGTATCGAAGAATCAAGAAGGTGCTTAAAAAAAGTAAGTACTTGTCATATGTTCTTATTCTGATACTTGACTTGCATGCTGATCCATCTGCTTTATGTTTATACTGTTGTACGATCATTCGTAAATATTGTTTATCTGCAAATACATACCATGTTTGTAAATATTGTTTGTTTGCCAATAAATAAGATGTATTTAGCTGGTACAGGGTTATACCTACATTTTGGTCTTGATAATTTGTCTTATTAAAAGAAGTTTAGGATATTGTTGTGGATATGTGTTTGAAACTAGAATGATTTGAAAAATGTATTCAGTGTAATGTAAGGAGAGGACACAACAGCTGTTGTCTCCATCTGTGAAACTTGGCCAAAAAAGGTAAGTATTGCAGTTTTGTTAAAAGGGAATTTGAATCATGTCTTCAACTTGGATCTTTTCCCAAATAAACATTGTTCTTTGTTTTATAGTTTTAAAATTTTAAAAGTAAAATCTGCCATCAGGGGATCTCAATGTACGTGTTTTGTGTTTGCAACCCCTTCCTCATAATGCTAGTAGGTGAGAGGAAGGGATTGCACCCACAAAACACGTCCATTGATCCCCCATGATGGGCCACATTTTGACATTACCCATTTGGACTCCCAATTTGTGTGCATCTTCAAAATTTGGCTTTTACATGGGTGGCATCACCTGCAAGTTTTACATGTTGAACTTTGTGAGTTCCAGAGTTGGGTATGTTAGTTTTTTTTTTTTTTTAAAACCCTGCTTTAAAATACAAGTTTTTAAAAAAATAATGCAGAAAATACCAAAAGAAAATCAAAAAATATTGTGCCAAAAACAAATATATATTGAGTAAAAAATATAAAACACCAAAAAAATTAAAAATAAAAGTGTTGAATGACGTTTTTAAAAAACGCACATGTTTGAATGTGCACACAGTAAACATTTTAAATGACAACAATGTGCGTGGCATCTTCTTTCAACACTCAATACCAGTTTTGCAATTAATTTTGTGTTTACAGTGACAAAGGGGCTTATTTACGGGAAATCCACATGACACTACAAGTGCACTAGGAGAACCTAGGAGACAGCCAAAAAGAAAAACAAACAAGAATAAAAACTAGATTTTATCATAAAAAGGATGTTTTATTAATTGAAAGGTTAAATATATTCTGGCATTACAATGGCCCCCCTACCATTAAAATAATTGACATATCTGTCCCGCACTTGACGGGCGGTTTGGGTGGCCAAGCCAGTACGGCCAGTATGCAGGCCTGTGAGTACAGATTCTGCCTTAGGCCCAACTGAAGTAATATATGTTTAAGAATGGTTTCTTAAAAAATTATGGAGTGTGCAACAGCACATGATTATATGATTGTTTTTATAGTCCACCATATTGATGGCTGAGAGAAACAAACTGAACCGGCAAGCCATAATCCCGAAGGTATTCTCTACAACTCTTCTCGCTCTGGCCAGCTGGTAGTTAAAAACCCTCCTCTCCGGGGTGAGGGTCCTTTGGGGGAATGGCCTCATCAGGTGCTCGCCCAGACCGAAGGCTTCATCGGCGATGAATACAAATGGGATTCCCTCAACGTTCTCAGCATCAGGTGGCAATCCCAGGCCACCAGTCTGGGATTGCAAAACCAGATACAAACCCACAAGCACAAACTGAACTGCAGAAAACAATCGAAATAAGCTGAAGTCTGAAAAGCGTGAATCGTCTCTAACCAAACTTCTACTAACACGAGATAAACAGGAGATTAGCAGAAGGAGCCTAAAAGGGTGGCATACTGGGGCTTGAGCTTCCTTTTTTTAGTCCCATCGTACGTGCTGTACGTCACCGTGTTCGAAACCGGCGGACTTTTGGAGTGGGCAAGTCCGTTCGTTTGAAAGTCTGGCGGACTTCCGTTGCAAAGTCCGTCAGAAAGACTGTCGGACCTAATCCGTCAAAGTCCAATCGTGTGTACGCGGCATTAGAAAGAAATTTTTTTTAGAACTTCCAGACGTTCTTCCCTGTGCTGCCTTCAGCAGTTATATTGGCTAAGCAACTGTATCAAAGAGGACAAGGAGGCACGCTTTACATCTGGAGGAAAAGAGATTTAACCTCCAAATATCAAAAATCTTCTTTACAGTGAGGCCGCGTACACATGCGCGGACTGTTGGCCCAACTTTGTCCGTCCAACAGTTTGAGCGAACAGTCCGCTCAAACTTAGCATGGACGGACATGGCCACACACGACGGACGAACAGTTTGCTGAAACCGTGCGCGATGACGTGAACGGCACGTACGACGGGACGAAAAATACGACGTCCTATACACTGCAATGCAACCTTCCGACGTGGAAATCCTTTCTGAGCATGCGCGAGACTTAGTTGGCCGAACAAGCCTACACACGAGCGAACAGTCCGCTGAAACCTTGTTTCAGCGGACAGTTTTTCGGAATTTCCGTAAGACCTTGTTCGGCCAACTGTCCGCTGAAACTGTCCGCTGAAGCCCCACACACGAGCGGACTGTCCGCCCAAACACTGTTCAGCGGACAAGGTTGGGCGAACAGTCCGCGCGTGTGTACGCGGCCTAAGAGCTTTGAAAATGTGGAATCAACTCCCTCAAGAGTTGGTTCTGGCCTTGATTCTTTCTTAATTGCACAAAATATAACTGGATACTAAAATGTGTAGATAAGGTTGAACCAGGGAATATTCAATTGCCTCTTGGGGGATCAAAAAGTATATTTTTCCCCCACTGGAGCAATATGGATCTTGCTTTATTGTTTTTATTTGTCATCCTCGGGATCAACTGTGGGTATAAGATTGTATATATGAAGGTTTTTGATTTGCATGTGTTATCATCATAATTTCATTCTCGGTGGGTTGAACTGGATGGGCTTGTGTTGTTTTTTCAACAAGACTAACTATGTATCGGTGATGGGGGCACTTTAAAAGGAAAAAAAAAAAATGTATTGTTTCTTTTTTTTCATTATTTTTACACTTATCCTTTAAAAAAATGTTGATAACTTTTATTCCTATTACAAGGAATGTAAATATCCCTTGTAATAGGAATAGGGCATGCCAGGTCCGGTTTATGGAGAGATGTGGTGTCTATAAGACCCCACATCTCTCCTCTAGGCAGGAAAGACGTAGATAAAAAAAAATGACCTCGGCCTTTCCAGCCAAGTACACGGCAGTATTTACAACTGCCAGGCCAGAAGTGAAGATCATAGAGACTGCAGAGGATTTATGGTTTACCGGTATTCTCTATGGTAAACTTCCGGTGCCGACAGATTCTTTCTCCGGCTCGCCAATCTCACGGGCGAGCTGGTAGAAGCACCAGAGGGCAGCGGGAGGGTGGGACGTCCCCTCCCGCTGCCTGTAAGAGCGATCAAGTGGCTGAACTGCTGCTATGATTGTTCCTACGATGCAGGGAATCGCCGATTGAAAAAGAAGAAATGCAGTTACAGGCATCATTCAGATATCCCCTCTCAAAGTCCAGGACATCATAGGACGTCCTTGGGCGTGAAGTGGTTAATGGCTAGGTTACCACCTTGTGGTCATTGTTTTAATTGCATGTTATTTCTGTAATTCCTCCCATTTTGCATGATGTCATTTTCTCCTTCCTCATTTGTGAGCTCTTGCATTGAGACATACGTTGAGGTTAGCAAAGAAAATATACATTTTGACATTTTAATATCAACACCTACCATAACACACAATTTGACTCAACCTTTTGTATGCAATAAAGATATTCATGTTTAGTTAGTTCAGCTAAACTCACCAAACACAAGTTGATGAAGATTGACTGCAGTGATTGTCTCTGCATTTAGACCAAGTATAGAATTCTCAGGAAGAGATGTCATTATTACAACAATTGGAGTCAGAATATTCCTCATAGCAGAGAATGTGCCCGTATTATCTGAGGGCAAACCTGGAGTTTTGACAGTGATGCACTTGTTCAAAGCTTCTGTGAATCCAGAGAGCAGGGCTGGGCAGGGGTCAAAGCTAACTATGGAAGCACAGATACACAGCGCATGCATGTGGAATCCTGTGCCAACAAGCAGCAAGTCCAGGGATGCAAACTGACTGTGCCAGCAAGGATCTGCTTCCATGTTTAGTGTGCTCAGGATGAAAAAAGGAAACAATGAACTTCCCAGAAAACCCCTTTGAAAGAAATGGACAGTTTACACCTATGCATTAAAGGAATGCACGCATCAGAGATACGCATAGTGCACATGTTCAAGAATTATGGTAGCATTCATTTTGAAAGGCAATGCACATGTGCACAGTGCAACGCATGGGAACATGCCATAGTGCATTACATCAAACATTTTGCTGCATTCATTTACATCAAATGTTTTGGTGCATTAATGCAAAATAAATTAATGCATAACATATGGCTTGTTGGCGCATTAGCTGCTTCAAAGACCACCTGCTAGTTAGGGGCAACAGTGTGTCACTCCTGTGACCGCTGTGTCCACCGGACAGAGCAGATTACAGTTACCGGTAATGGAGTACTGGTTATCAGGTGATGCCAAATTATGACCAATTATAGCTATCACATTATAACAATGTAAACAAAACCTGTCATGAATGGATTTCCATTCATGTACAGCTTGCTTACGGTTGTGATTAGCCGAAAGCAATCACATGGAACCTTTGTACCTGTAGCATGTTATTAGCTGTAGCTAATCACAGTTCACAACCATAAGCAAGCTCTTTGTGAATGTTAACCCATAACAGATAAAACTATAAACAGCGGTCATCACTGTATAAGCAAAACCAACCTGAAAAAAAAAAAATCCCTGATCACCACCATTCCCCCCCCCCAGAGTATTACAGTGACACTGAACTACACTGATGTCAGGATGAACAATTTTTTTTTTGTCAATATCCCTGATCAATGGTGACAGTATGTAAAAAAGAATAGTAAAAAAAAATTGCATTTCTTAATTTTCCCCAAAAATTGCTGCAGAAAAATTACAATTTCAAAAAACTTGTCATGCCTCTTACTAAATAATATCTACTTTACAAATAGGGGTCGTTTGGATGGTATTTGTACTGTCCTGGCCTTTTAAGGGCCTCAAGAAATGAGATAGGCCATCAGTACAGTTGACGGGATTGATCAATTTTCAAATATATATATATGCCATTGTGTATAGACACTATACCTTCCACACAAACCAATTAATATACACTTATTGGAGTTTTATTTTACCAAAGACATGTATCTAAACCTCTTGCAGGCTGGCTCACGCCGATATATGTTGGCAGAATGCCACTGCTGGGCAAAACAAAGTATGGGTATGTTCCCTTTAGGAGCCAACGTAGGCGCACGCGCGTCTGCAGCACGGCAGGGGACCCGATGCGATTGGCTGGTGGCGCGATCGTGTGTGGCCAGCAGCAATTGTGGGCACGAGAGCCAACATGGGGATTTGTGTGTGTAGACACACAAATCCCTGTTCTGTTAGAAGAGAGGAGACATATTGTTTGTTCTTACTAAGTCTTCCCTAGTCAGTCCTATCCCAATACAGTTAGAAACACATCTATGGAATGCACATTTAATCCCTTAATCGCCCCTAGTGGTAATCCCTTCCCTACCAGTGACATTTACACAGTAATCAGTGCATTTTTATAGCTCTGATCTCTGTATAAATGTCAGTGGTCCCAAAAATGTATCAAATGTGTCCAATCTGTTTGCCAGAATGTCACAGTACCCCTTAAAAATTGCAGGTCACAGCCAGATGACAGTCATTACTAGTAAAAAAAATAATAATAAAAATGCCATAAATCTTTCCTATAGTTTGTAGACGCTATAACATTTGCGCAAACCAATCAATATACGCTTATTGCGATTTTTTTTCTTTTTTACCAAAAATATGTAGAAGAATATCGATTGGCCTAAACTGATGAAGAAATTTGTTTTTTAAAAACAATTTTGGGGATATTTATTATAGCGAAAAAGTAAAAAATATTGGGTTTTTTTTCCAAATTTTTTTTGTTTATATTGCAAAAAATTAAAAAAGTGATAAAATACCACCAAAAGAAAGTTCTATTTGTGGGGAAAAAAAGGACGTAAATTTTGTTTGGGTAAAGCATTGTATGACCGCGCAATTGTCAGTTAAAGCGATGCAGTGCCAAATTGTAAAAAGTGCTCTGGTCAGGAAGGGGGCAAAATCTTCCGGGGCTAAAGTGGTTAAAGGACTAAAGGCGAACATTTTAGTTTTTTTTAGTTTTGGATAGAGTACGTAGGGATTGGATCGCTTTTTATTGATGTCTGTACCCCTATTAGGTAGATTTACCCTCTATATTTATCCTGTTTACCATTATTATTGAATATGAAAGTAAAATAAAATCCCAAACTTTGTGTTGTCTCCAGAAAAGGAGTAGGAGGAGATATCTTCCAATAGGGACACTTGTTCCAGTGACCTGGGGGGGGGGGGGGCTGGGAATTCCCTTAATTTGCAGGGATTTTCTCTCACTTCCTGTTTGGCTATGGGACTGAAAGTGAATGGAAATCTCCACAATGAGACACAGATGGCAACAATAAATCTTACTGGGGTTATAACCCTCCCTTACTCTATCAAAATGAAAAAATGTCCTGATAGTTATACTTTAATATTACTTCCTGCTTTCCTGCTTTCTGTTTTGGTTATGGGGCAGAAAGTGCAACTAAATCACCCCAGTAGGTGGCAAAAAAACTGACATGGGTTATAACCCCTCAGTTTTTCTAATATATAAAAAAAAAAAAAGATTTCCTTAAAGCAGAAGGAAAACCTCCTATCCTTTACAGCCAAAGCAAACTGCCAAGGTAATCTCTATTAGATCTGCAGTTGCCATGGTGCTGCATACATGATCAGTTATAATGCCGGCCATTTGATGGCTTGACAGTTCAGTTAAGATCACAAACAACTGTGACAGTTACTATTGACAGCATGACTTGAATGTAACTGCTTGAAGAAACATTTACATCAGTGGGGTTTAAGTTTGACTTTACCTGTTTTAGAGAACACATATCTTTTACCAATTTTGCTCCTGTAATGTTTTCTTATTTAGCACCCAAGCTAAGTATGCAGCCTTGGTGTTCATATAGCATACTACATTTCTCATTTATATCAATTTAATGCCATAATGTTTAAGTAATAAACTCATAAATATAAGATGAATAAGTAGCAGTGATAATATAAGAGAGATTACTACTGATTGAAGAAAAGTCTGACTTCTTCTATCTCGTGTGTTGGCAAAGCACTGCATAGGCTCTTAGATATAATTATTAGTCTCCAGGGTCATGTCTGTGAGTTGTTTCATTGCTAGAAAAGCAATCTTAATGTTCCAGGCCAGACATGAGGATATAATTAGTGCACACGGCTATAGAATCCATTAATCCTCACACAGACAGCTTATGATGTATAAATACCCCACCCGCTGTAGGCCCTTCAGGGTTGCTTCATAGGTGTTAATCACTGTTGTTTTTGTTTTAATGAGGTGTTTGTTGTGGCAGCTTAGCTAATGTGACTTGAACTTTTCATTTGCCCCATAAGTATCAGTATATTTTGTGAACTGACTTACTGTTTTCTCCTCACAAGTACTGCCTGCCCCTGCTAACATGGCTAATCATACAACGTGATGCATATCATCACAGACGTATCATCACAGACATATCATCACAGACGTATCATCACAGACGTATCATCACAAACGTATCATCACAGACGTATCATCACAAACGTATCATCCCGGATGTACCATCACAGACGCATCACCACCAATGTATCACCATGGATGTATCATCACAGACATATCATCACAGATGCATCATCACCAGCATATCATCATGGACGTATCACCACAGATGTATCATCACAGACGTATCATCACAGACATATCACAGACGTATCATCACAGACAAATCATCACATACATATCACAGACGTATCATCACAGACAAATCATCACAGACATATCACAGACGTATCATCACAGACAAATCATCACAGACATATCCTGGATGTACCATCACAGACAAATCATCACCAACGTATCATCACGGACATATCATCACAAACGTATCATCCTCAACGTATCATCACCAACGTATCATCACCAACGTATCATCACATATGAATCATCACCAACATATCACAGACGTAGCATCACCAACGTGTCATCACAGACGTATCATCACCAGCGTATCATCACAGACGTATCATCTCGGACGTATCATCTCGGACGTATCATCACAGATGTATCATCACAGACGTATCATCACAGACGTATCATCACAGACATATCATCACAGACATATCATCACAGACGTATCATCACAGACATATCATCACAGACATATCATCACAGACGTATCATCACAGACATATCATCCCGGACGTACCATCAAAGACGCATCACCACCAATGTATCACCACGGATGTATCATCACAGACATATCATCCCGGACGTACCATCACCAATGTATCATCACCAACGTATCATCACCGACGTATCATCACAGACATATCATCATCAACGTATCATCACAGGCATATCATCACAGGTGTATCATCCCAGGCGTATCATCACAGACATATCATCAGAGACGTATCATCACAGGCGTATCATCACAGACGTATCATCACAGGCATATCATCACAGACGCATTATACTGGATGTATCATCCCGGACGTATCTCCCGGACGTATCATCACAGACGTTTTCATTTGTCTGTCAAAAACAACAATATCGTTTGAAGGTCTAGTAGGCATACATTATAACTTGCTTTAAAGTTGCACTCTGGTTAGATTAAAGTTAAAAATCATAAAACTAAGACAAGCTATAGATTATAAAATATTCTTTCCTTCCACCACAGGTTGATTGAGTTGATTCACTGTTGATGGGGAATACCTCATGCAACACTATTGTGTTCTGCTGGTGGGTAGCCTTCCTTGTCGGCAGAACACATTGAGCACTGCTAGCAGCAATAGCTGCTGACAGTGACCGACTTGTTGTACTGAAGTTGATTGATGGATTGACTTCAGTACAACCAGCTTACTCATAGATCAAATGTAGGCCACTCCCTGCTGAACCGGCCAAGATTGGATTAATCTATCACTGGCTTAATTCATGTAGGTTTGGGTTCACAAAGAAAATAGTTGTGTATTTTTAAAAGCATCAAGTGAAAGTACTTGCTACTGATTTGATATCATTATCTTGCATTCCCATTTACAACAGAAAAATGTAAAATAATGCATTTGGGTGTCAAAAATATGAATGCAATCTATACACTGGGGGGAATCTAGGATGGAAAAGGACCTGGGGGTACTAGTAGATGATAGGCTCAGTAATGGCATGCAATGCCAAGCTGCTGCTAACAAAGCAAACAGAATATTGGTGTGCATTAAAAAGGGGATCAACTCCAGAGATAAAACGATAATTCTCCCGCTCTACAAGACTCTGGTCACCAGTCCTCAGGAAGGATGTACTGGAAATGGAGCGAGTACATAGAAGGGCAACAAAGCTAATAAAGGGTCTGGAGGATATTAGTTATGAGGAAAGGTTGCGAGCACTGAACTTATTCTCATTGGAGAAGAGACGCTTGCGAGGGATATGATTTCAATATACAAATACCATACTGGTGACCTCACAATAGGGATGAAACTTTTCCGCAGAAGGGAGTTTACCAAGACTCATGGCCCCTCAAAATTTGAAGAAAAGAGGTTTAACCTCTTAAACTACATTGAGGATTCTTAACTGTAAGAGCGGCAAGGATGTGGAATTCCCTTCCACAGGCGGTGGTCTCAGAGGGGAGCATTGATAGTTTCAAGAAACTATTAGTTAAGCACCTAAACGACCGCAACATACAGGGATATACAATGTAATACTGACATATAATCACACACATGGGTTGGACTTGATGGACTTGTGTCTTTTTTCAACCTTACCTACTATATAACTATGTAACAGAGCTCAGACTTGTTGCACAAGGAGCCAATCAGCTTATGAGAAGAAAGCAGAGTGACACAAAGATTAGCTTGTTCGTCTGTTGCTTTTCCTTCACTGTTCAATCATAAGTTGGGGGAAGGACAAGAAATAATTTTATTATTTAAGGCAGACCTTCATCCAATATCACAACTTTTTATAACTGGCTCCTCCCACTTTATATAACTCCTTGTTTTGACCTTTTTTAGTGCTGCAGTATAGCACTTCCTAGGCAACAATGACATAGCATTTTCCTGCTGCCACCTGGGATGTACATGTCGCACATTCCAGGAGGCAGTTTTACTGACAAGTGCATATGTGCCATAGGGTTTTGCATGTGCACAGATGTGCTGCAAGTCTTCAGGATCCAGTTGAGCCCTGTGGCACAATTGTGCATGCATGGGAGTTTCCCGCTCATGTGTGAAGATACCACAGGTATCCAGGTCCCAGTTACTAGTAAGCATGTGTGGGACACCTCCACACATGCGCAGATGTGCATTGGGTTTTAGCCGGGTTCTGAAGAGCTGGCAGAGCTCTTCAGCACATCTGAGCATCCACAAGATATTTAACTACTTGCCAGCTAGCCACCGTCATTGTACTGCGGCAGGTCGGCTCGGTCCCACGAATCACTGTCATTGTATGTTGGCTCTGGAATTCTAGTTTCTGGGAGTGCATGTGCCCACAAGCCAGCGAAGGGAGCCAATCAGCGGATGGGGTGAACTCGATGACTGCCAGCCACCCGCAATCGTTCCCCACAGTGACAGAATAGGGATCTGCCTGTGTTAAGAAGGCAAATCTCCGTTCTGTCAGGGAAGATCACACAAATCCTGTCTTTCTGCTATGCAGGAAGACAGATCTGTGTGTTTCCCCAGGCAGCCCACCCCCCATACAGTTAGAACACACCTGCAGGGAACACATTTAACCCACTGATCACCCCTGCTGAAAACCCCTTCCCTGCCAGTGTCATTAGTACAATAACATTGCATATTTTTAGCACTGATTACAGTAATAATGTCACTAGTTATCAAAAAAACTGTGAGTTAGGTGTCCGATCTGTCCGCCGCAATGTCGCAGTCCCGCTAAAAATCGCAGATCACCGCCATTACTAGTAAAAAAGAATAACAATAATAAAAATGATATAAATCTATTTCCTATTTTGTAGACGCAATAACCTTTGCGCAAACCAATCAATATACACATATTGCGATTTATTATTTTTTTACCAAAAATATGTAGAAGAATATATATCACGCTTAAACTGAGAAATTATTTTTTATATATTTTTTTTTAAGTAAGTCTCAAGACTGGCTGTGCTGGCCAGCAGAGCTGTGTATATCTCAGGAATGAATAAACATAACGCAAATGTTATTGCAGGTAGACATTTTTATATGTGTAATAAATCTGAATATTTAACTGTTTGCAAGGGGTTGAGCTTTATTCGTTTTTACAGATGACTACAATTTAGTTATGTAAAGGACCAAAGGAATGAATAGGGAGATAGAACACTAAAAACATTTTTAGAGCAAACTCTGTGTCGCGCTGGGCAGGGCTACAAAGTGAATAATGCTGGAATGGGGAGGAAGTATTTTACACTGCAGGCTGTACAAAGTAATAACATGCAGCTACGTTGATCATGCAAGTGAACAGGGAGTGATTGCAAAGAGGCTTCAATCAGATTAGCAGCACCAAAATGATAAAAAGGATAAAAAATGGGGAAAACTTTTTTTAATATATAAAAATGCTCCTAAGATAAGAATACTTTTGTTATCCTGAGTATGTTCAGTCTCATAAAAGCTTGTAAGATGCCTCTTCTCACATTCAGTTAATACAGTTTTCTCAGAGGTCTACACTTTCTCCAGTTTTCTTCAGTTTTTATGAACAGCTGCCTAAAACTAAACTGTATATTCCATATAGGGTCCTACTAATGATTTGCGCTGCCCTTGGCTTATTAAGTCTAAATATACTAAATATATAACTACATAGTATATTTCATCCTTCCTATGATGGATATAAAGGAATGAGAAAGCACCCTAGGAAATTTTAATCATCGATATGATACCAGGTCATCTTGTGTGTTTTGTTTGGACAACTGAGTGTGAAACTTCTTGGATAGAATGTACTCAATGTAGTAAAAGCCAAAGATTATATGAGCTTGCTTCTTCTTATTGTGGGGAGCAGTAAGTCTGCCCTGTATTTTTTACATCTATTCTGCTGGGGATCTGAGTGCATGTGACAAAAGATGCTGGAGAGTTGGACTCTGGGAAGTGTAACTCCTCACTTAAAGTGGTTATAAACCCTTACAAACCACTTTGACCTACAGGTAAGCCTAGATTCAGGCTTACCTGTAGGTCCAAGAAATATCTCCTAAACCTACACAGTTTAGGAGATATTTGCCAAAAGACAGGCACCGTTGTCTACGGCGCATGCGCCATAGACAGCGGCACGCAGGCTCGCTGTTAACGGCGATATGCTGCGAGTGGCGGCTCCCATGCGCATGCGCGGGAGTGACGTCATCGCGGCTTCGTCAAGTGACAGCGCCGGAGCAGCGAGACCCACTAAGAAGATGGAGGCTTCGTACACAAGGGGACAGCGGTGACTTTGCTGGCTCCTGTGTCAGGTAAGTGACACATATTGGACTACTATGTGATGCATAGTAGTCCATTATGCTTTACCTTTGCAGGGAATCAAAGAGGAAGTAAACCCTGATGGGTTTACTTCCTCTTTAATGTAACTCGAGTGGCCACAAGCCTTTGTGCTTAACTGACACCAAATATTTTGTGTTTCAAAGAGGGACTACTAGCCAGGAAACATAAAAAAGATGATGCTCTTTAAAACGCCCATGCAGGGTAGACTTTTAATTAACAAGACGGGTGAAAGAATTTTCCAAGTTTTTTGGTTTGAGCTAGGCTTCAGAAACGCAGCAGGAATTCCAAAAACGTCAAACCCTATTAAAATCAATAAAGCACCATACACATTATCAGATTTTCTGCTGAGTTTTTCCTTCAGATTTACCAAAACCATATAATATGAGGTCAAACCTTAGGAGTTTCAATGTGAATGCAATCAGGCAGGCCCTTGCACTACATGGTTTTGGTAGATCTGATAGTGTGTATGGGGCTTAAGAGATGAAAGAAAACATTTTTCTGACCATTTTTGAATCTTTTCTAAATCTCTGGCTAATAAACATTCTTTAATAATGCAATTAAGTGGAGATAGGGTCTTTTAAGTGGGCTTAAAGGACAACATTGTAAAAACACAAAGCATTTAAATAACATGCATGTGGGATGCCTTAATATAGAATAGAGTGTTGTTAGAGAACTCTACGATATAGTCTTTCAACGTGACAGTACATTAATTTTTTTTTTGAAAAAACAGGGCTGGGTTCCCCATAAAATTCCCGCCTAGAGCCTTAACCAGGCTTGGGTGGCCAGAAAATGGAGGGCAGGGAACTTGCTGTCCCTTCTATCTGCAGCAGACCAAGTCACATGCCTTTCAACATTGGGGTGCCTTGCAAGGGAGGGCAGAATATCCACGCCCTTATAAGGTGCCTTGTTTTAATGTTTTGGGACAAGGGGCTCTTCACCAATTCTATGCCACATAAGTGAGATGTGGGTATTTTGAGGGATTTGTAGCAGAATCTGGTAGCCCCCTTTATAATAAGAAAGCTCCCAAATATCCAATGAAAAAAAAGCTACTAATTACCCCAATGCAATTCAACGTCAATTGTGTCCTCTAGTTATATACTGTAAGTCCATCGCCAAACACGTCCAGTAATGCAAATGCTGATCAATCACAACTGCCTGACACCTGCAGATGTGCTCTTGAGTTACTCCTGCTACTAAATGAAAGATGCCTTAAGCTGCAATAATGCAAACTCAAAACCATGGATCCCAGGTGATATCATTGATCAAATATGGCCAATATTATTACGGGGGTTCCCCAGCTGTTAGTTTACTTTACAGAAGGTGTGAATATGGGTGGGTAAATAACTTCAATAGTTTGGTGAGTCTAATGCCCCATACACACGGTAGGATATTCCGACCACAAAATCTGTTGGAAATCTGTTGGAATTTTTCAGACGGATTTTGGCCGAAACTTGTGTTGCATACACACGGTCGCACAAAGTTGTCGCAAAATCCAATCATTCGGAATGAGGTGATGTACAAAACGTACAAGAGGCCAGTAGCCAAATGATTTTGTCTCCAATTTTTTTCTGAGCATGTGTGGCACTTTGTGTGTCAGAATTCTCTACACACGATCGGAAAAAGTCAGATTGGATTTTGTTGTGGGGAAATTTTAGATCCAGCTCTCAAACGTTTTCCGTCACAAATTCCGACAGAAAAAGTCCAATAGAGCCCCCACACGATCGGATTTTCCGACAACATAATCCGATCTGACTTTTTCTGTCGGAATTCCCGAATGTGTATATGGGGCATAAGAATGGCTAATTGGCTGGAGTCTCCTCATACCCAGGTCCAACCTGAAACCAAATCTTTTCCATAAAAGTAGGTAGGAAAACAATAAAAGTGACCTTACAGTGGCGGAATTATCAGGGTCGTAACAGTCGCAAGTGCGACTGGGCCCTGTAATTCTCTGCCACTTCAGGGGGCCCACCGGCAGCCCGCCCGCCGCCCTCCGCCCGCCGCCCGAGGGGCCCACCTGACTGTCCGGCCGGGGGTGTGCGTGTGCTGTTATTCATTTTCGCTTGTCATGCCGTGGTGAGGGGGGGGGGGCTTCCTTCACCAGCGTGAGAGAAAGCGTGAGAGAATTGCTCGTTTGGCTCCGCCCCCGCCTATCCAGAGCGACTGAAAGGGAACAGCCAATTCAGTGAAGGCGGGGGAGGAGCTCTCTGAAGCAAGGCTTTCTTGTAGGAACGGAGGCACGCTTCATGCAGGACTTGATCACTTGATCAGCATCACTCTGCAGGATTCTGAGGAGGGGGAATCGATCATCATCGATTGATTGGCGGTAAGTCGCCATCCCCCCTCCAGATTGTGCCAGCCTGCCACCCCCCTCCAGTGCCACCACCTGCCCTCCAGTGCCACCAGCCCACCATCGCCCCTCCAGACTGTGCCACCCCCTGCCCTCCAGTGCCAGCAGCCCACCACCCCCCCTCCAGTGCCACCACCACCCCCCCCCAGACTGTTCCACCCCCTGCCCTCCAGTGCCAGCAGCCCACCACCCCCCCTCCAGTGCCACCACCACCCCCCCCCAGACTGTTCCACCCCATCCCCCCCAGACTGTTCCACCCCATCCCCCCCAGACTGTTCCACCCCATCCCCCTCCAGACTGTTCCACCCCATCCCCCCCCCCCAGACTGTTCCACCCCATTTCCCTCCAGACTGTTCCACCCCACCCCCCCCCCAAACTGTTCCACCCCACCCCCCCCCAGACTGTTCCACCCCATCCCCCCCAGGCTGTTCCACCCCATCCCCCCCCCCCCAGACTGTTCCACCCCATTTCCCTCCAGACTGTTCCACCCCATCCACCCCCCCAAACTGTTCCACCCCACCCCCCCCAGACTGTTCCACCCCATCCCCCCCAGGCTGTTCCACCCCATCCCCCCCCGACTGTTCCACCCCATCCCCCCCGACTGTTCCACCCCATCCCCCTCCAGACTGTTCCACCCCATCCCCCTCCAGACTGTGCCACCACCACCCCTCCAGTTCCATCACCCCCTCTCCAGTGCCACCAGCCCACCACCCCCTCTCCAGTGCCACCACCACCCCTCCAGACTGTGCCACCCGACCTCCAGTGCCATCACCACCCCTCCAGACTGTTCCACCACCCCCCTCCGGACTGTTCCACCACTTCCACTCCAGACTGCCACCACCGCCCCTCCAGTGCCACCCCTCCCTCCAATGCCACCACCACCCCTCCAGTGCCACCATAGTGCCACCATAGTGCCACCAGCCCACCACCCCCCTCCAGTGCCACCACCACCCCTCCAGACTGTGCCACCCCCTGTCCTCCAGTGCCACCAGCCCACCACCCCACCTCCAGTGCCACCACCCCCCCTCCAGACTGTTCTACCACACCCCCCAGACTGTTCCACCCCATCCCCCCCCAGACTGTTCCACCCCACCCCACCCCCCCGACTGTCCCACCCCATCCCCCCCTCCAGACTGTTCCACCCCATCCCCCCCTCCAGACTGTTCCACCCCATCCCCTCCTCCAGACTGTTCCACCCCATCCCCTCCTCCAGACTGTTCCACCCCATCCCCCTCCAGACTGTTCGCCACCACCGCCCCTCCAGACTGTGCCACCACCTCCCTCCAGTGCCACCACCCCCCCTCCAGTGCCACCAGCCCACCACCCCCTCTCCAGTGCCACCACCCCCCTCCAGTGCCACCAGCCCACAACCCCCTCCAGTGCCACCACCACCCCTCCAGACTGTGCCACCACCTCCCTCCAGTGCCACCACCCCCCTCCAGTGCCACCACCCCCCTTCAGTGCCACCAGCCCACAACCTCCTCCAGTGCCACCACCACCCACCTACCCGCCGTCACCACCCCTCCAGACTGTTTCACCACCCCCCTCCAGACTGCCACCACAACCCCTCCAGTGCCGCTACCCCCACCTCCCTCCAGTGCCACCACCCCCCCTCCAGACTGTGCCACCCACCCTCCAGTGCCATCACCACCCCTCCAGACTGTTTCACCATCCCCCTCCAGACTGCCACCACCACCCCTCCAGTGCCGCTACCCCCACCTCCCTCCAGTGCCACCACCCCCCCTCCAGACTGTGCCACCACCACCCCTCGAGTGCCACTAGCCCACCACCCCCTTCCAGTGCCACCACCACCCCCTTCCAGTGCCACCACCCCTCCAGACTGTGCCACCACCCCTCCAGTGCCACCACCCGCCCTCCAGTGCCACCAGCCCTCCACCCCCCCTCCAGACTGTGCCACCACCACCCCCCCTCCAGACTGTGCCACCACCACCCCCCCCTCCAGACTGTTCCACCACCACCCCTCCAGACTGTTCCACCACCCCCCCTCCAGACTGCCACCACCGCCCTCCAGTGCCACCCCTCCCTCCAATGCCACCATCCCCCCTCCAGTGCCACCACCCCCCCTCCAGTACCACCAGCCCAACACCCCCCCTCCAGACTGCCAACATCACCCCTCCAGACTGTGCCACCACCACCCCCCCTCTAGTGCCTCCACCACCCCTCTAGTGCCACCACCACCCCTCTAGTGCCACCACCACCCCTCTAGTGCCACCACCACCCCTCCAGACTGTGCCACCACCCTTCCAGACTGTGCCACCACCACCACCCTTCCAGACTGTGCCACCACCACCATCCCTCCAGACTGTGCCACCACCACCACCCCTCCAGACTGCCGCCACCCCTCCCTCCAATGCCACCATCCCCCCCTCCAGACTGTGCCACCACCACCACTCCTCCAGACTGTGCCACCACCACCACTCCTCCAGACTGTGCCACCACCACCCCCCCCCCCAGACTGTTCCACCACCCCCCCTCCAGACTGTTCCACCACCGCCCTCCAGTGCCACCCCTCCCTCCAATGCCACCATCCCCCCTCCAGTGCCACCACCCCCCCTCCAGTACCACCAGGCCACCACCCCTCCAGACTGTGCCACCACCACCCACTCCAGTACCACCGCCACCCCCTCTCCAGTACCACCCCCATGCCACCCACCTCCAGTACCACCGCCACCCACCTCCAGGACAACCATGCCTCTCCAGTACCATCGCCACCCTCCTCCAGTACCACCACCCACCCTCCGGTACCACCGCCACCCCTCTCCAGGACCGCCACCCCCCTTCAGTACCACCACCACCCACCTCCAGTACCACCGCCACCCCCTCTCCAGTACCACCACCATGCCACCCACCTCCAGTACCACCGCCACCCCTCTCCAGGACCATCATGCCTCTCCAGTACCACCGCCACCCACCTCCGGTACCACCGCCACCCCTCTCCAGGACCGCTACCACCTTCAGTACCACCACCGCCACCTACCTCCAGTACCACCGCCACCCCTCTCCAAGACCACCATCCCCCTCCAGTACCACTGCCACCCCTCTCCAGGACCACTATCCCCCTCCAGTACCACCACTGCCACCCCCCTCCAGTGCCACCATCAGCCCCCCTCCAGTACCACCACCACCACCCACCTCCAGTACCACTGCCACCCCTCTCCAGGACTACCACCGCCACCCACCTCCAGGACCACCATCCCCCTCCAGTACCACTGCCACCCCCTCCAGTACCACCACTGCACTGGTGACACAGGTTTCACTCGGGACACAGGCTGCACAGAAATGTTTTACTTTGTTCTACAGTGGAAAAAAATATAGTATCAAAATCATGCTTTTCGGGGGGGGGGGGGCCCTTCCTGATTTCTTGCATCGGGGCCCTGAGGTTTCTAGTTACGCCTCTGTGACCTTATGGGGTATTATTAAAAATGTTTTCACACATGCAACTTTTACACAAATTTAACACATTTTTATGATTGGATTAATTTGGAAAAATGTGTGAATCCTGTGTAAAAGTTATGTGAACACATTTATAAATAGATAACTTTGGGCTGTAAGTGTCGGTTCACACTGAGGCAGCACGACTTGCAGCGCGACTGCCTCAGGAGACCTGGACACGACCGCTGCGGCGACTTGCAAAATGACTTCTCTACAGAAGTTAATGCAAGTTGCCTCAAGTTGCCCCCAAAGTCGTACAGGAACCTTTTTATAGGTCGGAGCGACTCATGTCGCTCCGATTAGAACGGTCCCATTGTACAGAATGGGACGCGACTTGTCAGGTGGCTAAGTCGCCTGACAAGTCGTCTCTGTGTGAACCGACCTTTAAGGATGTGGAAACAACAACAATATATTTAATCTAAACATTATTATTATTACTACTATATTTACTTTTAAATGATCATGCATGCATTCTAATGTCAGTTCTTTTAATGTAAGCCCTTCAAAAGATTAATATCTACTCTGCACATGTTGTAGCAGTTATAACAATACAACTTTCCTAGATACAGTATGACTCAGTACTTGTCCAAAACCTGCACAGCTGTTTGCAATTTTAGCTGAAATATAACGTATATCAAAAAAATATAGCACATTGTAGTTAATTTGTTTTTCGGCTGTTTCATCATGTTTTTATGATTTTGCGCCTGTTATCCTCAAATCACAGCCAGCAGCATTTTTCTGTAATAGCAATCGTGTATGTGAGACATCAAACAACAAATTGTATACATTAAAGAAAAAGCTAGAGGAGGTCTGCCTTAAAAAAAAATCAGTTGGCACTATACAGACATTTAGTTGGACATTTCTATTAGAATCACAGCTCATCCCACCATTGGTGTTCTTAGTTTTCTTGATATCTTATTAGAGCTCTCCAGAAATAAATAGTTGCCTGGGAAGACATGAGAAGCTATACAAGCAACTAACCACATCACTAAAATATCAGAACTCTTCAAGGGCTGTTTGCCTGTGGCTTGTTATTTACTCTCATTTTATTCAAAGGAAAAAAATATATATCACAGCTGAATCAAAGACAATGTGCAATGAAAGTCTCATGCTGTTCTGAAAAAATATATTTTACTTCCCCCTTTAAATATCATTCCCTAAAATAAAACTAATTTAACCACCTCAATACTGGGCACGTTCACCACCTTCCTACCCATGCCAATTTTCAACTTTCAGCGCCCTCATGCTTTGAATGAGAATTGCTCAGTCATGCAACACTTTACATAAATTAAATTTTTATAATTTTTTTTCACCCAAATAGAGCTTTCTTTTGGTGGTATTTAATCACCACTGAAAGTTTTTATTTTTTGTGATACAAATGAAAAAAACACTGAAACGTTTGAAAAAAAAAAAGTGTTTTTCTTAGTTTCTGTTATAAAATTTTGCAAATGTAACTTCTCTTCATACATTTTGACCAAAATATATTCTGCTACATTTCTTTGGTAAAAAAATAACCCAAATCAATCAAAATTATTTGGTCTGTGTGAAGGTTATTGAGTCCACAAGCTATGGTACCAGTCATTAAAAAAATTTATCACACCTCATGTACTGACGGCCTCATTTCTTGAGTTCTTAATATGTCAAGAGAGTAAAAATATTCTCCAAATGACCCCTTTTTGGAAAATAGACGGACCAAGGCATTTAGTAAGTGGCATGACAAGTTTTTTTTTTTTTAGAAAATCGCCCAGATGTAATATGGGGAGGGGGGCAGGTTTAAATGTGCATGCATAAAATGTGCATACATACATATACACAGCAGCGGCTGGGGCTCAAAATTTTTGGGGGGCGCAAAAAAAATTTGAAGAAAAAATCATCAAATGCAGCCACTGTGCCGTCAAGTGCTCCCACTGTACCCAAACGCTGCTACTGTGCCCAACAAACGCTGCCACTGTGCCATCAAACGCTGCCACTGTGCCATCAAACGCTGCCACTGTGCCATCAATTGCAGCCACTGTGCCCATTTAACACTGCAACTGTGCCCATTTAACTCTGTCACTGTGCCCTCAAATGCTACAAGTTCTACAACTGTGCCATCAATTGCAGCCACCGTACCATCAAACGCAGCCACTGTGCCAAACACTGCCACTGTGCCATCAATTGCAGCCATTGTGCCATTAAACGCTGCCAGTGTGCCATCAAATGCTGCTAGTGTGCCCTTGAATGCTCCCAGTGTGCCCCCCGCCTGCTCGCCATCTACACACATGCACATACACATGCATGCACATACATACACACACACACATGCACATACACATGCTCACACATACATACATGCACATACACATACATACATACACATACACACAAAGTCTTTTCAAAAATGGCAGTGCTGCTTTCTCTATCTTACCTCTTCCTGTCGGGTACTGCACTGTAGGGGGAGACAAAGAGCACACACTGCTTTCACTTTAGTTATAAGCAGTGTGATGATTCTGAGCTCCCCGCACAGTGCCGATTACACTTTGGCTGAAGATCGGGGAGCTCGGTCTCAGCCACCCTCCTTGAGATATACAGGGGGGCCCTCAAGGGCGCCTTGACGATCTCAGCAACCCCTATAATTCCGCCACTGGTTACTGGGATCCCTTCCTTACTGTCTCTTTTTCCCTGAACCTTCAGGCTAGTTCCCTGGGTCCTCTGTGCCATGATATAGGTCCTGAGTATGAGGTACCAATTGTTAGGGAGGGGTGGTCAAACTCACCAACCCCCTCACTACAGGGGTTACCGTCTGCTGGCTGGCAACTATCGCATTCAAATTGCTTCACTGGTTACCTGTAGCAATAGCAATATAGCTGCATTCCCACAAGCTCCTTTACAAGTTTAATCCTTCAAACGTGGCTCACTTGTACCTCTTCTTCATCTCCTTGTGATACAAGCCCTGTTGGTGAATCATACTATATGCACCCCTTTGAATAACTTCAGACCAGGCTTAAAACAATTAACACCTTTACTGAAGATTCAACATCACAGCACATAAGACACCGAGTCCATCCTCAACTAACTGATGAAAGTTGTCCAGATTCATACCTTCCAGAGAAGCAAAGTCCATTCATCAAGATTCCCTTGATAGTAGGCCTCTAGTCCAGAGAGAATCCCAGCAGGGTGACCCAGAAGGGAGCCACATACTCCAGTAGGACTACATATTTCAGCAGCTCTCCTCTGTAAATCCCATGTGGAAGATAGAGAAGAGCTCTGGCATTTATAAGGCTTACAGCAGGGGTAGGACTCAGAAAGCCAGGGAAAGAGGTGAGACACAGTTAGCCCTTTCCCATCCTGGGCAGCCTGCTAACTAAAGCATGATACAAACACAAAATTTGAATAACACAGGTTTGCATAAAAGCACAGAACTTCAGCACAAGTTTAAAATTAAAATTTAGAAGTAAACATTCCCTATATCCTTACAATAGATCATACACTGAAAAAAAGACCTTGGAAGACACAGAAGCATGACATTCAAGTGTGTGCTCTCCGCTGGTGCCACTGTGGTGGACTAGTGTGGATGACTGGGGACCCAGTGTTTACATCTATGTCCTTTGGACACCGGTGGTGTTCAGTTGGGATACAAGTGCCGCCATTGTCCCAGCAGTGAATCTTTATGGTGACTGTCCTGGGTATGCGCTCTGTTATGTAATTATAATGCTGTATGTCCTATGTTTAAAACGACTGATTAAGAATTATGGCGTATACTGTTACTAATTAACATATTTGATTTTATTGTATAGCGTGATCCCTTCCTGACATTTTTCCCCTGATGAAGGGACGTAAATTGTCCTGAAATGTGTCGGGCCATCTGGATATCTATGGGAAATCATCACCATAAACATCATTGTTTTTATTGGTTTGAACATTGATATTTATGTATATTATTTTGTAATAAACTATCTCTACTCCGTTGTCTCTAAATTCCCGTTTATTTTGGGGGTACCTCTTTTTCTAACTGGGTGGAAAAGGCGGTAATCAACATGGGCTGAGTAAAATCAATGTTGGTTCCTTAAAAGGGTAGTGTAGATACCAATGAGAGCTTGGTTGCCTGGGTTGGTCAGGACCAGCGTCTCAGTTAATATGTCAACCCCTAGCACCCCCCTCCTGGGAAACTTCCGAAGTGGTTGCTATTCCCAGTGATAACATGCCCGAGCTCTGGAGCCTGGAAATAGAGTTGTACTGTTCTGGAGGCATCCAGTTTAGAGAATGAGCATCAAAGAGAACCAATAAAGAATAATCATTACCAAAACTTCTATTCCACAGAGAAAATTATACTGTGCCATAACATCAGGGTAATAGGGTGTGCCTAATCAGGCCCAAAACATACTGAAAAAAGGGGAAAAAAATAAGAATGGAGTGGATCCAAGAGTTCCGGGGAGACCGTATATAAGTAATTTAAAAATTAGTTCCCAGGGAAACTGTGCTTTTTGAGCTAATGAATTCCTGTGTAGGCACAGTCTATTCGGATTCCTTGGACCTCTGGGGTTTGGGTTTCTGCCAGACTGAATTAAGCGGGCTAGTGGGCATCTGTAGTTTGGAAGTTCCTGCATTGGTGCCAGAATGTTGAGAAGATGGATTCTGAGTGATCAGACCCAGGTGGAGGAGAAGTTTTTCTCCCTCTGTAAATTTTGAAAATGTGTAAGATTTGTTCTTGTAGGTGAATTTAAAATTGAAGAAGAATAATCACCAGTATTTTATGTCCTTTTGTGATAGCACTGAGAGAAGCGGTTTAAGTGTTCTCCTTTTTTGGATAGTTGATGGGGAGAGGTCCGCAAACACTTGGATGGGGTGCTCCTGGATTTTTAATTGTGCGATTGAGCGAGCCTGCTGCGTGACCTCTTCCTTGACCGCAAAGGGATGGGGTTTCACCTAAATATCTCTCAGTAATGCATCTGATCGGGGGGGAGCACTTGGATAGTGCTCTATGAGCTCTGTCCAATTCCAATCTGCAGGTGGGTATATCAGGTATGATATCTTGAATGCGAGAACGTACCGCTGCATGGACATCCGTTACAGTCTCCAGGAACCCCTTAATCCTGAAGTTATACCTGCAAGACCCATTCTCTAGGTCATCGATCTTAGATATCGCTGTCTCAAGCTGGACTCGAAGATCCTGTATGTGATCCATGTTTTGGTTTGTTCTGGAGATAGTAATGTTCAGGTGTGATTCAATTGTTTCTTTGCATGAACCTAAATTCTGGAGTTCGGCTTTAATGTCCCCAGTCATTTTTCCTGCAGTTTGGGATAGAATCTGGAGAACATGTCTGCAATGTTAGTGGGCAGATCAGGGTGGTGAATGGGATGGGCCCTCCCCTGTGAATAAGTGGAGCTTTCCTCCATAGGGGACAATAGGTAATCATCCATGGCGTGACCTAAGAGGGATTCTGTGGACATTGGTGATGCAGCCCCTGCTTTTTGGATGCTCACAGAGCCTCAGATATAGGGCTGAAGAGGAGGGGGTCCTGGGCTGGGGTGCTCACCTGAGTCTCTTGTATTTCATGTGCATGAGGCCTGGTCATGGTCGCCATGTTGGGAATCTGAAGCGCGGTCTTTGCCTGTGTTATTTGGGCTTCCAGGGACCTGTAGATGGGTCCCACTGACATGGGGATGTGCCACTGCTGTTCCCCGGTCCTAACCCGTTGTCTGTGCGGGTTTTCAGGTGTGCTGTGAGCTAGTGAAAGTGCTGATCCGTCAGAGCAGAGCAGAGCTCCCGGTCCACATGGCCATCTTAGGAGCCGCTGCACATGCACCTCCATGGATTAGATTTTCATGGCAATAGACAGCGACCTGGTTTCCTCTACAACACTGTCAGCTCAAATCAGTCTAGAGACATTCTCCTCTGACCTCTTTCATCAACAAGCTTTACGGTCCACAGAAGTACTGCTCACTGGATGCTTATTGATTTTTGTACCATTCCGAGTAAACTCTAGAGACTATCATGTGTTAAAACCCTGCAAGATCAAAGGCTACAGAAATACTCAAACCAGCCATCTGGCACCACCAAATATACCATGATCACAAATTCACTAAGATCAATGTTTTTCCATCCTGGTGTCTGATATGCCATAGCTTTTAATGGTGGATTCAGTGTTGCAGTCCATTAACCAAAAGAGGTGCTTTAGTCATTTTTTGTGACACTGTGCACCACAACACACAGTAGTACGTTACTGTGTGTTGTGACATGCTGCAATACAGGTGCATTGATAAGGTCTATTAGGGAGTAATAAGTGCAACTGGCACAGTAGTGCCCCAAAGAACATAAGGCAAGTTTTTGCACACTGCAATACCGTGTGCAGTAATGCACACATTACCACACCTCAACATTGTGAACCCTATCTCATTAAAGTCCCTAATATGTATTTAAATAATTGTATACATGTACTGCTGCCACATAATGGGCTGATTAAATAGTTACTTTTTTTAGCTTGGGGAGTTGTTTATTTAAAGTTTGAAACTTTTAAAGTTTTTGTTCTAGGATTTATCTAACCAATTTTACTAAAATCAGCATGGTTCATATTTAACAGAAATCTATAAAATCTCACTCATTGCTTTCTAACTTGTCTTATTACCCATATCACTGCTGCAGCAGGTACGGGCAAGCTGAAGTTGGGAGAGTGACAAGTGTAAACTGATACTGAATACTAATCTCAGTCAGTCTGCTTGACCTTGCTAACATCTGCAATTGATCTGACAGAAATCAACAGATAGGCATATACTGATCTGCTGAATTGTGAAGGTGTTACTTTTGTTTTAATTTGTCTTGAGTTCTTGAAGGACAAAGGGCAAGAAGATTGCTCATCCAGTACAAAGACACTTCTCTTTAATTGACTTTGACTAGATGGAAATATTTATTTATTTTCCATAATAGTTGAAGCTGAAATAACATTTCAGCAGAATTAGACAAGCCTTGAAACTACCAGAAATTCTTTGCCGTTATGCCAGCTATATTTGGAAACCATAAACTATTGAAATATTCATGCAATCACTAGATGGATGGAATGTTCTAGATTATTTTGACAATTTTACATCCTGCAAGACACAGCAGTTTCGTTTTAGAGTCATTGCTCTTTAAACATTGGCATTTTTTCTATGAATTACTATAATGTATCATCCAAATAAATAGAACGTTCATCACTAATATTTGGTCATAACTTGCAGTTGAGAGTTGGCTTCTCTACTAATTTAAAGTGACACATTTATACACCAGTACAGAATTCAAACAGAAGCAGTATCTTGTACATTTGTGTGTAATATAACAATTATACGTTATTATACAAGAAAACCTGTCTTCGAGTAGTAGATTTTTCACTGGCTCCTCACTACTGCTAATTACCTCTTTATAGATATGACCCTCCAAACACTTTGGGATGCTTTGACAAGAAGAGCACATTTCCCTACAGTTGATTGGCTGCCATTAAGGACTTTTCATTTATTAAAACTGTACTTAAATGTCAAGGGTTGAATTGGCATAACTTTAAAAATCCTCCCATTTCGAATCCCTGAACCCCACAACACTCAAATTGCTGTCAGTTTAAAGTGGAGTTCCACCTTTAATTAAAGTGGTTTTTTTTTGTTTTGTTTTAAGTCGTCAGCTACAAACACTGCTACTGAATTTTTATAAGGACACTTACTTGTCCATCGGATCGGGTGCAGGCGCCACCATAGTAGCTAAGGGAAACCAGAAGTGGAACCTTCAAGCTTCACAGCCGGTTTCCTATGGTGCATGTGCGAGTCGCGCGGTGCTTTCTGAATGACCCCCTTATCTTCAGGTCCCAGAAGGCCATGGGGGAAAAGAAGGAGAGGCAGAGGCTGGGACAGAAGTTCACCGTTTAACTACTAAGGTAAGTGAAAAAAAAAACTATCCAAAAATGAGGGGTGGAGAGGTGGTCTTTCCTTTAAGAACAAATTATAAAGTCGGGTGGAACTCTGCTAATTGGCAGTGATTAAAATAATATCACACAATCACAATAGTGATTGTGGATCAGTCTAAGAAGATCCACAGGGCCTGGCCCACATGTGTGTTTGACCAAACTAGCAAAAGTTGGTACATTTTGAAGGGTTAGTTCACATCTATGCGCGTCTTTGAGCACCTAATGAGTACGGAATGCCACATCCATTCTTTGCGCACAAATTAGGCAAGTAAAGGCGCAAATCACTAGTGATAAGGATCGTCAGAAAACCTCTTATTTTTAGGGGCACCAAGAGAAAATATTTCTATTGGAATAGAAAGTGTATACAAAATTAATTTTGTATACACTTTCTATTCCAATAGAAAGGGATAATATAACTAAAATATGTCTAATTCAATATATACATTATGTCAAAATTGTTCATACATAAGTCTACAATCAATTCACTAAGATCAATGTTTTTCCATCCTGGTGTCTGATATGCCATTGCTGTTAATGGTGGATTCAATGTTGCTGTACATTAACCAAAAAAGGTGCTTTAGTCATTTTTTGTGACACTGTGCACCATAACACACAGTGGTACGTTACTGTGTGTTGTGACATGCTGCAATACAGGTGCATTGATAAGGTCTATTTGGGAGTAATAAGTACAACTGGCACAGTAGTGCCCCAAAGAACATAAGGCAAGTATTGCACACTGCAATACCGTGTGCAGTAATGTTCACATTACCACACCTCAACATTGTGAACCCTATCTCATTAAAGTCCCTAATCTGTATTTAATTTCAATAGATTTTTATTGAAAGCTTAAATACAATAACAAATTATAGTTTAATACAGTGCACAATTGTATTATACAAGTCAATAGAATACCGATTAGACAGAAAATAAACCCTGAGAGTTATTGAGCGAAGCAGAGCAGTAAAAGATATCTGGTGCGAATCAGGCAAAACTTGAAATAAAGACTTCTTATGTAAAAACATCTTCATAGCAATAGAACCAATGGTTCCAGAGAACCCATATATGAACTTAGCGAACGAGCCTCCTGGATCCAACACCCCACATGGGAACTTGCTGTGTCGGGACCCCTGAGACCCCACCTAACCCAGGATCTGGATTCCATGAAACCACTTACTATAAAATAAATATCGGTAAATGAATGCCCCGAAATGGAGGACAATGAATAATTTTAAACTAATGATAACTAATCCAAGTGAAACCGATAGGATTATGAAAATCAAGATGCAGATATGAGGCTAGAGGTTTATGATCTTATTGAGGATTTAAACCTCATGATGTACCTATACTAGGCCTTATAAGAAGCACTAAATCATAGGTAAAATATAACCAAAAGAAAGAAGAGAGAAAGAGAAGGGAAGAAGGAAGAAAAAGAAAAGGAGACAGATAAAAGATAGCTCGAAGGGAAGCGGGTCTCTCTCACCCTACAGCAGCCTGGAGTCCCTGGTCAAGATAGACACTTAGAGGTATAATTTATCCAAGGATCCCATATCGTTGTATGTTTGTCAACCGTATCAAGGAATATGCTTACTGTTTTTTCTTGTACCATGATCCAAGAAATTTTCTTTTTGACCACTCTCAGGGAAACCGTCGTTTTTTTCCAAGCCCTGGCAATAGTGATTTTAGTTCCGACCAGAATAAATCTAATGAGCTGTTGAGTTAATTTCGGGACCCCCTGCAAGGGGAAATTGAGTAAAGCTATTTGAGGTGTTTTATGAACGGGGAAGGTTGTGATCTTCCGTATGATGTGGAATACCTTGTTCCATATATGCCTAATTTTCGGACAATCCCACCAGATATGTAACATAGAGCCTATATGGCCACAATTTCTGAAACAAAGGGGAGAGGCATTCGGATAGATTGTAGCTAGTCTCAGAGGAACCATGTACCATCTCATAAGAATCTTCAAGTTAGCTTCTATGAGAGTCGCATTCAGAAAGCCTTTGGAGGCCCTAAGAGACGCCGTATGCCACTCCTCTAAGGACCATTGTTGTTGTAAATCTGTTTCCCATGCCCGCATAAAAAGTGTTTTACCTTCCGCCCCGGTAAGAGCGCGATAGATCACCGATATCCCTCCTTTCTGCTCCATGGCTTGTCCACACCAAAGCTCGTATTCAGTGATAGAAAGAGGGGGGTCAGTTAAAGGCCGTAACGACTTTAGAAAATGGTAAATTTGATTAAATCGGAATCTTTCAGCATCGGGCAGGTGATGCTTTTTAATATAGTGTTCCAAAGAGAAAGGACCAGAGGGTGAGATAAAGTGGCCAATCCTATATAAACCCTTATCTAGCCACCAACGGAAGGCCATAATATCCTGCCCCGGAAGGAAGAGGGGATTCCTGAAAATGTGGGAGAGTGGTTTCCAGTGTGAAGTGATAAAATGATTATTTTTCAAAGAGTCCCAAAGTGCTATGGAGTGGGAAAGGGTAGGTGCCATCACGGTTGGTCTGGACTTAGGTGCGCTCCAAAGGAGGAAATCTAAAGTATGGTTAGGGACCGCCTGTCTCTCCATGTGAACCCAATCTGGCAGAGAAGTTTTAAAGTAAATAGTAGATAATTGTGAAAGCTGCGCCGCCTGATAATATGCAAGGATGTTTGGGACCCCTAGACCCCCTTGATTTTTATTGCGGAAAAGCGTATTTTTAGAGATTCTGTGACCCTTGGATCCCCAAATAAATTTCAGGATTCTAGACTGAAAACTACGAATGCGGTCCTTAGGGACAGGGATAGGTAATGACCGAAAGAGATACAATATTCTTGGAAGAAGCGTCATTTTAACTGAATTAACTCTTCCCAGCCAGGATAACTTAAGGGTATCCCAGAAGGCCAGATCTTCCTCTAGCTTACGGAATGTCTGGGGGAAATTAGCTGAGTATAATTTGTCAATTGAGGCCGTAAGGTGTATCCCTAAGTAAGGGAGGTTCGATTCCGACCAATCAAAGCGGAAAGTATGTTTAAGGTGTGAAACTAGTGTAGGTGTAAGGTTGATATTAAGCACCAAGGACTTAGCATAGTTGACCCTTAACCCAGAGATATCGCCAAAATCATTAAGGAGTTTGCATATTACTGGGAGCGAGGTGGACGGAGAGGAAATGAAGAGTAAAATACCATCAGCAAATAGAGCACACTTGTGAGTTTTCGGTCCACAGCTTATGCCCTTAATATCAGTGTTCGCTCTAATTGATATAGCTAGTGTTTCAATGATCATGGCGAAAATCAATGGAGACAAGGGACACCCCTGCCTTGTGCCCCTGAGGATCGAGAAGGGGTTTGAGAAATATCCCTGCATCTTTATTCGAGCCTCTGGAGTCGAGTAAAGTGCGTGGATGATGTTCATGAAAGATTGTCCAAATCCCCACTTTTCAAGAGTGGGGAACAGGAACGACCAGGAAACTGAGTCAAACGCCTTCATTAGATCCAGTGAAAGGAGACACCCCTGTTGAGGGGTACCCCCGTCCCACTTGGACTGCATCAGTGAGATTATGTCCACGGCCCTCCTTATTTGATCCGGGCCCTGTCTCCCCGGGATAAAGGGATAATTAGACACGCAACTGGGGTCCTTCCCGGGTTTGGGAATAACCGTGACAAAAGCTGAATTTAGGGCTTTATCCAGGGGAGAGCCAGATCTGAGGTGATTAAAGAAGCGAGCTAGATATGGGGCAAGAGTTTGCGAGAAATGTTTATAGTAAGGCACCGAGAATCCGTCTGGCCCCGGTGCCGAATTTGACTTAAGGTCCTTAATGACCCCTTCTATTTCTTCTGCAGAAATTGGAGCTTCCAAATCATCCCTGTGGTGATCCTTCAATGTGGGGATTTGAATTGACTGTAAGAAAGAATGAATGGCGACGGAGTGCGAGCCACTATCTGCCTTGCCATAGAGGGAGAGATAGAAAGTATGAAATGCATCCAGAATTTTAGGGGGATTCTGGGTTAGTGAACCATCCTTCATTCGGATTTTGGGAAGTGAAAACAGTTTGGTTTTAGGGGTAAGACGTCTAGCCAGACGGGTACCAAGACTATTATTATGTTGGTAATGGCGTCCTCCCTCCCATCTGAGTTCTTTTTCAGCTACCGCAGTAAGTGCAAGGTTTAAAGCATTACGGGCTACCTCCATCCTATCTAACGAGAGTTGTGTTGGGTTAGCTTTATGACTTCTGCAAAGTGAAGAAAATTCCCTTTCAAGTTTGCGAATTTCTGCCTTACGAGCTTTGCGTAACCTAGTAGATATTTGAATGAGGACTCCCCTTATGGTGGCCTTATGAGCTGCCCATAGCATTGAGGGGGAAATGTCTTCCACATCATTGAGGCGGAAGTAATCTTGGATATGTTGTTCTATTTCCGTAACATGTACAGGGTTGCTGAGAATGGAGGCATTTAAGTGCCAATGAAACTCTGATCGAGGGATCGAACCTCCCTGAATGGAGAGCAGGACCATGGAATGGTCCGAGTAAGCAGAGTCCCTAATGAAAGACCGACACACTAGTGGGATATGTTGTTGGAGGATAAAGAAATGATCAATTCTTGCAAAAGTTTGATGAGGACTAGAGTAATGAGTATAATCCCGAACCCTGGGATTAAGTTCCCTCCAGGCATCGATCAGACCATAGTGATATAATTGTCTGGCAACCTTAAGGCTCTGCTTAGTCGGACGAATCCTATCCCTTCCGAGGGGTCGTGATTTATCCACCCCAGAGTCAAAAGCTAAATTAGAATCACCGCCGTAAATAACTATTCCTTCCGTCAGTGGAGACAAGGTGCTAAGCATGGATTGGAAAAACTTTGCTTGCCCCTTGTTGGGAGCATAGTATGAGATAAGAGAGTAAATTTGTTCATCGATAATAATTTTAAGAAGAAGAAATCTACCCCCTGGGTCTTTAAATTCGGAAACTAGAGAAAATTGCACCCTTCCTGAAAAGAAAAGGCCTACCCCCTTGGTTTTGTTGTCAGAATTGGCTAAGTAAAATTTGGGGAATTTTGCGTGAATGAAAGAGGGTTGATAAGATTTCGGGAAATGTGTTTCTTGAAGAAAGAGGATATCAATTTTTAGGGAGTGACAATGCTGGAAAATCTTTTTACGTTTGATTGGTGAATTAAGACCTTGCACATTATGGGAGGCTAGTCGCAATATTGGTTTGTGATGAGGAATGTTAGCCATGGAGCAGAAAGGTACAGAAGGTAGGGATACCCTTATGACCTACCTTCTCGCTTGTTACCAGCTGCAGACTGCGGGACACCGGGGACAACACCCATGCTTCCATATGAACCGTAAGGGAGAGAGAAACCGCTTCATGAGCTATATCAGGGAGAGAAAGGAGGAAAAAGAAGAAAATGAAACAGACAATAAAGAAAAACATAGCAGACACATTTTTCCCAGGTGGGGGATAATATCCGCTCCTCCCACCAAAGGAAGTCAACATTTCTATCCTCACAACGGAGGAGACGTCCAGACTAGATGAAACAGGCCCCTCAGAGACTGTCCCACCCAGAACGGAAAGAGTGCACAGTAGGAACGTCCCAGCCCCCACAACACCAACCTAAAAGCAATCAGTACAAAATCAACAGATAAAACTGAACACCTGTAGCAAACTATAACTAATGGCTGTGATATATGATTTGTACACCACCTAGGCGTTGTACAGGGGGGAAAACGAGAGAGAACGGTAAACAGAAGGTCCTGAGACCAGAGAACCTAAAAAGGTTCAGACTCCATAAAAAGAGAAGAAAAAACCACAAGGAGTCCCTCAGAAAAAGAAATTTTTTGTGCCAAAAATAGGACTGTGTCCTTATCATGGAGGAAGACCATCTTTAGCTTTCTTGTGTTTGGGGGAGATCCAGAGTGAAGTGAAAGGGCTGGATGGTGGTGGACGTTTGGCCATCCCAGAAGAAGTAGTCTGCATGGGGGACTGTGGATCCGAAGGGAGGAGGCCTAGCTTGCGGAGCAGCAGTTCTCCTTCATGAAGTGAGGTAAAGCGGTAAGGTTTTCCATTAAAATCAAACTTCAAGCCAAATGGGAATAACCACCAGTACTTAATGTTCTTCTGAGTCAGGATCGTCAGCAATGGTTTAAGTGATCGCCTTTTTTGGATAGTAAAGGGAGAAATATCAGCATACAGTTGAATTTGATGACCCAGAATTTGTAGTTGGGGTGATGACCGGGCTCTCTTCATCACCTCTTCCTTGACGCTATAGTAGTGCGGTTTAACCACTATATCGCGTGGGAGACCATCTTGGCGGGGGGGGGCCCAGGGCTCTGTGAGCGCGATCCAGCTCCATTCGGTGTGATCTGATGTCAGGGATTAGGGTCTTTATGAGTGAATGGACAGCGTCATGTACATCTGTTACCGATTCAGGGAGCCCCCTGATGCGGAAATTAAGTCTGCGGGATCTATTTTCCAAAATCGTCGATTTTGGCGTAAGCCCCCTCAAGTTGATCGTGTAGTTCCTGGAAACGATCGGAATTCTGGTTCACTCGATCGATCGTGGCATCCATTTTAAGTTCAATACTTTCAATGCGGGAGCCTAGCATATGGAGATCAGATTTTATATCAGAGGTAATTCTAGACGCCGTCTGCGCTAGCCCCTTATCAAGCAGCTCAGCAAATTTGGAGAACATAGCAGACATGTCCTGTGACTGAGGGGACTGGGATGGCTGAGGTATGAGCTGTGCTGCGTTTATGAAAGCACCTGTATGTGGTGATCTGTGATCCCCTTCAGGAGATAGGTTAGGAAAGTCCTCCAGTGTATGCTGAATAAGCGATATGGTGGAAGCAGGGGACTGGGGACCTCCTTGGAGCTGTTGGGGGAGACCCCCTCCACATACCTCTGCGTGGAGTCTGTCCCTCCAGGGAGAAGAGCCTGTTGCTCCAGTGAGGGCCTCGTGAGGCGGCTGCTCCGCCGCCATCTTGGATATTTCGGCCGCTCCGGGGAGGCCAGCGAGACGGGTGCTCAGCCCTCTCCGCGCTTTCCCTTTTGGCATCCGCTAGTGCCCTTGTGTCGGTGGGAACCTCCGCTGTAAAAGGCGCAGAGTTGTTCGGCGGCGTTCAGCTGCTGGGTGAGCGGAAAGGCTGGGACGTTGCGGAGCCCTGTGTTCAGGCGGCCATCACAGGGCGCCGCGCATGCGCACTCCCCTAATCTGTATTTAAATAATTGTATACATGTACTGCTGCTACATAATGGGCTGATTAAATAGTTACTTTTTTAGCTTGGAGAGTTGTTTATTTAAAGTTTGGAACTTTTAAAGTTTTTGTTCTAGGATTTATCTAATCTATCTAACCAATTTTACTAAAATCAGCATGGTTCATATTTAACAGAAATTTATTAAATCTCACCCATTGCTTTCTAACGTGTCTTATTACCCATATCGCTGCCGCAGCAGGTACAGGCAAGCTGAAGTTGGGAGAGTGACAAGTGTAAACTGATACTGAATACTAATCTCAGTCAGTCTGCTTGACCTTGCTAACATCTGCAATTGATCTAACAGAAATAAGTAAATATTAAAATAAAAATGAAAAAAAAAAAAAATTGAAAAAGAAATATTTAATAGTAAAAACTAAAAATTATATGTAAATGTTGATAAATACTACGGATACATTTATTTCTTTTCCAATTATTTATTATTTTAAATTTTTATTTTTATTTTAATATTTACTTATTTCTCATCTATCTTTTACTTATGAATTATTATCTTTTACTACTATTATTTTTTTTACATCATTACCATTAATTATTTTATATCTATAAAAAAAAATGTTCTTATCCCATAAATTTAAATTTATATATTCCTCTTAATTTCACCTGTACTGTTCTAAATACCAGAGAGGGGACACCAATTACGCCGGACAGGATTTTTCCCATTGTTTTTACTAAATGGACATAATTATGATATTCCCCTTTGTCCTTCCCCCTCCCTCCCCCTCTCTTTCTCCTCTTTCTTCGTTCTTTCCTTCATTTTTATTATTTTTATTGTTAACTATTTAATTGTGCTATTCCAATTGTAAAGGAATGTAAAATCACAATGTGTATTTTTAACAAAACAGTCATACAACACATCTGTCCAATCGTAGTACTCCCCGCTCAGGTCAATCCCCCTGTTAGCATTTTTATCCCAAGTATCCCCATTCAATCCCAGCTTGATGACGGAGCACGGCTACCATATGATCGTAGCCCGTACGCTCACGAAACACGTCGCATTCCAGTGACGTCATCTCTCCAGGTCTGCTGCACTCCGCGCTTCCTATGCTCCAAGCCTCGTTTTGAGTCCTATCTCCACCGCGGCCGGCATTTCCATTGTGCGGTGTAAACAACAAACAGTTTCCAGAGCGCAGCAGAGAGGATGAAATTATGAAGACAACTGACGATCTCCCCTTGATGGACGATTCTTATAGTTACATGCTCATGATGATCACATAAAATGTGAGTTGCCTGCGCATTTTTTTACTAAATAAATTGTGTGTTAAAATCTACACCCAGAGGCACCCCTCTCCTTGCTTTATTCTTTGTGCACAAGCACTTTATTTGGGACTTTATATTGTTTAAGTCTTAAAAGTTTGACACAAGCACAATTTTTATTAACTTTTACTGACCTTCGGGTTGCTATATTACAATGTTGTTTATGTACTGTATATTTAAATACCTGTATCATACAGTGCAGTTTTTGTATTTCTTCTTGGTTTTAGGTGTGCTGTCTTCTCTGATCTTCCCCTTTTTTCACTGTCCCCAATTTTCTGCTGGTAGCACAGAGCCTTGGGGGTGCTCTGCACATGCTTAGTTTGATGTGTATTGCTAGAGCTTCTTTTTTTTTTCTTGAGTGCAAGTAATTGGCAAAGGGTCGAATAGCACTGTGCAGAAAGAGGGTCAGGGGTTTTGCAGACTCTTAGGACAGTCAGAAGAGAATGAAAACTCCTCCTGCAAGCTTTAACCAATGCTCGGCTGAACACTGATAGAACTCACCAAACTGCTATATGCTGCTGATGAGAAAAGGTATTTAGCAGTTTATATTTACTAAAATTATTGTATTTCCATGTTCTGTGTACTGTGGGAGACCACATAAAGTAAATACAGGGTCCAGGGCTTAGTAACACTTAAAGGTAAAAAAAAAAACTTTCTGTTCCTCCTTTCTGGGCTGATTGATAGCAGCAGGAGCCATTGGCTTCTGCTACTGTCAATCAAATGTGAGCTGTGACAAGGTGTGGGGGTGGGGTCAATTGACACAGACAACACAGCTCGGGAACGATCCAACCCAAGTGCCCCTATAGTGGAGGCATGCACAGAAGAGGAGGAGCCAGGAGAGCCGGTTGGAGGAGGGGGGGCAGAAGAAGAAGATCGGGGCTGCTCTGTGAAAAACTAATGGACAGAGCAGGTAAGTATGATTTTTTTTTTTTTTAATCTTTATTATTTTAATCAATAAATTTACCCACATCCATACATTATGAAAATTGCCAACAATTCAATTGGTAAATGAAAAAGATACGAAATAATACAATATTGTGTCAGTATATAAAAATGAGTAGGTCCACCACAACCTCAAAGGTACAAATGTAAACTTACCAGCATAACACTTCCACATGTTACCCAACCAGTTTTACTATGAGCCCACTGTGATTTGCTTCTGTTCCACTGAAGATTTCACACTATGGGGTTATTTACTAAAGGAAAATCCACTTTGTGCTGCAAGTGCACTTGAAATTGCACTGAAAATGCACTTGGAAGTAAAGTTGCTGTTAGCGGATGCGGTAAATGCTTGCTTCATTATTCCATTTGGAGAGTTGGATGGACAACAGCCAGGAGTGGATGTTGGATGCGAGCCAACAGTGAAAGTGTGTTCTGGGGGAGTTTCCCACAAAACTTCTTGTGACTTCTCTTTAGCGAGAGGGTCATGGTATGCTTGTAAGCTTACATCTGTACCTTTGGGGTGATGGTTTAGTCAAGAATATTGTGGTGGTGGTGGTGAACTTGCGATATTTATGGAAGAATTGAATCACCATTTATCTTTCATCACGTGGACCTAATCATTTTTATCTGCTGGACACAAAATGTTTTTTATTTTCTTATCTATCTATTTAATTTACCAAGTGAATTGATGACAATTTTTGTGTATAGATTAGGGTATATTTATTGATTTACATGGTTAAGTATTGATTTAATATTAGCATAACACATTTTCTTTACAATTTTAGCCTCCATAACTTAAAACAAATATGCAAAAGCACTATACATTCTCTTTCAGCGGCACAATGAATTGTTATACTTGTGTGCATTATAAATTTATTCCCAAAAGTTTCCTCAGCAGTTGGATTTATCAGGTTATTAATGTATGTTTGTCACTGCTGGCAGTTATTTTACATCTTTTCTTGCAAATTCTGCAGTGTTTGAAATCAATGAAACTCTACTTATTATTTTTCATGAAAATGTTGAAAAATTGATCAAGAAAAAACTGACTGAATGATCTGTGTATTGGAGATGGAAAGAGGTACCTTGTTAGAAATCAATATCTAAACAGTAACTAAATGTACAAAAAGTGTATATATATATATATATATATTAGAAAAACCCACATTTGTTGCGCATATAATCTCTTAAATTAAAATTAGCATTAAACAGCTATCACAATATGCATGGACAAAACACAAATAAAATATATGGAAAATGGTGAAGTGCTTGAAAAAAAAGTCCAACATGAACCCAAAATATATTGCTGGCACAGACTCATCTGCCAAAAACATATAAATGTAATCCAATTTTAAAAGTCCAAAGTATGCCACAGGGATGTATCTTGAGGTATCAAATAAGTGAAGAGACCGTCAGCATTGCCCAAACACACTGCCTCTTACCAATAGGTAGATGTTAACAAGCATGGATATACAATATGCTACCACTTCCAGTAACGTCTCCTCTCAGCAGGTGTTTTGACAGTATGCTGGCTGCAGTCTTGTTTGGGGTCACTATCTGAGGAAGAATTGAAGCTAGAAACAGCCAGACAACATACATTTCAAAAAGTGTTCAATAATGAACCATTTTTTATAATTAATGGGCTTTCCTTGGCTGATGGTAGCTTTACCATTATTAAAAGAGAGAGCAGGAACAGAGGGATGATACTAATATAGTAGGTAACTTGTGAAGGTTCTTTTGTGATTTCACTTTTGCTGTGAAAAAATCAATCCTCTCTGAGCGATCTATGTATTTCATTTTGTAAATGTATTTTGTAAATGTATTTCAAGGAATTGTAACATGTTTGTTGCAAAAATCTTCCTGTTTCTGTTCAGAAGAAAAGGCTGATTGTTTGTTCATGTTGATGTGTAAAGTGAATCTGAATGGGAGTGACTTTTACATTATCAATCAATTTAAGCATCAATTTATGCAGTGTTTTACATATTTATTATTCATTTACATCAATCCCTGGCCTCAAGGAGCTTACATCTAAGGCCTCTAACCAGCGGCTGGTGGAGGCGCAAACAAACTGAAAAATACTTTTAAAAAAAACCCATCAAGTGCAGCCTTAAATTCAGCCACTTTGCCCATCAAATGCAGCCACTGTGCACAGCAAATACAACCACTGTGCCCATAATGTGCAGCCACTGTGCCCATCATGTGTAGCCACTGTGCCCACCAAATATAGTCACTGTGCCCATCATGTGCAGCCACTGTACCCACCAAATACAGCCACTGTGCCCATCATGGGCAGCCACTGTGCCCACCAAATACAGTCACTGTACCCATCATATGCAGTCACTGTGCCCACCGACCCCCCACTCGCGGGACTCGCGGATCTGACAGCACACTTCGTCTCTGGGCTCTGACAGCAGCAGCCCTCCTTCGAGCTTGCAGATCTAACAGCACCCCATCACGGGGCTTGCAGCTTTGGCAGCACCCTCAAACCCCCACACGTGGCTCTGACAGACCCCCTGTGGTCAGGCACTTACCACAAGGCAGCAGCTCCTCTCCAAGTGCACCAGAGCGGCGGTGACCTCCGCTCCAGCGTGTGTCTCCTCTACTCCTCTTCCTAAGTGACAGGCATTCAATAGGGTGGCCTGGCGCTTTGGACAATCAGGAAAAAGGTCTGACACCCTGCCTCCTGATTGGTGGGGAGGAAGGTTAGTGTGAAAATAGTGAAAATGTATTTGCTATCGTCACACAATTTCGTGGGATCAGGGCGCACTCTCTGCTCCCCGGGCCTACCCTATTTTGAAGCCTATTAGAGCCTCTGGCTCTAATCAGGTGGTTCAAAAAGTACCACCCCCTCCCACCCCACCATATTGATCCATGCATCCGGTGTCCTGAAAGGGGCCGGGTGCATGGATGGGGAGGCGGCGCCCGTACATGGGCCGCCACTGCCCCTAACTCAAATTCATACACATACTAGCCAATTCAGAAAGGAGCCAATTAAACTAAAAATCAAGTCTTTGGAGTGTGCGAGGAAATGGAGTACCCAGAGGAAACCCATGCAGGCACAGGGAGAACATGCAAACTCTATGCAGGCAATTCTGTGGTCATGATGCTGCTGAGGATGTGATTGTTTAACTACCCTTTTGTGAGGACCCAATCAGGGTTACAGAAATATGGACTTATGCCACAGTTAATGGACTAATATACATTTAAGGACTTTCTCACCTATTTAAGGTATGATTATCTCATGGGGCAAGGGCACCAGGAATATACCTATTGGGTATAAAGGGGCACTTAGAAAGACCTGTGCTGGAATGTGTGTCTATACTGAACTGTTAATTTTGTATACTCAAATAGCTTCAGTAAAGAACTTTGTTTTTATATAAATTTGCCTGGTGTAAAGTCACAAGACAATCTTAAAGGGTTACATGCATGCTTGGCATATCACAAAACAGGGTTCATACCCAGGGACAATGAGATAGAGCAGATGCAGTACAGATGTCTAATCAAGTCAAGTCAAGTCAAGTCAAACTTTATTGTCATTCTACTACACGTAAGAACATACAGTAGAGCGAAATGTGGTATCTATCAGGGCCACAGTGCTACATACAAATTAAATATAACTATAAATAAATATACAGAGAATAAAAACACCAATAATTTGCAGTGAAGCCATTTAGAGCAGGCTATATTGACATTGACAATGACTACAGTACTAGTGTCGAGTTCATAAGCAACCAGCTGGTTGGGAAGAGGTGTGACTTGGCAGAGGAGATGGAAGGCCCTGATAGTGAAGAAGCTTGTGTACCTAGGTTCCTTCTCTAGTAATAAGCACCCTAATGCAGGGTCATTCTTGAGGTGCAGAGTATCCTAGGGACCCAATCTGGAATTGTGGAGGATGGAGTGAGGCCTTGGGAGAGGATAAGTACAGGTTATGTACTAAGTTGAACTTCCTAGGATTTAAGTGTAATATACAAATCAATGTCACTGGTATGAGGTGTATAGTATCTGAGCTGGTGGAGACTGCTGCAAGTTCTGTGGCTCTGGCTCAGAAATGTTCCACAAAAGTAAAAGAAAAGTTATGAAATGTAAGAAGGAACTGTTGTCCATAGTGTAAAATGCCAACAGTTAAAGGAGACGGGCCACCGATTACAAGAAGTTAATAAATTAAGGTGGAGTGCTGCCTTAAATGCCATTTGCATTTAGTAACATCCTCAGCCCGCTTTTGGAGCACTAGAGATTGCTTTCTCTCCATCCCCATATGGGCACCGCCCACAACTGCATATTAATGAAAAGCACTCATGATCAAGCTCCCTTCTTTCAAACAAGCATGGAGTCAATTATAGCTTGGGAATGGGCTTAAAATATACCCTGGCTTTCTAGCTTTCCAAACACTACTAAGAAGGGGAATGCCTGAAAAGCAATAGTAGATGGCACAATGGGTAAAGCATTGCTGGCCTGCATGCTCTGAATCTTTGAATATGAGGTCCACCCTGCACACTGACAAATGTAGGCAGTGGTGCTGCTACTGTGAGTCTATTGGGAATATTCCTGTGCCCTTTCTACTGCATGTTTTAGTATGCTGCACCTGAAACATCCTTGTCTGCCTACTGTCTTTTGTTTTTTTTACTTTGACACTTTTTTGGGTGAATGGGTAGGAGTACAATGTACCTGATATTCATTCACATGGGGGGCAGGATCTTGGGGCCCCCTTGTGAAAGGGGGCTTCCAGATTCCAATAAGCCCCCCACCCGCAAACCCCCTCATCCATTGGCCAAGGTTGTGATGACAAGGCCCTTGTCCCCCATAACATGGGGACAAGGTGCTTTGGGGAGGACCCCAAAGCACCCTTCCCATGTTGAGGGCAAGCAGCCTGGTATGCATGGCTGCATGCTCAGATAAGGGTTTGGTATGGATCTTGGGGGGGCCCCAAAACCAATTTTTTTAAAAAGGGCATCGTATGGATTTTGGGGGGATCCCACGCAGTTTTTTTTAACATTTTGGCGTGGAGTTCCCCTTAAAATCTATATCAGACCCAAAGAGCCTGGTATGGACTGGTGAGAACCCAATGTCGTTTTTTTTTCTTAATTCTGTCATAGGGTTCCCCTTAGGCTACTTTCAGGATGGGGTGAGGGGTCGTTATTGGAAAAGTGGCGCTAGTTTTAGTGGTGCTTTACCACTGTTATAGTGGCACTTTTTGGCCACTAGCAGGGCGCTTTTAACCCCTGCTAACAGCCGAATAAAGGGTTAAAAGTGCAGCTGCCAAAGCGCTTTGCAGGTGCTTCTGCAGCGCTGCCCATTGATGTCAATGGCAGGGGCGGTTTAGACACAGTGTATACACCACTCCCATACCACCCCAAAGATGCTACCTGCAGGACTTTTTTTTCCCGTCCTACAAGCGCACCTCCCCAGTATGAAAGCATTTGGGCTTTCACACTTGGGAGACTTGGGTGGCTTGAGAGGTGCTTTTCAGGTGCTATTTTTAGTGCTAAAAAGCCTGAAAAGCATCTCAGTGTGAAAGTCCCTTTGTTAAAGGGGGCTTCCAGATTCTGATAAGCCCCTGCCTGCAGACCCCCACAACCACCAGCCAGGGTTGTGGGGATGAGACCCTTGTCCTCATCAACATGGGGACATGATGGGGACCCCAAAGCATCCTCCCAATGTTGAGGGCATGTGGTCTGGTACGGTTCACGAGGAGGGGGGCACTCTCCCATCCCCCCTCTTTTCCTGCTCGGATAAAGGGTCTGGTATGGATTTTTAGGGGAAACCCCACATCATTTTTTTTAAAATTGACATGGGGTTCCCCTTAATATCCATACCAGGCCTGAAGGGTCTGGTATGGATATTTAGGGGGAACCCCACGTAATTTTTTTTATTTGACGTGGGTTGCCCTTAATATCCATACAGAAATTGTTGACTATTCGTCGAACAGGCAAACACCCGATATTCGAGTCGAACTTATCTACTCGAACACCGGGCTCATCCCTAGACAATACTGAAGAAATTGCACTTAGCTACAATGTAAAGTAGTGAGTGTACAGCTTTTATAACAGTGTAAATTTGCTGTCCCCTCAAAATAACTGAACACACAGCCATTAATGTCTAAGCCACTGGCAACAAAAGTGAGTACACCCAGGGCCGGATTCCCCACAAGGCCACCGAGGCCAGGCCTCGGGGTGCCAGTGGTGCAGGGGTTGCGCTGCTTCTACGGTGACTTCTCAGCTTAGCGGGAAACTCCTGCCAGGTAGCCAGCCCGTTTCGTCAGCACTGCTGCTTATTTCATGGGGACCGATCGGGCTTGTGTACTCACACTGCCTGGTGAGGGGAACGCACGATAGTGCGGACGTGATGTCATCAACCAGAAATGATGGCCACGTTGCCTCCCATGTATTGCATAATTTCCGGCTGATGACATCACCTCAGCCCTATTGTGCATTCCACTGCTACCAGGAAGTGGGAGTACGCAAGCCTGAACGGTCCCCGTGAAATAAGTAGCAGTGCCAGTGAAACGGGCTTGCTAGTGGGTGGGAGTTTGCCGCCCCCCTGAATGTGCCCCTGAATGTCCCCTGTCCACAGAGTCCCTTCTTGGTCCAGACACAACAGCCACTAAAGTGGGCATCAGGGCTGCTGTTAGAAATCATTCGGCCCCGTACATCCTACCTGATGGGGCCCCCTTCAGCCCGGTGGCAGGCGACGTAGCAAGCAACACCCTGCATCCATTGAAAAGTGATGTGGCAAGTGACACCCTGCATTCGCTGACAAGTGAGGTGGCAAGTGACACCCTGCATCTGCTAACAAGTGACTGGCAAGTGCCACCCTGCATCTGCTGAGAAGTGATGTGGCAAGTGACACCCTGCATCCGCTGACAAGTGACGTGGCAAGTGACACTCTGTATCCGCTGCCAAGTGACATGGCAAGTGACACCCTGCATCCATTGACAAGTGACGTGGCAAGTGACACCCTGCATTCGCTGACAAGTGAGGTGGCAAGTGACACCCTGCATCTGCTGACAAGTGACTGGCAAGTGACACCCTGTATCCGCTGCCAAGTGACATGGCAAGTGACATCCTGCATCCACTCACAAGTGACATGGCAAGTGACACCCTGCATCTGCTGACAAGTGATGTGGCAAGTGACACCCTGCATCCACTGCCAAGTGACATGGCAAGTGACACCCTGCATCCGCTGACAAGTGGCGTGGCAAGTAACACCCTGCATCTGCTAACAAGTGACGGGGCAAGTGACACCCTGCATCCACTGACAAGTGACGTGGCAAGTGACACCCTGCATCCGCTGAATATCCGCAAAATATTGAGACTTTTGGCCCAATTTTGACATTTATACTTAGGGGTGTACTCACTTTTGTTGCCAGCGGTTTAGACATTAGTGACTGTGTGTTGAGTTATCTTGAGGGGACAGTACATTTACACTGTTATACAAGCTGTACACTCACTATTTATATTGTAGCAAAGTGTAATTTCTTTACTGTTTTATATATATATATATATATTGTAATGTTCGGGTGATTAAGCACAATTGGTAGATGCACGTTTTAGTCTACATCAGGCAGGCGTTTTATGGTTAAGGGCCTGGTAGCCCACGTTTATTATAAGAAAACAAAATATTAGTTCATCCAGTAATCCCACGCAGGGGTTTAAATTCATTCAGCACACAAATGAACATACCAAGCCACCTGGCTCTCAATTGTCAACAGTTCCTCTGCTTGCTCCCAACAGATTTGTCAACTCTTTCCAGCCCCCTGGACTCACCGACTTCCTTAGTCTTCCTGACTCTCAAGGTTGTCAGCCTTTCCCAGTCCCTTACACGGACTACAGTCTCCCACAGGGCAAACCACTCTTCAACCAGCAGCAAGCTGCTCACACTCCTCCACACCCTCCTACAACTTCCTGTCTTGCTTTTTAAAGACACTGCCTTAACAGGTGGGTTAATCAATTGTATTCCCTTACAGAGAGCACAACCCAAACAGAGGGGAAATATAGCGTCCTTCCAGGACCCAGCCACGGCGTCCATTACATATCCCCCCCCTGTGTTTCGATCCGGAGGGAGGAACACCAGCACCCATCATGATGGTTGGGACACCTCTGTGCTGGCTGTCAGCCACGTAGGCCCAACCTTTTTTCCGGGTGCGCTTCCAGGAACATTCCCCCCTGGATCTTAACAGGTTCCTATATTGTCCTATACTCAGCCTTCCTCTTCTTTTGGGGTCCCTGGGCTTATTCACTTTTCTTGGGGGAACTCTGCCTTCCTTGAGCCCTCCTTTCAACTTACAAATACCCATTTTACCCTTCACCATCTGTATTTCAGGTTCAAAACAGTTTCTCTTGTTACCCATGGCAACCAAATCATTGTTTGCAGAACGAACTCTTAACAGATCACAGCTTTCCGTATCATCAGTGCTTTCCAAATCAGTGTTTGTTAGAAGAAGACCCAAGGAGGGACTACATCCGACGGAACCATAGCACAGCTCCACCTCACCCGTTGTCCAACATTCCATGGGTACCTGTTCTAACAAACTACCCTGACCTAAGCATAAACCATTTTTTCCAGGTGTACATATTACATTGTTACGGCAACCAACATTAACACTTTCTCCCATAGTGTCTCCGGGCACCTTAACTTGTACCCCTGGGCCAGTGACAGAAAGCATCTCTGCTACTGCTGAGTCCATTCTGGGCCGTTCCTTCTCATGAGGCCTAGCGGGTAAGGCAGTGTCTGCGCCCTCTACTGACAACTGCTCCGCCGCACCTCGGACCACACCAGCAGAGATGTTTCTAGTCATCACATCAGACGGAGAGACCTCTGATATCTCAAGCAGTTCTCTCGTGTGCCTTCCATACCAATCAATAACTAGAAGTACGCTCACAGAGAATCTGGAGATCCTGTGCCAAATGGGTAACCATTGGTCCCACCAATTCCACTGTTGGTCAAGGTTTCCCAGCACTGTCTGTACCACTTGGCTAAACCCATTGGTGCTACGCAGCACCACCTGGTCCAACTGTGGCGGAGATACCCAAGTATACAGTAAGTTCATCTTTACCAATTCTAGCATTTCCAGTAAGGTTTCTGTCACCTCTAAACATCCCATGTCTAAACACCAGAACTTTCTAGGGTCTTTTACCCTGTCCAAGACATGGAGGGGCTCAGCGACTACAGGTTGAGAGGGTGAGACATTTGAAGAGACCTCATCCTCCTTGGAGGTACCCATCATCACAGCTTGTTGCTCCCCTGGAGAGCTGTCAGACACATGTCTCACACTTATCCCTTCTGCACCAGTGTTGGTGAGCCTCTGCAGGTCATTACAAGTCACACTATCACTTTGATACTCAATATCATTTAGCTGTGGGGCTGTAGACAACACATCTGCGATGCCAGTGCCCTGAACTGTTTCTTCAGAGGGGAGGGCAGCAACATTTGCAGGGACCAGGACGCCCTCAACCACCGGCGGCTCTGCGATCCCCCTGTCTGGCATAGCAGTTGTGTCCACACCCTTGCTACTTAAGCTAGCCTTATCCAGCATGGCTAACAATTGTTTGGCCCAGCTGTCCCAGTCCATTGTGGTTCCACCATGGGTGTTCCACAGCGTTGCATCACCTGCTGTAGAAAGCCGCACAGAAACCTGGGATTCATTAGCTTTAACTGCACATTCCTCACTTCTATATACATCATTTTGTAACACCACACTTTTATCAACGTTGCATTGGGGTGATGCTTCATCACCTAAAGCTTGGTGCAGCACATCATTCTGAACACCTTTTTCTGGTGGCATTACAGACACATTCAGCTTTGTACACTCAACTTTTGCAGGCTGAATTAACCCCTTGCCCACTGGGCTACCTGTAGGGTTGTGGGGCTGCGCCCACATGCTCTCACTGTGTGAATTAATCCCCCCTTGTTCCACCAGCATAGCACCAGAGCCATCCTGGGCAGCCTCTGACTCCAACACATGGAGACCCCATGAGACTTCCATGGACAATCCTGTGCCTCTGCCTGTCATGGGAGATCTCCTACTCTCATCACTGGTAGTGAACACATTACCAACCTCACTCTCAGATATGACATTACAAGAAATACATGTTTCAATGTCATTACACTCATCACGTTTAGCAATAGTATCACTTTTGTTAGTACGATCATTAGCATTCTCATTACATGTAGACACAACTGCTGTTTTTGTGGTTTGTTTATGAGCCACCATAACCACTGAGCGACTCTTCACAGCACCTGCTCTCTGTAAAGGGGCACTTTTGCCTATTTGGGCAGCTCCATAGCTGACCTGGGAAACTCTCTGCTCCAACACTGCAAGCTCCTTGGAAGTTTCCCTGGGCAACCCTGCAGCAGCTGTCACTAGGGAACATGGTACCAGCACTGTTTTGGTCACCCCTAGCTCAATTTTCCCAGCCATCTGCTGGATCATAGCAGGCATATGCAGAGTCCCCATGTCCTTTTCAGTCTTTAGCCCTGCGTCTAGTTGGGCTTTACGCTGCGCCTCCCCACTGCTCTGGGTAGCACAATGCAGAAAGTCTATGTCCATTTGTACCGCGGATCTCCCCACTGGACATACTCCCACTTCACTGGGTTCAGCATCATAAACTGAAACAGTCTTACCAGTTCCTGCAGCTGATGTCATAGCCTTCACTTGAGTGCGTTGTCTCACTGGTGTGGTGTCTCCATAGGCTGACTCCCCCATGTGGCCATGGAGCAAAACTGCAGCCTTTCTGGACCCACTGACGCCCCCTGTAGGTAACACAAGATCCTTGTTGCTAGGGGTAACTGCAGTCTTGCGCTCCAAAGCTGGTTGGCTATACCTCATGCAGGATTCAGGCTGATATACTCTCCTTTCTGGACTGACCCCTTTGCCTAAGTGGCCACGACAGAAAACCTTACGTTTCTCTGGATTTCCAATTCCTAGGACTTCCGGCGACACTTCTCCCATCCTGGAGCATTGCTGGCGACCCATGATACGATGGAACGCTCCTCTAATAAGGATTTCCTCTTTAAACTTGCGGTAGTCATCCTGGTCCCCATCCATCAAATGGTAAACCGACCGGAACTCTATGCGCAATAAGGTTTGCAGCAGTTTTGGCCACCGGTCCCTAGGCCATTTTCTCGTTACAGCAACTTTTTCAAATCTTACAAGGAAGTCTCCCACCTCCTCTGTAGGCAGCATGGGTTGCACATAGTCAGAGGCCAAGATCTCAGCCCCTTGCAGTGCACCCGACTCTTTGCGATTCCGCTCATTTTCTGTCTCACATGTCACTGGCCCCTTTTTACTGGTCCTACAAGGTGGAGACATCTTCTCAGGCCATGCTGAGCTCACTTCTTGGCATCTCCTCCATGACTGGCTCTCACTCGTTGCCATTGGATACCACTTCTGAGGACACAGCTGATCACAATCATTAGTAGATGAGCTCCAGAATTCATCAACCTCCCATCCAGCTTGGTTATTCCACAAACATTCCTGTGACAAGGGGCAATGGGCAACAGCATGTCCCCACTCACTACAACTAATGCAGCGCAGAGGCCTCCTTGCGTCATGCTGTGGCACCTTTGGGCTCAGGCTGCCAGGAACAACATCCTCTTTCACTTCTCCTTTAACTCGGGGTGACATGATCAATTTACCCCAGATCACAGCGATGTCAGACTCAGACAAATTCTTTGGTGTGGCGGGGGCATGTGGTGAAATACCCTCTAGCCACAATAGCCGCTCCCTGGCTTTAGTAAGGATTGCTTCCTTTTTTTGCTTTGACCGTCCCATCCTTGCAATCACATGCACACAGCAGCTTGTAACAGTTCTCAGCAGAGAAAGAAAAAAAAAAAAAAAAATCTGATGTTTGATTCTTCCTTCACAGGTACACAACCCGCATGCAACACAGTCCATCAAATAAACGTATACGCAATGCTGTTCGCCTGGCTGCCACACACAGCTAGCAGTAGTTCCTGATGCGACTCACCATGGAGCAAGGACCCGGATTCCACCATCTACATGCCCGCATTCGAGCACCACTTGTAATGTTCGGGTGATTAAGCACAATTGGTAGATGCACGTTTTAGTCTACATCAGGCAGGCGTTTTATGGTTAAGGGCCTGGTAGCCCACGTTTATTATAAGAAAACAAAATATTAGTTCATCCAGTAATCCCACGCAGGGGTTTAAATTCATTCAGCACACAAATGAACATACCAAGCCACCTGGCTCTCAATTGTCAACAGTTCCTCTGCTTGCTCCCAACAGATTTGTCAACTCTTTCCAGCCCCCTGGACTCACCGACTTCCTTAGTCTTCCTGACTCTCAAGGTTGTCAGCCTTTCCCAGTCCCTTACACGGACTACAGTCTCCCACAGGGCAAACCACTCTTCAACCAGCAGCAAGCTGCTCACACTCCTCCACACCCTCCTACAACTTCCTGTCTTGCTTTTTAAAGACACTGCCTTAACAGGTGGGTTAATCAATTGTATTCCCTTAAAGAGAGCACAACCCAAACAGAGGGGAAATATAGCGTCCTTCCAGGACCCAGCCACGGCGTCCATTACAATATATATATATATATATATATATATATATATATATATATATATATATATATATATATATATATGTATATGTAGCGCGGACATATTTTGGCCTATTAATGTGACGTTAATGTTTTACAATGCAAGCCTATGGACAATTCTGTAGCTTAGGATTTGGCACCATCTAGCCGTCAAATACAGAAAGTGCACTGGGATAACTTTTGTTTTCAACCATTGAACTGAATAAAGGAAGTGACTGTTTATTTACATTTGAAGGTTGACCTTTTTACCCATCATGCTTGGTAACCTACCCATGGGCACCCTCTCTTGCAATGCATGCTGGGTAGGACATAAAAGGACCCAGAGCGGCCATTTTAGGCCTCTTGGGATCGCATGGCCAGCCTGTGAGGATCTGTGAGGATGTTCCCCTGGAGAAAGGGCCTACAGTTATTGCAGAGCCCAACTCCAGCAGTTTGTGTGAGTGACCTGACGGTGCTAGAGACACAGTGATCGGATTGGGGAGATCCAAAGACACTCGTTTGAGCATCGGAGGACCGGGTTCACCCAGCAGAGCGGAACGGAATGACAGGCCCAGCTGACAGAGAAGCAAGCTGCAGTCACCAGACCAAAGCTACTACACGGAGCTCTGATCCAGTTTGTGAGTGGGTTGCAGCCCACAGTTTGTTAACTTTCACACTCAGACTCATACACAGGCCTCACTGGGATTTACAGTTCCACGGAGGAGGAGCAGAGCAACTGACACTGAGCAGGATTCAGGCCTATATACTCTGACGTTCTGAGCCTTGTAACATAGTTACTGAAATTACACCAGGAGCACCTTTACCTCAACTTAACTTACTTTAATCTGTGGATTACAAATCACAAGGAGTTACTTTAGCTAGCGAAGACAAGAAAATGAAAGACTAAGTACTTTAAGTGAGATCTCACGTATAGCTTTAAAAGTAGGGGGAGCTCCTGGGTATATATATATATATATATATATATATATTGTTTGCAATTGTTTATGTTGAAATCCATATTCACAGTAAAATATATTTGGTCAAGTATCCAGTTGTGTGGAGTGTTGTTTTCTCCCAGCAGGTGGAGCCAGTGAATCCTGAGGTTAAATTCAGGTATATTGTAATATATTATATTGTACTGTACTGTATTGCACCACAGCTGTGTCAAGGGGACTGAGCCAATTCAGGGGGGTTCATTAGCAGAGTGAAGGCTCAAATCAAATTCCAGCAGCTCCTGTGGGGGTTCGGGGGTTAGTGCTCTATAATATATATATATATATATATATATATATATATATATATATATATATATACACACTAAACTGTCTGCACGCCACTAACTAACCTGCCTCCAGCAAATGTTCTCTTAATTATAACACTATATACAACCGCCGTGTAAGCAGCCTTATATATTGTGGGACGTGGACTTAGCCCCCTGAGCCATGATTGGCTAAAGGCACCCTGCCTTTGGCCAATCATGGCTCTCATAGCAGAGCGTGCTGTTATTGATCAAAGCATGCAGGTCAGGTGCATGCTTTGGCCAATCATCAGATGTCAATGCACTGCGATCTCACAGTGCATTATGGGGCTTTCCGTGGTGGTCGAATTTGCCACGAACGCCCCATAATATTCGGTACTGGGCAAACACCTGATATTCAAGATGAACTTACATTCGACTCGAACATCGGGCCCATCCCTAATGGGCACTAACAGTCTTGCCAGTTAATGGCTCTCCTTGCCTCACACAGACACAGGGTGGGAGGAAAGGACTGCGGATAACCGCCAAGTCTGTTTACATGTAAGCTGATCTTTTATTGTTATTATTATTATTATTATTATACAGGATTTATTTAGCGACAACAGTTTGCGCAGGGCTTAACAAAATGAAGGAAGACATTACAGTTACATTAAAATTTGGTTCAAGAGGGCCCTGCTTGCTTGAGCTTACAATCTAGGAGGGAGAGTCAATTGATACAAAAGGTAATAGCTGTGGGGGATGAGCTGATGGAGAAAGTAAAACAGTGTATTAGTTAGAATCAGAATAAGCTTCTTTAAAGAGATGGGTTTTCAGGGGTTGTCTAAAGATAGATAGATTAGGGGACAGTCGGACAGATTGGGGTAAGGCATTCCAAAGGATGTGAGAAGCTCTGGAGAAATCCTGTAGGCGAGCATGGGAGGAGGGGACAAGGGAGCTAGAGAGCAGGAGGTCTTGGAAGGACCAAAGAGAGTGGCTTGGTTGGTATTTTGAGACTAGGTTAGTGATGTAGCTGGGGGCAGAGTTGTGGACGGCTTTGATCTCATGATAAAGGGCCACTGTGATTGGCCCTTAATCGTGATTTGTAATCAGCTGTGTATGAAGGACACAGCAGTCGCAGAGCCTGCTGGATGTGTGCACCAGAGGGCACATGAGAGGCAGAGTTCTGGGAAGATGTTCATGGATGCCCACCCAGAACTGGAAGCCCAGGGCTTGGATTGAGAGGGGGGCCCTTCATGGTTTATTGCACCGGGGGCCCTGAAGATTTTAATTACACCTCTGCCACCACCCTTCTAAATGCTGTTTTTTTTTTTCAAAGCAAAAAAGCAAATATTTAGAGCATAGATTAAAAGTATAAAATACTATAATACCTTCAATGCCAATATATTGAGGCAACTAAGGAGGAAAGAAGGACAGAGGGGTTTGCTTCCAGAGGAGCAATCCATACCTTTCAAATGAGAAATAGTTTAGAGCTAGGGTGCATTATTATCCTTTTGGTAAGGCTTGTAAAAAGCTTAGGTGTGCCATGTTACCAGCAAAAGGTTCAGGAAATATAACTATACATGATGGCATGTTATAGGAAACATGATTAATAGTACATTTAATGGGTATGCAATACATTACAACTTTAGAAATGGCATACTCACAATTGCACATTAAATAGCACATCTATACTTACACCTTGTCAGGTTTTTGAATTTGTTACATTTAATTTTGAGAGAAAAGTTGGAGGAGGCTAATGAGTTACATTTAATTTGCTTTACTAAGATTTACTTGGCTTTTTTAAAATGCAAGTTTGAGACAGGTGAACACAATCAGTGAGGTACTAATGCCATCCAACAAACATCTCAGCTGTACTAGAATCAGAAAGATCACTTCATTTAGGGTAATATACAATATGTTCTGTATAAGCCACTGCAGAAATTACAGTCGGGTGAGCTGGACAGTAAGAGTATAAATTATGGTTACCATGCATCCCAATTTCTTGGCGGTAGTGCTCATTTTGAGTGGTCTGTCCCGGAGAAACAATCTATCTAGTGTAAACATTGTACTGCCCAGGTGAACAGAGGTACACTAGTGAAGAGGTCTACACGATGCTGAGCATGTCAGATGAGAGCAAAGGGAAAGCCTCACTGTCAGATTCAGGCTCAGTATTCGAACCTGTAGTGGGCAGAGGCACCCTGACAGATAGTTCTGAAGACAGAGTAGTGGTTACTGCTAAGGTCAAGCATACCCAACATAGTTCTTTTGTTGCTGAGGTGCAACAGCCACATGGTTCTCGTATATGGAGCACAGAGCCAGTACTAGTGCCACTCAACCTTCTGGTGAACTGGCAAGCACCAGCGACCTAGTACATCCTGGTCATAGAAAAAACAGCATTGCAGTAACACTTGGTGACGTGACGAGTCCCATACGTGCAGTTCAAGCTGGTGCGGTGGCTAGCACAATTAGTGCCCTGCAGCCACCAAGAATACAAACACAGGCCCATAGAGTCCATAGTACCCTTCCTGATGCATTTGCAAATCCTAATTGGCAGCCCACCACTTCTGCAGCGCCCATACTTCCCCCCATTCACTGACCAACCCGGAATTCAGGTGGAAAAAGCTGATTTTAGTACTCTTGACTTTTACAGGCTGTTTTTCACTGAAGATCTGTACAAATCTATTGCAGACCAAAGCAATGTATATGCTGGTCAATTTATTGCCGCAAATCCAAATTTGACCCTTGCCTGAGAAGTCGGCTTGAAACCTATAACGGTTCCCGAATTTGAGACATTTCTGGGCCTATCCCTCCTCATGGGCATTGCTAAAAAGTGTGAGTTGCAATCATATTGGTCCACTGGCCCAATTCATCACATACCCGTGTTCTCGGCTTCTATGACCAGGACTAGATACCAACAAATCTTGCGGTTCATGCACTTCAACGACAATAAACTCTGTCGTCCTTGGGGTGACCCTGAATATGATTGGCTCCACAAAAAAAACACTTCAACCAACAATTTGTAGCCTTGTTTATCAAGTTGTCTGCATTGATGAGTCCATGATTACATTTTCTGGCCACCTTGCATTCAAACAGTTTCTCCCCAGCAAGCATGCCAGATATGGGGTCAAGATGCATAAGTTCTGTGACAGGGCTACATTTATTATTTATTTAACCACTACAATACAGGGCCCTTTCGCCCCCTTCCTTCCCAGCCCAATTTTCAGATTTCAGTGTTCTAGCAATTTCAATGACAATTGCGCAGTCATGCTACGCTGTACCCAAATTAAATTGTTATCATTTTGTTTGCACAAATAGAGCTTTATTTTGGTGGTATTTATTAATGACTCCGTATTTTATTTTTTGCCATATAAGCGAAAAAAGAGCGGAGATTTGGAAAAAAAAACAATATTTTCTTCTTTCTATTTTAAAAGAAATCCAATAAAATCTAATTTTGTGATAAATTTAAGCCAAAATTTATTCTGCTACATGTCTTTGGTAAAAAAAAAATTGGTTAAGTGTATAATAATTGGTTTGTGTGATCACGGACATATGTACGCAAATGATCATGTACATATGTGTGCAGGTGATCACGGACATATGTGTGCAGATAATCATTGAGACATGTGATTTTAGTGAGACATATGTGGGGGTCATGTTTTTATTATTAGGGACAGGTGTTTTTATTATTTAGGGACATGTGTGTTTTGGGGACATTGTGTTTATACTGTGTGGTGTGTTGTGTGTTTTACACTAGACTGATGATCAGTGAGTAAAAAGCTTGTAAAAAACAGCTCATACTCGCTGATCACCAGCCGGCTGCAGTGATCTGCTCTCCTCTCCTCAGCGATGACTTCCGTGTGAGGAGAGGAGGAGCCGATTGCCTAGCAACCGGCTGTTTGTTTACATCACATGACGGGCGTGATTGGACATGGCCGTCATGTGATCAGAAAGGCCAATCACAGAGCCCTCCTGCCGATCCGAGATGCACCGTGTCCGGGTGACACGGGCACATCGGGATCGCGCTGCTGCATGGGCACGTGCGCGCGCGATCCCCCTACTTCTGATGGACGTTCAGGAACGTCCACTCAGAAATAGAGAGCTCTCATCCGGCCAATGTACATATACGGCCGGGTGGGAGTAGTTAATTACTTGTGACAAGAAAATAAAATATTAAATGGGCTGAACATGCCTCTCAGAAAATTCCTTAGGGTGTCTACTTTCCAAAAAGGGGTAATTTGGAGGGGTGTGTACTGCCCTGCCATTTTAGTACCTCAAGAAATGAGAGTCATAAACTAAAAGCTGTTTTAATTCTAGTAAATGTTCCATAGTTGGTAGACACTATAACTTTTGCGCAAACCAATAAATTTACACTTATTAGAAAACATTTTACCCAAGATATGTGGCTGAATATTGGCCTAAAATTATGACTAAAATTGAGTTTATTGGATTTTTTTTTTATAACAAAAAGTAGAAAATATTTTTTATTTTCAAAATTTTCAGTTTTTTCAGTTTATATCACAAAAAAAATAAAATCCCAGAGGTGATCAATTACCACCAAAAGAAAGCTCTATTTAGGGGAAAAAAAGGACGTAAATTTTGTTTGGGTACAGCATAGCATGATCGTGCAATTATTAGTTAAAGCAGAACAGTGCCAAATTGTAAAAAGTGCTCTGGTCATAAAGGGGGTAAATCCTTCCGGGGCTGAAGTGGTTAAACATTTGTCCTTTCCATGACACAGTATTGATAAAAGAGTTTGCACATTCTGAATTAACTGTATTATTTGAATGTTCTGTATATTCTGAATAAACTTTTCCGTAAGTGGATCATGACTGTGATGTTAAAATTGTTTATGAAAATATGATTCCGGTCTACTGCTTTTTTAACCCCTTTCTACCTGCCCACAGTAGTTTTACTGCAAGCGGGCAGCACCTGCAGGCAATGTGCTGGTATTTTGCAGCCTTCTTTTTGGGACACACATCTGCGCACTCCCTGCTTACCCCGTGCTGTGATTGGATACAGCACAAGTCTTCTAGCTGATTTTACAAAAGTACAAAATTCTTTGTTTTGTGAACAATGATCTGGCTGTGCATAGCAGGCAGAAAAAACAGACAAATAGTTAAAGTGGATGTAAACCCGTACATATACCCAATGAAGTGAACAGCCTCAGATGATACACAGAGATTAAAGAAATCTCCCTACTGGGTTTTACATGCATATCTACTGTCTTTCCCTTTCTACATTCTTTAGAAAGTGCAAATCATGTTTCAAATCCTGTTTCCTCATTCAGCAGTGGGTGTGGAGTCTGGGCATACATTGTGTGACAGCTGATTGGAGGATAGGCACACCCCCCCGCTCCACAGCAGAGCAATGAAAGAACATGCAGAGCTATGCTGTGAATAGATAAGCTCTCTGCTTATCACCCTCTAAGCTACCTCCCGAACACAAATTTTCAGCTGCTGTTATCTCGTGTGTTGGAGCTTGTCAGAAGTGACTCTGCTGATAATAGAGGAATGGAGCAGCAGCAAGAAACAACACTTAGAGCTTTGGAGAGAGATGTGTAAACACCACAGATACAGTATATGTGCCTAGGTCAGATTTCATGAATGTAGTTTACAACCACTTTAAGTAAAAGCATCACACATTAAACATAATACACATTGTTAGGCACACAGTTAACCCCTTGATTGCTCATAGATGTTAACCCCTTCCCAGCCAGTGTCATTAGTACAGTGACAGTGTACAGTATTAGCACTGATTACTGTATAAGTGTCACTATTGATGTCAGCGTCAGTTAGTGTCCCTCCCAGCCAGTGTCATCTATCACCAGATTGCCCACCACACTATCACAGACCCTGATTATCTCAATTACTGGTATAGTGTCATAGCTGCATAAAGTCCAGTGTATATAGCATAGTTTGTGGTAACAAATAGTGATGGACGAACTTCCGATGGGACGTTTCGCGAACGCGAACTGCGAGCGCGGCCAAAAGCTCGCGAACCGCAAAGTTTGCGGAGGGCCCCATTGACTTTCATGGAAAGCGAACCTTAAAAACCTACAGGTCATATTTTCAGCCACAAAAAAGATAGAGAGCACTGACACCACACCAGTACCGTGATAGAAAGCACTGAGACTGCACCAGCACCGAGATAGAGGGCACTGAACCCACACCAGCACCGTGATAGAGAGCACTGAGACCACACCAGCACCGAGATAGAGAGCACTGACACCACACCAGCACCGAGATAGAGAGCACTGACACCACACCAGCACCATGATAGAGACACCAGTATCGAGATAGAGAAGAGCACTGACACCAGCACCGAGATAGAGAGCACTGACAATAGCACTGATACCAGCAACTCGCTGCGGGACCCAAAAATATGACACCGCTCAACCTGGTTACTTGGTTGATGCCTCACTCCTGATACATTAGCAGTCTGCTTTGTCCCTCCTGTGCAATCTAAGTTCTGCCTGCTTCTCCTCCCTATCTGCTGGTCCATATCTCCCTCTGAACTCCCCTCCTCTTCCTCTCTTGTGGAAGGGGAAGGTGACATCATCAACGTCACCTTCCCCAAGAAGGGGAAGGTGACATCATCTACATCACCTTCCTCACCGCTATAATTAGAGATCTTGGAGTAGGCAGCAACACCTGGACCAACCTCCTCCTTGGGCTGATCTGGGTACTGTCGTCAGACTGCTGAGTTGCGGTTGTTGCTACCTCCTCTTCCTGATCCAATGCCAAGAGTGGCTGCGCATCGGCAATGTCTTGTGATGGATCGGAAAATAATTCCTGTGACTCAAGCGGAAGGTATATGGTGGTGGTGGTGTTGGTGGTAGTGTCTTTGGGGGTGCACACAGCAGAGAGTTAAGAAGTGGGTGCAGATCGAGAGGATGAGGAGGGTGCAGAAGAGTAAGGCTGAGTGAGCCACTCAAGCAAGTCTGGTGCGTCCTTTGACGTAATCGCATGCGCCTTCTGCAATTTGCCACTTTGGCTCAAGTCTGTTGCTCCTGCCCTACCCCTACTATCCCTGCGGAAGGGCCTGCCTCTTCCTCTGCCTGTCATTTTTTAAATGACCCTGTGACAAAAGTGACTAGAGAAGTGCAGTATGTATGTGGAAGAAGGTATATAACACCCCACATCAATCTGTAGTTTTTGGGGGCCACTGGTCTATCACACCAGTTATAATACTTTTTTGATTTGCTTTTGTCACTCTTTGTAGTATCGCTGCTGAGCCGCTCAGCAGTCACAATGCAGCATGGTGGAAATGCACTATACCATGCTTTCGATATGTGCAAGTATTTTTTTTACATGTATTACACACTATATACTGCACATCAAATAGTACACCTATACCAGTCCTTAAAAGGACCTTTGTGGACTTAATAGTAGCTAGCTTGTAGCTAGTGAATTGCAAACTGTCCCGGCTCCAAAAACCAAACTGTCCCTCCCTACACTGAGAAATGACAGCTGCGGAATCGGTCAGCAGCTTTGCATGCAGTGCACAATAATATGCTTTCTATATTTGAAAGAAAGTATATTATACGTGTACAAGCCTATATACTGTACACCTATAAAAGGACCTTTGTGGACCTAGTAGCAAGTGATTTGCAGACTGTCCCTGCTCAGAACACTAAACTGTCCCTCAGTCCCTACACTGATAAAAGACAGCTGCAGAATCGGTCAGCAGTCAAGTGTAATATACTTTGTATATTTGAAAGAAAGTATATTATATGTGTACAACCCTATATACTGTGCACCTATACCAGTCCTTAAAAGGACCTTTGTGGACCTAGTAGCTAGTGATTTGCAGACTGTCCCTCAGTCCCTACACTGATAAAAGACAGCTGCAGAATCAGTCAGCACTCAGCTCAGCAGTCAAGTATAATAGGCTTTCTATATTTGAAAGAAAGTAACGTATATACTCGAGTATAAGCCGAGATTTTCAGCCTCTTTTTTGAGGCTGAAAGTGCCCCCCTCGGCTTATACTCGAGTCATCGCTGTCTGCCCGCTCGATCAGCGTGTCGAGCAGACAGACAGCGGCCATTCTATAATTCAAAAGCCGCGCCTCCGGCTCCGCCTTCGCCTGTGATAGGCGGAACACTGAATTTCCCAGCAGCCTGTGTTCCGCCTATCACGGACATCGTATCATCCTCGTACTACGGACGAGGATGATACGATGTCCGTGATAGGCGGAACACAGGCTGCTGGGAAATTCAGTGTTCCGCCTATCACAGGCGAAGGCGGAGGCGCGGCTTTTGAATTTTACAATGGCCGCCGAGGCGCCGACGAAGAGGGCACGGGACGGAGGCAAGGCAAGGCACGGCACGGGACGGGACGGGACGGAGGCAAGGCAAGGCACGACACGGGACGGAGGCAAGGCACGGCACGGGACGGAGGCAAGGAGGCAAGGCACGGGACGGAGGCTCGGGACAAAGGCTCGGGACACAGGTAGGCTGGACACACACACACACACACACACACACACACACACACACACACACACACACACACACACACACACGGATGGATGGAGACACACACACACACAGGGATGGATGGATACACACACAGGGATGGATGGATGGATGGAGACACACACACACAGGGATGGATGGATGGAGACACACACACACAGGGATGGATGGATGGATGGATGGAGACACACACACACAGGGATGGATGGATGGATGGACACACACACACACAGGGATGGATGGACGGACACACAGGGATGGACGGACACACAGGGATGGACGGACACACACACAGGGATGGACAGGCATGTCTCACCCTCGGCTTATACACGAGTCAATAAGTTTGCCAGTTTTTTTGGGGGTAAATTGGGGGCCTCGGCTTATATTCGGGTCGGCCTATACTCGAGTATATACGGTATATTATATGTGTACAACCCTATATACTGTACACCTATACCAGTCCTTAAAAGGACCTTTGTGGACCTAATAGTAATAGCTAGTGATTAAACTGACTGTTTCTGCTCCACACAGCGTCCTGTCCCTACACTGACAAAAGACAGCTTCAGAATCAGTCAGCAGTGCACTCAGCAATCACCAGCACAGCAGTGCACCAGAACCCTATATACTGTACACCTATACCAGTCCTTAAAAGGATCTTTGTGGACATAATAGTAATAGCTAGTGATTAAACTGACTGTCCCTGCTCCACACAGCGTCCTGTCCCTACACTGACAAAAGACAGCTGCAGAATCGGTCAGCAGTGCACTCAGCAATCACCAGCACAGCAGTCAGCAGCAGTGCACCAAACCCTATATACTGTACTACACCTATACCAGTCCTTAAAAGGACTTGTGTGGACCTAATAGCTAGTGATTTGTGTCACTGCAGTCTCTCCCTGCTCCACACAGCGTCCTGTCCCTACACTGACATAAGACAGAATGTAAAATGGCCGCCAGACCAGGTCTATTTATAAGGTAGGGGGTATGTCCAATTGTCCATGTGCTGAAATGTCTTAATTGGCTGTCCTGTACCCAATGATGGATGTGTCATCATGGGTCAAAGTTCTTTCACAATGTAAACGCATATGTCCGCCAGGCGAACAGCACCAGAAGTCCGCCAGTTTGGCGAATTGCGAACACGCAAAATTTGCTGCGAACTGACCACCGGGCGAACCACAAGGCCATCTCTAGTAACAAACACTAATTAGTTTTTTTTGTTACCAAAGACATGTAACAGCATACATTCTGGCAAGAATTTATGAAGAAATTTTAATTATTTATTTCATTTATTGGATATGTTTTATAACAGAAAGTAGAAAAGATTGTTAATTTTTCCCAACCTTTCTGGTTTTTTTTCATTTATATCACAAAAAATTATAAACACAGCAGTGATCATATAACACCAAAATAAAGCTCTATTCGTATGAAAAAGATTATACGAATGTAATTTGCATACAGTGTTGTATGACCGTGCAATTGACAGTTAAAGTAGCACAGTGCTGCATAGAAAAATATGCTCTGGTTATGAAGGGGGTAAAACCTTCCAGAGCTCAAGTGGTTAATGTATAATCATAGATATTATTTTATTAACATCCTTCTAAGGCAAGCGTCACACCTGTAAATGTGCTTCTTCATGCATTTTTGGTGCAGTATTGTGGCAAATGTTTGCACATTTTTGATGCAATTTCATACTTCATGCATTTTTTTGTAGGGAGAGACTGGTTGTTAAACAAAACAGCCTACCAAACACACACCAAAAACATGTACATGCATTTTTCATGATGTCCCATTAAAGTCTATGGGGCCAAAATTGCAACTCTTCCAAAAATGCACCACAGGAAAATACATAGATGTGAGCAGGTCCCATAGAAAACACGTTAAATGGATTGTCATGCATTGTTGCTCCTCAAGAAACGTGTTACAAATACACAAGTGTGAACCAAGCCTAAGTATTGTTGTTTTTGTTAATTCTTTATTTTTTAAATTCAGATTGAGAACAACCAATACGGAATGTTACAAAGTACAATGTATAAACTGCCTACATGATCCACTTCAAATAATTTGTGCCATCAGATCATCAGAACGTCTCTTCTACATCAGCTTGGATTTTACCCTTGAAAGTTCTAGCCTAGCCTTAGCCACCCTGGACCAAACATTAAAGTGTGCACTAGAGGTGACCACCTGTAACCCTCGAGGGGAAACAATAAATAAATACATACTGTATACACTATATATATATATATATATATATATATATATATATATATTGCACTTCATAACATCAAGCATAGTTTTATGGAAGAAAACCGATTGCTCAGGACTGAAGAACAATATAAAGGGGCAGTTTGGTTGAATGGTTGACTAGGTATGGAGTCTGAACAATATAAATGGCTTAATGAAGGACAAAGAATAATGCTAGAGGCAGTTGTCTAGACATTCAAAGCCTGGGAGAGGGGAGGGTGTATGAAGAAAAGTCCTGACAAGTGAAACATTTTTCAGGGAAATTGTGATGGAATAAATCTGTTCATTAACAGAGACTTGTACAAGAATAAGAGGTAATTACATTTTGCACCAAATGAACACTACATTCAAATTTAGGAATATTTTTTGTGTCAAAGAAATAAAAAAAAAATGGTTAAAACTATACAGATACTAAAGAGTAAAAAGGCTCAAGCTCTTTAACTTTATTTTGGGTTAATAAGCAAGGTGACTTAAATTTACACATTGTCTTTGGGAATTAGTATGATAATAGGGCTGAATATTATCAGAAATGACAGCTAATTAATTAGAAAGCAGTGCAGAGTACTAGAATATCCAGAACAGTGCTGTAAAATCCTGGCGCCTTCAGAGCTGAATGAATTTCACAGCATGACAAGATGTTCAGCTGCAAAATACATTAAAGACAAAGTCAGATGTTCAAGTTGTAGAACATATCAAGGTCCAAGTTTAGTAAATATACTACTGTAAAATTTACATAAAACTAAACTTTATTTTACCCCCAGATATCCAGGCTGAGTATTATCTAGTTCAATGATGCTCATCCTTTATTAAGAAAAGGGTCCCAAATGGTTTTATACAATTTTTTGTCTGTAGGCGTTACGAAAATATGTAGTTCCCATTACCTAAATGCACTGTCTAATAGGGAAAATAAGTGGTAAATGAGGCTTAATGTTGATATAAGTAAAGTTATGCCCTTGGGGGCTAAGAATATGCATGCATCATACAAGTGGGGAATCAATGGTGGATCTGGGGGTTTTGGTAGATCATAAGCTCAATAATAGCATGCAATGCCAAGCTGTGGTTTCCAAAGCGAGCAAAGTCCTTTCTTGTATTAAGAGAGGTATGGACTCCAGAGAGAGAGATATCACTTTGCCCCTGTACAAATCATTAGTAAGACCTCATCTGGAATATGCAGTTCAGTTTTGGGAAACAGTTCTCAAAAAGCATATCAGGGGACTGGAGAAAGTGCAAAGAAGGGTAACCAAACTGATAAAAGGTATGGAGGAGCTCAGCTATGAGGAAAGATTAGAGGAACTGTATTTATTCACTCTTAAGAAAAGGAGATTAAGGGGGGATATGATCAACATGCAAACATATAAATAAGGGGTCCATATAGTGAACTTGGTGTTGAGTTACTTTGGAGTCATCACTGAGGTCAAGGGGGCACTTTACATCTAGAGGAAAAGAGATTTCATCTCCACATACGGAAAGGTTTCTTCACAGTGAGAGCTGTGAAAATGTGGCATAGACTCCCTCCAGAAGTGGTTCTGGCCAGCTCAGTAGATTACTTTAAACAAGGCCTGGATACTTTCCTAAATGTACATAATATAACTGGATACTAGCATTTATAGGTAATAGGTTGATTCAGGGAAAACCTGGGGAATCAGGAAGGATTTTTTTCCCCTGCTGTAGAAAATTGGAGCAGGCTTTGCTGGGGTTTTTGTGTGTATGGAATTGTGTTTTTTTTTTCTTAACTAGATGGACTTGTGTCTTTTTTCGACCTGACTAACTATGTAACTATGTAACTATGAAATGAATAGTGAGTCTTACAATCAAGAGATTACAACATATTTGGTCCTGGGATTTCTACCCACTAACAGCACACCACTGCTTTAATCAACTGTGAATAATGGTGGTGATTAGCAGGCATTCATTGGAAACCATGGATTTTTTTTTGTTTATCAGATTTTATTTATTGAGAATAGGTTTTTCCAATTTTACAGAAAAAAAGGGCAAAACAGTTAAAAACGCAGAGCACCAAAAACAACATCATTCACAAGGTTATACATCGAGAATAATATTGTGGGTTCCAAGAAGAAAGAGAAAAGAAAGGAGTGGATAAATCAAAATTGGGCAATAAAGTTGAACAAGCACAGGACATTTCTAATGTATGCATCTGTGAATAATACCTAGAAACATATGAATATTACCACAGCATAATATGGAGCAAGCCATTAAACTTAGTCCAGATAGCAGACCAGAATGATGACAGTAATGCTGCTTACACACGACCGTACTTTCCGGCAGACTAGGTTCCACAGAATCAGTCCGTCGGACAATCCGATTGTGTGTGGGCTAATCCGATCGTTTTTCATATGAAAAATCACATGGACTTAGAAATAGAACATGTTTTAAATCTGTCCGACGGACTCAATTCCTATCGGGAAAACCGTTCGTCTGTATGCTGGTCTGACTGACCAAATACGACGCAGGGGAAGCTATTGGCTACTGGCTATTGAACTTCCTTTTTTAGTCCCATCTTACGTCAATACATTCAAAACAAACAGACTTTCAAACGGACTTAGTCCATTCATATGTGGGCAAGTCCGTTCATTCGGAAGGTCCGTCAGAACTCCGCTGAAAGTCCATCGGGAAGACCATCGGACCTAGTCTGCTGGAAAGTCCAGTCGTGCGGCATAAGGAGTTACATAGTTACATAGTTAGTCAGGTTGAAAAAAGTCCATCCAGTTCAACCTTATCAGGGAGTCAAGGTATTAAGACTATGCTGTCTTGTGGCCCCATTTATGACACCTATCCGAAGTTGCATGAAAACTATGGAGTAAACCTTTGTTGGTAAGTAATTTTTTCAAAGAAGATTGTTGACTTCTATGAGCCACTCCTCCACCATTGGAAGAGAAGACGAGACCCACTTAAGCACCACCATTCTGCAAGCTGCAAAAGTAATCTAGTCCTTGCTAGTGTGGTATTAGAATCCAAATTAGTAACAATAAAGTATCCTATTATACAAATAAGTGGAGAATTACTAAAAAGGATATCAAGACTAAAGGTAATTTGCACTAATATAGATTTTAAACCATAGCAGATGCATTATATTCCCTGGGGCAGCACTGCATTTGCTATAACAGGGGTTGACGGTGACGTTGACACCTATTCTATCTAGAAAAGCTGGGGCTCTATAAACCAAGGTAGTTTTATATCAAATCTGATTTTCCAGGTCAATGTTTAAGTGTTAAACATTGTGGAGCATTGATAATGACAACACGTCTATATGTTTTTATGTTCATGTCAATATATTTCTTCTGTTTGGTAGCCATGTAACCTCTGTGATGTTGTACACATATGTTTGCATTTTGCTACTAAATGCTCAAAAATAGCTTTCTATATATTATTGTTTCGTACTCTTTTTACAGATTTATTATTCCTCTTGAATAAAACTCCTGAAGAAGAGGACAATCCACTAAACATGTAGAGTGTGATATTGGAGTTATATTTGTAGAGTCCCCCCTTGATCGGGTGGCTACCTTAGATAATTTCCAATCAATGCTTGAGGAATTATTTTTAGCAGACTTGTCCCCATGTCCGTCAATGGACAAATAATTTCCTTGTTCCTTTTTCTGGTCATGTGTGCACCTTCTTTTATATTGCTTGATGTAATAACCTTTGTATATTTTTTTAAAACTCAGTGTGTTGTAGGTTCATACAGTACCATGAAAGTCCTCAGTGCATTAATCTGATTTCCTACTTTTCATTCGAATTTAAGGTACAGCTTCTCTTTTTAATTTGTGTACCACTTATACTATACCTTTATATGTTGTAAAGCACAACTACTTCACATATGTCGGTACCTTCTCCTGATCTTTACATGCATATACAGCATGGATATGCAATTAACGGGCCTCCAGCTATTGCAGAGCTACAAGTCCCATGAATCATAGCAAGACTCTGACAGCCACAAGCATGACACCCAGAGACAGAGGCATGATGGGACTTGTAGTTTTGCAACAGCTAGAGGTCCGCTAATTGCATATCCCTGATATACAGTATATTACTATACTGACCAAGGGTAACGGAGGACTTGAACTGGAACACTTAAACCAGTCTTGCTTCAGCAGGAGGCCAATGTTTCTGAAATTGAGGTAGTGTTATGGTGTTCAACCTAAAGCCTTTTGTGATGTTCTCTTGCAAATTATTGGCAGAAGGTAATTTAAATGTGCTAATATGCTATTAGAAAAGAATATAACCTTAAGAAATAACATCACTAGTGATTTGCTTGCACATTCACAGAAGAGCACAAGTTGATCCACTATTCTGACTCTGGCCCTTGGGTGACTAAATCTAATATAAAATCTTTGTAATAGCAGCTGGTGTGCAGGTTTCTGGGAGATTTCCATTTTCCACCTTCCTGGCTGTTATTGTTAGGTATATCATTCATTAGGAAGATTTGTGGTTACAAAAATACATCAAAGATGAATTAAAGGACCACTATAGGTAATCGGCTTCCCATTGGGGAGATGTACCTTCACTTCCTGTCCAATAGCCAAAAGAGGCCGTGAGAAGAAATCCCTGCAATTTAGGAGGATTCTGTTGGGTCACTACGGGTCACCAAAACTAGTGTCCCTATTAGAAGAATTTCACTTTATTACTGTTTTGGGGACAACCCAAAAATCGACAGTAGTTCTATTCCACCCAGATGGATTAGATGGATTAGTTCCCCACAAATAGAGCTTTCTTTTGGTGGTATTTGATCTGTGTTTTTTAATTTTTAATAAACAAAAAAAGACAGACAATTAAAAAAAAAAAATATATATATATATATATATATATATATATATATATATATATATAAAACTTCCTGCTAGCTATAAAAAAAGAACCTATAAAAACAGAAAAAATCGAATTTCTTCATCAATTTAGGCCAATATGTATTCTGCTACATATTTTTGGTAAAAAAAATCACAATAGGCACATATTATTCGTTTGCGCCAAAGTTATAGTGTCTACAAACTATGGGCTATTTTTATTTATTTTTGTTACTAGTAATGGCGGTGATCAGCGACTTATAGTGGGACTGCGATATTGCGGCAGAAAAATCAGACACCTAACTGACATTTTTAACACTTTATGGGGACAAGTGACACTAATACAATGATCAATGATAAAAAATGTATATGGCAGGGAAGGGGTTAACATCAGGGGGCATTCAAAGGGTTAAATGTATGCCTACGTTGTGCTTTCTCACTGTGGGGAAGGTGGGGAAGGTGCTTTGACTAGTCCTGCTTTGAAGAAGCGCAGAATCAAAGCCTTCACCACTGACAGAATAGCGATCTGCCTTGTTTACATAGGCAGACTGCCATTCTGCTTGTGTCCCTAATGTCCAATCACAGCTAGAGCGGGTCGCCAGGGGAACAGCGTGTGCTCCAAACTCGGAGCGGCCACCCTGACGCAGTAAATGTAAGTGGGGCGGTCGCTAACTGGTTAAAGGAAAGTTCCTAACAAGACACTATTTTATAATTGTAATTTTTTATTAATTTTTAAAGCAAAAACAAAAACAATACACGAGAACATTAGAAAAATCAGTGAATATAGAGAGATATAGATCAAGATGTAAGGCATGAGTTACAACAGACAGAGAAAAATGTCCACAAACGCAGGCACAAGGGTGAACTGCGTATCCATATCTCGTACTATAAATAACAAACAGTCAATGTAAATCAAACAAACTATTCTGAGCATCAAGAGGCTGGAGGCCAAAAAAGAGGCAAAAAGAAAAAACAAAAAAAAAAAAAAAATGAATATTCACATGGTCAGCATAGTATGTCCCTGGGAGGGGAGGGGGACAGGACAGGGTAGGGAAGGGGGGGGGGACGGAAGCCATCAACAAAGGCACCCGGTCGGTAGCTGCAGTCAGATGGACGTACCGGCAGGGGGGGCCCCATATGCTGATCGATCCCAGGGTTCCCACACTTTATCGAACTGGGGAACCAAATCATGCACCGAGGCTGTCAAATACTCCATTCTCCGAATTTCAGACACCAGTTGGAGTAACCTAGGCCAGGGGGGAGTTGCATTGGACAACCAACACAATGGGACAAGCCTCTTAGCAGCAAGTAAAATGTAGGAAACCAGTCGATTGGTGTTTTTAGGTATACCTGGTATAGGACACTATTTTAACTTCCTTTTAAAGGTGAGTTTTATGGAGCACTCTATTAGAGAGGTGGTTGATTTCAAGAACTGTGCAAATACAGAGTGCAATAATTTGGTTTATATGTACTTTATGAACATATTGGTGGAAGACTGTCATTTATTTGTTCCAGTCCTTCCGGAGCTTCCAAACTAAGGTTCCTTCCTCGCATGCATACATACACATTCTAAGGTTAATTTAGATTGAGCCATTGACTTACCACCATGTCTTTTGAAGGGTGCGTAGGAACCAAAATTCCTGGAGGAAAACCCCACACAAGCACACAAAAAACATGTGTATACCATTACCATGCAGGTAGTGAAGGTAGTAGTCTGGCTGGGATTCATACCTTACTGCTGCAAGGTAACTATATAAGCCACTGTGCTGCCCATCATGGACTTTGTTTTATATATGTTTTAGATAGATAGATAGATAGATAGATAGATAGATAGATAGATAGATAGATAGATAGATAGATAGATAGATAGATAGATAGATAGATAGATAGAAATAGCAAGATAGAAATAGCAATCTGATTATTTGCAGATGCTGCAATAGCAGTTTCACCTTTGGCAAAATCCTTTTCAAGCTGCATTCCACTCTTCCAGGCCTGGGAAATTATTTTATTTTTCTGCCTTTAAGAAAACTGAATATTCACTTCATACATCCTTTTTAAGCCATAAAATTAGTAATAGGAAAATGGAAAGATAACACATTGCCATCTGCTGGTCAAAATGAGTTATACATGGCCGTAAAAACTTATTTCAACATTCAGTTTGCATTATTTTTATGTGAAAGACACATTTTCCACCTTCTGGATAGTAAATTGAGCACAGCTGAAACATCATGTTGTCACAAAGTAGGGTCTGATTTACCTTTACAGGTAACCTATAGGTAAAAATATATATTCAGTGTTTCAGTGGCAGCTGATGTTAAAATATTTGGGGGAGTGCAAACAAACCCCTCCAGGTCCACACCACGGTCACTGCTCCATGCACACACACACAATATATATATATATATATATATATATATATATATATATATATATATATATATATAACTATAGATATATAGATATAGATATATACACACACACACACGAGGTGCCTTCAAATACTTTCCGCACTTTTCTACATTTAATAGAGTTTAAAAAAGTGTGGTCACTTTTTGAAGACCCCTCGTATACACACACGCACACCAAGACTTATAGCACTGACATATTCCGTGGCACCTTACGAAGAACCATATCCACCAATCACTACCAAAGTGCTACTTACAATCTAACATCCCTGTCACAATCACAGACAATTCAAGGCCAATTGGGATCACAGGTTAACCTCGCCAGTTGCAGGTGGAAAGCAAAGCTCCTAAAGCATGCCTAAAACACAAGCAATATACAAACTCCTTGCAGAAAGCAATTAAACCAATTACCCCACAGCTCACACACATGCAACCTACAATCTCCATGCAGACAAGAATAAATCCTAGTACCCTGCAACTCAAACACAAGCAACCTACAAACTCCATGCAGGAAGCTATCAAACCCAGTACCCCACAGCTCAAACCCAACAACCTGCAGACTCCACGCAGAGGGGACTCGATCTTAGCACCCCACAGCTCAAACTCATGACCCACCAATGAGCTGAAAGCCCCATTTGGTACATCAAACCCATCACAACTGGTAAAGAATCACACATCTCAGCAGAGCCACCATAACAATCTTCAACAGCCAAGGACTGCATCATTATAAAAGAGAACCTCTGTACATCAAACCAAGCATGCCCCTAAAACTCAACAGCACCAACTTTACAGGAAAGCTGTAGTAGCCCTGGCTGGCAGGACATGCTTGCACTTTAGTAGTTTACCAGCAACAGGTGACTGTACTGGTCCTGATTAGAGACATACTGGGGGAACAGAGAGAGCTCACATCAACCGGCAGCAAAGGGCACTACTGGGCTATCCCCCCCCCCCCCCCAGATCCGCACTCTGCGCTTTACAATCCCTGGCCACACTCATTGCAGTGCCACAGCTGACACAAGGCTGGCCTGACCCATTCCATGCAGTCCAGAGGAGGAGAGGAAGGAGAGGGTACCACGGCACACACAGCACCTCGAGGGCAGACAGGAGAACACGGGGACTGCACCCTTCGCCCCCTTCCATCCATCCATGACACCAATCCTCTCTGCAGTACTGGCACCGAGGAGATCCGGAGGTGTGCATGGCTGCCTGCATCCCATACCAATAAAGGCTGGTGGTTCTCCCAGATCTCCTCGTACATCCTCCCCCCTGCCTGACCAATACGGATGCTTCTCCTCTTGGCCTCTTCATGCTCCTGGCACTTCCTGATTGGCTGGGAGGAGAAGCAGGAAGAAAATAGGGAATATTAATTCTCTAGTAGATTAGGGTATCCCCGCGCTATCACCAAGGGCCTAAGCTATTTATAAGGGTAGGTTGCAGCAAACCACCGGCAGAGGTATAAACCCTAAACCCCAGATAGTATATTTAAAAATCAAATAAATGGTGTTGCGCTACCTGAACTATACTAAATTAAAATTAAAGTGCCTTATGCTTATGTAAATAGTAACAGTGTTATTAGGTGATAATAAATAATGGTAGATGGTGTTGCACTACTTAAAAACGTTAGGCTAAACTATACTAAATTAAAATTAAAGTGCCTTATGCTTATGTGAAAAATAGCAGTGTTAATGAGTGACACACTCCCGAGAGCAGTGTCTCCTTCTATTGAGGGGTATTTGTTCCTTTTGGGTAAATATATGTGATAGAAAAAAATATAAGAACTCCAATGTTATACAGTTAAATATTATGCACAATAAAAAATATAAAAATAATCCAAAACTGTGAAGTATCTCCAACAGATTAATTCTTGAATAATCTAAAATATCCAATCTGTTACAAATAATAAACCAAAAGTGTCATGTGCTTTGAATATTCAAATGAATATCTCCAAGATAAAAAACTCATAAAATATTTTTCCTTATATTAAAACGTGCAACACACAATGCATGCTTAAACAAAAAAGCTATGTAATAAAGTCCTTGGTGAAATTAAATAAAATACGGTGACCAGTAGCTATTTTTCAGTGATCTTCTTAATAAGAAGAATAAAATAATAAAGTCTATATGTGAGCTGAAATGGGTAAAGTGACCAGTTGCTTATTCAGTGCTTCTCAAAAACAGGTGCCAGCAACCGTGTTTTGTGATTCCTGTATCTCCAGTGTTCACGGCACACCAGGTAGAGTGGCCCCTTACCTTACTGCTGTAAGGTAAACAGCAAACCAAACAAACGGCAGGGTCCAGGGGTTATGCCCTAATACATTTCTTTAATAAAATTTACGAACGTACTTCACCATCGGAGTATACCTCTCTCTTTCCTATGAGACCTTTGTGGATGATATTGAGGCTTAAGATCCATATGGAAGCTATCTGAGCTTCAAAATTCCAGCCGAGGGGGCCAGTACCCATCTACCAGGAATTAGGGCATAACCCCTGGACCCTGCCGTTTGTTTGGTTTGCTGTTTACCTTACAGCAGTAAGGTAAGGGGCCACTCTACCTGGTGTGCCATGAACACTGGAGATACAGAAATCACAAAACACGGTAGCTGGCACCTGTTTTTGAGAAGCACTGAATAAGCCACTGGTCACTTTACCCATTTCAGCTCACATATAGACTTTATTATTTTATTCTTCTTATTAAGAAGATCACTGAAAAATAGCCACTGGTCACCGTATTTTATTTTATTTCACCAAGGACTTTATTACATAGCTTTTTTGTTTAAGCATGCATTGTGTGTTGCACGTTTTAATATAAGGAAAAATATTTTATGAGTTTTTTATCTTGGAGATATTCATTTGAATATTCAAAGCACATGACACTTTTGGTTTATTATTTGTAACAGATTGGATATTTTAGATTATTCAAGAATTAATCTGTTGGAGATACTTTACAGTTTTGGATTATTTTTATATTTTTTATTGTGCATAATATTTAACTGTATAACATTGGAGTTCTTATATTTTTTTCTATCACATATATTTACCCAAATGGAACAAATACCACTCAATAGAAGGAGACACTGCTCTCGGGAGTGTGTCACTCATTAACACTGCTATTTTTCACATAAGCATAAGGCACTTTAATTTTAATTTAGTATAGTTTAGCCTAACTTTATTAGGTAGTGCAACACCATCTACCATTATTTATTATCACTTAATAACACTGTTACTATTTACATAAGCATAAGGCACTTTAATTTTAATGTAGTATAGTTCAGGTAGCGCAACACCATTTATTTGATTTTTAAAAATATTATTTCTCTGTTGTCACACAACTGGATAGGCTCCGAGCCCAATGCTCTGCGCCTGGAGCACACCTTTTTTTGAAGCCTATTAGAGCCTCTGGCTCTAATCACGTGCTTCAACCCCCCCATTGGAATACATGGTCCGGCGTCCTTGTATGTAGATCAGGGGACCAGACACATGGATAGGGGGGCATCGGTGGAAGGAATAGTACCCCATCATTAGCATCAGTGGAAGGAATAGTACACCACTGTTGGTATCAGTAGGAGGAATGGTGCCCCACTGTTGGCAACAGTGGAAGAAATAGTGCCCCACTGTTGGTGTCAGTAGGAGAAATAGTGCCCCACTGTTGATGTCAGTGGGAGGAAAAGTCCCCCACTGTTGGTGTCAGTGGGAAGCACAGTGCCCCCCTGTTGGTGTCAGTGAGGGGAATAGTTTCCTTGTATTAGTGGCGGAATAGTGCTTCAAGGGCTGGATAAAGGCAAGCAAAGGACTGCATTCAACCCCTGACCCACAGTTTGGAGCCCACTGGAATAGAGTAATTAATTTTTAATTGTCTTTTTAGTTTTATTTTGCTATTCCCGCTAACTGGGGAGGTGGGAACTATTGGCGATATCTTTATCAAAGTTCTTTTTATTACTGAAAATGTTGTCATGACCTTTTATAGTGATGGATGGAGGATTTGATTTAGATGGCATATATATATTTGTATTGCTATATTTTTGCATTATGTTCTAATAAAGTATTTTAGTTACATAGTTACATAGTAGGTTAGGTTGAATAAAGACAATAGTCTATCCAGTTCAACCTGTGTAGGCGCACATGTGTCAGTATCTATAATTATTTCCCATATCTCTGTATGTTGTGTTCTTTAAGATGCACATCTAAGAGTATCCTAAAAAAAATCCACACTCCCCCACAGCCACCACCAATTGTGGAAGAGAGTACCACATCCTTATTGCCCTGACAGTGAAAAAGCCCATGAGCATTTTAAGGTTAAACCGCTTCTCCTCCGATCTCATAATGTGTCCCCATGTCCTCTTACACTTCTTGAGACTGAAAAAATTTTTTTTTCCTATGCTGGGATCGCCATTGAGGTATTTGTAAATCGCTATCATTTCTCCTCCTAAGCGTTGTTTTTCCAGCGAGAATAGATTTAGTGTTTGCAGTTGTTCCTCGTAATCGAGGTCCTCCAGTTCCCTTATTCATTTTGTTGCCCTTCTTTGGACTCTCTCCAGTTCCAGCACATCCCTTCTGAGGACTGGTGACCAGAATTGGACAGAATGCCCCAGATGTGGTCAAACCAGATTTTTATAAGGTGGTAGGATTATCATTCTATCTCTGGAGTATATCCCTTTTTTTATGCATGCTAATAATCTGCCGACTTTGGTAGCAGCAGCTAGACATTGCATGCTATTGCTCAATCTGTCATCTACTAGGATCAGATCTTTCTCCATCCTTGATTCCCCCAGGCGTTCTCCCCTTAGTGAGTAGATTGCATTTATTTTTTTTGCCCCCAAGTCTATTTCTTTACATTTCTCCACATTAAACCTCATTTGCCATATGTTGGCTCACTCAATTATTTTGTTCAGGTCTTTCTGTAAAATGTACATAACCTGATATGAAGTTATTGCCCTGCTTATTTGTGTCATCTGCAAAAACTGAGTATGAGCTATATGCTTTATATCATTTATGAATAAATTGAATAGAATTGGTCCCAAGATAGAACCTTGGGGTACCCCACTTATCACTCAAGACCAGTCAGAGTACACATTATTTATCCCTAACCTTTGGACACACACCTGTAACCATTTTTTTTACCCAAGAACAAACCTTATGGTCCATGCCTGTGGACCTGTAGATTAGATGCTTATGGGGGACTGTATCAAATGCCTTTGCAGAATCAAGGTACACTAAACCAACAGGCCTTCCCCTGTCTAGATGGAAGCTGACTTCCTCGTAGAATGTTAACAGATTGGATATAATTTTTGGATATAGTCCCTTATCATCCCCTCCAATAAATTACCAACGATTGATGTTAGGCTCACTGGCCTGTAGTTTTCAGGGATTTGTCTCTGTGCTTTTTTGAATATTGGTACCACATTAGCTTTTTTCCAATCAGCTGGTACAAATCCTGTCAGTATGCTGTCCACAAAAGATCAGGAATGGTCTGGCTATAACCTGACTGAGTTCTCTGAGGACTCTCGGGTGTAAGCCATCTGGTCCTGGTGATTTATTTGTATTAAGTTTATCTAGTCTCTCCTTGACTCTGGCCTCTGTTAGCCACGAGGGTATGCCCTGTGATATTTAGTCAAACTACTTGGCTTGATCATATTACCTTCTTTTCCTAGGTCCTTTCCCTAGGTAATTGTTCATTATTCAATGAGGTCCTCAGCCTTCCTTAAACACTGCATCTAAGTAAAAAAACAAACAAACATAATGTTCTAGCTATTCCCCAACATCTTTAGGGGGTTGGGGTTTCTTTTGTTTCTTCATATGGTCTTCTCTACTTACCACATTTATCAGATTCATTTGTTGGATAAAAGGAGATGGGTTGGGGTGTGCCTTCGTGTTTATTAAAGTGTTATTAAATCCACAGATATAAAAAGCAATTGGTGCTGTGGACTTCAGCACTTACCATCTTTATTGTGGGGGTTTATTTCTAAACCTTTGCCTTGCAATCCTCTTTTGCAAAAACCTCTTTTCCCTGGGACCTGTTTTTGGGTGGCCCTTTTCCCTCACAGTCACCCATGTCAAAAACCTATCCATGCACGCTCCTTGCTGACACCTACATGCATCCCCAGAAACAGATATTCATATGGCAACCACTTCTCTGCTCTCCTCCTTCCTGCACCCACACTGTCCCTTCTGAACAGTACATGTAAGATACTCAGGGCACTCTTTCCTACCCAGTAGTTCAGGGAAGCAGCACTGGAGTGGGCAGCGATGTACAGTTAAAAACGTAAGCCTTTGTACACACATACCAAAAAAGTCATGTACTGGTGAATGCTGAACAGGCTGATATGTATTCAATAACTAAAAAGGGAGCATTTAATAGTACTTTATTTCATGGTGCTCTGATGTAAGAATTTTTCACACAGTTGTCTACCAGATTTAGAGTGTTTGCTCATTCAGTGCTGGCTGGTTTTATCTGCCTAGAAAGTTTACAGTAATTCTTTACAATTGCTAGAATGAGAACAAAAGAGAGGGTGCACCAGCCTCGTCCATTACCATCAAAACTATTTATTTAGAATAAAAAAATTCTAATATACTCACAAAGGTAGGTATAATCAGGCACAATAATACAATACAGTAACCGATTGCCAATGGCAATACTCAAATGATACCCATGAACTGGGAGTGAGGTTTACGCGTTTCAGCAGTAGAACCCTCTTCATCAGAGCCAGGCCCTATTATGCTTACCTTATTATGCTTACCTTTTTGAGTACATTGGAATTCTTTTTATCCTAAATCATTTTTTTGGTTATGCACAAGGCTAGTGCATGATCTCTTGTGTTCTTGTTGCAACCATTGTTTTTAAGGATCCCCCAATCTGAAGAGGGCAGTAAGGTTCATGCATTATCTGGAAAATTTGTGGAGGAACTTATGAGATGACACTTAAAATAAACGTTCTTCATGATTGACTCTGTTGATAGGGGACTGAAAGGGTCCTTGGTCCTTTAGCATTCTTTGATATTTAGTTATAGCCTTAGTGATTTTTATATCTGTTGTTTTATTCACCTACATGCTCAGTATTGCAGATTTTGAGTAAAAGCTGACTGTAACTACATGATGATTTACAGAAAGTTCTCCAATGCACATGCGTGAGATTGGCCAGCTGGGTTTGACTGGTCCTGTAGCCTTCTGAGGTGTGTGATGTTGCTGTGGGCAGGGGTGGCTAAGCATATCATCCTTCCCTAAGTGATGAATAAGGCTGATAAAGGTACTTGCCCCCCCCCCCAAAAAAAAAAAAAAACATTATTTGAAAATGTGCAATGGAGAGAGGAGAGGGTTAGAAGGAATCTATGGAGAAATTGTGAGTTAAGGTCCACTTTCTGGATTGTTTAGAATCTATGGACAAGAGCATGTTTAGACAAACTATCTCGATAAATACACAATAGAATAAAGTCATGGAGCTCTGAGGTCCTAGTGACACTATAAACTGCTTTATTAACATATTACAATGGTAAAATCATTTAAAGGTTTGATTCGCGGATCATTTCACCAGGTCACTTACTTTGTGGCAGTTTTGTATTCAAAACATTAGACTTTGTAGGGTAATGTTGTGCTGGTGAGATATATGTAGGCATTGCATGTATGTGAAACAATGTACATACAAAACCGGTAATCGGTAACTCTCAATTATGCAGATTTCACCTGCTTGCTATAATGTGTTGAACTGTTCAGGAAACACACTTTAAAAGCTATTCTTTATGTGGCATTTTAGAATTAGATTAACAGTATTTTTAAAATAAAAAATGGTATGTATAAATTTAAGAACAAGAGGTCTGTTATATTGACCTGCTCAATGATATTAGCGGGGAAATCTGAAATTTATAGTACGGTCTGTGCATTGAACATTCATTATTGTTTATTGATCCTTTGCTGCCATCTACTGACAATTAAGATTTACTGCCATCCTTGAAAATGAGACAATTGGTAAGTACCGCTTTGCAAAATTACTCAACATACTGTACATTCTCAGCAGGGACAAAGCCATACTTTGTGATTTAATACTTGAACACTTGAGGGTTTTTTCCTTTAATTGAAAAAAAGACTATTGACTTAGGAGTCACGATTCCATCATTGGTGCTATCATTCTTTCAAATTGATTTGTAAAAGCCTACTCTATACTCAAAGGACACCACATAACTGTAAGCCCTTGTACACACGGTCGGATAATCTGTCGGAATGTGTCCTATCGGACCGTGTCTTTGGATAATCCGACTGTGTGTGGTATGCATCGGACTGATTCCGTCGGAATATCCATCGGACCCAATTTTCCAACATGGAAATTTTTCCCGACCAACTGGGCCGATCAGACATACTCCGATCATGTGTAGAGAATTTTGATCGGACCAAGTGCCACGCATGCTCAGATCAAATTCCTACATCAAAGCTATTGGCTACTAGCCTGAATGTAGTCCCATCGTAACGAAATTACGTCATCACGTTATGAAAGATCTGATTTTTTGCCAACTTTGTCCGACCGTGTGTATGCAACAGTTTCGGACAAGATCCGACGGACAAAATCCGTCGGGCAAAATCCGACGGATTTGGCTGTGGAAATCTCCGACCGTGTGTACAGGGGCTAAGAGAAACAGTACAAACGACACTATCTGGCTGCAATATGATGTATTCAAGCAGCATTTACATTTAGCAAATAACACTGGATAACATTAATGTGTTCACATTGTGTGCACCTTTATCAGGTTATCATAAATATCATTCATTCATTCATTTATTCATAAATATACATCAGCTCCTGAAGGTTTTACCCCCTTCTTGACCAGGCCATTTTTTGCAATACGGCACTGCGTTGCTTTAACTGACTTTAACTGAAAATTGATGTCCTTTTTGCCCAAAAATAGAGCTTTATTTTGGAATTGTTTGATCACCTCTGCGGTTCTTTTTTTTTTCCTTGATATAAACAATTTTTTTTTAAAACAAACAATATGTTTTACTTTCTGCTATAAAACACATCCAATAAAAAAAATGTAAAATATTATAATCCTTCATCAATTTAGGCCAATATGTATTTGGCTACATGTTTTCGGTAAAACAAAACAATAAGCATATATTGATTGGTTTGCACAAAAGTTATAAAGTCTACAAACCCTGAGATAGATTTACGGACTTTTTATTTTTTTAATAAAGGATTTTTCAAAAACTGTCTCTTGCGTTTATTACTTTTTGACACCTTTTTGGTGAATGGGTAAGGGTACGATGTACCCGATACTCATTCACAGGGGAGAGTGGGATCTAGGGGCCCCCTTATTAATTGCTACTACCATAACCTACTATCAAAGAACAACCCAAAATAAGTTTTCCTGCTCCTAATGATCACAGTGATACCACATTTGTTGCCACATATGTATATGTTAGTTGTTGTTTGTACCCGTAGTACAGCCCAGAAACAATAGTGCACATTTTTCTTTTCTTTTTTATCCTACCTAAAACACACCGGCACTGATACTAATACTAATTTTAAAAAAAAGAAAATCCCATCCAAAAAATACTAATCCTGACCCTTGACCCTGACCCAAACACTAACCCTGGGGCTGACCCAGATCAAACCTTGATCTAGATATTTTTTATTTTTTTATGCAAAGCAGATTTTGCTGAGTTCTTTTTGCTTGCAGTTGACATGTCAACATATTACAAAATCTGTTTCTGCTCATCTATTTTTGTTTGCATTTTGTTTTTGTTTTTGTCATTCTGACCTTCTTTTATGTGTAAACAACTGTTACAATATAAACAATTAAAAAAACATCTAAAACATATAATACAAAATGTACAATGCTACCAATCAGTTAGATATTGAACCACATGAATGTATACAGATTTAATTATATAAAGCTTTAAATAAAACTATCATCTGTACTAATTTGTTGGTATAAATGATTTAAATGAAGAAGGTAGAAAACATTGTTCAGTAAAAAGACATGCGATTCAAGCGTTTCTGAAATCTGTTATTAATGTTAAACTGTCTAAAAATTTTCAAAATGGTGAGTGAATTGGGTCTTGTCCCTCCTGTTCTGGATTTGGCAAGCCTTCTCTACATTTTTGGTCATTCCTGGAGGCCCGCAACTGAAAACTCCCACTTTTTTAACCTGGAAAAAGAAAAATAATAGCATTAAAGTAATACTAAATATGCACTGTTTAATTGACGTTATCCCTTCTCTTTCTGTATATGGATGATGGCACTGTATTTCATTTTAATAAAAGAATATCTAAGTACCTTTTTTTCCTAATCAAAATACAGCTGTCATGTGACCCAGCTTTTTCTCTACCTGTCTGCAGGGAAACAGTGGTGGGAGGAGCTTCTAGCCCTCTAAAAAAAAATTGCCTTTGGCATGCAGAGTAAAAACTATTTTTAATTGCGAGTGGAAGTAAAATATCTGCACTCAGGTGAATCTATGCATATATTAGCTTCTGACCCTATGCCTAGATACTCGGCAAAATGGATATAGGTCAGTGATGGCGAACCTTGGCACCCCAGATGTTTTGGAACTACATTTCCCATGATGCTCCACTACACTGCAGAGTGCCAGAGCATCATGGGAATTGTAGTTCCAAAACATCTGGGGTGCCAAGGTTCGCCATCACTGATAGAGGTAAATGATAAAAATAAATAGTAGGGAAAAATAATCCTACGAATCACCAAGATCTTACCTCCAATGTTACCCATCCGAGTTCTAACCAGGCCCAACCCTGCTTAGCATTCAAGATCATACAAGATTGGGCACATTCAGGGTGGTGTGGCCATAGGGGGCCTTTACCCCAATGCCTATTGATAACAGTGATATGTATAATCTAAATGCTTTGCATAAACCACAATATTGTGGTAATATACAAAAACATAAATCAAAGTGCTTAAATCCGGAAATTCATATATAGGCATATATAGCAGAAAATACACTAGAACAGAATAAAAAGAGACCCACAAGCCATGATGAGAAAATAGGTGCCCTTGATGATGTAATTTGTGACAAAACTAGTAGGGTGGATACACACTACTGAGCATGTGCAAATGAACAGTGGCCATCTTTGATGCTGGAATTCCGTGTTGCTGTATCATGTGATACGCCGTTTTACTTCTGGACGTTTGTAAGTGCTTAGACGAATGAATTCCTTTTTATAGGTGGCTTTACTCTATGTGGAGTGTCTTTTATCATATGTGCATTGGTCCTGCTGAACTAATTCCCAGTGGTGCACAGGTTCCCTGCAAGTTGTGGATGTATATGCTGACAACGGACAGCAATAATCCTAGTGTCTCTGTGGATGAGTGAAGGCTGGAGAATGCGTCCTTCCATATATAAATAAACATATATACTGTATATATATATATATATATATATATATATATATATATATATATATAGCTACATATAGTAGGTGAGGCTGAAAAAGGACACAAGTCCATCAAGTCCAACCTATGTGTGATTATATGTCAGTATTGCATTGTATATCCCTGTATGTTGGGGTCATTCAGGTGTTTATCTAATAGTTTCTTGAAACTATTGATCCCCCCCGCTGAGATTACCACCTGTGGAAGGGAATTCCACATCCTTGCCGCTCTTACAGTAAAGAACCCTCTGCGTAGTTCAAGGTTAAACCCCTTTTCTTCTAATTTTAATGAGTGGCCATGAGTCTTGTTAAATTCCCTTCTGCAAAAAAGTTTTATCCTTATTGTGGGGTCACCAGTATGGTATTTGTATATTGAAATCATATCCGCTCTCAAGCATTTCTTCTCCAGGGAGGATAAGTTCAGTGCTCGCAACTTTCCTCATAACTAATATCCTCCAGACACTTTATTAGCTTTGTTGCCCTTCTTTGTACTCGCTCCATTTACAGTACATCCTTCCTGAGGACTGATGCCCAGAACTGGATAGCATAATCTAGGTGCGGCTGGTCCAGAGTCTTGTAGAGCGGGCGAATTATAATTTTATCTCTGGAGTTGATCCCCTTTTTAATGCATGCCAATAATCTGTTTGCTTTGTTAGCAGCAGCTTGGCATTGCATGCCAGCATGCCATTGCTGAGCCTATCATCTACTAGGACCCCCAGGTCCTTTTCCATCCTAGATTCCCCCAGAGGTTTTCCCCCCAGTGTGTAGATTTCATTCATATTTTTGCCACCCAAATGCATTTTTTTAAATTTTTCTACATTGAACCTCATTTGCCATGTAGTTGCCCACCCCATTAATCACCCACCCCACTCTTCAGCTCCTGGTACCCCTACAGGGGTGGTAGGCCTATATGGATAACTGCGGGTTGTCTCCCTTGGTGGCTTTTCCAGTGGTCTGCTGGTAGCCTCACTAGTTTCTCCAGCTATTCCACCAGACCAGGGTGCCCGAATCGGTCTCCTGCTCAGCACTTTGCCGATCGCCATATCCAAAGAACTGGTCAGTATCTTCCCAAAATTAAATCCATGCGGGACTAATGATGATGTCAGTGTCTCATGGTGTGGCAAAGGGAAGTGGCTGCAGAGGACCAGTCATACAGCTGAGAGGAAGCCATAATGGGAGCAGGTACAAGGAACAGGTCTCAAGGACAGGGTACAAAGGACGGAGTCCAGGACAAAAGCAGGAACAAAAGCAGGTTCAGGCAGGGACAAGGCTAGCAGACAGAATTCTGAGGCAATTTTACTAAACTTAAGGGATTGTAAAGTGAAAAAAATTAAAATAAAATAACAAACATGTTATACTTACCTCCACTGTGCAGCTCGTTTTGCACAGAGTGGCCCCGAACCTGCTCTTCTGGGGTCCCTCGGCGGCAGTCTCGGCTTCCTCCTGCAAGTGCGTCTCACGTTCATGCGAGCTCCCTTGCATGATGAGAAGCATCTGCAGGCACGCTCCCGTGATACAGCCAGCGGCTATAGCCGCTGGCTGTATCACACGGCCCCGCCCCCCTGGCGCTACACGTCAGTGGATGTGATTGACAGCAGCGCGAGCCAATGGCTGCGTTGCTTTCCATCCATCCACTCCAGCCAATCAGCGGCCAGACTGAACGGTGGAAAGGACGTCGGGGGACGAGTGTGGGACTTTCGAAGGGTGAGGTAAGTAAAACGGCTGTCCCGGCTTCCTCCTGCAGGTGCTTCTCACATTCATGCGAGCTCCCTCGCATGGTGAGAATCATCTGCGGGCACGCTCCCGTGATACAGCCGGCGGCTATGGCCGCTCGCTGTATCACATGTCCTCGCCCCCCGGCGCTCCACGTCAGTGGATGTGATTGACAGCAGCGCGAGCCAATGGCTGCGCTGCTTTTCATTCATCCACTCCAGCCAATCAGCGGCCAGGCTGAACGGTGGAAAGGAAGTCGGGGGACGAGCGCGGGACTTTCGAGGGGTGAGGTAAGTAAAACGGGGGGGGGCTGGGGGCGCCGGCACTGTCAGATGTTTTTTCATCTTAATGCATAGAATGCATTAAGGTGAAAAAACATTTACCTTTACAACCCCTTTAGTTTTACATTGAAAACAATTTTGTATTGGTGAATTTTGCAGACATGGTGTCAAAATTTGCCTCAGTCTATGCCATACTGCCTTTTTTTGATTACATTAATGTGAAAAAATCATATGGTTTTGCTGCCTGACAAAACTTTGTGATCATCATGTCACTGCTGCCATAGCAATCAATTTCTTTTGTGCTATACAAGGACAACACTAATCCCAACACTAACCCTATCACCAATCATAATCTCAACACTAATCCTAATGCTACCTAACCTTTTTGTAGCTATAACCTTACAGTAACCCTTTGTTACCTAACAAAGCCATGTCAGCGGTGTTGTCAACGTGGAAATAGAAAAGTAGCGATTTGCTATTTAAGAACAATTTACAAAAGTGAAGATTTGGTGGGGAATCATGCTGTGCTACATACTCTTTGCACCTAGAAAAATACTTTTGCATGAAGTTGTTGTAAGCAGTGTTAATTTTGGCAGCAAATTTCGATTCAGTTTTAGTCTTATGCCGTGTACACACGATTGGACATTCCGACAACAAAATCCATTGGATTTTTTCCGACAGATGTTGGCTCAAACTTGTCTTGCATACACACGGTCACACAATGTTGTCATAAATTTCGAATGTCAAGAACGTGGTGATGTACGACGAGCCGAGAAAATTGAAGTTCAATAGCCAGTGCTGCTCTTCTGCTTGATTCCAAGCATGCGTAGAATTTTGTGCTTCGGAAGTGTGTAAACACGATTGGAATTTCGGACAACGGATTTTGTTGTCGGAAAATTTGAGATCTAGATCTTACATTTTGTGTGTCAGAAATTCAGATGGATATACAGTACAGTAAAACTGCACATTTTAGAGTGGCCTTTTATTGTGGCCAGCCTAATGCCTCATACACACGATCAAACAATCCGGTGGAAAAGTCCGGCGGACTCAAGTCCGCCAGACAATCCCCCCGTGTGTAGGCTCTGGCGGACTTTTTTTACCCAAAAGTCAGACGGACTTAGAAAGTAGTTTTGCACTCCAATCTTTCCGTCGGACTCTCATTTCGGCAGACAATCCGGCCGTGTGTGTGCCAGTCTGCCGTACTTTTGAAATAAGCAGAATTTTCCCGCGCGGACGAAAGTCCGCTCATTTTGAGCGCGCCTCCAGGTAGCCAGGGCCAGCAAAGGAGGCGTCGCTGGCCCCGTCACCTGGTATGGACTTAAAGGGGCATCCCTACGCTGAAAAATTGGCGTGGGGTCCCCCTTAGGTCCATATCAGACCCTTATCCGAGCACGCTACCCGGCCGGCTAGGAAAGGGGGGACGAACGAGCGCCCCCCCTCCTGAGCCGTACCCCCCCACCCCAAAGCACCTTGTCCCCATGTTGATGAGGACAAGGGCCTCTTCCCGACAACCCTCCCGACAACCCCTGTGGGTGGGGGGCTTATCAGAATCCGGGAGCCCCCTTTAATAAGGGGGCCCGGATACCGGCCCCCCCACCCTATGTGAATGAGTATGGGGTACAATGTACCCCTACCCATTCACCTGTAAAAAAAAAGTAAAAAAAAAACACAACACACAAGGGTTAAAATAGTTTATTGCACAGCTCCGGAGGTCTTCTGTCCGTCTTCGGGGGTCTTCCCGCCAGACTCATCCACTATCTTCTGCTAGCTCTTTTGCTAGCAGAGGAGCCCGGCTTTCTTGTTCGCCGCCGCCCTCTTCTTCCGACTTCGGGGGTCTTGTCCCCCTCTTCAGGGGTCTTGTCCCCCTCTTCGGTTCTTCTTGCCGGGCCACCGCGCCTTCTTCTAGCTCTTTTACAGGCGGTGACCTGGTCTTCTGTCGCCGCTGTTGCCGCTGTCGCCGTCTTCTATTCTTCTCTTCTTCTCTTCAGATGTTGCCTCATCGTTCTCTCCGCTCACAATGACGGGGACACGGCGCACAGTGACTTATATAGGGACATCACCGGATGATGTCCGGCGAGAAGACCCCGAAGACGGACAGAAGACCCCCAGAGCTGTGCAATAAACTATTTTAACCCTTGTGCTGTGTTTTTTTTTTTACAGGTGAATGGGTAGGGGTACATTGTACCCCATACTCATTCACATAGGGTGGGGGGCCGGTATCCGGGGGCCCCTTATTAAAGGGGGCTCCCGGATTCCGATAAGCCCCCTGCCCGCAGACCCCGACAACCAACGGCCAGGGTTGTCGGGAAGAGGCCCTTGTCCTTATCAACATGGGGACAAGGTGCTTTGGGGTGGGGGGGCGCGCGGCAACCAAGGCCCCCCCATGTTGAGGGCACGCGGCCTGGTACGGCTCAGGAGGGGGGGGGCGCTCGCTCGTCCCCACCCCCTTTCCTGGCCGGCCGGGTAGCGTGCTCGGACAAGGGTCTGATGTGGACCTAGGGGGGACCCCCATGCCGATTTTTCGGCATAGGGATTCCCCTTTAAGTCCATACCAGGTGACAAAGCCAGCGATGCCTCCTTCGCTGGTCCTGGCTACCTGGATATGTGCTCAAAATGAGCAGACTTTGCTCCGCGTGTGTGGGCGAGTCCGTTCATTTAAAAAATACGGCGGATAGTCTGGCGGACTTAGTACGCCGTATTAGTCCGCTGAAAAAGTGCCGTGTGTGGGTAAGTAGCTCGTTCAGAAAGTCAGGCGGACAGTCCAGTGGGAAGTCCGTCAGACTAAGTCCGCCGGATAGTTGGCTACGTGTGTACGCGGCATAAGGCACACCTGTGCAATAATCATGCTGTCTAATCAGCATCTGGATATGCCACACCTGTGACGTGGATGGATTATCTCGGCAAAGGAGAAACGCTCACTAACACAGATTTGGGCAGATTTGGGAACAATATTTGAGAGAAATAGGCCTTTTGTGTACATAGAAAAAGTCATAGATCTTTAAAGAGGAGCGCCACCTGCAAAAAAAATATTAAAAGTCAGCAGCTACAAATAATAAATGGACACTTACCTGTTCCAGGGTCCAGCGATGTCAGCAGCAGATGATGAGCAATCGCTCGTCTCTCGGCTGCCCCCGCCGCCATCCTCTGTCAGGGAATCAGGAAGTGAAGCGCTGTGGCTTCACTGCCCGGCTCCCTACTGCGCATGCGCGAGTCGGATTAGTGGATTATACAGGTATCTGCATCCCCCTCCTCCCTGAAAGGTGCCAATTGAGGCACCGGAGGGGGGGGAAGGTTCCAATGAGCGGAAGTTCCACTTGAGGGTGGAACTCTGCTTTAAGTTCAGCTCATGATAAATAGGGGCAAACACAAGAGTGTTGCATTTATAATTTTGCTCAGTGTATAAAATAATATGAAAAGTGGTTGGAGCAAAGCTTCAGAATGGGAAAGATGTTTTTATTACAAATTATGTGAGCAGACTGCAGTTCCTCTTTAAGAAACACTTTAACACTCAAGCTCTATTCCATAGTGTACAGGTATAATAGCCAAAGCTTTTAATACATATGCCTTGTGTATTATATTGTGTCCTTTCCCCTGAATTACTAAAGGAGTAGAGCATGTTCACTTTGCAATGGCATTTTCACTTAGTAAGTAAGTAAATGTGGCGAAATTGTGTTTTATCCAATCCAATCATGTACTTGCAATTATTATCTATTTTATCTATTTTTATATATTGTTATATTATTATTATTTAAACTTTTATGGAGTGAGATTGGATATTTTTTGCAAAAAGAATTTTCATCATATTCACAATACTTAATAAAATGAATCTTGCAAAGACAACATACTCAGTAATTGTATGAATTTGTCTCTTACATCTCTTTTTACATGCTGTATATCAGCAGCTCATGCATTTAAACACTGACCACATCATTTATAGAAGCTTTATGTACTAGCTTGGCAAGAACAGAGATAACACTAAAAGCCTGTAACAGCAACTTTATAGGCTATGACAGGGGTCACTTACATACAGACTCCGCAGAAAATGGTTAGTGACAAGCAGCTAATTACATGTAAGAGCTTATATTTTTCTTGTAGTCAGCAACAAAACAAGACAAGCCTTTGTGCAGCAATGTTTTAGAACAATATTATGTTTATTAGATTACTGAATATTACGATAACTCAATAATTAGTTCTGGGTGTTTATTAGCTTTGCTAGCATATAATAATGTGTCAGAGTAAACTAGCAAATTATGGTAATGGATTGGTGATGGCTATACGCAAATTAACAATAAAATACATTTCAGTAAACACTTACCTCTGGATGAACTTCCTGCAGAGAAATGAAAAATGGCACAAACTGCGGCCTTCCAAAATGGGTGATAGATCGTAAACCAGTAAATAAGCTGCGATTTAGGACTCTCTGGAAATGACGCTCACATATGTACTACAATACAAAAGGATGGATAGAACCGTTTGTTGCAAAAGTTGCAATTAGAGAAAAAAAATATATATTTTAGGCAGTTGTGAAGATATGCTGTAAAGAATGGTATCAATGATCATCAATTTTATATGAAGGTTAAAACACAGTCAATAACTGAATCGGAAACAAATGTGTAAAAGGCTCAAAACTGTGTGAGGTACAGCCATACTCTGCTACTAAGGCAAGGTTGTGGAAAACAGTTTCATGTCACAGGTCATACACCATGGCAAAACTAAGCACAGCAAAAAGACACAAGGTAATTATATTGCATCATAAAGGTTTCTCCCAGCCAAAAATGTCAACGCATACTGGGGTTTCAAGATGTGCTGTTCAAAGAAATGGGCAACGTTGAGGACTGTAAACTTAACCACTTGCCGACCAGCCATCATCATTATACTGCGGCAGGTCGGCACGAACCAACGAAGCGTCGTAGTTGTATGTCGGCTCCTTTAAGTGGGATAACAGGCGCGCACGTGCCACTGGAGGCAGAGGCGCGTGTACTGCCGAAGCTGCCTGTGATCACTCGTGGCCGGTGGTCATCGCAACCTCCGGCCACGAGTGATCACAGGCACGAGAGGCAGAACAGGGATGTGTGTAAACACACACATCCCTGTTCTGCAAGGAGAGGAGATGCAGATCGTGAGGTCCTAATAGCTAGGAACCATGATCTGTCATTTCCAATTGTCAGTCCCCTCCCTCTACAATTAGAACACACACCTAGAGAACACAGTTAACTCCTTGATTGCCCCCTAGTGTTAACCCCTTCCCTGCCATTGACATTTATACAGTAATCCGTTTATTTTTCTAGCACTGATCGCTGTATAATTGTCAATCGTCACAAAAATGTGTCAAAAGTGTCCGATGTGTTTGCCATAATGTCACAGTCACAATAAAAATTGCAGATCGCCGCCATTACTAGTAAAAAAAAAAAAATAGTAATAAAAATGCCATGAATCTATCCCCTATTTTGTAAATGCTATAACTTTTGCGCAAAACAATCAATATACACTTATTGCGATTTTGTATTACCAAAAATATGTAGAAGAATACATATCAGCCTAAACTGAGAAAAAAAATTGCTTTTTTAAAAAAAAAAAATGGGATATTTATTATAGCAAAAAGTACAAAATGTTTTATTTTCAAAATTGGCGCTCTTTTTTGTTTTATAGCACAAAAAATAAAAAACATAGAGATGATCATATACCACCAAAAAAAATCTCTATTTGTGGGGGAAAATTTGTTTGGGTACAGCATTGCACGACCGCACAATTGTCAGTTAAAGCAACGCAGTGCCGTATCCCAAAAAATGGCCTGGTAATCGAGCAGCCAAATCTTCTGGGGCTGAAGTGGTTAATGCAGCAGATGAAAGATACATCATGCTTACTTCCCTTTCAACACTGTAAGATGTCAAGCAGTGCCACACATCTAGCGGAAATCAGTGGGACCCATGTACACCCATCTACTGTCTTTAGAAGTGGTCTTCATGGAGGAATTGAAACCAAAAAGCCAAACCTCCAACAAGGAAGCAAGGCTAAGCAACTCTACTACGCACAAAAACATAGGGACTGGGGTGTAGAAAAAGGGCAGCAGGTGCTCTGGACTGATGAGTCAAAATTTGAAATATTTGGTTGTAGCAGGAGGCAGTTTGTTTACCGAAGGGCTGGAGAGTGGTACAATAATGAGTGTCTGCAGGCAATGGTGAAGCATGGTGGAGGTGTCTTGCAAGTTTTGGGTTACATTTCTGAAAATGGAGTTGAAGATTTGGTCAGGATCAAGGAGTCCTGGAAGTTATGGTTTGTTCCCCCATAGAGCCCTGATCCTAACACCACCAAGTCTGTCTGGGATTACATGAAGAGACAGAAGGATTTGAGGCAGTCTATATCTATAGAAGATCTGTGGTTAATTCTCCAAGATGTTTGTAACAACCTACCTGCTGAGTTCCTTTAAAAACTGTGTGCAAGTGTACCTAGAATAATTGATGCTGTTTTGAAGGCAAAGGGTGGTCACACCAAATATTGATTTCTTTATTCTCATTCACAATTTATAGAATTTTTCATACCTGCTTAAAACTTTTGCACAGTAGTGTATATATAAATAAATGGAATAGAAACTCTGTACTAATCAATATAGTCCATGCCCAAGAAAAACACTATTTCTCCAGTAGTCCATAAGGTAAATGGGGACAAGCTTTACAGACATTACTTGAACACAATTTATTCAAATGGGCACAGACAGTTGTGGAAACTTCTCACTTTCTCTATGGTCATCAGCACAGGAACTAAGGTAAAATCTCCTAGACTTGGACACAGTTGGATATAAAAGAAGACAGGGTTTTTAATCCTTTCCTACTCTAACCAAAACCCCCAAAAATACATTTGACAAACATCTTGACTCTAAGATCCCATGCACACTATTTGATTTTCTGTAGATTTTTATCCTTAGATTTACCTAAATCATGTAGTGCTAGGGCCTGCCGGATTGCATACAAATTGAAACTCTTAAGGTATGACCTCATATTATATGGTTTTGGTAAATCTGAAGACAAAAATCTGCAGAAAATCTAATAGTGTGTATGGGGTCTAAGTCTATGTTCGCTAAACTTGGGGAGGAACTTTAGGCTGTATTCTTCTCAGTGATTCCTTGTTGCAGATTGCATTACGTAGACAAGTGTATAGCAACCACCGTTTGTATAAAACTGAGAAATCAACAAAAACAAAAGGGAGATCTTGCTTGTAAATAAAGGGGGTACAGAGGATATTCATACTCCTGGTACTATGTGATGATGCGCCCACTTATGTTCAATGATGTGTCTAACGTCAGATTGATGAACAATCAAGTTTGTGTACTACCCATCCTCTATAGACATCCCCTGCCTGGCAGTACTCAGAGAAAGAATAAATCTACCAGGTTTAATCTTCCTAAACAACTGCTGAGATAAGAACTCATGCTGAAGTACATGGGATGTAACGTGTAGGGTGGAGTCTGATGATGTGCAATTCAGGAAGCATATCATACACTGGTACACAGAGGCGTGGTTTGATCACTTCTATCCTTAAAGTGTTATTTTTATCTGTGGGTTTAATAAATTTAAGGATTTTACACCACGCATGGTTTTTATTTTTCTCTGAGTTTAGGCTGGCAGTAAGGGGATCCCTGAGTGCTATCATGCGTGCATCCTTGAGATGGGTCATTTATTTCAAAGGTATAAAATGTTTATGACCTAAGTTTATGACACAGGTCATATATACAGGACGAGACCCAGACCAAAGGAGTGCACAAGGTGGAGTTTGTGTGTTCCTATATTTCAGCATGGAAAATAAAATAAAATACATTCAGAGGCTTTTATGTTTATTATAAAACATAAGTAGGCTTTACTTTGGAAAAGTGGACATTCTAAGTCGCTTGATAATGTCCTATTGGACGAAACAAGTCAGGGGTGGAACTGCTAGTGCAGACATCATGCCACTGTTCGATCCCAGGTCAACAGTGGCTTTACATGTAAGATATCCATTTTTTTTATATGTTTTTAATGCTGCGTGGATTTATAATAAATACTACACTATCAAATCACTTCTTGGGCTCTTACAGGCATTTTAGTGCTAAGATTAGCTCCTGACGTTAAAAAAGTCCAGCAAGCAGCATCTTTGGGGTGGTTTAGGAGTGGTGCATACACCACTCCTAAAACGCCCGCCCATTAAAATCAATGGGCAGCGCTGCCAAAGCGATTCGGCAACGGTTATTTGCAGGTGCTTTTAACCCCCTTTTGACCCCTTTGGGGGGGTTAAACGTGCACTGCTAGTGGCAGCAAAGCACCACTTATACAGCAGTAAAGTTCCACTAAAATTAGTGGCGCTTTACCGCTACCGCCCCCACTGCCTCAGTGTGAAAGTGCCCTTGGTGAGATTTTTTTACCCCAGCTTTGACCCAGTGAAGAGTGTTTCCCTGAAGTGGAAATTGAGTCAGATCTGCTTGCCTGCATCTTGGATATTGGTCCTAAAGACTCAGGCATGAATGCTGCTGTAAGGGGCAGTCATTCCATCTGGTGAGTGTTGACTCTATGGGGAGGTGATGGCTGAACTCTGAACACTTACATTAAAGGACTGTTTCTTCATGTGGGGAGGCTTCGGATCTTCTCATCACTATTTTGTTTTATTTTGGTTTACATCTTTCATGGACTTGATAATGTTTGAGTTTTATATTACTCAACTCCATAAAAGCCTATGGGGTTGATTTACTAAAGGCAAATCCACATTTGGAAGTGCACTTGGAAGGGCAGTCACTGTAGATCTGAGGGGAAGCTCTGAAATGAGCGTAAACTCTGCTGATTTTATCATCCAATCATGTACAAGCAAAAATGCTGTTTTTTACTTTCTTTTCATGTCCCCCTCAGATCTACGACGACTGTAGTTCCAAGTGCATTCCCAAATGTGCTTGCAGTGCACTTGTAGTGCAAAGTGGAGTTGCCTTTAGTAAATAAACCTCTATGTATCAATGTACACATAGGCTTTTAGGATCATTTAGGAGCTGATATGGTTAGGGGAGGTTCAACCTCCCTCAACCTCCCTCTCCTGAACGTAGAAGAATCATGTTCACAATAGGAACGTTTTGACCACCTGCAGCAAATCGTGGCAAAATCATGGTAAAATCATGGTAAAATTGTGGCACAATGCTGCAGCATTTTCCCACAGCTGGTGGTTAAAGTATGCTCTGTGTACATGAAGCCTAAAGCTACTGCAATTTTTTTTTAACGTCCAGTGGGCTTGGGGTCTTAGATAAATATAATCAGTGTAATTACATATGGGCCAAATTATAGTACAATACAGGGACATTATAGGAACAGTAACATGCCTATTTTTATCTACAGTAGTGCTATTTTTTTTTTAAAACCAGCAAACTAACTTTTTTGTTTGTTTCGTTAAATCATTGTCTATAGACTGCATATAAAATAATAATCATTTTTGCAAGACAATGATACCAAAAGAAAGCCTTGTTTTCCTGAAAAATAGGTACATGTATTACCTCAATATATTAAAGCCTAACTCCAGGTTTAATATGAGTTTAAATAATTCCGCCCGCCTCTCTACAACAGCCAATCAGGACTTTTTATTCATTCATAAAAATTCAACATCTCCTGTGAATGACTAAGCAGTGTTCATCCCAACTCAATTTTGCTCCAGGAACAGGACAGAAATCACCATCCCGCTACCAGAACCCAGTGCTGTATACTGTATGTAGCTGATGCTGCATACAATATATACAAAACTGACAGCAGGCACATTTCTTAGCAATGGAAATAGTTTGTTGGGCCATCTTGGTTCAAACACACTGTTTAAAGTCATAGTAAACTTGGGGTTCAGCTTTAAGTAAATACAAAGTCATTGCCAAATAAATAGGCCCATGAAAATGTAAAAATTGCTCTGGTCCATAAGGGTTTTACAAAGATTGGCTAATATACTGGGAAGTAACTATTCCTCTGTAGAAAATGCAGCCAAGGGGGCGCATGCGCGAAGCTCACAGTGATGGTCGCTCCTCACTAGGGCTCCGCATTCCCCGCCGTGCTTCCGGGACTTAATTCGCTTACCGAAGCGAGATCTCAGCTTCACATAGACCGGGACCGCAGCAGGCAACAGTAACGCTGAATCGGTGATGGTTCTCACCGGCCACCAAGGTAAATCAAAGCCAAAACCAATCAAAGAGGCGCTCGCCCGGGCTTCCTCCAAGATGGCGGCGAAGGCTCAGGCACAGCAACAGCGTGACAGCCCCTCACACTCAGCAGATCTACATAGCGACGAGGAAGAGGATGACATCCCTGCTCAAGGTGATTTTACTACAACGTCCGCCTCAGGTATGTCACAATCTGACTTTTTACTACACATGGAAACCATGCTCAAGAAAGCCCTTAAGACTACCTCTGACCAAATCACTAATAAGCTGACACGAGAGATCAGGGAACTTGGTCAGAGGACTGCTGATCTCGAGACCCGGGCTGACGATATGGAGCTCACTCTCCGTGAACACGCACAAGAACATATGTCACTACGAGAAGAGAATGCCATGCTGCTCTCCCGTCTCGAAGACGCAGAGAATCGCTCCCGTAGGTCGAATTTGCGCCTACGGGGCATTCCGGAGTCGGTAGATGACCTTCAGGCATTTACACTGGCCTTGTTCCAAGAACTCTCACCTTCAATTCCTGTGGAGCGTTTAGAGTTTGACAGAATCCACAGGGCCCTCACTCGCCGTCAGGCGGATGGGCCCCCGCGTGACATAATTATCAAGTTCCACTTTTTCAGAACAAAGGAACAGCTTTTTGCTTCTGCTCGCAATAAGGACAATCTCGCCTTCCAGGGGCATTCTTTCCAATTATTTACTGATTTGGCCCCCCTCACTATTGCTAAACGCCGTGCCATGAAACTGCAGCTACAAATCCTCACCCAGCACCAAATTAAATACAACTGCCGTTTCCCTTTCGCTCTCCAATTTTTCCACAAAGGACAGCAACATATTGCTTCTTCACCTGAAGCTTTACAGAATTTGTTGGAATCTCTCCATCTGACCCCTCCAGTTCAACAGTCGGACACTGTCCTCCCACGCACCCCGGCTCGCCCGGGTCCATACCCTTACGTGTCTACCCCTAAAAGAGACATTCGCGAACTCCCGACTCCATCTGCAATTCGGAAGGGTACCCCTCTGCGCATTTCTTCAGCAAGTTATGTCAGCCCCAAAGTTTTCGTGCCCCGTTGAACTGCTGGTGGTCGGCCACGACAATTTTCTTCGCCCCTGGAGGGCTACTTGAACTTGCTTATTCCCAGTGTTGGATATCGTAACATTGCAAGTCCCTACTGATGTCCGGAGATTATTATTTTTTCTTTTTGTTCATAGTCTTCCTATATTAATACAGTATCCATACCCGTTATCTTTGTCCCTCCCCTTCCCCCGTTCCCTCTTTCCCTTTCCAGCCTTCCCTCCCTTTACCTCTCCCTCCCATCCCCTTCCCTCCTGTCTCGTTCCCTTCCCCCTCTCCCTTTCCTTCTCCCTCCTAGGAGGGACCCCTATGCGAACTGTATTTGATATTTCTATGACTGCTTGATAACTTTAATTGTTTATTTGCTATGGTTACTTAGAAGGTTATATAAAGGGATCTCGAACCTGTTCTCACCTTTTCTTCGGTGCACGGTGGGGAACTGTCACTGCCCCCCCCCCCCCCCTATACTCCAGTACACCCTCTGCCTGACCTGATTTTGGGCTGGGGAGACGGTGTGCACCCTTGTCGGGCGTTATTGGTCTGACTTGTTTTAGTTTGATGGTTCATGTATACGCCTTACGTGTACTTCTTCTCTTTTCTCATCTCTTTTCTTCTTCTTTTCACACCTCCACCTTACTCCCCCCCTTTTTCCTTCCCTGCCACCTTTCTTGGGCGACTTGTGCGGCCCCAGGATTATATAAGCCCATCTCCCCTTCTGAACGACTATGGCCCCCCTGAACATCTTGTCCTTGAATGTCAAGGGGCTTAACTCCCCTAGCAAGAGAGTCAAAGCATTCCGCTCTTTTGCATCCTTGAAGGCAAGTATAGTTGCACTTCAAGAGACCCACTTCTCCTCACACAATACCCCAAAATCTTTCTCCTATAAATACCCACAAGTCTATACCGCTTCGGCGGCGACTAAGTAGAGAGGAGTTTTACTAGCTCTACACCGTTCACTGTCCTTTACCCTTGCCTCTGAAATTAAGGACCCGGAGGGCCGATATATAATTTTGGTTGGTCTTATTCAAGATACAGAGGTTACTCTCGTTTCTTACTACGCCCCGAATAAAAACCCTGTTCCTTTCTTTTCCCACCTTTTTCAAACAATCAAGACCCACTCTAGAGGCACCTTGCTAGTATGTGGTGACTCTAACATGGTAATCCACCCTCATCTAGATAGGTCCCCTTATTCCTTGGAACAGTGTTCACTTTCGTCTCATTTTCGCTCTTTATTACAACAGGCCTCCCTTCTTGATTCCTGGAGAGAATGTAACCCGGTAAGGAAAAATTTCACGTTCTACTCTAATCCACATAATTCATTTTCCAGGATTGATCACATATTTGTACCAGTTACATCCTCCCCCATACTTCTCCAATCTCATATTCACCCAATTCCCTGGTCTGATCACTGTGCTGTCATTACTACAATCTCCTCCCTGATCCCCCAATCTACAGATAGGACTTGGAGTATTAGTGATAAGCATCTTGCTACTCAATCATTTTGTTTAGATATCCAAACAGCCCTAACAGAATATATTCAAAATAACGCTACGCCGGGCATATCCCCTATCCTCCTTTGGGAGGCGCATAAGCCAGTGATAAGGGGTAAATGTATTTCAGTCGCCACTCACCTTAAGAAGGATAAACTCTTGAAAACTCAACATTTAGAGGCCAATTATAACAAGTACCTATTACAGTTCCAAGCTTCCCCAACTGCCGCTCATAGATCGATCATGGAAAAAGCGAGACTAGAACTAGACCTAATCCTGGCAGAAGCAGCGGATAAAGCTATCCGAAGTTCTAAGCACAACATCTATATTAAGGCCAATAAACCTGACACTTTCTTAGCCTTACGCCTTAGGAACCCAGAGCGAGCGTTTAAACCTGTCCAGTTAAAAGTTGGCAAAAACACTCTCACTAGCAACCCGGTTAAAATAGTCTCTGAGTTTAGCAAAAACCTTGCTAAATTATATGAATCTGCTACTCCCTGCCCCAGGGAAGTGGCCGATTCCCTATTTCAAGATCTTCAGATCCCCGCCCTATCCAACACTAGCCGGGACATTATGGAATCCCCGATCTCCTCGCAGGAAATTCTTAGTGCTATTCAGACCTTGAAACCACATAAATGTCCGGGTCCAGATGGTCTTTCCAATTTATATTACAAAAAATTTGCTGATACTCTGGCCCCCTTATTGGCAAGTGCCTTTAACGCTATTCTTAAAGATGGTTCCTTCGGTAGAGACACGTTGACTGCAATCATTTCAATGATCCCTAAACCTAATAGTGATAGTACGCTGTGGTCTAATTAGAGGCCTATATCCCTTTTAAATACCATTATTAAGTTATTAGCCAAAGTACTTGCCCAACGTCTCACTCAGTTTATAGGCAACCTGATCCATAAGGATCAGGTGGGTTTTATCCCTAGAAGACAATCTAGCGACAATATTCGCCGAGCTGTTTTACTGCAGCATATTGCTAGGTCCCGTAAAATTCCAATGCATCTCCTTTCATTGGACATTCGAAAAGCTTTTAATACCCTATCCTGGCCATACCTACAATGACGCTACTACCCAAGTTGCTTTATCTTTTCAGAGTACTCCCGGTTGCGATCCCCCCATACTTCCACCGTGTTATGCAGAGTCGGATTTTTAAGTACATCTGGGGGTCAATAAGACCTAGAGTCTCTAGACAGACCCTGTTCCGTCATAGGATGCAGGGTGGTTTGGGTGTTCCCAACCTCAGGCTCTACTACTATGCAGCGCAATTAGCTCAATTGGCCTTATACCATGCAACCACTGAGACACCTTTATGGGTTAGTCTTGAGATTGTAGATGCCCACCCCCTGATTGTATCTAATTTGCTATGGTTACCATCTTCAATGAGGAAGTCACTTAATAACCCTGTTACCCGATTCTCAGTGGGATTGTGGGACAAGATAAAAGCTACATATAAATTACAATCACCCCACTCTCCTCTGCTTTCCTTTATTGGTCATCCAAGTTTCGCCCCCGCTTACTCAGACCCCGCATTATTTGATGCCTGGTCCAAAAGAGGCCTCACTAGAGTGTGCGACCTGGTATTTGGTAATGCGATTAAAAAATTTCCTGATTTGCAAGCTAATACTAAGCTTCCTTTTAAGGAGTGTTTCCGGTACCTTCAAATAGCCCACTTTGTCCACTCGATCACTAAATCATGCACTGCCCTAGATAGCTTAACCCCTTTTGAGAGAATCTGTAAGTCAGACCCACATTCTCATGGCATCATATCTTGCCTCTACTCCTATCTTTCCTCCTCCCAATATCCCCTCCCGCAATATATTAACTCTTGGTCCCAAGATCTCTCTCTTACTCTTGAACCCGAGGACTGGGGGAGGGTTTGGCTCAACACTAAAACTGCTACACAAAATATAATTGCAGCTGAGGCCAATTATAAGGTATTAATGCGCTGGTACCTGGTTCCAGCCAGGATATCTAAGTTTGTGCCAAATTATTCCCCAAATTGTTTCCGTGGTTGTAATGAGCCTGGCACTCACCGCTAATATATGGTGGACATGCCCGTTGGTGGCTGAATTCTGGAGGCATATTTTTGGTATCCTATCCAGGCTCTCGCAATGCATCCTACCTCCTGACCCAGCGGTTGCTCTGCTAAACTTAGTACCCTGCAAGTTCAGCCGATCCCAAACACGGCTCCTCTTGCAGGTAGTCACGGCGGCAAAGCAGACTATTGCAAAGGCCTGGAAGTCTGCAGCCCTACATGTCACTGAAGTTAAAAACCGGGTCACTCAGGCTATGATTCACAGCAAAATTGAAGCAACTATCTTGGATAAACTCCCACTTCATAATAGGATTTGGCAGCCTTGGGTGGATCACTTCCTACCCCCAAACTTTGATTCTCATCTCCTAGTGCCATAGTCTTAGGTGTGGTTTTTCACCTAGGGACCCCCCTTTTTAGGATCCCTGGGGCCGCAGAGTCGTCCATTGTCCCCTTCTCGTCTTCTTCTCCCCCCCTATGCCTCCGTACTCCTTTTCATCCCTGTACTTCTTCTTGTCTTTACCTTCTCTCTATTCTTTCTCCTTTGTTGGTTGACTTTATTAGTCTGCATCTTATCTACCTTTGTAATTACACTAAAGTAGGGTAAAATTACTTCGTGTGGTTTCTGCTCCCCAGTTGTGGGATTGATACACCCTACCAGGGGATCTCCTGTTGGTATGACTCCCCTTTTAGTTTATCTTAGATCCAGGGTAGAAATGTCTGTTGTTATCATGTTTCGGTGGAGCTGCTGGATCTTGAATGTTTTCACTTGTTTAATTTTGCTCCCTATGTTGATTTCGTACTGTTACCATTGGCTGTTTGTTGTTGCTATAATTACTCACAACTGTACGATTCTTTATGTTTGTATTCAGCTGTCCTTTATACTCTAATAAAATATTTGAAAAGAAAATGCAGCCAAAAACATGAACTTGGCTCTGGGCATGAAAAGATTCTGGTATTCTACAGATTATAGACTGCATTCTTACAAACTGGTTTAGCCCCTTGACTATGTAAATGTCAGAATAAATTGGCTTTATTAAATAGATGGGGTTAGTAAAGATTTCTAAGGTAATATAGTAAGGTGATGCATATAACAATGTGCAGTGTCCCATACCATCCAAGAAAACTAGTTGTAAGATGAAGGATCTGCATAAGACTCCATGCACACTGGGCTTAAAAAAGTATCGTTCCCTTGGCAGAAAAAATCTCATATAGAGCATTTTTGTACACAGGTTTAGGCTAGTTAAGGAATGTTTAGTGCCTTTTTTCTGCTAGAAAGCTCCAATCAAAAACACAAACCAGAAGGTTTTTTTTTTCCTGCCTCTAAACGCTCATCTCAAAATATGCCTCTAATCATCCTAATATGCATGGACACATAGGATAACATTGAGCTGCATCTACAGGCAGAACGCAAAACTCTTGTGAAAGCAGCAATTTTTAAGCCAGTGTGCATGTACCCTTATATTAACCACTTAAGCCCCGGACCAATTTGCAGCCAAAGGACCAGGCCCCTTTTTGGGATTCGGCACTGCATCGATTTAACTGACAATTGCGCGGTCGTGCGACGTGGCTCATAAACAAAATTGGCATCCTTTTTTTCCCACAAATAGAGCTTTCTTTTGGTGGTATTTGATCACCTCTGTGGTTTTTATTTTTTGCGCTATAAACAAAAATAGAGCGACAATTTTGAGAAAAATGCAATATTTTTTACTTTTTGCTATAATAAATATCCCCCAAAAATATATAAAAATACATTATTTTCCCCTCAGTTTAGGCTGATACGTATTCTTCTACATATTTTTGGTAAAAAAAATTATGCAATTTGTGTGCAAAATGCAAAATGCAATTAACGATTAATGATTGGTTTGCGCAAAAGTTATAGCGTTTACAAAATAGGGGATAGTTTTATGGCATTTTTATTAATATTTTTTTTTACTAGTAATGGTGGCAATCAGCGATTTTTATTGTGACTGCAACATTATGGCGGACACATCGGACATTTTTGACACATTTTTGTGACCATTGTCATTTATACAGCAATCAGTGCTATTTAAATGCACTGATTCCTGTGCAAATGACACTGGCAGTGAATGAGTTAACCACTAGGGGGCAGTGTAGGGGTTATGTGTGACGTTATGTGTTTTTTTTATTGTAGGGGGACATGGCCTGGCATGTAAGGTAACTGATCGTCTTTCCTTATAAAAGAGAACAGATGATCGGTGACAGCCACACTAGGAAGCAGGGGGTGAGGTTTGTTTAAACAGACCTCTCCTCGTTCTTCAGCTCTCTGACCCGATCGTGGGACACCAGCAGCGATCAGGTCCGTTGGTCCTGCGGCCACGGTCATGGAGCTCAGGACCGGGTCGTGAGTGCGCTGCCAGCGGTGCGCTCCCGACCCATGGGTGGGCACTTAAAGAGCCACATACAGGTACATGATTGTGCCCAGCCGTGCCATTCTGCTGACGTATATAGACGTGAGGCGGTCCTTAAGTGGTTAAAGTACAGCTACAAAAATTTTTTCTCTCCTTAAGCCATTTATTTTGGAAAAAATACACAACTCATTTGAGGATTACTTTACCACTATATTATTCTTGACTGTGTATGATCTGTGAAGTAATTTATTGAAACCTGAATAAAGAATGATGTTGGTAGAGGACCATTATGTGCTCATTTTGTTTAAAATACTATAATTTTTTTTTTAAATCAACTTACATTAGCAGTTCTATGGCACTTTGTAATGCAACTTAATTAGTTATATTATATCAAGAGCTATTTTTACTCCATATTTATTCATCATCTCAAATGGTTTTAGAGAATGGTGTTCTGGAAAGATGTAAGAGTAATGCTAGTTTTCTAAGGTAAAATTGCAGTAAAATGACTTGTAAGTACATGTCTGTTATTTTACTTTTACACAATCTTGACAGGAGTAAAATAGTTGCACGGCAGTTCAGCAATGAGTATTAAACATCTTTTTGACTCATCACAGATTCATAGACATAACATGAAAAAAAACTCCTTGGTTACTGGGATCTTCTCTTTAGATTCCTCCCACCAAAATTTTACACCTAAAATAGCAGGATGAGTGAGATGAACACATTTATATTTCAACTTGGCACCCCTGTTAACCACTTACCAACCAGGCCAATTCTGACGCTTCGCTCCTACATGTAAACATCATCATTTTTTTGCTAGAAAATAACACAGAACCCTAAAACATTATATATATGTTTTTTTTAGCAGAGACCCTAGAGAATACAATGGCGGTCATTGCAACTTTTTATCTCACATGGTATTTGCGCAGCAATTTTTCAAACGTTATTTTTTGGAAAATAAACAGTTTCATGCTTTTAAAAAAACAAAAACAGTAAAGTTAGCCCATTTTTTTTACATAATGTGAAAGATGAAGTTCCGCAGAGTAAATAGAAACTAACATGTCACGCTTCAAAATTTCACTCGCTCGTGGAATGGCGCAAGATTTCGGTACTTAAAAATCCCCATAGGCGATGCTTTACATTTTTTTACTGGTTTCATGCTTTGAGTTACAGAGGAGGTCTAGGGCTAGAATTATTGCTCTCGCTCTAACGTTTGCAGCGACACCTCACATGTGTGTTTTAAACACCGTTTTCATATGTGGGAGGGATTATGAATGAATGAATGAAATACTTGTATAGCGCACAATGCGAACTGAATCGCCTCTAGGCGCTGTGGCGAGCTTTGATCATCTGCTAAAAGAGGAAGGTCTTGAGTTTTTTCCCAAAAGCCAGGTGATTTTCTTCCAGGCGGATGTTGATTGGTAGAGCATTCCATAGCCGAGGCCCTTGGACAGCGAATCTCCGATCCCCCTTGGATTTATACTGGGCTTTGGGCACGAGGAGGAGGTTTTTATGGCTGATCGAAGACTGCGGTTTGGTGTGTAATGATTTATTTTCTCCATTATGTCTTATAGCGTTTGCTTCTGCATGCGAGCACACAAGGACAGGGGCATTTTCATTTTTTTTATTATTGTTAATTTTACTTAACTAGATGCTGACCGCCGGCTGTCAAATGACGGCCAGGCAGCGCACCTATTGTGGCGGGAGGCCGTCATATGATGGCCTCCAGTTTGAACAGGGAATGTGTGCCATCATGCACGCGCATCCCTGTTTCTTCGGTGGCGGCGTGTCACGGAGACACCGCTCACCTCCGAAGGGGGTGAACAGCCATTGGTTATGGCTGTTTACCACGTGATCGGCCGTGATGAAGTCACCGCCGATCACAGATGGTCACACCCCGACTGTGCACGGCGCATGCACGCGATCATGAGCGCGCTGCGCCTGCACGTCGGTGGCGGCATGTTCCCCGGGAACACTGCTCATCACCGACGCTGGTAAACAGCCATTGGCCGGCTGTTTACACACGTGATCGGCTGTGATCCTTTCACAGCCGATCACTAAAATGTAAACAAACCGCGGTAACGAGATGTTAACGGGTTCTCCTCCTCACACACCGATCGTGTGTGAGGAGGAGATTGCGGTAACATCTCGTTACCGCCTACAGTACACATCAAGCACACTGATTGCACCCCCCAATAAAGAGGACCTGTCACCACCCCTCATAGTACCTGTCAATCACAGTCCATCAGAGTACCTGTCATAGTCCATCAGAGTATTTGAGTACCTGTCACAGCCCATCAGAGTACCCGAGTACCTGTCACAGCCCATCAGAGTACCCAAGTACCTGTCCCAGCCCATCAGAGTACCCGAGTACCTGTCCCAGCCCATCAGAGTACCCGAGTACCTGCCACGGCACATCAGAGTACCCGAGTACCTGTCACAGTCCATCAGGGTACCCGAGTACCTGTCACGGTCCATCAGGGTACCCGAGTACCTGTCACGGTCCATCAGGGTACCCGAGTACCTGTCACGGTCCATCAGGGTACCCGAGTACCTGTCACAGTCCATCAGAGTACAGAGTACCTGTCACAGTCCATCAGGGTACCCGAGTATCTGTCACGGTCCATCAGAGTACCCGAGTACCTGTCCCAGCCCATCAGAGTACCCGAGTACCTGTCACGGCACATCAGAGTATCCGAGTACCTGTCACGGCCCATCAGAGTACCCGAGTACCTGTCACTGTCCATCAGAGTACCCGAGTACCTGTCACGGTCCATCAGAGTACCCGAGTACCTGTCACGGCACATCAGAGTACCCGAGTACCTGTCACGGCCCATCAGAGTACCTGAGTACCTGTCACGGTCCATCAGAGTACCCGAGTACCTGTCACGGCCCATCAGAGTACCCGAGTACCTGTCACGGTCCATCAGAGTACCCGAGTACCTGTCACGGTCCATCAAGGTGCCCGAGTACCTGTCACGGTTCATCCGAGTACCCGAGTGGCTGTCACAGCCCATCAAAGTACCCGAGTAGCTGTCACAGCCCATCAAAGTACCCGAGTACCTGTCACGGCCCATCAGAGTACCCGAGTACCTGTCACGGTCCATCAGAGTACCCGAGTACCTGTCACGGTCCATCAGAGTACCCGTGTACCTGTCACAGCCCATCAGAGTACCTGAGTACCTGTCACGGTCCATTGGAGTACCCGAGTACCTGTTTTACGGCCCATCAGAGTACCCGAGTACCTGTCACAGTCCATCAGAGTACCCGAGTACCTGTCACGGTTCATCCGAGTACCCGAGTAGCTGTCACAGCCCATCAAAGTACCCGAGTACCTGTCACGGTTCATCCGAGTACCCGAGTACCTGTCACAGCCCATCTGAGTACCCGAGTACCTGTCACAGCCCATCTGAGTACCCGAGTACCTGTTCCAGTCCATCTGAGTACCCGAGTACTTGTCACAGTCCATCTGAGTACCTGAGTACCTATCACAGTTCATCTTAGTACCCGAGTACCTGTCACAGTCCATATGAGTACCTGTCACCGCCCTTCAGAGTACCCAAATACCAGTCACCAAGCCATCAGAGTACCTGTCACCAGGCCTTTAGAGTACCCAAGTACCTGTCACCAGGCCATCAGAGTACCCGAGTACCTGTCACCAGGCCATCAGAGTACCCGAGTACTTATTTGCAGCCCATGTCTCATAGAATATATGTTGGGGTGTTTGCTTTCCAAAATTGGGTCATTTTGTGGGTAATTTCACTGTCCTGGTGGTCCAGGACCTTCAAAAGTGTGATAGGTAGGAATGAAATGAGATGTGTCATTTATGCTCCTAGAACGCCTGAACGTACTACTTCAATGTTCGGCCTCTCTATGTGGCCAGGCTGTGTAAAAGTCCTACACATGTGGTATCACCATACTCAGGAGGAGTAGCAGAATGTATTTTGGGGTGTCATTTTTGCTATATACATGCTATGTGTTAGAAATATCTTATAAATTGACAATTTTGTGTAAAAAAAAATGCGTTTTAATTTTTTTTCACATATTCCAAAAACTTCTGGAAAAAAATTAACCATTCAAAAGACTCATTATGCCTCACAGATTATACATTGGGATGTTTGCTTTCCAAAATGGGGTCATTTTATGGGAAATTCCATTGTCCTGGTACTCCAGGGCCTTCAAAAGTGTAATAGGTGGATGAGAAATGAGATGCGTCATTTTTGCTCGTAGAACGTCTGAAGGTACTACATCAATGTTGGTGCTCTGTATGTGGCCAGGCTGTGTAAAAGTCTCACAAATGTGGTATCGCGGTACTCGGGAAGAGTAGCAGAATGTATTTTGGGGTGTAATTTGTTGTATACATATGCTGTGTGTGAAAAATAACCTGATAATATGACAATTTTGTAAAAAAAAATAATAATAAAAAAAAATCTTCATTTTGCAAAGAATTGTGGGAAAAAATTACAACTTAAAAAAACTCACCATGCTACTTACTTAATACCTTGGAATGTCTACTTTGTAAAAAGGCGTCATTTGGGGGGTATTTGTACTTTCCTGACTTGTTAGTGTCTCAAGAAATGAGGTACACCTGATGTACTGAAGGCCTGATCAGAAGTGATCAATTTTCAGCGATTGGCACCATAGTTTGTAGACTCTATAACTTTCACAAAGACCAAATAATATATACTAATGTGGGTTATTTTTACCAAAGATATGTAGCAGTATAAATTTTGGCCAAAATGTATGAAGAAAAATTACTAATTAGCAAAAATGTATGACAGAAACAAAGAAAAAGGCATTTTTTTCACAAAATTTACGTTTTATTTTATTTATAGCACAAAAAATAAAAAACCCACTAGTGATTAAATACCACTAAAAGAAAGCTCTATTTGTGTGGAAAAAAGGATGCAAGTTTCATATGGATACAGTGTTGGATGACTGAGTAATTGTCATTCAAACTGTGAGAGTGCTGAAAGCTGAAAATTGGTCTGGTCAGGAAGGGGGTGTAACTGCACTGTATTGAGGTGGTTAAAATGTTTAAATTTTTACACTTTTAAAAAAAAATGTTGATCACTTTTATTCCTATTGCAAGGAATGTAAACATCCCTTGTAATATGAATATGGCATGATCTGACCTCTTTACAGTGAGATATGGGGTTAATAAGACCCCACATCTCACCTCTAGGCTGGGAAGCCTAAAATAGAAATGTAAAAAAAGGATCTTCCCAGCCGAGGCAGCGCCGTTTTTTTTAGTGCAGAGGCAGGGCGTGACGTCATTACATTACGCCTGGCCTCTGATGATCATAGAGACGCCGGCGACCATCTGGTCCGCCGGAAATCTATGGTGGACATCCAGGGCCGGCGGATCCGTTCTCCAACTCACCGATCTCAGTGGTGAGTTGGTAGAATCACCGGAGGGCAGCGGGAGGGGGGGAATCCCCGCTCGCTGCCTGTAAGAACAATCAAGCGGCTGACCTGCCACTATGATCATTCTTATGGTGTAGGGAATCGCCGGCTGAAAACTGCAATATCTGAATGATGCCTCTAGCCGCAGGCATCATTCAGATATACCCCCACAAACCGAGGATGTCCATGGATGCCCAAAGGTCGGCAAGTGGTTAAATCTACCACATAACTCTTATCTTTAAATCTACCACATAACTCTTATCATTAAACATCTATGGTTTACTGTAAAAATGGTTCATGAAGATGTGTAACACAATTGGAAGATTTATTAAGATATTAATGAAGGTAACAATAGTTGTCAGCTAGTGCCCTGGCACATGTAATGCTATAGAGCACTTAATCAGTAGGCCTTGTGGATAGATTCCACTCCTCTATGAGCATGGCTCTAAACAATAATCTTTGTTTTAAACATCAGGTATTAGCTGGCATCAGCTGCTCCTTCCACTATCTCAGGAATATTACAAGAATCAAACATCTGATTCCAGCAGAGGAAATGCTAAAATGTGTTATTTGCTTTCATCCGGACTTGATGACTGCAACTCTCTATACTAAGAACCACATTGTTTGCAATTAGTAGAGAATGAAGCAGTGTACTACTACTAACCCCCCCCCCCCACCCAGTCACTGCAACGCAACCCCAATTCTTCCTTCCCTACCCAGGTTAAAATGGAAAATCACACATGCCCACGATATTCTTAAAATCCTTTAGATTTTAAACATTGTATCATGCAATACCCACAATATGGAATTCACTGCTATTTGTTGTTAGTATAGCACAGTTCCCCCTGGGAGAAACGCGCTATAAAAATATTGTTATTATTATTTCAGAGTGGTGCCTTAGTGATCAGAGAAGGTTTTCCAGCCTGTAAAAAACATTGTTTTCCCATAGAGAACCCAGATGTGGAACCCATAGACATCAGATTGTCACACATGTATGAAAATGTCACTTGATCAGGCCAATGTGTTTTCTTACCAGCATGGTGGTACGAAGGTCAAACTTTTCAGCAAACTGAGTGATGTAGATGTGAACAGACACTAAGTTATGTTCATCATTCTCTTCTACTTCTCTTATTATGTCTGTTAGCCACTCAAAATGTCGCTGTGTACGGGTGATCCATATAAAATATATCTGAAGAAAAAGTGTTTTAAAACATTTTTAATCAATTATTTTTTCATAAATACTTTCATATGAATGCCTTTGACAATTCGTTTATGAATATATAAGTTATTAAAGTGACTAAAGACTAATTTAAAAAAAATCATGTTATACTTACCTGCTCTGTGTAGTGGTTTTGCACAGAGAAGCCCTCATCCTCCTCTTCTCCGGTCCCCCACCCACACTCCTGGCTCCTCCCCCCACTGAGTGCCCCATAGCAAGCCGTTATGAATGCCTAGGTTTACGTTGCCTCATTTTTGTGTTAGCAAATCAGGCCTAAAATGCAATTTTTCAATGTTTAAGATAACAAAGTAATACATAGTTTTTTTTTGGTGGAGAAAACTAGGCCTTATGTTTGGCAATATTTTCCTGCAAAATGAATTGTTTTCTATGCAAATTAATGGCATAGAACTGACATAGAATTTTTTTGCATTTTTTGACAGGTAAAAAACAAAAAATATCTCCCTTGTTTTGCTTTGTGACAAAAAAATGTTCAAAGTGCAGAGCAGCTGCACTATAACTCAAATAATACCTTCAATCAAATAAAAATATAAATTGATAACTTTGCAATAATAAAGTCTTTTCCAGATATACCATTGTTGGTTCTTCATATACAAGTCTATGTCTGTTTAAACTGTGATATGGACTTTGCAGCTTGGTAAGAGCTAATTTTTTTTAGAAATACAATCTATCTGGTGAGCTGCTGCCTTATGGGTGGTGTCCTACCTGAACAACGCGGAGGTGGAGATCTACCTGAACAACATGGGAGAGGTCAAAAATCACCGGGCACAGTGTCGACCAATGTCGCCTCCTCACACCTGATTTAAACTTCTAATTGCCGTACTACATTGTCACAATCGTGTGCACTGCATGGCAATCATGGGTTTAAATCAGGTGGTGAGGAGGCAACATATCGCCTCTTCTCCATCTGTTAAATGCACTCAGATTGCTTTTCAGATGAGCAGCAGTGCCTGCTTCACTTGTGAATGAGCCCTTAGTTGCATTCGGCAGCAGCACCCTTAGGTCTCATTCACACATAAGGTTGAGGGGTGGTAAAATCCTGCAGTTGAGTCACAGTTTTGGTTGGAGTTTTGGTGCACTTTTAGAAAGTGCACCAAATCCACAAGATAAAATACAAGCCTATGGTTAAGCACAGAAAAACTGCCAGAAAGCTTAAGATACACTTTACTGCACCCGCGGTGTGGGTAAACCGCAGCCCTATACTATTACGCCCAGTGTATTGCTTCACCTGAAGATGTTAACCTGAAGATCTCTTCTTTTCTGCTGCTGGCACCACTCTGGAGTCCGCTAGCTGGGATAAGAGGTGGAGTGCAGTTGGTATCACTTCACATGGGACAGGAGCCGGCACTTCAGAGGAGATATCGGCTTACGGGGCTCTTCTCTTTACTACAGCTCCAAATTTACATATAGTCCTTCTGCATTGCACTCTGATGCTCTGGAATGGTGGGTCAGCAAGCCCAGTCCACAATCTACCAGTCACCTGTCTATGATCTACAGGTTGCTGACCCACAACTTATATTAACATAAGAAGACACCACACCTGAGCACTTTTGATATACAGTATAAGTTTATCTTCTGAACTGTGTTTAATGAATTTAATTTGTGTCATATCACAAGGATTTTATTATAAGCATGCCGCAATATTGTTTTTATTGAATGTATTAATTATTAATCAAATGAATTTCATTTGGCTTATTTTATGGTATTTATGGATTACTTTGCACTGATTTTGCACATTCCATTGATTATTGTGTAGAGCTGTAATCTATATTTTAGTTTTATTGAGAGTATTTCTTGAGTTATACTGCAGCTGCTCTGCACTTTGAAAGTTTTTTTTTATCACTGTTAAAGTGCAAAGTAACGGAGATATTTCTTGTTTTGTACTGGTCAAAAAATTTTCTAAACACTTTTGCCTAGAAGATGCATAGAAAACAACTAACTTTGCAGGAAAATATTGCCAAACGTAAAGCCTAGTTTTACCCCAAGAAAAACAATATTACTTTGTTATATTAAACATTGACAAATTGGATTTTTAGGCCTGATTTGTTAACACAAAATTGTGGCAAAGTAAACCTATACATTCGTGAAGCATGATCAGACTGAGGCCACATGCAATTTACATATTTAAACTGGCCAAGAGGTTTTAGCAAGCTCAGAACTATTTACTGGAAGCCCTGGGAGTAGTTAAACAATTACCTGTAAATGGTAAAAACAAAACTATTTTTGTTTAATTTCACTTGAAATGGGAGATCGTTTAAACCTCTATCAAATTACTATTGATGTCTGCATCTCCACTGGGGAATTTTTCCACCATTTGCAGCTCCAGTGACACAATAGAAAAGAAAATACAGCCCTTAACTCTGTAAGCAGGGATCTGAAATGAAAGAGTCTGCAGGAACCCTGGTATTGCATCTGCGATCCACTGGGTGCAATGCTTTGCAGGCTCCTATGCAAAAAATATAACAAATATAATTTTTTTTCCTTCAAAATTATGTATTATATAATTTTTTAAGGTTGGACTTGGTTGGTGTTTGTTTTGACCTGTTGATCCTGCCAGAAACTCTGGGTTTTTGTGACTTTCTTTGAACTTAAAATAAAGCGCAAACAATACTAGCTTTTATTCTGTAAACTACTCATTAATTTGTTTTTAGGTTTGTATGAACCAGGCAAAGACGATGTAAAACTTGGACTTTTAACTGTCAGCACAGATATTATCCTGCTTCTTAGAAAGTCAGTGAATGATAAATACTCAATTTATTTGGAAATAAACCTTTTAATTAAAGTATTTGTTAACTCTAACAATGATTTTTTTCTTATCCACTGCTTTATGGTTTATTAAAATAAACATTTAAAGAAAAAATATCACTTTTTTTTACAGTATTTAGGCTCATCTTCCTAGATGCCCTTTAACTAGGGTTGCCTCCTCATTCATTTCATTTCATTCTGTGGCTGATTAAGGTGGTAATGAAACTCATTTGATGGCTTATCTGCATTGAATAAACCTCAGAACCTGTGGAAACCATATGTGTTTGGGTTTAAAGGGATCAGGTGGCAACCCTACCTGTAACATAGGACATTGCTCACCTTCATCTGCATTCCTCTTGCCTGCCTCGGGCACGTGCTGAGAGCCAAAGACATGGGACTTGCTATCAAAGCAGCCATTTTCTTGTCAGCTTTGGTGTCAGTAGGTCACCAGCTAAGGGTGGGGGGAGCAACCTATTCAACATCAAAGCTAGTGTTACAGAGAAGGAAGATGGGACAAAGTACTGCATGAATTTTTTGGCATCAGAAACTGAATAGTGTACAAAAAACAATTCTATTTTTTTTAAGTGTTTTGTCATACCTGCTTAATAAGTGTATAAAATACCTATTGATTCTGCCAGCTAACTTGTTAGCAGATCATTTCCTGGGTTCTTTGCCTTCGCTGTCTTATCAATTAGCATGGTTCCCAGATAACTCTGGACTACAGAACTCCCCTCCTCTTTGTTATAAGAGAAACACTACTACTCATCCATAAATACAGTACAGGGAGTGAGCATTGTCACTACAGAACATAAAGTGTTACTGGCAGGATCCTGTACATCGCTGGGGAACTTCCTGGTTTATAGGCAAGCGTGCGTTCTCGCCCTGATGTCGGTGCTGTGTTTAGATACAGCACACGTTTGTCAGCAAGCTTGCAGCTAATGATTTTGGCTGTGAACCTGCTGATGGCTGTGGCCAACCAGAACATAGAGAGGTGTGTGTGTGTTGGCAACCACTGTCCTGCTTCCTAATGTCACTTACCGTTCAGAGATGAGATCAGGAAGCAATCCAGCCAGTCTGTAAGTTAAAGCAGCACACATACACTTGTTAGGCACACAGTTAATCCCTTGATTGCCCTGATCATGCATATCACCCAGCCAGTGTTATTAGTACAGTGACAGTGTACAGTATTATGAATGATCAATTTATTAGTGTCACTAGTAAAGTCAGATAGTGTCATTTAGTCAGTCAGTGGCTCTCCAAGCCAGTGTAAGTTAGCGCCAGTCCATGATTGTTCACCACACTATCACAGTCACAATAGGATATATACCATAGATTGTAGACGCTATAACTTTCACACAAACCAAATAAAAAAAAAATCTCAATAAGTTTATATTAACAAAGACATGTAGACGAATACATTTTGGCCAAAATGTATGAAGAAATTAGATTTTATTGGATATGTTTTATAACAATAAGTAGAAAATATAGTTTTTTTTTTCAAAATCTGTCTTCTTTCATTTATATAATAAAAAAGCCAGTGGTGATACCACCAAAAGAGGATTCTATTTGTGTGAAAAAGATATATAAATTTAATTTGGGCACAGTGTTGCATGACCGATCAATTGCTAGTTAAAGTGCACAGTTCTGAATAGCAAAAAATGGTTTAGTCATTATTATTAGTTATTTATCTCTGTTCTAAAATAATAAAGGCTGAAAGTGCTTTGCTACCTGATCTTTCCAGTGCGTTATATAGTAATAGAAGAAACGTGCCAAAAATTGCCATATCCAAGAAGTGTTTGACTAAAAAACAGTCTGACTTTTACTCTTCCCTCTATTTAGGATACAGGTGGTGAGAAGATTGTTTCTGTCTTACCTTTTTGCACATTATCTTTGTATTCACAGATGATTTGAACACCAAATCTTTAAGAATCGAGGCAAAAGGAGTAACACCTATGCCCCCTCCAACCAGCACAGATACTTCATACTTGTTCCATTCTTGGTGCCCTTCACCAAAGGGTCCATCTAAATATATCTATAGAGAGATGTGATTTTTGTAGCATATTTGGTTGTAAAATGTAAAAAAGTACAAAAATAATTACCATAACGTCTACCTGTTAAATCACTGTACAAAACATTTGGGGGAAGAAATCCATTATTCATTTGCTATAGGACACTAAAAGAACTAAAAAAGATCACAGTCTTCAGAGCCAGTGGATTACACCCAAGGCCAACACTACCAGCACCCTAACCTAGTGGCACAGTCTCAGACTACAGAAGCACCAGGAACAGAACCTGCTGGCATCACTAATGTCCTTGTTCAGCCAAATACCTAGAATGACCAAACTGGAACGGTTGCTTCAGACATCAAGGACACCCTTTAGGCTACCATCTCAAACATGGGGGGCAGGATCTGGGGGTCCCCTTGTTAAAGGATGCTTCCAGATTCTGATAAGCCCCCCACCCACATATCCCAACAACCACTGGGCAAAGGTTGTGGGGATGAGGCCCTTCTCCTCATCAACATAGGGACAAGGTGCTTTGGGGTCAGAAAGCATCCTCTCCATGTTGAGGGCATGTGGCCTGGTATGGTTCAGGAGGGGGGGGACGCTCTCTCATCCCCCCTCTTTTGCTGCGGCCTATTAGTTTGCGTGCTTGGATAAGGGTCTAGTATGGATTTTGGGGGGACCCCTACACCATTTATTTTCATGTATATTCATACTAGACCCAAAGGGCCTGGTAATTGACTAAGTTTTATCTCTATTGCTGAGACCCGAGAATTCATTACAGCCGCGGTCAGTTTTAAATGACAATTTTACTTTAGAAATGTCATTTTGCTGTGGTACTGTTCTAAACATGGGAAAAATGCACCACTTTACAGGCATACTATAGACACCCCCAGGCACTATATTTAAAGGAATATTTCATTTTTATTGTTTCACTTTAAGCATTAAAAAGATCGCTGCTCCCCAAAAAACAAATTTGAATCGATACATGTCCCCTGGGGCAGGACCCAGGTCCCCAAACACTTTTTATGACAATAACTTGCATATAAGTCTTTAAAATTATCACTTTTGATTTTTCATGTTTGTGTCCCATAGACTTTATTGGTGTTCATGTGTTCTGTGAATTTTTTGCCTGTTCGGTATGTTCTGGTGCGAACCAAACCGGGTGGGGGTGGGGGGGGGGGGGCATTTGGCGCATCCATACTTCTAATGTAGGAAAGGAGTTCTGCAGAAAATCTTCTGTTGAATGGAAGGGAAATTGGAGTGTTTCAAAAACTATCCTCTATCGCCCTCCCTCTCAGCATCCCATTTTGGAAGTGCTGAGAGGGATGATTAGTGCCTACTACTGGTGCTTCCCCTTCAGTTTTTCAGAAGCACATCAGGAATGCACAGCAGAATATACCACCTCTGATGACATCCAATTCTTTAAAGAATAGCTGTATCTGCCACTCACCCATGTCCCAGAATGATATAATAAATGTTAGCGTCTTGAACACCTCTATATACCCCACCTGTACCCCTCCTCCCCCCTTTTTTTCCTTTCCCCTTTCTTCATTGTCTTACATATTTCTCTTCCTCTATCTCCCCTTTCTGACTATCTTCTCCTCCTCTGCCCTTTGACACTCTTTCCTCCACTTTTTGTCAGGGAAAGGAGTGCACCATTGTGAAAACTGAGTCACCAGTTGTCTTGTCCAGAGTGAGTTAATGAGAGACCAACTTGTGCTCACAGCCTACTTATCGGATCCCTCTATTGACCCCTCTACCCCCAGAGGAGGTGGATGCAAGAGTCTCTGAAACTCCTTCTGGAAAACATAGGATATACTTTAGCTATTGTTTTCACCCTCAGTGAGTTAAACTTGCATTACTATAGAAAACCATTCTTAGCTATCTTCTTATGGTAGCGATACTATATATATTTATTTGCTGTATGACAATATGTACACCTCCTTAATAAGACTATTCTTGATATTTGTTGATTTTCACCTCATCTTTCCCCGTTTTCATAAGTACTGTTTTGCATGAATAATTAAACTTATATAGTGCAGCGCAACTAAGCCATTGTGTGACAAAATTCCTTAATCCTCGCCAGATAAATATTATTGTGAATCTTCAATCTCAAAATATTATTAAACAAATGAAAAAAGTCCTTTCAACCACATCAGCTGGCTCACAACTCCAAACATCAGCGGCGGTGGCTCCTCCCTCCTAGACGCAATGCCCTCTCTCATTGGGCTTTCTCAGTAGGTAGTGGAGCCGCTCTGTCTGTCCCCTTAAATAGCCTTTACCCCTCTCCTATAACAACCACATAAGCATCGCCGTGGCTGCCAGATGTCTATGTGTTCTCTTACCCACTTCCTCTAGACCATGGAAGATGCCAAATTCCATACTTGTCCCCTAAGGACTTAGTCTGTTAGTGTACAAAGCATTGTTACCGATATTGATCACAATGTATTAACCATCCTCATTCCATCTATAGCTTTTCAGTTGGGCATGAAACACATAGCTCATTCCGAATGCTGTTATCTATACACAAATGTCTATATACAAACATCTAAATTCAATATCTATGTTAATACAAATCCACATATGTATATACTGTAAATGATACACCTGTAAATCCAAATACACATGTGTAATTTATTTCACTCAATATGTGTCTAAACAATATAAATCTAAATGTAAAATAAATAACATAAATTATGTATAAAACATTGACATTAAACTAATACCTCCTATGATCCCTTAAAACCCTAATGGACAGCAAATGCACCCATATTTTATTTTTACTAATAAAGCAATCAATGTTAAGATCTCCAGGTGTAAGAACATTTTTTTTCACAAACAATTGCTTTATATACTATTGTTTTGGACTTCAAAGGACTTTTTTCATTTGTTTAATAATATTTTGAGACTGAAGTTCCACAAAAATATTTATTTGGAAAGGATTAGTGTTAATATATAATTTGTATATTTTTGTTATTTTATTCACACACTTAAGGAATTGGAGGTTGCGCTGATTGTATCTACTTATATAATTAGGTTCTACATGAATGTTATACATTTTCGATAACAATGTTTGTTGAAAAACAGCCAACTGCACACTCTCTCATTTAAATAAATGACAAAGTACATATTAAATGGTTAAAAATTGTTAAACACATCTTACTTTTGGATAACTACCAAGCTCTGCGATGCTCTGTGGAGAATACATCTCACGCAGGCGAGTTGTCCATGGTCCTGCAGCTCTGATATGAAGGCTCAATGTATCTTCATGTGGAGCAGAGGTTAATGTGAAGGGATGATATTCATAGGTTCCTAGGGACAAGCAGGCTATTCTTACCCACTGTCCAGATTTGTATTCAAAGTCATTGGGGCGCTGAAATTTAAGAAAAGTGACATCTGTGGAACAAGTGAAATAAGAACGGCATAATGAGTAAAAATCTTAGGCAAGGTATTTTATTTTAGTTTTGGTCAGAAAGAGGTTTTCAGTTAGACTTTAAAGTGATAATAAATTCTTGTTTTTTTTAAATAAAAAATAGCAAACATGTTATACTTACCTGCTCTGTTGCAGTGGTCTTGCACAGAGATCCCCGGATCTTCCTTTTCTTGGGTTCCTCTTCAGCTCTCCTGGCCCCTCCCTCCTGTTGGGTGCCCCTACAGCAAGCAGTTTGCTATGGGGGCACCCAAGCCGAGTCACAGCTCCCTGTGTCTATTCAGACATGGAGCTGCGGCCCGGCCCCATCCCCTTTCTATTCCCATTGGCTGAATTTGATTGACAGCAGTGGGAGCCGATGGTGCCGCGCTGCTGTCTTGGCCAATGAAGAGGGGGGTCCAGGATGGCCGAGACATTCCTACAACACTGGAGCTAGAGGGACCTCAGGTTAGTATTAGGGGGCTAAGGGGGCTGCTACACACAGACGGATTTTTATCTTAATGCATAGAATGGTAAATCTTCTGCCTTTACAACCCCTTTAAACTTCAAAAGAAATTTAATTAATGTATGCATTCATTAAGGGCTTGTCCACTCCAGGTGCATTGGGACTGTGCTGGGCATCGTTGACCAGTTCAATACTAATACTAATTGCACTGTTCATGCCACCACAACACAGTACTGTGCCCTGTAAAAAGAAGTACAGCATGTCCTACTTATTTTCAGTGCATCATGATGCGAATCACGTTGTGACACATTCAATAGAACGAAGGAATATGACATTTCAATAAAGTACTAATTAAAAATATAAATTATAATAAGTGAACAGGGTGATGCACCTGGATCTGCATATTGGTGTACGCCAGTGTGAATAAGCCCTTAATAAAATGTATTTTACACAAAATCATCACAAGTACTCACTTCTGTCTTGATATGACTTAGACTAGAAGAGGGAGGATCATCAGTCAGAATAAATTGGGCTTTACTGCTTTGTACATTGAATATTAAACTTGTTTATTGAAGGGAATGGCATGAACGTGGTCTCTTGCCTGTGCTGCTTCTTCAATGTACAGTTACAGCCTGGAATAGGTTCAAGACTAACTACATTGCTAACTGCAGTGTGGTAAGCAGAGAGATCCAGGACCTGGTTATGTAGTGCAGCTGTAAAGCCTGAATCATTAGACTGGCTAAGGGAATTATAAACCCATTTTCAGGGAGAAGAGCTTACATATTTATATTTCTGCTGTTAGACTGAACCTTAGTTTATATTTAGAAGCTGTTCTGTCATAGAGAAGCATATTTGATAGAAAAGCAGGCAGTCTTATTCTATTATTCATAACAGGTTTTTGAATATTAGTACATAGTGACCACTGCACTGGATTGTATCTGCAGTTTTGCAGCTGGTGAAATCTTGTGATGTGAGGTTCAAGGCATTGTGGAAGATGCCATGATGTAGTTGTCCCGTTGTCTATAGTTCTATGTTTTTAAAAATGAATGCATATACACTATATTACCAAAAGTATTGAGACACCTGCCTTTACATGCACATGAAATTTAATGGCATCCTAGTCTTAGTCCGTAGGGTTCAATATTGAGTTGGCCCACCCTTTGTAGCTAAACCAGCTTCAACTCTTCTGGGAAGGCTGTCCACAAGGTTTAGGAGTGTGTCTATGGGAATGTTTGACCATTCTTCTAGAAATGCATTTATGAGGTCAGGCTCTGAACGAGAAGGTCTGGCTCACAGTCTCCGCTCTAATTCATCCCAAAGGTGTTCTATCAGGTTGAGGTCAGGACTAGCTCATCCATGTCTTTATGGACCTTGCTTTGTGCACTGGTCCAAATCATTTGGGGGATTATGGTGTAGGGTTGTTAGGCTTTGCCCCTCCATTTCAGTGAAGGGAAATCTTAAGGCGTCAGCATACCAAGACTTTTTGGACAATTTCATGCTCTCAAGTTTCTGGGAACAGTTTGGGGATGGCCCCTTCCTGTTCCAACATGACTGCACACCAATGCACAAAGCGAGGTCCATAAAAACGTGGATGAGTGAGTTTGGGGTGGAGGAACTTGACTGGCCTGTGCAGAGTCCTGACCTCAATCAGATAGAACACCTTTAAGGAGAAACAGAAAAGTGCCTCTGAGGGTAATGTTTATTGAACAATAACAAAGATATTCCAACACTTACATAGAGGTAAGGAGTGATGAACAATAAGGAAGTAATCCCCCCTGGATTGTCAACAACATCTCCTGTGTGAGCTGTGAACCCACCGCAAGAACCGCAGTAAGCCAAGGAGAGAACCTGGCTGATCCTGTATGATAACTGGGAGTCCAGATGTGAGCAGTTCGGAGCGAGACGCCTCTCGGCGTGTGACGTCACCAGGGTATGAGGTAGCCACAACGTGTTTCAGAGCTGCGCGAAGCTCATATGGAGCATGCACGCTCCTTTCTCAAGTGATAAAGGGAAAGAAGAGGAATGGGCATAAATGCTCTGAACACAAAAGAAGTTAATTGGCCAATTAATGCAACCATTCTGCCAATAACTGGATTACGATTGACAGGCTGAGCACTAGAGGGGGGCAACATTAAAATATCCAATTGGTGAAAATTAAATGAATGGATGAAAATTCATAGATAAAAGTTCATTAAAAAAAAAAGATTCATAGAAAGTTTTTAAGATACAAATCTGATTGAAATACATAGATTGTGTATTGATTGTGTATTGATATGTTAATGAATGCAGCATGCAATTTATGAGACTAACTCATACATCTACACATATAAGGATGTTATTATGAAAAAAAGGGGGGTGGGAGAAAAAAAAAGGGAAAGAAAAAGGGTTAGTTCACCTGTAAAAAGGTCCTATGTTTCTGATAAAGGGGTCCCTATTACCAATAAGCACTGTGCAGATTTTAAAAAAGCCACTACTTTCATTATCTTTAGTCCCCACAAAGTTGCTACTTCTGGTTGTAGGTATTTCAAAAGATGCATTTAGACGTACTTTCTCACCCAGGCGCTTCTCCTGTGTGACTTCCTGAATCCTATATTTACATTTACAGTGTGTGTATATGTGTGTGTGTGTATATATATATATATATATATATATATATAGAGAGAGAGAGAGAGAGAGAGAGAGAGAGAGGGGGATATAGTAAAATAGGGAGAAATATATAAACAAAAAATGATTAGGAAAAGAGGGGGGTGGCAAACAACCCCACCCCACCACTGGTGGCCAGCAGCAGTGCTCTGCGCCCCAAGACCACCCTTTTTTGAAGCCTGGTAGAGCCTCTGGCTCTAATCACATGATTCAACCCCCCCCCCCCCCCATTGGAATCCATGTGTCCAGCGCCCTGCATGAAGATCAGAGGACAGTCGTATGGATGGATGTGTGGCACCCGTGCACCCATAATGGATGGGCTGTCACTGGAGAAGCTATCCAATACTGAAAAAAATTTTTTTTAAGAAAACATACAAATGACATGCGTTTAAGCATATACATATTAGACATGTGCATTCATTTTCATCTGAATGCATTTTCGTCCAAATTTTGTGTATTTTCGTTATCGTTTTAACAAAAAATAACAAGCATGCAGAATCTGAATACCAAAAGATCAGACATAAACAAATGCTTTATTTTTGTTTTCATTACGACAACAGTTAGATATAGATAGGACATTCGACATGATGCTGACAATAGTGATCTGTGTCCCTATCGAACCTGTGGTCGAATGTGCCTAATCTTAGCTCTATTAGTTCAACATTATTCTACATAGAGAGAAAAGATTCGACAAATATTTAAACCCCATTAATACCACAGTATTAGCAGTAGCATAGTTAACTTTGTTAATAACAATTGTCAGAAGTACCTGATGGAAGCAGTTCTGCTTTTATGACACTAATTTCTCTCTTTTTTCTGCTTAGACTTATTAAACTGTCCCCAATAAAGACTATAGCAGGAACTGACAAGTATACATGGAACTTGGGTAACTGGATAAGTCCAAAGCTGCCATGAAGGATAATCTGAAAATGACATGAACAGTATATTAATAGGAGAATATATGTTATTGCTAGTTGTTATAATCAATTCACCCTATGCTTTATATTGCTTAAAATAACCTTAAATTAGCAAACATAATTTAAAATAAAAACAACCTGCTTTTCTATTTTTCATGCAATTCAAATACCAATAACACTGTTTAACCACTTCAGCCCCAGACCAATTGTCAGCCTAAGGACCAGAGGTCTTTTTACAATTTCGTACTGCACTGCTTTAACTGGTAATTGCCCGGTCATGCAATGTTGTACACAAACAGAATTTGCGTCCTTTTCTTCCCACAAATAGAGCTTTCTTTTGATGGTATTTGATTGCCTGTTCGATATTAATTTTTTTACGATATAAAAGGAAAAAAACTGAAAAAATTTTCAAAAAAATATATTTTCTACTTTTTGTTATAAGAAAAATCGAATGAACTAAATTTTAGTTATACATTTAGGCCAAAATGTATTCAGCCACATGTCTTTAGTAAAAAAAAAATGGCAATAAGCGTATATTTATTGGTTTGCGCAAAAGTTATAGCGTCTACAAACTAGAGTACATTTTCTGGAATTTACACAGCTTTTAATTTATGACTGCCTATCTCATTTCTTGAGGTGCTAAAATGGCAGGGCAGTACAACCCCCCCCCCCCCAAATGACCCCATTTTGGAAAGTAGACACCCCAAGGAAATTGCTGAGGGGCATATTGAGCCCATTGAATATTTTTTTTGTCCCAAGTGATTGAATAATGACACAAAAAAAAAAGTTTACAAAAAGTTGTCACTAAATGATATATTGCTCACACATGCCACAGTTATATGTGGAATTGCACCCCAAATTATATTCTGCTGTTTCTCCTGAGTATGGGGATACCACATATGTGGGACTTTTTGGGAGTCTAGTTGCGTACAGGACCCCCGAAAACCAATCACTGCCTTCAGGATTTCTAAGGGGGCAAATTTTTGATTTCACTCCTCACTACCCATCACAGTTTCGAAGCCATAAAATGCCAAAATAGCACAAAACCCCCCCAAATGACCCCATTTTGGAAAGTAGACACCCCAAGCTATTTACTGAGAGGCATGTTGAGTCCATGAAATATTTTAAATTTTGCCACAAGTTGCAGGAATATTACATTTTTTTTTTTTTTTTTTTGTACAAAGTTGTCACTAAATGATATATTGCTCACACATGCTATGGGCATAAGTGAAATTACACCCCAAAACAAATTCTAACCCTAAACTGCTGGGGACGCTAGTATAGATCTGATCAGATCAGATATTGATCTGTTCAGATACTATACCACTACGGGAGGTGTATGCTTTGCGCGTGGGTGTTAGCGGTACTGGCACTAACCTAGCGCTACCTGGGGTGACGCAGACCCTGACCCTAAAACCTAATTGATATCACCCGCCGGGTGATCAGGGGGTTAAACCTTTATTGGGTAATAAATGGTGGTTGCCCTGATGCTATAAAAAGCAAACTAACTAACCAGACTCACTCGTAACACTTATACGGTGATCACTGGTGAAAGGGTTAACTAGGCAGTGAACCTAAAAAAATAACTAGCTACCTAGCGGCACCAGTGACACTAATGCAGCAATCAGAAAAATGATCGCTTAGTGACACTGGCAAAAGGGGGTGAAAGGGTTAACTAGGGGCAATCAGTGGGTTAAAACCATTATTGGATAGTATATGGGGGTATCTAGCGCTATAAAAACGTGGCGGTGAACCTAAAAAAATAACTAGCTACCTAGCGGCACCAGTGACACTAATGCAGCGATCAAAAAAATGATCGCTTAGTAACACTGGCAAAAGGGGGTGAAAGGGTTAACTCTAGGGGCAATCAGGGGGTTAAACCTTTATTGGGGGGGTAGGGGGCTACCCTGGACCTAACACTAACTGCCCTGACAGTTTTTACTGTCATAACTGACACTAAATGCAGTGATCAGTAAATAAATGATCACTGCAATCAGTGACACTGTGACTGGGAGGGGGGGGGGGGGGGGGGATCAGGGGGCGATCGGGGGGGATTTGTGTGCCTATGTGTACCTACATGTCAGTGTAGTGTTGGTGCACTTACTATTGTGGTCTCCTCGCAGTCCGGTCAAAAAGACCGCCCCAAGGAGAATGACATCACTTCCTCCCTGCCTGTGTTTACATTACACAGGCGGGGGAAGCTTCTCATTCGCCAGGAGCGATCGAGAGGGGATGGCCAGAAACCAACGGCCATCCCCTCATCCCGGATCGCTCCTGAAGCGAAACGGACCGCCGCAGCCAGTGGGAGGGGGTCCGATCGGACCCCCCACCCGCTGGAAGGCAAGCACGTATATGTCCGTGTTTGTGCCTGTCGGTGCCATTTTGCCGACGTACATTGCCATGCGGCGGTCCTTAAGTGGTCAAAGAAACATTGTTAACAATGAATATGTAGTGTATACTATTAATCTTTATCTACTTTTGTAGCTCCCCATACATTCTTAGCTTGTGGTGTGATATCAGCCACATACAATTTATGTAGCTATATTCAATTTAGAATAAAATAATCTGTGACATTAGGATGTATCTTTGCTATAAACCAGCAGTGCATATAGGAGTTATTTGCATAGCTCCACCCACTATCTTAACAGGAGAAATGCGTCCAGCTGTTGGATAGCAATAGATGTAGTGATATAGATATATTTTTGTTTGAAGAAGATTTCCCTGTGATTCACACTAGTTTCTTTGAGGACATTTTGGTATCTTAAAGTGGTTGTAAACCCTTACAAACCACTTTGACCTACAGGTAAGCCTAGATTAAGGCTTACCTGTAGGTCCAAGAAATATCTCCTAAACCTACACGGTTTAGGAGATATTTACTAAAAGACAGTGACAGCATAGTAGCCCATTATGCTTTACCTTTGCAGGGAGACCCCATCAGGGTTTACTTCCTCTTTAAGGACAACTTAAATTTTAATTTTTAAAGCATAAAACACTGCTTCCACTCTGCAGCTGTTGGTGGGGAAAGACTTATTACTTAAGCTCTATTTGTGTGGAAAATAATTACTGTATATATCGGTGTATAACACACACTTTTTTCCCCTTAAAAACAGGGAAAATTGTGGGTGCCTGTTATACACCAATCCCTGCTGTCTCTGAGGGAAGAGGAGTGAGCGCCGTTGAATTACATAGAGCCACGATACCCTGCATACCCGGCGCTCTGTCACTCACAGCCACATCTCCTGGCCCCGCATTGGGCTATTGTTCTGTCTATCATATGAGTAGGGCCAGGAGGCGTGGCTGTGAGTCACAGAGTGCTGGGTACACAGGAGATTGCGGCTCTGTGTAATTCAGTGGCGCTCACTCCTCCTTTCCTCTCAGAGACAGCAGGCATAATCCAACACTGGCGAGACTGCAATAATGGGAAAGGTGAGGCTACAGATAGGCACTGAACTGGCAGCATGTTTGGTCAATTTAATGGCTGCAGATGGGCACTGAGCAGAGTGCATTGATGGGCAATTTAGAGGCTGTAGATGGGCACTGAACAAGCTGCATTGTTGGTCAATTTAATGGCTGCAGATTGGCACTGAGCAGGGTGCATTGATGGGCAATTTAGAGGCTGCAGATGGGCACTGAATAGGCTGTATTGGTGGTCAATTTAATGGCTGCAGATGGGCACTGAACAGGCTGCATTGTTAGTCAATTTAATGGCTGCAGATGGGCACTGAGCAGGATGCATTGATTGGCAATTTAGAGGCTGCAGATGGGCACTGAACAGGCTGCATTGTTAGTCAATTTATTGGCTGCAGATGGGCACTGAGAAGGATGCATTGATTGGTAATTTAAAGGCTGCAGACGGGCACTGAGCAGGGTGCATTGTTGGTCAATTTAATGGCTGCAGATGGGCACTGAGCAGGGTGCATTGATGGGCAATTTAGAGGCTTCAGATGGGCACTGAGCAGGGTGCATTGATGAGTTGTGACCCTAATTTTGCTTCAAAGTTCTTTTTCCTTAAACTTCCTTCCTAAAATTGGGGTGTGTGTTATACTCTTGTGCGTGTAATACACGGATAAATACGGTATATAAATGTAATTTGCATCACATAACTAAGCCGTTGTCAGTTAAAGTAGCACTGTGCTGAATAGCAAAAAATGCTCTGGTCATGAAGGCATTCCTGAGGTCAAGTGGTAAACAGTGTTTCTTTTGACCTCCTGGAATACATTTAGCAAATTTTCCCTGAAAGTTCAGTTGGACTTTAAATTATTGATGGCTGATGTAATAACAATAGTTTATTAGTAAATTTTACAAAAATATACATTTTACTTAATAGAAATCCTACCAAAATATACATCAGTATATATAAATGATGTGTCAGCCAGAATCCACGGAAACTGATTCGCCGAAAATGCCGGGAAGAGAAAACATACATCAATGCAAGAACGGCCAAAAGGAGAATTCCAGTAAATCCTTTAAGAAGAACACAACAGTATCACAATGGTTCACTGGTTAGTTATATTAGATATCTTGCCTTGCAACTCTGAGATGGAACATCTAAAAAAAAGCTTATAGCCTGCATCTAAACATGGTCTCATCAAAAAGTAAAACTTAGAAATAAATAAGCAGTTAAGCAAATATATACAATAAATAACTAAGATAAAATAATCAAGTAAAAGCATTGTAGAAGTAAAAATTATTTTGAAAACACTGCAAATTGATATAGGTATATCATGGGAAATATTTATCTATTTATTTATTTATTTTTTTATTGAAACAATATTTTTACATTGTTTTCATATTGTATTCAGGTTTGTTGGAAATGTCACTTTGCAACTAATTCTTTTGGGATTATTGGATAATCAATGTCGCCATCTAGTGGCCATTTAGTATATACTTTTTGCTTTCAGATATGGCTTTTAATGAATGATACTTTTAATTATGCCTTTATTCTTATATTTTGCTTTTTTTTTGTGTTTTATCCTTCATGTTCCACTAGCAGGTTATTATTTATGTATTGTGTGAGTATTATTGTTACAAACATAACTTGTAGTATTTTTTATCATGTATCCATTTTAATATATATATTTATGTAATTGTATAATTTTCACACTGTTAGCTGAATCTGTACACCTGCACCTTGTGTATTTCTTCTTTTTAAATAGTTTTCACTTTGATTAATAACTAATACAATTAAATAAATTAAAACAAATTTGAAGCCCAGCATGGCACATCAGGCCTATTATTTGGTTCCTTCATGACATTGCCAATATTTGAATTAATATGGGCTGTGATGCCACAGAGAACTATGGGGAGACATCGCCCAAGAGAATCCTATGACATTTTAAACTGTGACTGCTGGTATGCAATTGATAGGACCTCCCTAGTTTGAAAAGTGAGGTTCAAGGGAGCTTGCTTCCTCTCTTTGGCTTCCAACACCACATGAGACTCACCAGAGAAGGGAAAGGAGGCACTCTGAAACCTGGAAGGTATGTACAGAAAAACTATAACGATAAAGTGTTTGTTTGTTTTTTTTAAACTGTAACCCATCCACATGCACAGTGAACTGGTATTACATTTAACCTGAAAGGAGGCAGCCACCTTCTTATCATTTTTATTTTACTTTTTCTCCCCATTTCTTTTTTTTTTATTATTCTGTTTCTAAAACCCTAGAAAATAATGAGGGGCCCTTTTTCTGGCACATCAATATGTCAGAAGATAAATTAACCACTTAAGCCCCGGACCATTTGGCTGGCCAAAGACCAGACCACTTTTTGCGATTCTGCACTGCATTGCTTTAACTGACAATTGTGCGGTCGTGCGACGTGGCTCCCAAACAAAATTAATGTCCTTTTTTCCCCACAAATAGATCTTTCTTTTGGTGATATTTGATCACCTCTGCAGTTTTTATTTTTTGCACTATAAACAAAAAAATTGCGTCAATTTTGCTATTTTTGCTATAATAAATATCCCCAAAAAATATATAAAAAAAACATTTTTTTTCTCCTCAGTTTAGGCTGATACGTATTTTTCTACATATTTGGTGAAAAAAATTGCAATAAGCATTTATTCATTGGTTTGTGCAAAAGTTATAGCGTCTACAAAATAGGGGATAGTTTTATGGCATTTTTAATAATATATATATTTTTTTACTAGTAATGGCGGTGATCAGTGATTTTTATCATGACTGCGACGTTATGGCGGACGCATCGGACACTTTTGGTGCAATTTTGGGACCATTCACATTTATACAGCGATCAGTGCAATTAAAAATGCATTTATTACTGTGTAAATGTGACTGGCAGTGAAGGAGTTAACCACTAGGTGGCGCTGTAGGGGTTACGTGTTTCCTAGGGAGTGATTCTAACTGTGATGGGGAGGGGCTGTGTGTTACATGTCACTGATCAGCACTCCTGATTACAGGGAGTAGGGATGAGCTTCGAGTTCGAGTCGAACTCATGTTCTACTCGAACATTGCCTGTTCGCCTGTTCAGCGAACAGTGAACAATTTGGGCTGTTCGCAGCAAATTCGAAAAGCCGGAACACCCTATACAAGTCTATGGGAGAAATCTAAAGTGCTCATTTTAAAGGGTAATATGCAGGTTACTGTCCTAAAAAGTGTTTGGGGACCTGGGTCCTGCCCCAGGGGACATGGATCAATGCAAAAAAAAGTTTTAAAAATGGCCGTTTTTTCAGGAGCAGTGATTTTAATAATGATTAAAGTGAAACAATAAAAGTGTAATATTCCTTTAAATTTCGTAGCTGGGGGGTATCTATAGTATGCCTGTGAAGGGGCGCATGTTTCTGGTGCTTAGAACTGTCCCTGCACAAAGTGTCATTTGTGCAGGAAAAAAAGTATTTTAAAATCACTTGCGGCTAAATTGTCGGCTCCCCGTAATACAGAGAACACTCAATGAGTGGTCTCTGTATTAGCCGACAATTCATTCATTCATTGATTAAAAAAAAAAAAAAAAGCGTGGGGGTTCCCCTAAATTCAATTACCAGGCCCTTCAGGTCTGACATGGATATTAAGGGGAACCCCGTGTCAAATTTAAAAAAAAATTGACGTGGGGGTCCCCCCAAATATCCATACCAGACCCTTCAGGTCTGATATGGATATTAAGGGGAACCCCGCATCAAATTTTAAAAACAAATTGACGTGGGGGTCCCCCTAAAAATCCATATCAGACCCTTTATCTGAGCACGCAACCTGGCAGGTCACAGGAAAAGAGGGGGGGACGAGAGAGCGGCCCCCCCTCCCTCCTGAACCGTACCAGGCCACATACCCTCAACATTGGGAGGATGCTTTGGGGGTCTGTGACCCCTCAAAGCACCTTGTCCCCATGTTGATAAGGACAAGGGCCTCATCCTCACAACCCTGGCCGTTGGTTGTGAGGGTCTGCGGGCGGGGGGCTTATCAGAATCTGAAAGCCCCCTTTAACAAGGGGACCCCCAGATCCCCCCCCCCCTGTTTGAAATGGTAAGGGGGTACAAAAGTACCCCTACCATTTCACAAAGAAAGTGTCAAAATGGTTAAATAAGACAAACACACTTTTGAAAAATTCCTTTATTAAAAATGAAAAAAATAAAAAAAGATTCCAGCGGTGCTAATCCACTCTTGCTATCCAGCGACGGATCTCCGGGGTCCAGCGATGGATGATCATATACAGCGACGGGGGATCTCTCAGTCCAGCGCTGTCCATACATCCTTCTTCTGTCTCCACTCCGGAGACACTGCAGAGAGCCCAGCGCTGACGATTCTTATATTAGGAGGGCGAGGCCACCCGTCACCTGACCCCGCCCCCTCTGACGCTGGTGAAGGGAGCCAGGGGTTCCCCAGTGACGTGTGGGTGACCCCGCCCCCTCTGATGTAACGGAAACCTGCGTTACATCAGAGGGGGCGGGGTCACCCACACGTCACTGGGGAACCCCTGGCTTCCCTCTCCAGCGTCAGAGGGGCGGGGTCAGGTGACGGGTGGCCCCACCCTCCTAATATAAGAAACGTCAGCGCTGGGCTCTCTGCAGTGTCTCCGGAGTGGAGACAGAAGAAGGATGTATGGACAGCGCTGGACTGAGAGATCCCCCGTCGCTGGATATGATCATCCATCGCTGGACCCCGGAGATCCGTCGCTGGATAGCAAGAGTGGATTAGCACCGCTGGAAACTTTTTTTATTTTTTTCATTTTTAATAAAGGAATTTTTCAAAAGTGTGTTTGTCTTATTTAACCATTTTGACACTTTCTTTGTGAAATGGTAGGGGTACTTTTGTACCCCCTTACCATTTCAAACAGGGGGGGCGGGATCTGGGGGTCCCCTTGTTAAAGGGGGCTTCCAGATTCTGATAAGCCCCCCGCCCGCAGACCCTCACAACCAACGGCCAGGGTTGTGAGGATGAGGCCCTTGTCCTTATCAACATGGGGACAAGGTGCTTTGAGGGGTCACAGACCCCCAAAGCATCCTCCCAATGTTGATGGTATGTGGCCTGGTACGGTTCAGGAGGGAGGGGGGGGGCGCTCTCTCGTCCCCCCCTCTTTTCCTGCGGCCTGCCAGGTTGCGTGCTCGGATAAAGGGTCTGATATGGATTTTTAGGGGGACCCCCACGTCAATTTTTTTTAAATTTGATGCGGGGTTCCCCTTAATATCCATATCAGACCTGAAGGGTCTGGTATGGATATTTGGGGGGACCCCCACGTCAATTTTTTTTTTAATTTGACACGGGGTTCCCCTTAATATCCATGTCAGACCTGAAGGGCCTGGTAATTGAATTTAGGGGAACCCCCACGTTTTTTTTTTTTTAATGAATGAATGAATGAATTGTCGGCTAATACAGAGAACACTCATTGAGTGTTCTCTGTATTACGGAGACCCGACAATTTAGCCGCAAGTGATTTTAAAATACTTTTTTTCCTGCACAAATGACACTTTGTGCAGGGACAGTTCTAAGCACCAGAAACATGCGCCCCTTCACAGGCATACTATAGATATCCCCCAGCTACGAAGTTTAAAGGAATATTACACTTTTATTGTTTCACTTTAATCATTATTAAAATCACTGCTCCTGAAAAAACTGCCGTTTTTAAAACTTTTTTTTGCATTGATCCATGTCCCCTGGGGCAGGACCCAGGTCCCCAAACACTTTTTAGGACAGTAACCTGCATATTACCCTTTAAAATTAGCACTTTAGATTGTGAACGTTCGAGTCCCATAGACTTTAATAGGGTTCTAAAGTTCACATCAAGTTTAGGTCTGTTCGCAGGTTCTGGTGAGAACCGAACAGGGGGGTGTTCGGCTCATCCCTAACAGGGAGTGGTGATCAGTATCAGTGTCATTAGGCAGAATGGAGAGATGCTTGTTTCCGTTATAACCTCCCCGTTCTTTCTCACCGTGAGACGATCGCAGGTATACCTGCAGACATCGAGTCCACGGGACCCGTGATCACACTCACGGAGCTTGCGGTGGCAAATTTAAAGGGGCGTACCTGCCCATTTTCCTGTCCATGCCATTGTGTTGACATATATGTACATGCAGCGGTCGGCAAGTGGTTAAAAGAGCTTTCATAATTTTGTGGAACATTTTAAAGCCCTTTGTACCCTTATAAACCACAATGCACTACCTAAAATTGTGCTTCTCTATTGAACATCAATTTCCCAGTACTTTCTACTGGCTCATTGAATTGCCACACATTTTTATTCAGTTTTGCAAAGGTCTACAACAGAAACAGTTCTACAAGCCTAGGTCATAGTTCTTCCTTCTAACACCTGGTGAGTATCTAGAGTAGTATTTCCTCAACAAACAGTCTAAGCAAGACTGATGGTCTATAAGTCTAGGTACAAATATATGTGGTTGTGGTCGATACAGTTTTCAGGTGCATTTTGCAGTGCATTTTGCATTTTGATGTGTTTTTGCATGTAGTTTTCATGCATTTTGCGTTTTGTATTTTTTTCTCTTTAAACACATTGTATATAGCTGGTTGCTAAGGAGAGGGCTTTGGGTCTGATATGGATTTGGAGGGGAACCCACGCACCAAAATTGAAAAAAAAATGTGTGGGGTCACTCCCAAAATCATACCAGACCCTTATCTGAGCATGCAGCCCGGCAGGTCAGAAAAGGGAGGGGATAAGTGAGCACCCCCCCCTTCTGAACCATACCAGGCCACATGCCCTCAACAAGGGATGGGTGCTGTGGGGCAGTATAATATATATATATATATATATATATATATATATATATATATAGTATATTGTATATATATATTCTTTGTAAAAAAATTACTTACCGGGTATTGTTTTGAAAAACCACCAGTAAAATTTATATGGAAATTCAGATCTTCAAAATAAAAATATTTAAAAGTTAATAAAAGCAGTTAAAATTAAATAGCTCATATGTAATTAGAAGAAAAATACATCAAGAAATAAGCCTAGGAAATTAGGCTAAGCCTAAGTGCAGTCAAAATAAAATAACACAAATAGAGGTTACTCACAGTTAGTAGAATGTGTCCCTTGAATTGATTCCTCTTTTGTTACTGAAATCCTCCTCCATCAATAGAGGAGTTAATAGAACTATAGGAGCTATCACAGGCTTTGATCAAAAGTGCTCAACTACTGTATGCCTGCCCTTTCTGCCCAGCTGTGCCAATCATAGAAGCCATCACTATAGCTTCAATGAATGAAACAGGATCTATGAATGAAAGGGGCAGACCTTTTAATCATCTGCCTGCCTTCCAGTCATAGATCCTGTTTCATTCATGAAAGCTATAGTACTTCTATGAATGAAGGATATGGATGGAAAGCAGGAGTGGGGGGATTTCAGCTAACAGAAGAGGCATTAGATCAAACTGTAATAAGTGTCCCTTGTGCTGATATTTTATATTTTTGAAAGATGATCAATGCAAGAACAATGACAAATGGATTACATCAATTATAGTTTGATTTTAATGAGTGACTTAGCAAATGCAGGTCTGAAAAATCGAATTTATCTTGTTTTTTTTGTAAATTATACATTTTATTTATTACAGTATTTGCACATAGGCTTATACTGTTTATGGAGATTCACACAGAAAATGTGATTCATGAATTATATTATTCTCCATGGATCAGACAGGTATGTGAATAAATATAAAGTATATATATATAGGCAGCACAGTGGTGTAGTGGGTAGCACTCTCACCTAACAGGAGAAAGGGTCGCTGGTTTAAATCCCAATCACCACACTACCTGCCTGGAGTTTGCATGTTCTCCCTGTGTGGGTTTCCTCCGGGTACTCCAGTTTCTTCCCACATGCCAAAGACATGCTGGTAGGTGAATTGGCTTCTGTCTAACTTTGCCCTAGTATATGAATATGAGTTAGGGACCTTAGATTGTAAGCTCCTTGAGGATAGGGACTGATGTGAGTGTAAAATGTATATGTAAAGCACTGTGTAAATTGATGGCGCTCTATAAGCACCTCAAATAATAATAATAAAGGAAAGAAAATGTGCTATGAAAGTTGTAAGCTGCTAATAATTGTGAAGTGATCAAATGACCCACATTTTTATCCTATGCTTTTCTCTTCAGCCAGCAATATTGCCTTTAACCAATTAGCTTTTTCCACATAGTAGAAAGAAGAGAGAGCAGAAGGAAAAGGAAGGCTGAAAACACCATGACATCATTTTTATTTAGTTAATTAACTCGATTTTACCCATCATCTCGAAAAACTTTAGGAAATATGCAGGACAGAGTACTAAGAGGCGTGATGGAAAACATATAAATGTTGACTGCATGACCCATACTATGAAGCACTGTAAAATAAAGAGAAATAAGTGTCATCTGATACACATTGAAATATGTTGAATAGTGTTCATCACAACAATCATTTTTGCTAAAAATTTACTTAGAATGTTTAAAGAGTATATTTATATAATTTTGTTTTAGTTTTTGCATGGAGTAGGGAAGGTTTGAAACCCCTGTCAAATTTTTACTGCTATCTGCCTCCCTCCTGGGAATATCCACTCTCACTTTTGCCTTGGTGACCATTGTTATTGGGATACAAAATTATGAGAGACAAAATTGTTTAGTTGTCACCAGAAAAAAAAAGGTTGAGCATAAATCTTCCAACCGGGATATATATTCTGGTGGCAACTGCCTAAGAGGGGAATTTCTCTCATTTTGTAGAGACTTTCTCTAATTCCCTGTTGAGGCTCTAGGACAGGAAGTGACTGGAAATCTCCCCAAAGATACCAAGACATCAAATAAAAAACTAAAATTGGTTTTAACTCTTCTCTGCTCTATGCAAAAGCTAAATATTGTTGTTAAAACAATACTTTACATATGTGAGGGTACCTGCAAAATGTGCACTGCTAGTAGGACTTGGGACTGCATATATGAAAGGGACACTATTTCTACAAAGTCATTAAAATTACTTATTAATGGGGTGGGCAACTACATGGCAAACTAGGTTTAATGTAGAAAAAATTTAAAATAATGGATTTAAAAAATATGAATGCAATCTATACACTGGGGGAGAACTTCTCAGAGAATCTAGGATGGAAAAGGGCCTGGGGATCCTAGTAGATGATAGGCTAAGCAATGGCATGCAATGCCAAGCTGCTGCTAACAAAGCAAACAGAATATTGGCATGCATTAAAAAGGGAATCAACTACAGAGCTAAAACGATAATTCTATCACTCTACAAGACTCTGGTCCAGCCTCACCTGGAGTATGCTGTCCAGTTCTGGGCACCAGTCCTCAGGAAGGATGTACTGGGAATGGAGTGAGTACAAAGAAGGGCAACAGAGCTAATAAAGGGCCTGGAGGATAGTGATGGACGAACTTCCGACGGGACGTTTCGCGAACGCGAAACGCGAACGGACACAAACGTTCGCGAAAACGACCGTTCGCCGCGGGCTCCATTGACTTCAATGGGAGGCGAATTTCGCAAACCTTTAGGTCGAATTTGCGGCCACGGGGTAATTATTAGGGGGTAGCACGTAGTCCCACCACCTGGACAATAGCATAATACATGTATGAGGTGAATTTGGGATCGATAACTACAAGCATTTTTTTTTTATTTGGGAAATTGTTCTGACAATTCAGGACTATGGAGCTAATGAAGGCAATGGAGGAGAGGGAAGGTCAGGGACCAGGGTAGGCAAACAAGAGGGTGCAGGAGATACAGAGCACTGACAGCAGCACCGTAATACAGAGCACTGACATCAGCACCGTGACATACAGCGCTGACAGCAGCTCCGTGACATACAGCGCTGACAGCAGCTCCGTGACATACAGCGCTGACAGCAGCTCCGTGACATACAGCGCTGACAGCAGCTCCGTGACATACAGCGCTGACAGCAGCTCCGTGACATACAGCGCTGACAGCAGCACCGTGACATACAGCGCTGACAGCAGCTCCGTGACATACAGCGCTGACAGCAGCTCCGTGACATACAGCGCTGACAGCAGCTCCGTGACATACAGCACTGACAGCAGCTCCGTGACATACAGCGCTGACAGCAGCTCCGTGACATACAGCGCTGACAGCAGCACCGTGACATACAGCGCTGACAGCAGCTCCGTGACATACAGCGCTGACAGCAGCTCCGTGACATACAGCGCTGACAGCAGCTCCGTGACATACAGCGCTGACAGCAGCTCCGTGACATACAGCGCTGACAGCAGCTCCGTGACATACAGCGCTGACAGCAGCTCCGTGACATACAGCGCTGACAGCAGCTCCGTGACATACAGCGCTGACAGCAGCTCCGTGACATACAGCGCTGACAGCAGCTCCGTGACATACAGCGCTGACAGCAGCTCCGTGACATACAGCGCTGACAGCAGCTCCGTGACATACAGCGCTGACAGCAGCTCCGTGACATACAGCGCTGACAGCAGCTCCGTGACATACAGCGCTGACAGCAGCACCGTAAGCAGCCCCAGGAGGAAGTCAGCACAGCACAGGGATGGTGTGATCCCCTCATAATAAGAACCCCCAGGAGGAAGTCAGCACAGCACAGGGATGGTGGGAGCCCCTCATAATAAGAACCCCCAGGAGGAAGTCAGCACAGCACAGGGATGGTGGGAACCCCTCATAATAAGCAGCCCCAGTAGAAATATGACACCGCTCAACCTCTTCAAAGAGGAGGGTAGGGGCATATAGTACGGTGTGCTTTTTTGGGTCAGGGAAGTGAGCCAAATGAATTAAGAAGGTCTGTGTGCTTGATTCCAAAAATTGTTTATAGACATATACATGGTCTACTGATCACATGTGTTGAATTCCTCCGAGATCCATGCCTCATTCATTTTTAGAAATGTGAGGTAGTTAACACTGTGGTGAGCTAGGCGAGTACGCTTATCGGTCACAATCCCCCCTGCTGCGCTGAACGTCCTTTCGGACAGGACACTGGATGAGGGGCAAGCCAACAGTTCGATTGCAAATTGGGCAAGCTCTGGCCAGAGGTCAAGCCTGCCCACCCAGTAGTCTAGGGGTTCATCACTCCTCAGAGCGTCCACATCGGCCGTTAACCCAATGTAGTCGGACACCTGACGGTCTAGGCGTTCCCTGATGCTGGATCCGGATGACACCTGTCGATGGGTCGGCTGAAAGAATGACCTCATATCCGAAGTCACCAACACATCTTCAAACCGGCCTCTTCTTGCAGGCGCTGTTGGATTGGTACCCGCAAATCCTTCTCTGGGAGTGGGAATTGCTCCTCTGCCAGCGCACGCAAAAGCAGAATGCAGCATTTCTCGAAGCAAGGCCTGGAAGTGCTGCATTCTGACAGCCCTCTGCGACGGCGGTAACATTTCCGCCATTTTGTGTTTGTACCGGGGGTCTAAGTACGTTGCCACCCAGTACTGGTCCTTGACCCTCATGCTTTTTATACGGGGGTCCCTATTAAAACACTGGAGCATGAAGGCCCCCATTTGCACTAAAGTGGAAGCGGTGTGGTGGCCTGGCTCCTGCTCATCATCCAGGATAATGTCGTCCTCTTCATTCTCCTCTCCCCATCCTCGCACAACAGGGATCCCAGAAAGGTTTAAAGCATGCTCTTCTTGCTCCTGCTCATCCGCCCCGGCACCATCCTCCTCTGACTCCTCATCAGACTCCTGTTGTTGACTTGTCTCAGATAGAGTAGCCCCCCCTGGGAATTCATCCAGCATTGCGACTTCCTCATCTTCCCGCTCCTGCTCCTCCACAGCCTGATCAATGACACGACGCAATGCACGCTCCAGAAAGAAGGCATAAGGTACCATGTCACTGATGGCGCCATGGCTGCGACTGACCAGTTTGGTGATCTCCTCAAATGGCCGCAGAAGTCTGCATGTGTCGCGCATGAGCAGCCACTGGCGCGGTGAAAAAAAACCCAGCTCCCCAGAACCGTTTCTTTCGCAGAGTTCATACAGGTAGACGTTAACTGCACGTTTCTGCTGGAGCAGCCTATCAAGCATATAGAAGGTTGAGTTCCATCGCGTCGGGCAATCGCAAATAAGACGTCTGACCGGCAGATGGTGTCGCCGCTGAATGTCAGCAAGGCGAGCCATGGCCGTGTAAGATCTTCTGAAATGGGCCGAGATTTTCCTTGCCTGCCGCAAGATGTCCTGGACCCCAGGGTATTTGACAAGGAATCGCTGCACGACCAAGTTTAAGACGTGTGCCATGCACGGCACGTGCGTGATTTTGCCCTGTTTCAATGCGCTAAGCAGATTGGCACCGTTGTCACACACCACTTTACCAACTGTCAAATTGAGCGGTGTTAGCCACTCATCTGCCTGTGAACGCAAAGCTGAAAGGAGTGCCGGGCCAGTGTGGCTCTTTGCTTCCAGGCACAACAGACGCAGCACGGCATGGCAACGTCTCACCTGGCATGTGGAATAGGTTCTGGGGAGCTTGGGCGGTGCAGTGGAAGAGACGCTAGCAGCGGAAAAGGAGGAGGCAGCTGAGGAGGAGAGGGAGGAGGATGGAGTAGGAGGAGGAGAAGAAGAGTCAGGCCTGCATGCAATCCGTGGCGGTAAAACCAAATCTACACGGGTGCCACGGGTTACATGCTTGACGGCCGTCAGAAGGTTCACCCAGTGGGCAGTAAAACTGATATACCTTCCCTGCCCGTGTTTGCTAGACCACGTGTCTGTGGTCAGATGTATCTTGGCACCGACACTGTGTGCCAGAGATACATTCACTTGCCGCTGAACATGGCCATATAGCTCTGGGATGCCCTTCTCTGAGAAATACTTCCTTCCTGGGACCTTCCATTGTGGTGTTCCAATGGCCACAAATTTGCGAAAGGCCTCCGAGTCCACCAGTTTATATGGCAGTAGTTGGCGGGCTATGAGTTCTGACAAGCCAGCCGCCAACCGTTGGGCAAGAGGGTTATCCGGCGTCATCATTTTTTTACGCTCAAACATTAGGCCCACGGAAGCCTGCCTTTTTGCAGAAAAATGTGAGCTTGGCGTGATGGAAGGTGGAGTGGAGGACAATTGTGAGGAGAGAGGAGAAGGAGAAGTAGAAGACGAGGCTGGACGGTGAGAGCCTGCAGTGTGGCTTTGTGTGTTCCGTTGCTCCCACTGGGCTCGGTGATGGCTGCTCATGTGCCTTCTTAAGGCGGTCGTCCCTAGGTGAGTATTGGGCTTACCGCGACTAACGCGTTGACTGCAAAGATTGCAGATGGCAACGCTATTGTCAGCAGCGGACACGTTAAAAAAAGCCCACACTGCGGAGCCATGTGCCGGTGTCCTGGGAGCGCCAGATGTGACCGTACATGGTCGATGACTCGCTCCTGATACATTTGCAGTCTGCTTTGTCCCTGCTGTGCAATGTAAGTCATTGCTGCTTCTCCTCCCTATCTGCTGGTCCATATCTCCCTCTGAACTCCCCTCCTCTTCCTCTCTTGTGGGCACCCACGTGACATCACTAGACACGTCATCATCAACGTCACCTTCCCCACCGCTATAAGTAGAGTAGGCAGCAACACCGGGGACCAACCTCCTCCTTGGGCTGATCTGGGTACTGGCGTCAGACTGCTGAGTAGCGCTTGTTGCTACCTCCTCTTCCTGATCCAATACCAAGAGTGGCTGCGCATCAGAAATGTCCTCTTGATATGGATCGGAAAATAATTCCAGTGACTCAAGCGGAAGGTATGTGGTGGTGGTGGTGGTGGTCGTGTTGTTGGTGGTAGTGTCTTTGGGGGTGCACATAGCAGAGAGTGAAGAAGAGGGTGCAGATCGAGAGGATGAGGAGGGTGCAGAAGAGTAAGGCTGAGCGAGCCACTCAACCAAGTCTGGTGCATCCTTTAAAGTAATTGAACGCACCTTCTGCAACTTCCCACTTTGGCTCAAGCCTGTTGCTCCTGCCCTACCCCTACCACCCCTGCGGAAGGGCCTGCCTCTTCCTCTGCATGTCATTTTTTAAATGACCCTGTGACAAAACTCTTAGTCCCTATACCGCTGAAGGACTGCTGCAGTATAGGTGAGCGGTCAGCAGTGGTGCACGTCAACCCTATCTATTGTGGACCTATAGCGGTCCTTACAGAACAGCAGACTGTACCGCACTCAAGCCTATGTACCGTAGCACCCTATACCAAGTTACCAGTCCTTATAAGAACTTTTGTGGACCAAGCAGGTTGTGTATTAGTGTTTAGCAGACTGTACGTCAGTCCCTATACCGCTGAAGGACTGCTGCAGTATAGGGCAGCGGTCAGCAGTGGTGCACGTCAACCCTATCTATTGTGGACCGATAGCGGTCCTTACAGAACAGCAGACTGTACCGCACTCAAGCCTATGTACCGTAGCACCCTATACCAAGTTACCAGTCCTTATAAGAACTTTTGTGGACCAAGCAGGTTGTGTATTAGTGTTTAGCAGACTGTACGTCAGTCCCTATACCGCTGAAGGACTGCTGCAGTATAGGGCAGCGGTCAGCAGTGGTGCACGTCAACCCTATCTATTGTGGACCGATAGCGGTCCTTACAGAACAGCAGACTGTATCGCACTCAAGCCTATGTACCGTAGCACCCTATACCAAGTTACCAGTCCTTATAAGAACTTTTGTGGACCAAGCAGGTTGTGTATTAGTGTTTAGCAGACTGTACGTCAGTCCCTATACCGCTGAAGGACTGCTGCAGTATAGGGCAGCGGTCAGCAGTGGTGCACGTCAACCCTATCTATTGTGGACCGATAGCGGTCCTTACAGAACAGCAGACTGTACCGCACTCAAGCCTATGTACCGTAGCACCCTATACCAAGTTACCAGTCCTTATAAGAACTTTTGTGGACCAAGCAGGTTGTGTATTAGTGTTTAGCAGACTGTACGTCAGTCCCTATACCGCTGAAGGACTGCTGCAGTATAGGGCAGCGGTCAGCAGTGGTGCACGTCAACCCTATCTATTGTGGACCGATAGCGGTCCTTACAGAACAGCAGACTGTACCGCACTCAAGCCTATGTACCGTAGCACCCTATACCAAGTTACCAGTCCTTATAAGAACTTTTGTGGAACAAGCAGGTTGTGTGTTAGTGATTAGCAGACTGTACGTCAGTCCCTATACCGCTGAAGGACTGCTGCAGTATAGGGCAGCGGTCAGCAGTAGTGCACGTCAACCCTATGTATTGTGGACCGATAGCGGTCCTTACAGAACAGCAGACTGTAACGCACTCAGGCCTATGTACCGTAGCACCCTATACCAAGTTACCAGTCCTTATAAGAACTTTTGTGGACCAAGCAGGTTGTGTATTAGTGTTTAGCAGACTGTGCGTCAGTCCCTATACCGCTGAAGGACTGCTGCAGTATAGGGCAGCGGTCAGCAGTAGTGCACGTCAACCCTATGTATTGTGGACCGATAGCGGTCCTTACAGAACAGCAGACTGTACCGCACTCAAGCCTATGTACCGTAGCACCCTATACCAAGTTACCAGTCCTTATAAGAACTTTTGTGGAACAAGCAGGTTGTGTGTTAGTGATTAGCAGACTGTACGTCAGTCCCTATACCGCTGAAGGACTGCTGCAGTATAGGGCAGCGGTCAGCAGTAGTGCACGTCAACCCTATGTATTGTGGACCGATAGCGGTCCTTACAGAACAGCAGACTGTAACGCACTCAGGCCTATGTACCGTAGCACCCTATACCAAGTTACCAGTCCTTATAAGAACTTTTGTGGACCAAGCAGGTTGTGTATTAGTGTTTAGCAGACTGTGCGTCAGTCCCTATACCGCTGAAGGACTGCTGCAGTATAGGGCAGCAGTCAGCAGTAGTGCACGTCAACCCTATGTATTGTGGACCGATAGCGGTCCTTACAGAACAGCAGACTGTAACGCACTCAGGCCTATGTACCGTAGCACCCTATACCAAGTTACCAGTCCTTATAAGAACTTTTGTGGACCAAGCAGGTTGTGTATTAGTGTTTAGCAGACTGTGCGTCAGTCCCTATACCGCTGAAGGACTGCTGCAGTATAGGGCAGCGGTCAGCAGTAGTGCACGTCAACCCTATGTATTGTGGACCGATAGCGGTCCTTACAGAACAGCAGACTGTAACGCACTCAGGCCTATGTACCGTAGCACCCTATACCAAGTTACCAGTCCTTATAAGAACTTTTGTGGACCAAGCAGGTTGTGTATTAGTGTTTAGCAGACTGTGCGTCAGTCCCTATACCGCTGAAGGACTGCTGCAGTATAGGGCAGCGGTCAGCAGTAGTGCACGTCAACCCTATGTATTGTGGACCGATAGCGGTCCTTACAGAACAGCAGACTGTAACGCACTCAGGCCTATGTACCGTAGCACCCTATACCAAGTTACCAGTCCTTATAAGAACTTTTGTGGACCAAGCAGGTTGTGTATTAGTGTTTAGCAGACTGTGCGTCAGTCCCTATACCGCTGAAGGACTGCTGCAGTATAGGGCAGCGGTCAGCAGTAGTGCACGTCAACCCTATGTATTGTGGACCGATAGCGGTCCTTACAGAACAGCAGACTGTAACGCACTCAGGCCTATGTACCGTAGCACCCTATACCAAGTTACCAGTCCTTATAAAAACTTTTGTGGACCAAGCAGGTTGTGTGTTAGTGTTTAGCAGACTGTGCGTCAGTCCCTATACCGCTGAAGGACTGCTGCAGTATAGGGCAGCGGTCAGCAGTAGTGCACGTCAACCCTATGTATTGTGGACCGATAGCGGTCCTTACAGAACAGCAGACTGTAACGCACTCAGGCCTATGTACCGTAGCACCCTATACCAAGTTACCAGTCCTTATAAGAACTTTTGTGGACCAAGCAGGTTGTGTATTAGTGTTTAGCAGACTGTGCGTCAGTCCCTATACCGCTGAAGGACTGCTGCAGTATAGGGCAGCGGTCAGCAGTAGTGCACGTCAACCCTATGTATTGTGGACCGATAGCGGTCCTTACAGAACAGCAGACTGTAACGCACTCAGGCCTATGTACCGTAGCACCCTATACCAAGTTACCAGTCCTTATAAAAACTTTTGTGGACCAAGCAGGTTGTGTGTTAGTGTTTAGCAGACTGTGCGTCAGTCCCTATACCGCTGAAGGACTGCTGCAGTATAGGGCAGCGGTCAGCAGTAGTGCACGTCAACCCTATGTATTGTGGACCGATAGCGGTCCTTACAGAACAGCAGACTGTAACGCACTCAGGCCTATGTACCGTAGCACCCTATACCAAGTTACCAGTCCTTATAAGAACTTTTGTGGACCAAGCAGGTTGTGTATTAGTGTTTAGCAGACTGTGCGTCAGTCCCTATACCGCTGAAGGACTGCTGCAGTATAGGGCAGCGGTCAGCAGTAGTGCACGTCAACCCTATGTATTGTGGACCGATAGCGGTCCTTACAGAACAGCAGACTGTAACGCACTCAGGCCTATGTACCGTAGCACCCTATACCAAGTTACCAGTCCTTATAAGAACTTTTGTGGACCAAGCAGGTTGTGTATTAGTGTTTAGCAGACTGTGCGTCAGTCCCTATACCGCTGAAGGACTGCTGCAGTATAGGGCAGCGGTCAGCAGTAGTGCACGTCAACCCTATGTATTGTGGACCGATAGCGGTCCTTACAGAACAGCAGACTGTAACGCACTCAGGCCTATGTACCGTAGCACCCTATACCAAGTTACCAGTCCTTATAAGAACTTTTGTGGACCAAGCAGGTTGTGTATTAGTGTTTAGCAGACTGTGCGTCAGTCCCTATACCGCTGAAGGACTGCTGCAGTATAGGGCAGCGGTCAGCAGTAGTGCACGTCAACCCTATGTATTGTGGACCGATAGCGGTCCTTACAGAACAGCAGACTGTAACGCACTCAGGCCTATGTACCGTAGCACCCTATACCAAGTTACCAGTCCTTATAAGAACTTTTGTGGACCAAGCAGGTTGTGTATTAGTGTTTAGCAGACTGTGCGTCAGTCCCTATACCGCTGAAGGACTGCTGCAGTATAGGGCAGCGGTCAGCAGTAGTGCACGTCAACCCTATGTATTGTGGACCGATAGCGGTCCTTACAGAACAGCAGACTGTAACGCACTCAGGCCTATGTACCGTAGCACCCTATACCAAGTTACCAGTCCTTATAAGAACTTTTGTGGACCAAGCAGGTTGTGTATTAGTGTTTAGCAGACTGTGCGTCAGTCCCTATACCGCTGAAGGACTGCTGCAGTATAGGGCAGCGGTCAGCAGTAGTGCACGTCAACCCTATGTATTGTGGACCGATAGCGGTCCTTACAGAACAGCAGACTGTAACGCACTCAGGCCTATGTACCGTAGCACCCTATACCAAGTTACCAGTCCTTATAAGAACTTTTGTGGACCAAGCAGGTTGTGTATTAGTGTTTAGCAGACTGTGCGTCAGTCCATATACCGCTGAAGGACTGCTGCAGTATAGGGCAGCGGTCAGCAGTAGTGCACGGCAACCCTATGTATTGTGGACCGATAGCGGTCCTTACAGAACAGCAGACTGTACCGCACCCAAGCCTATGTACCGTAGCACCCTAGACAGACCAAGTTACCAGTCCTGATAAAGAGCTTTGTGGAACAAGTGAGTTGTGAATGATTAGCAGACTGCAGCAGAAGGGCAGCAGTCAAGTATAATATTCTTTCTATATTTGGAAGAAAGAATATTATACGTGTACAAGCCTATTACCGTACCACTGATACCAGTCCTGAAAAGAACCTTTGTGGAACTAATAGTAACAGCAAGTCTTTAAAATTATCCTCACTGCCTGACACACTGCTTCCTGCCTGTCCCTATACAAATTGGCAAAAAAGAGTAGGCTGGAACGATTAGCTGGAATAGCTCTTTTGTGGACCTGATAGTAACAGCTAATGATGATGATGATGATGATGATGAAGAAAGACTAATCTGGCTGAGCTGTCCCTAAAATAGCAGCATACAGCGCTCTGTCCCTTTATCTAAACTGACAAAAGAAACTCAGGCTGCTGACCTAACACCTATACCAGTCCTGAAAAGAACTTTTGTGTACCAAATAGCTAGCGTTTTCTCTGTCCCTACTCCACACAGGATCCTTTCCCTACAGTGACAGAAGAAAGAATGTAAAATGGCCACCGGATCGGGTGTATTTATAGGTTAGGGGGAATGTCCAAGTGTCCATGAGCTGTCATGTCTCAATTGGTTGTCCTGTAACACATGATAAACGTGTCACGAAAGGTTAAAGTTCTTGTATACATTAAACACGTAAGTCCGCCGGGGCGAACGACGGAAAAAGGCGTTCGAACCCGCGGACGGCGAAAGTCGGAAATTCGCCGCGAAACGACCGCCGGGCGAACCGTTCGGCCATCACTACTGGAGGATATTAGTTATGAAGAAAGATTATGAGCACTGAACTTATTCTCTCTGGAGAAGAGACACTTGAGAGGTTATATGATTTCAATTTTCAAATACAGTACTGGTGACACTCCCCGCATCGTGTAACCCCCTAAGAGAAGCGCTCTCCTGGGGGGCTACCTTGTGGGCGTGCTCCTGATGCCAGCATTTGCATCCATAGATGCCCTGCCCCCCCATTGCCTGCGTCATTGGATTTGATTGACAGCAGCGGGAGCCAATGGTTATGCTGCTATCAATCTATCCAATCAAAAGCCAAGACAACGGGCAAAGGGGAAGAGAGTGTCTCTAGCGTGTGAATCACAGGACTCAGCTGAGTAAAACAGGGGGGCTGGATGGACGGTCCGTGACAAGTTTTTTCACCTTACTGCATAGGATACATTAAAGTGAAAAAACATGGGGGTTTACAACTTCTTTAAACAGTTAAACCATATCAAACCTCAAAAACAAACAAATAAAAATACATATTGCAACTTTCCAGTCCTTAGATGTAATCCCTACATTATTTTATTTTTAACTGATGATCCTGCCAGTAACTTCCTGTGCTAGTGTGACAATGCATGCTTACTGCACTGCATCTTTGGAGAAGCAGTGTTGTCACCCCAGGCTGCTCACCTTAATTGAATTACAAACACCTCTTACTCTTCAAATAAGACAAAAAGCTGATAAAAAAAAATCAATTTAGCACACAAGTTACAAGGACTCAAGATCTCTCACAGGATCAACTGGTATTTTTCTCTACTTGTAGAAAACTTACCTAGCCTAGAAACTTGAAAACGAATACTACCACTTTATATAAGAGCTAGTAAGTTGCAATATATTAAACTGTGTTTTAGGTTTAGGTCATTTTTTAAACATATGTTATACCACATGTATTTTCTAACTTTAAATCAGAGGAAGAAGAAAACCCACCTGTCAATATAAGGGCAGTTTTTGCAATAAGTCGATGAAAATCCACAGCAGCATCAAAGGGAATGTACTGGTTTAAAAATGTCTCTCTCAGAAAAGTGATGAGATTACGACACATGGTGAGCAAAATGTATGCAAACATAAAGGAGATACTTGCAGCCGACCCTCTGGAAACAATAATACCTGGCAAAGTCACTTCAGCAATACCAATGTGTTGTGACTCAAAAGTATAATCTGCATATAATTAAAAATAAAATGTTATTAGTTCATAACGCAAAAGAAAAGTAAAACCATTTGTGTTTTTTTATTCATTTATGCACAATAGTTTATCGGGACAATTTTTATCATGCTACAAAAAGGCATTTAATTTGAATTTGCCTATAGCCTGCAGATATGTCTATCCAAGAAGGGACAGGTAATTCTGTAATTTGCCAGATGGATTTTATAAAATATCTTAAATAGATAAACAAATCATTAGAAAATAATTAACCATTATTACATCATTCAGAGAACATGTCTTTTTTTCCCTTTTTGAAATGTCTATATTCATTTATTTATAGAGATAAAAGAAAATAATGCTAAATTAAGTTATGGACTTTCTTGAAAGATATAACAGAGAAAAGTATACAAGAGGTGAAGTTGATTATAAGGTCTGTTATGTAAGAAATTAGAATGGGTGAGTACTAGGCACTTAAAGTGGTTGTAAACCCTTACAACCAACTTTGACCTACAGGTAAGCCTAGATTAAGGCTTACCTGTAGATCCAAGAAATATCTCCTAAACCTACGCATTTAGGAGATATTTGGTGAAAGACAGGCATCGCTGTTTATGGTGCATGCGCCGCAGACATCGCCGCGCAGGCGCACTGAGCGCGCCACAGTTAACGGCGATATGCGGCGAGTGGTGGCTCCCGTGTGCATGCACGGGAGTGACGTCATCGCTGCTCTGACGAATGGCAGCGCCGGAGCAGCGAGACCCACCAAGAAGATGGAGGCTCCGGACTACAGGGGGCAGCGGTGACTTGGCTGGCTCCTGTGTCAGGTAAGTGACACATAATGGACTACTATGCGATGCATAGTAGTCCATTATGCTTTACCTTTGAAGGGGAATCAAAGAGGAAGTAAACCCATCAGGGTTTACTTCCTCTTTAACCTGCTTTAAGGAATTTAAGTCTCTGTAAAAGTGACTTGTAAAATAAAAAATATGAAGAAAAAATATTCCCATAGAATTAAAATGGGTTAAGAAAGAAGGTGGAGGAAATTGTGGTAAGGAATAAAACAAAAAGGATAGATGGAACAGGATGCAAAATAGAAAAAAAGAGAGGATCGTCCATATCCATAATGACTCCCTGTGCCAACGTTTGTTAGTTTTACAGTAAAAATCATTTGAATTTCGGTGTGTTTTAAGAAGAAATCTCTGCTGCCTAAGTTTTGTTGATGGAACCATTGTCATCATTGTCATCATTGATCAACTGTTTCATCCTAAAGAGGAGCTCCAGGCTCCTGCAGAAAAAATTAAAAGTCAGCAGCTACAAATACTGTAGCTGCTGACTCTTAATATTAGGACACTTACCTGTCCAGGAATCAAGTGGTGTCTTCACCCAAGCTGATTTTTCAATGGGCTATCGGGCGCTGCTGCCAGTATCTCCAAGAGAAGCCATGTGGCTTCACAGCCGGTTCCCCACTCCGTAAGCACTGTGCTCTCTAATTGGGCAATAGGAGGACGGGGCAAAACCAGGTACCCTCTCCCCCTCCTCCAAAAGGTGCCAAATGTGGCAATGGAGGGGGGTGGAGGCAGATAAGCTGAGCTTCCACTTTTGGGTGGAGCTCCGTTTAAGGATACAATCCATATCCTACACTCAATCTGCCACATCTCCAGCAGTTCATTCAGGGTTTTTATTATGCTCTTTTAATATTACAAATGATCTCTTTTGATTTACACTCATTGTATTTGTCAAGGTTGACAGTGGCTCCATTATAATTAAAGTACTTACGGTAAGCTCTTTCTATAAACAGTCCGGCAGATATTCCATAGAATATTACTACACAAACAATATGACGGCGGTAATTTTCAATAAATCGCTTGAATGCCTGCATTTTCTGATACAGTTTGCTTTTTTGGTATTTTCCTTTTTTGGCTTCTGTATATAGACGATTTTCTTCCAGAATATTGCCAGAACTGGTTGAAAAAGGAATGAAGAAATAGATCTATATCCAAAAATTATAAACTGTATCACAGGTTCATATATTTTATAGTTACATTACTGTACAGTAAATTTTCTGTGGAATTAAACTGGAAAACTAAAATATAACTCTTTAAAATGACATGGAGGTTAGTATGAATGGCTCCAAAAAGGTGATCTGAGCTTACATCATAATAATTAAGAAACACAATTTGACTAAACTAATAAATACACAAATTGCTGTAATCTTTTATGTAATGGATTTGATGTTTAAATGTTCTAACTGAATTCTTGAAGAGGTACATAAATTCTTGAGTTAAATACCTGACAGAACCATGGGCGTCCGCAGGTAGTGGCAAGGGGGGTCAAGTGCCCCCCCTAGAATCAGGGATCAGATATTAATTAATTCAGCACAGTTGCATTGCTATTGGCTGCCATCCGCCAGTGGGGTAACACCATCAAGGTGCTGTCAAGCCCCCCCATCAGTATAGTGTGACGTCAGGCTCTTTTCCCTGCTCAGTCCAGCAGAGAACTCAGTATCGCTGTGGCAGGAGAAAGGCTAGCCGCGGGCTGTCAGAGGTTTTCCCCGCTTGTCCCCCCCTTTCTCCTGTCAGGGACAAGATATGGTCGCTCTCACCAGGTTCCCCGCCCAGCTTCCTGCCTGCTCCGTTCCTTCCCTATTGGCCATAACTGAGGGCCAATCAAAGGAGACTAGGAGAGGAAAGCATCATGGGACATGTAGTCCAAAAGATTAGCAGGCCCATTTTTCATAGAGAAGAGGCTACAGCTCAATCAAGAGAGAGATTGAGAGACTGCAGCCTGGAAAAAAGCTTAAGGAGAACGTGCTACAGGACAAAGAATGAGGAGTGTGTTGGGCGGAAGCCAGAGAGAGAGAGACACGCTGCCCAGCACCACCAGAGAGAGAGCCTCGCTGCCCATCGCCACCAGAGAGAGAGAGAAATGCTTCCCAGCGCCACCAGAGAGAGCCACGCTACCCAGCACCACCAGAGAGAGAAAAACTGAGCCTATACCAGGGCATAGACATGCTGCACTACTGACCAGAGTTGCCCCAGGGGAACCCAGATTAAGCGATTGTCCAGCTGGAGGGATCACTGCTGTAGTTTTGCTGGGACTGGTAAGAGGGCCTGTGAGCCATTATCCATTACTTATCCTGGGGACTGTACTATGTCTGCAGTCTCTGACCATGATAATGTGATCAAGACATTGTTGAAAAGGAGCGGTGCATGGGTGACCCTAATATGATGCCCCCCCCCCCTGAAAAAAGTTCTGCGGACGCCCATGGACAGAACCCTCTTTTACTGAGGTTATGCCACAATATCTAAAATGATAACTGAACCCTGGATCAAAAATTTAATATATTGCAGCTTACGAGGCCTTAGAAATGGGGACTGTCTTAATTTTATTTTATGAAGCGAAGAACATTTTAGCAAATATCGAAAATGCCTGTTGATCTTGCAGAACCTTTATCACTTTCTATGAGCTGAACTGAGGTATAAAACAATGTTATCTTCCTTTTTTTAACTACTAATCCCCCATTTCCCATGCAAGTAAGATGAACAAAGGCCTAGGTGGCAACTATAGATCCAGCAGAGCAGAGAGCATATCTACCCAAAACCAATAAGTGCGTTATTCACAAGTCTACCAACTAAAATTTTAGAGGGGAAAAGCATGGAAAAAACAAAAAACGAAAAAAAAAAATGCAGCCACCACATCTATAGACTGGAAAATGCAATATACTACATTGTTGTTGTTATGTTTAGATACATTTTAAAAGGACTGAGGTCTGCACTTTGACTTTGCCACTCCAGAATAAGCACAATCTTTTTTTAAGACACACTATTGGGTTGATTTACTAAAGCCAAATACTCCAATCATTTTACAAGGTAAATTAAACTTTGCAAGGGAATTTGTCTGGAGTTTACTGAATGAGGTAGCCTCTATGTCTCAGGTCTGCATCACCCACCTTTTATTAGGCTTTAGGCAATGGGCAGCTTTCTCTTTGTTTCCCTGTAGCAATTCTATATACAAATTTCTATTAGTTCTATTTATGAAAATCTTATGTTTAGATTGTGAAGTAACAAAGCAGTGCCAAAATATCATGTTCCTTTTACTGGGGCTTTTTTCCCCCTCCAAAAATAATATATAACACATTTTTATAATTTTGTATTTCACTCTACAAATTATTATCTCAGAAGCATGTGGTACATCCAGAAGTTTTCCTTTGAAATCTGAGATGTGTAGTAGTTTGTTTTTGGGTAGTAACGGTTATCTCTGTGAAGTCTCTGAAGACTTGCCCTTTCCTAAATTCTGACATTTTAACAAGCTCACATGATTTCTGCAAGTCCTTTTCTGCAGTTATTTACTTTAGGATTTTACCTCCTTTAGCATTGGAATATTTGCAGGGTGGACAGTCCTAGTCACAGGAATTGGCTGGTGGACACTTTAGAACTTAAGACTTTAGAAATGCCTTGTAGATTTTTTTATCTCTATACCTCACTACAATTTCTATTCTTAAAGTAATTGTAAAGTCATTTTTTTTTTCAATAAAAAAAACAAACATGTTATACTTACCTTGCTTACCTCCACCTTATACTTGCTCTGTGAAATGGATTTGCAGGGAGCAGCCCAAATCCTCGGTTTCTCTGGTCCCTTGATGGCTCTCCTGGCCTCTCCCTCCTGTTGAGTGCCTCCACAACAAGCAGTTTGCTATGGAGGTTCCCGGATCCGAGCTGCAGCTCTGTGTATCCATTCAGACACAGAGCTGCGGCCAAGCCTGCCCCCAATCTCCCCTGATTGGCTAACTGAGTTTGATTGACAGCAGCCAGAGCCAATGGTGCCACTTCTGTGTCTCAGCCAATTAAGTGGGAGTGCCCCAAATGACCAAGGCATTCGTGGACAATCGCTGGATAGAGATGGGGCCCAGGTAAGTATTAGGAGGGGCTTAGGGGTGCAGTAGAGTGCATTAAGATACAAACCTTCTGCCTTTACAATCACGTTAAGTCCTGTTCTTTGGATGCTTTAGATACATAGAACCAAAGTAGCTAGACTCCATAAGTTGCAGTGAATAGGGTCATCCATGATGTTTTCCCAAGCCTGGAGTATCAAGACTCACTTCAGACCTAATATATGGCAACTCATAGAGTCTATATACTTTGCTGCTATGTGAATTTTGCCCTAGTAGGATGCAACATTCAAGTTTTTTTTTTTAATGTATATGTGAACCATCACCTTGGAAAACAACCCATTCAATTTAAAATAGAAAATGAAAGGCAAAACATTTGTGTATAGATGTAAACATTATAAATAATTTTTTCCTCTTTTTTATAAGGATCACATATCCTCTTTTCAGTTGCATATGGGACTCAGAGAGCGGAAAAACAGTAGCACAGTGGTCTTCCTAGTGAATGGCTGTACGGGGGAGGGGGCATGTCAGCACACGTCTGATCATTGGAGGAGAGCAAGCTGAGTTCCCAGCACAGCTAGAAAACGGACTACAAGGTGCATGCCTAGTGTGGTCAGTTTTTAATAGGAAAGCAGAGGGGCTGGCAGTAACAGCAACTATTTCAGATAAAGGAAGCAATATAAAGAGAGCATAATATGTTTTCAAACAAGTACATTGTATAGCAGGCACATATCAGAAATATTATATGTTGGGTTTATAGATTCTTTAATCGCTTAAGGACCTCCCCACATACATATAATGTGGCAGGGCGGCCCTTAAACGCAAAATCACGTACTTGTATGTGATTTCTGATTTTTGGTCTGGGGTGCGTGGGCAGGCAATTGTATAGGATTGCAATACATGTATGGCATTTACTGCATAGGATTTCAACACTTCACAGCACTATATTTTGGGATATTTGTATAGCGCGGCATTTATTGGTTTACATATTAGGTTAGCACGAACATATGGCACGTGATTAATGCTAGCAGCTGTCTTTAACTACTCTAATTGGATCTTTACATGGTAGCTAGCAAGAATTTGTTTGTTTTTTGGACCCAATGTCAATCGGGAACACGCGATCATCCGTAAAGAGGCAGAACAGTGTAAACAAGGCAGACCACCATTCTGCCAGAGGGTAAAATGGAGATGCTGTGTTTCTGCTAAACAGAAACACTTATCTCTGTTTTCCTTTAGTCAAAGGACATCCCCCCCAGTCAGAAAGCACCTCCTAGGGACACATTTAACTCTTTGATTGACCCTGATGTTAACCCCCTTCCCTGCCAGTGTCATTAGTACAGTGACAGTGCATTTTTTTTTAACACTGTATTGGTCTCACTGATCCCCAAAAAGTGTCAGTTAGTGTCAGATTTGTCCGCCGCAATGTCACAGTAAAAATCACTGATCACCGCCATTACTAGTAAAAAAAAGTCCCTAAATCTATCCCATAGTTTTGTGGATGCTATAACTCCTGCGCAAATCAAAATATGCTTATTGGGATTTTACATTTGGGATTGCTGTGATTTGTCATTCTAGTGATCACATGGCACAAAAATCCTCAGATTCGATCCACCACTTTGCCATTTATACGGCAAAGTGGTGGATCCAATCCAAGGAGCTCTGTGTCAATGTCAATATATTTTTATTTTAAACAAATTAGAGGAGCTCATGTCTGATTTATGATGGACCACTGATACAAATTGTCTGAGATATCAAATACATATAATGTGTACTGTATAAGGTGAATGGTGACCAGGACCCCAAGGATAAACAAAAGAGAAGGGAAAAAATTGAACAATATCTCCGGAAGATAGATCTACCGAGGATAGCAGAGGAGGATGCTGGTATGCTCGATAGGGATATCTCTAAGGAGGAAATAGAGAGAGCAATCAAGGATAGTAAGAATGGGAAGAGCCCAGGGCCCGATGGATACACGTCATTATACTTTAAAAAGTTTCTGGGACCTTTAACACCTTATTTTCATCAGTACATGAACTCAATAGGGGAAGGAAGGGAGATACGGAAGGAAGCTTTGGGGGCCTTTATAACTATATTAGCAAAGGAAGGGAAAGATCCAACATTGTGCTCTAGTTTTAGACCTATTTCTCTGATTAATGAGGATGTAAAAATTTACGCAAGGATTTTAGCTGAGAGGCTGAAACAATATATGCCAGATTGTATAGAAGGAGATCAGGCAGGCTTTGTACCTGGAAGGGAGGCGAGGGACAATATACTGAGGACAACCCTTTTAATGCAGGAAGTTAAGAAGAAGAAGAAGCAGTCTTCCCTTTTCCTATCGGTTGATGCAGAAAAGGCATTTGATAGGTTAGAATGGGAATACATGCTGCAGACATTACATAAATTTGGTCTAGGCCCAAGAATGCTGCGGTGGATAGAGGCCTTATACTCTAACCCTACAGCTCAGATTCAGGTGAATGGGACCCTATCAAACTCTTTTGGGCTTTATAATGGTACACGTCAGGGATGTCCACTATCTCCCTTACTTTTTGTATTCTCCTTAGAACCTCTTTTGGTTTCTATAAGAGCGAACCAAGGTATTGAGGGAATAAAAGTATCAGAGAATGAGCATAAGATATCTGCATTTGCAGATGATATTATGCTCTATATAACGAATCCCAAACAGTCCCTTCCTAGGATTTTGCAGGAGCTGGAGGAATACGGGAATGTTTCGAACTTTAAGATCAATAGAGAGAAAACTGAGATATTAAATGTCCATTCTCCCCCAGAGGAGAGAAGAGAACTTAGAGCTCTTTTCCCCTTTGTGTGGAAAGAGAAGGGCCTGAAATATTTAGGAATATACTTATCGACATCAGTTACAGATTTATATCAAGATAATTATCTCCCTCTTTTAAATAAAATTAAACAAGATCTTAAAGGTTACCCTGCACATAGACTGTCATGGTTCGGCAGGATAAACGTAATTAAAATGATGATTCTGCCAAAGGCTCTATATGTCTTTCAGAGCCTCCCGATAAATATCCCAGGGGCCTATTTTAAAATTATTAAATCCCTGATTCAGAAATTTATATGGAACAAAAGAGGAAGTCGCGTCTCTTATAAGGTAATGAATAGGCCTAAGGATAAGGGAGGGGTATCTCTCCCAGATTTTCAAAAATATCATTCAGCAGCGGTAATGAGGAGGATTTTGGATTGGGTTTACAACGCCCCATATAAAAAGTGGGTATCACTGGAAGATAATATGAGTAATGTTGCCCTGAGTCAGACCATTTGGATTCCAATGAAGTTTAGGGGTCTCTCTAGAAGAATATCCCCGATTACAATGGAAACATTAAGAACATGGGATGGGGTACTCAAAGGTACAGAAGGACAAAACAACAATAGCCCTCTAATGCCCCTGTCAGGAAATAACTATTTTCCTCCAGGGAAAGAAAACAAAATGTTCCAGAAGTGGACGCATAGGGACATATTAAGGTTAAGGGATGTGTTAAAAGTAAATAGCTTATGCTCATTGGAGGAGATACGAGAGAAATACGGAAGAACACCATGGGATGGATGGAGATACAGACAACTCCAACATTTTGTTGAGTCCCTTCCAAAACCTCTCCGCTCTGGTGACAATTTAAACCCTTGGGAGAAATTGATTGACCGAGGAGGAGTGGGCAGACAGGGGATCTCTAAGATATATAGGACCTTAATATCTTTAATGGAAGACGAGGCGATACCTGCTTTAGGGAGGTGGGAAGGGGAATTGAATCAACCAATCCCAGAAAAACTGAAAGGGAAAGTTATAGACTATACCCACTCCACGTCAATAGATACGAAGATCCAAGAAATGAACTATAAATTATTGGTTAGATGGTATTATGTCCCATCGAAAATGCATAAGATTAACAAAGACTTATCACCCCTCTGTTGGAGAGAGTGTGGGAGGGAGGGAACCCACGCCCATATATGGTGGCAATGCAGTGCAATCCAGCTATACTGGGAAAAGGTGGTGGGTTTAATTAAAGAGATCGATGGGAAGGAAATAGAATTGGATCCCTGGAAATGTTTGTTTCACGCGGCCGAGGGCCCTAGGGAAAAATATAGAAGAGCATTAACTCCATTTTTGCTAAACGCAGCGAAAGTACTGATCCCGAGATACTGGAAAGTAAAGGAAACACCAGGGATAAGAGATTGGTTTAGGGAAATAGACAGATTGAGGATTATGGAAGAACTAATACACCTTCAACGGGGAGCCGAAATTAGATTCCAGGCGACTTGGAGGAACTGGATGGAATTTAGAAAATCCTCAATATATCTTGGAATTATGGGGGATGGAGAGGGCGTCTAGGGGAGGGAGATAGGATGCATATACTTCATAACCCCTTATAAATTTTTTATTTCTTTTTTATAAAAGAGGGAGGAGGAGGGGAGGGAGGAAGGGAGGAGAAGGGGAAAGGATTCCTTTCCCCCCTTGGTTGGTTTTTTTTTTTTTTTTTTTTTTTTTTTTTTTTTGTGTGTGGGGGAGGGGATGTTCTGGGGCCCTTTAGGGGGTTAGTCGGGGTTTTTTTTTTTTTTTTTTTTTTTTTTTTTTTTGTAGAAGGGAGTGGGGATGGAAGGAGAGGAATCCCCACCTTACACAAACCACAAATTGGAATTAAGAAAAAGCGTTACGTGGGGGGGGGGTAATAAATATGGGTAAGATAAAATCACAAAAGGATAATTTTAAACACATGAAGAGAGGGGGAGGGGGTGTGCTTTATATTTTTTTTTTTTTTTTTTTTTTTTTTTTTCTCCTCTCTCCCTCTCCCTCTCTCTTCCTCTTCTTCTTCCCTCTTGGGATATTTAAGATCGATCCGGTCGGGCACCCAATGTGTACTTTTTTTTGACTGTTTGTTTTTATGTGAATGTTGAAAACTCTGAAATAACATGAATGTTAGTCAAAGTGATTTTTAAAAGTATGTATAAGGAATATTTTGTACTGTTCTTTTTGTAAATGTGGAAAACGAAATAAACAATATTTAAACACAACGAAATACATATAATGTGGAAAAATCATACATACCGTTTTTTACCTTCTGTAACACCAGATACTCTTCTGCACATGTGATTGATGACATCTGAACCATTCATACCTGCACAGCAAACATTTGACAGATGGGGTGTCAAAAACAACAAACAAAATCTAAAACATATAACTGACCTTATGTTTAAAACAGTAAAACTAGGAAGTTACTTGAATTTAAAAATATAAACATACTCAGAGGGTAAGAAATATACTAAAATCCACGAGTTTTTCATTTCTAACAGAATTTAATTCCTAGGGTTCACTGAAACATGGTTCCCCCCCTTAGATTAATCCATCAGCTTCCTGGCTTGGCTATTTATTTATTTTTGGACCATTTCTTTACATTTATTTTCATTTTACTGTTTACTGATATTAATATTATTTTGGACAATGTCAATATTCTCATTGACACTAAGGCCGCGTACACACGCGCGGACTGTTTGCCCAACCTTGTTCGTCAAACAGTTTCGGCAAACAGTCCGCTCAAAATTTGCATGAGCGGACTTGCCCACACACGAGCGGACTGTTTGACGAACAAGGTTGGGCAAACAGTTCGCTCAACTTTTGAAATGAACGGACTCGCCCACGTAAGGAGGAGGCAAATCCGCCCATTTTGAGCGCGTGTACAGGTAGGCGGGGCCCGCGAAGGATACTTCGCGGGCTCCGCCGCCTGGAATGGGCTTAAAGGGGAACCCCAACGCCGAAAAAAATCGGCGTGGGGGTTCCCCCAAAGTCCACACCAGACCCTTGTCCGAGCACGCTACCCGGCCGGCCAGGAAAGGGGGGCGAGCGAGCGCGCCCCCCCTCCTGAGCCGTACCAGGCCGCGTGCCCTCAACATGGGGGGGTGCCTTGGGGAAGGGGGGGCCGCGCGGCCCCCCCACCCCAAAGCACCTTGTCCCCATGTTGATGAGGACAAGGGCCTCTTCCCGACAACCCTGGCCGTTGGTTGTCGGGGTCTGCGGGCGGGGGGCTTATCGGAATCCGGGAGCCCCCTTTAAGAAGGGGGCCCCCGGATACCGGCCCCCCACCCTATGTGAATGAGTATGGGGTACAATGTACCCCTACCCATTCACCTGTGAAATAAAGTACAAAAAAAAACACAACACAGGGAAAAAATATTTTATTGCACAGCTCCGGGGGTCTTCCGTCTTTGGGGGTCTTCTCGCCGGACTCCTCCGCTATGTGTGTGTAGCTCTTTTACTAGCGGAGGAGTCCGGCTTTCTTCCTCCCCGCCGCCGGCCTCTTCTACCGACTTCGGGGGTCTTGTCCCCCTCTTCGGTTCTTCTGCCGGGCCACCGCGCCTGGTCCGGTGGCCCGGTCTTCTGTCGCCGTCTTCCGTTCTTCTGTCGCCGCCTTCGGTTCTTCTGCCGGGCCACCGCACCTTCTTGTAGCTCTTTTACAGGCGGTGGCCCGGTCTTCTGTCGCCGCTGTCGTCGTCGCCGCCGCCGCCGCCGCCGCCGCCTTCCGTTCTTGTTCTTCTTCTTGTTCTTCTTCTTCTTCTCCTGGAGATGTTGACTCGACGAGCTCTCCGGCCGGAATGCCAGGGACACGCTCCGCTGCCACTTATATAGTGACAATGGGGCGGTGTCACATGGTATATGTCACATGGGTTGGTCACATGGGTTGATGTCACATGGGGACTATGACATCGTAAGGGGGCGGGGTCACCATGTGACCAACCCATGTGACATATACCATGTGACACCGCCCCATTGTCACTATATAAGTGACCCCACAGCGCGGCTCTGGCATTCCGGCCGGAGAGCTCGTCGAGTCAACATCTCCAGGAGAAGAAGAAGAAGAACAAGAAGAAGAACAAGAACGGAAGGCGGCGGCGGCGGCGACGACGACAGCGGCGACAGAAGACCGGGCCACCGCCTGTAAAAGAGCTACAAGAAGGCGCGGTGGCCCGGCAGAAGAACCGAAGGCGGCGACAGAAGAACGGAAGACGGCGACAGAAGACCGGGCCACCGGACCAGGCGCGGTGGCCCGGCAGAAGAACCGAAGAGGGGGACAAGACCCCCGAAGTCGGTAGAAGAGGCCGGCGGCGGGGAGGAAGAAAGCCGGACTCCTCCGCTAGTAAAAGAGCTACACACACATAGCGGAGGAGTCCGGCGAGAAGACCCCCGAAGACGGAAGACCCCCGGAGCTGTGCAATAAAATATTTTTTCCCTGTGTTGTGTTTTTTTTTGTACTTTATTTCACAGGTGAATGGGTAGGGGTACATTGTACCCCATACTCATTCACATAGGGTGGGGGGCCGGTATCCGGGGGCCCCCTTCTTAAAGGGGGCTCCCGGATTCCGATAAGCCCCCCGCCCGCAGACCCCGACAACCAATGGCCAGGGTTGTCGGGAAGAGGCCCTTGTCCTCATCAACATGGGGACAAGGTGCTTTGGGGTGGGGGGGCCGCGCGGCCCCCCCTTCCCCAAGGCACCCCCCCATGTTGAGGGCACGCGGCCTGGTACGGCTCAGGAGGGGGGGCGCGCTCGCTCGCCCCCCTTTCCTGGCCGGCCGGGTAGCGTGCTCGGACAAGGGTCTGGTGTGGACTTTGGGGGAACCCCCACGCCGATTTTTTTCGGCGTTGGGGTTCCCCTTTAAGCCCATTCCAGGCGGCGGAGCCCGCGAAGTATCCTTCGCGGGCCCCGCCTACCTGTACACGCGCTCGAAATGGGCGGACTTTCCGAGCGGGAACAGTCCGCTCATTTCGAAAGTACAGCGGACAGGCCCACACACGGGCGGACTGTTCGCTCAAACACAGTTTCAGCGGACAGTTTTTCGGAATTTCCGAAAGACTTTGTCCGTCCAACTGTCCGCTGAAACTGTCCGCTGAAAGCCCACACACGAGCGGACTGTCCGCCCAAACACTGTTCAGCGGACAAGGTTGGGCGAACAGTCCGCCCGTGTGTACGCGGCCTAATAGTTTTGCTGCTAAACTTCTGTAAATAACCTTTGCTGTTTGACCTCACAATGGTAATCATATGCTTGACCGTATCTTTACTTTTGCATTGTATGCGACTTTTATAACTCTTTTGCAGTTTCCACTGATCTGTATTCTATTTTCAAATCTTCCTTTCATTCTGAACAGTATGTGCCCTCCTCATCTCCCTTTATACCTCTTCTCTCATTCTCTTCCACCTCTTCTCACCATGTTCTTCTTCACTTTTTCTATAACAGTGTCCTGGCCACGGACCCAGGATTTCTACAGCAATGCCCATTCTTGCTATCTTAGCTTTTTTTATCGAAAACTTTGGTAAATGCTGAAAAGGTGTTACTGGATTATGAATTGTTACTGAGGGAAAAACTACATTAACAAGACTTTGGCATAAAAACATGCTCTACCGGAGCTCAGGAAAGATTTCTCATTACAACGCAATGATATCTTTCATGTCTTATATGCACACAGTCTCGTAACGCCTAGAAAGTTTTTAAATGCTTTCAATACCCTACTTCACTATCTCCCTCCTATTTCCTGCTTCTAAAGACTTTGCCACATATGTTATCATAGAAGTTTAAACATATGAAATTGCTTTATCTGCAACCCAGAATGTCTAATTAAACCATCTCTACACTTTCTCTTTACCACTTTCCTAACCATTTTGCCAACGTTCTTTACCATTTTCTTAACCCACCTTCCCCTTTGTTCTTTGGTCCCTTTCCCTCTCCATTAATGTCCCTTTTTCCTTAAAGCACAACTCCAGGAATGGCAAAACATCCCCCATTAGTACACACCCATACACAAAACACTAAACAGTCATTACATTTGTGAAATTCCTTACCATTGAAGAGAAAAGTCTAAATTAATTTTCAGGAAGTCCTCCCTGTAATTCAAAAAATGCAGCATCTATTCTGCCAAGGAGGAGCTTTTAGAACAGGGATTACATCATACCTATTCCTCTCTCTCTACACTATAATCAAACTACATTTCCCATGAATCTTTTGGAATTGGAGAGAATGTAGTAGGGTACACTAGGCCTGTACATGTTAAATGTGAACAAGCCCACTTCAACATAAATCACGCCCCTCATTCTGCAAGCAGCCAGCCATGCTACTGTTACCTTATGAGTTTATGTGAAATCTCCATTAATAGCTGTAAAATATTGTAATTATTTATATATTTCATTTAGCTTGTATCTAGGCCGGAACATATTATCTTCACAGAAATCTTTGGTAGGCCAGACAAGTCTGTGTCTAGGCTTGTGTATACAAACAATGGGATCCAAACCTCATTGTTTACACATACTCACTTCATAGGATCCCATGCTGGGATATATAACCCACGATCAATACTTAACTTCCCGGGAAAATTCAAGTTAATCTCCTGCTCATAATAGTCACAGGGATTTGCATTAAAGGGGGCTGTTTTATGCAAAGTATAGGGATTGGAGATGTAGCCAGTCCTTAACCAGGAATATGGAAACTCACCAATCAGAGCCACACTATGCCAACCAATGAGGCATCAGCCTGTAATGACATACACAGACTATATGGTAGGGAAAGACACTGTATGGTAGAGCAGCCATCAGAATGGAACCTTGGTGGAAATAGTAACTATGGGAAAGGTCTGCCTTTTACATGTAACATGTTATGTTTTTTATGCCCTGCTGTTTGTATATTAATGTTTTAAGGAATATACTCTGTACTCCTTCATGTAATTCTCTTATTTTAACCTAATATTTTCTTCCTTGGTGTAGACCAGTGGTCATTAACCCTGTCCTCAGGGCCCACTAACAGGCCAGGTTTGCAAGATAACTGAAATACATCCCATGTGATATCATTTGCTGCTCAGTGATTGCAGTATTCTAGTCTTCATCTCCTCAAGGTAATGCATAAAACCTGGCCTGTTAGTGGGCCCAAGGACTGGGTTGATGACCATTAGTGTAGACTATAGATAGATGGTTGTGTATTAAACAGACTTTCAACTACTCACCAATACATGTTGTTATTGTGTTAAAGCTTTCACTCATAGTCAAAGAAATCTCATTTAACCCAAATCATATCTGTGAGATGTTAAATCTCCAATATAGGACACGACGGGACAGGATAGGTAGGTTACAGCCTTATAAATGCAAAACATGTTTGTGCTCTCCCCCTCCAGCCACAGCAGGATATAATCATATTGCCCTTACTTGCTTTATGTGATCATTACTGAACTGCACACACATGCCCATAATTATATATTATTCCCTCTGTACTCTGCTGTAATTCAGTATTAGAAATATTCCTCCTCCTGCTACAGCTTTGAGATCTTTCTAACAGCAATCAGTGCATGTATGTTGTATGTGAGAACATTCCTAACCGCACCACAGAAAAAGAGCAGCGCTAACTTACAAATGAATAACACAATAATAGTGGAACCCTCTAATATATGGAGGTATTTGCAGGGATGGTCGAAAACCCTTCTACAGATATTTGGCAGTGGACGGTGTCAGTAAAGCAGTGGATGGTGTCCACGCTTATCAGTGCAGCCTATTAGTGCCCTTAAGTTCAGCCTCATCAGTTCCCATAAATGTAGCACATGCAAGTGCAGCCTCAGTGCCCATCAGTGCAGCATATCAGTGATGCCTTATCAGTGCCCATCAGTACAGCTTATCAGTGCCCATTAGTGCAGTCTCATCAGTACCACCTCAGTGCAGCTTACCAGTGCCCATAAGTTCAGCCTCATCAGTGCCTCATCAGTGCTCATAAGTGTAGCTTCATCAGTGCCAAATCAGTGAAGTTTATCAGTGCAGATTATCAGTGCACCCTCATCAGTGCCGCCTTAGTGCAGCCTCATCAGTGCAGCTTATTAGTGCCCATAAGTGCAGCCTCATCGGTGCTCATCAGTGCCCATGAGCGCAGCTTATCAGTGCCACCTCAGTGCAGTTTATCAGTGCCTATCGGTACAGCATATCAGGTCAGATTATCAGTGCCCATCAGTGCAGCCTCATCAGTGCCACCTTAGTGCAGCCTTTCAGTGCCCCCTCAGTACAACTTATCAGTGCCCATAAGTCTGATCTGTGCCTGTTAGCGCGGTCTCATCTGTGCCCATCAGTGCGGTCTCATCTGTGCCCATTAGTGTGGTCTGACATGTTTCCACCAGTGCAGCCGGTGCGCATTAGTGCCGCCTATCTGTACCCATCAGTGTGGTCTCATCTGTGCCCACCAGTGCAGCCTGTGCCCATGAGTGCCACCTATCTGTGCTCATCAGGGCAATCTCATCTATGCACATCAGTGCGGTCTCATCTGTGCCCATCAGTGCGGTCTCATATGTGCCCATCAGTGCGGTCTCATATGTGCCCATCAGTCTGGTCTCATCTGTGCCCAGTGCCACCTTTCGGTGCCCACCAGTGCAGCCTATCTGTGCCCATCAGTGTGATCTCATCTGTGCCTACCAGTGCAGCCTATCTGTGCTCATCAGTAGCACATATCTGTTCCCACCAGTGTGGCCTCATCTGTGCCCACTAGTGCAGTCCCATCTGTACCCATCAGTGCAGTCTCATTTGTGCCATTAGTGAGGTCTTATCTGTGCCCACCAGTGCAGCCTGTGCCCATGTGTGCCACCTATCTGTGCCCATCAGTGTCCATAAGTGCAGCCCTACTGGGATCGTTAATAGACATCAGCCAGATGACAGAGCGGAGATGTCTGGCTTTGACCGCTCTTGTGTGTGAAACACTGATCGCTGCAACCTCCCGCCTCCTGGACTGGCAGATCTGTCACAGCCAGAGATCTTCGCTCTGTCATCAGACTGATGTCTTTTAATGATCCCTGCTCTGCACTGAGAGATGACGGGCAGGCAACGCCAGCGCACGCGCGGGGGGGGGGGCGGATTGGGGCAGTGTTGGCAAGGAGCAGAGGAGGAAGGGGGAAGAGAGGAAACCACCTCTATGGGTGGTACAAACCGGGGTCTGTGAGACCCCTTCACCCACTACAGCAAGCAGGAATGTAAGTACAAGTCCCTGATTACCTTAGAGAACTACTAGGGGAAAGTGCCAAGACCACTGGCTGAGGGTACAGTAGAAATAGCAGCCAGCCGTCTTGCGAACAGGAAATCACTGCTTTTCTGCAAAATCATCAGTCTGCTACAGAGGAACCACAGAGCTCAGAAGAAGATGGATGGCATAGTTGGTAGAGGTAGGAGATCAGCAACAAGACATGGATAAAAAAAATTTCCCAGAGTTCTGATTTAACATTTTCTAGAAGCATCCCTTTCCTATTAGATAGTTTTCACTCTTATTCAAACATACAGTCATAGCATCAATGATCAAATAAATCTGTTTGGACTCTGTAACTCTCCCCTGTTATTTCGACCTCTTCTCTGCCCTTCATATACAAGTTACTCCGAAAAGGTAAGCTATCTCTCAAATATTGCTTAATTTGATGATCTTTGGCCTAGATTCCTCCTAAATCAATAAGTCTGTTTGCAAATATAGTATATACTACGTATAGGTGAAGGCTGATGACATGAGTCTCCTGGCTTCTAATATGCAGTGTCAGGACAAGGTAATCTAGCTCCCAGGTTGACGATGGAAAAGGACTCCCCCACCAAATGTAGAGTATTATGCTTCAGCAAAAAAAACCTCCTCAAGAAATATGCAAGCACTATTCTGCAGACCTATCCCCTAAGCATAAATTCTCTTTGCAAGCCAAAATCCTCCCTAAACAAAAATTCCTCCTCTTCCAATACAAATCGCTCCTTGTTAGCTGAAATCCCCAACAACCCAGAACAAATCTTTGACCCCCCCCCCCCCCCAAATCACTCTCCCAGCTCAAATCCTCCCATTCCCAAATTCCCCCGTCCTAGCACAAATCCCCTCAATCATCCCTACTAGCACAAATTCTCCCCCGAAATCTTTGTTCCTAACACAAATCACCCCTTTTAGTGCATTGCTAAAATCAAATGTCACAAGTGTCCTTCCCCCCTCCCCCCTTTATGTCCCCAATGCAATGCTCTCCTCCCTCAAACTTACTTAGATGCAACTCGGCAAATACCTGTGAGATGCCGTTCCTCCCAGGCTCCACCTGATATTGATGTCAGTGTTCCAGAGTAGCCTAGGGGAAGCTGACTTAACAGTTTTGACAGCCAAATAGTGACAGATGTCAGCTGCAGCAGGGCCATGGGATTGGCATAGGGCAGTGTTACCCGTCCTCTACCCACATTCTTTGCTGAGAGAAGATGGGGCCAGGTAAGCAAATGCTTCACAGTGGTAATCCAGCAGTCTGGATCCAGGAGAGCTGTGGTGGCAGGAGGGAGGAGCAGAAGGGGAGTGAGACCACAACAAGCACCTCCTCCTGGCTATCTCCTCTTCCCCAGATCTGGTTTGTCTACTTCAGAGCCAAGATAACAGGAGTAGTGAATTTGCTGTTACTACACCTGTCAGCTTGTATGTAGGAGCTCTTCACGCACGCATCTTACCATTGCACCCAGGACAGCCACCCCTCCTGTCCAGCCCTGAATAGGTCTTGGATATTCTAACAGTGAGATCTCCCTGCCACAGTTGCTGATTCAATTGTAAGTTTTGAGTATTCCCATTTAGTCTTGTGTTTCAGCCCCTACTGTTATATGTTTCACTATAAAAAAAAATAATTCAATAGGAACTCAAGTTGGAGATCTAACCAAAAGATTTGACAAGGGATATAGCACACTGCCAAGTGGATTCTTCAAAGTGTTACATTCACATGGGTGGATAGCTGCTTTAAGATGTGGCTAAACATTGCCTCTGAATGTAGCTGCACCCTATGCTATGGCCACATACTAACCGGTTGATTAGCTGTGGCCAATTTGTGTGTGGTCAGAAACATTGTCCCTGAAAGCAGAATGTTGGCTCCGGGGATTCTGTTCACATTTAATCACTCAGATAATCAGTTACATGTAAACAGTAGTGAAGCTGGCCATTGATTTTATGCATGCAGTATTCAGACTCACCATGAAGAATCCACAAATTAATTGCGTAAATGTAGCCTAAGGCCCCTTTCACACAGGCTTTCGGATCAGGTCCACCTGTCAGTTTTTCAGACGGACCTGATTGGAAGCTCCATTCACTCCTATGCGGCAGTGGATTTCAATAGTGACCTGTCAGTTGACATCCACTGCCATCCGATGCGATCCTGTCCGTGAAATCCAGATGGATGGTGACCCTATTTTTCATCCGTCTGGAGAATCAGATCGGATGGGATTAGATAGGTGGTCTATTCTCATCCGATCTCCCCATGGAGGAGAGCGGGACTATGACAGGTCCATCTCTGCACAGTAAGTGTAGACGGACCTGTCATCTGCCTGCTCAGCATGGCTCAGCGGAGTAAAAAGCAGAGTCCGCTGGGCGAATTGCCCTTGTGAAATCACCCCAACTCTCAAACCTACAATAAAAAAAAGGGAATATAAGTTTTTGGTGGACTGATCCTTCAATAGCTTCCTTTTCATTTCAAAATCATCTTTATCATCTTTCAAAAATATTTCTACTGTAGCATACAAGTAAATATATATTTAATGTTTATTTATATCCAAAAATTATGAAAAAATAAGTTTGTGAAATTCAGTGTCTTAATTAACACATTAGTCTTTTATTTATTTTAGGATTTCAAACTACAAACTAAAAATATGCAGCCAGAAGCTCCACATTACTACCATGGTAATTCCTATGTTATGCTTCAAATGAAACATAGTGATGGATAAATTGGGTGTTTTTGAGTGGAATGAGTTTGATGACGGTTTTGACAAAACACGTATTAAACCGCGTGAAATGCGTCAACCTTTTTTTCTCCTGCCAATATGCCTTGTGAGTGTTTTTATTAATTATTTTTTGGGAATAAATTATCTTTTATCTGCATTATATGTATGTGCAGCCATCCAATCTTCTTTCTTTAAATGTTTTTGACGTGTTTAATTTAAATCTGAAACAACAGCAATGTTAAAAAAAAGTTGAGGAAGTATCTGAATTGGAACATTTCTGTGCAAACTCCATGTGTAGTAAAACTCTCTGCAGTGGATTCTGTATAGTATAATTAGCCTGGTCATTTCTCCTTTTTACTTCTGGTTGGGCATACACTTTAACCACTTGCTGACCACCCACCACAGTTGTACTGCAGCAGAATGGCACGCTGGGTGAAACAATGTTATATAACGTCGCTTCGCCCTGTGGCCACTAGGGGGCACGCGCACCCAGCGATCGTGATCACAGCTGGGCTCCCACGATCGCCGCTGACATGCGGAGAGCTGGGATCTGTGTTTGTAAACACACAGTTTCCAGTTCTCTGAGGGGAGAACAGACAGATCGTCTGTTCATACAGAGTATGAACAGCGATCTGTCATCTTCCCTGCACAGTCCCCTCCCTCCTTCAGTTAGAAAACACACTAGGGAACACATTAACCCCTCGATTTCCCCCTAGTGTTAACCCCTTCATTGCTAGTGAAATTTTTACAGTAGTTAATGCATTTTTATAGCATTGGTCGCTGTATTAATGCCAATGGCCTCAAAAATTTGTCAAAAAATTGTCCGACATGTCCGGCATAATGTCACAGTCCTGATAAAAATCTCAGATCACTGCCATTACTAGTAGAAAAAAAAAATAATAATAGTAAAAATGCCATAAAGCGGTTAACTTGTAGTTAGAAACATCTATCAATGTTTAATGTATAAATTAGAAGGTGGGGTGATGTCAATGAGCACATTTATGAGAACAGTAATACATTGCATGGATGTTCTAGTTTTGTAAAACATGATTGTAGAAATATATCACACCTTTAAAATGCAATCTTGAAAAACGCAATTCCTTGTCGTGATCTCTGAGCAAATAATGAAAATCTTCCCATGTCAGTTCTGTTTTGTTTTCAAACCCTGCTTCTCTGAACATAACTTCTATGACTTGATCAGCTTGATCTTTAGAAATGCATTCATTAGAGATTTCAATGAAAGACCTGAAATAATGAGTATAATTAAAGAGCACAGAATTCATTAATTTGTTTCACATGGTTCTGCTTCTCTGCTTAGCTCCCCAAGCTTTGTGTCCCACAGAATTATTGTCATGTGCATATTAGTACTCGAGTGCCGGATGTTATATAGCATTAACAGCTGTTTTGGTGCCTGCTAGAGAAATGCTAAAAAAAAATTGTAGCTAAAAGAAATTAAAAAAGCCACCCCAAAGATGGCAAAACTTGTTTAGCTGTACTTCTCCTATGGATTACAGAAATGCAGTTCGTTTTGCACTCCTGTGACCTGTTTTCAGCAGGCCGAAGCTGTTGGCTGACGTCACAGAGCCAGTCCAGGTTAGGGCAAGATTGCGACAATGGAATCGGGATCCTCCCACATGCCTGCACCGGCACCCAGCTCAGCCTCTCAGTCTGCTGAATTTTTCCTTCAGATTTACCAAAAACATATAATATGAGGTCATTAGGCATTTCAATTTGTATGCAATCAGGCAGGCCCTTGCACTGCATGGTTTTGGTAAATCTGAAGGAAAAAATCAGCAGAAAATCTGAAAAAGTGTGTATGGGGCTTAAGACTGCATTCACACTTGAGCTGAGCATCTTTGGTCGGCTTGCAGGCTATTTTAGGGCATTTGTATGGGCATTTTTGCAAAAAATTCTGAGGCTTGGGCATTTTTTACTAAAGGGAAAGAGGATGGCATGTGCACTTCTCTGAATTATTTATATATTTCGGGGGGGGGGGGGGGGGGGGCATTTTTCAGGCTCTCCCATTTTAGTCTAAAAATACTTCAAGCATGCAGCTTGTAGCTCAAAAGACGCTCATGTACATTATTGAGCTACAAGCTTCAAGTGGCACTAAATTCAAGTGTGAAGAGGTACAGCTGAAAACTATGGGATTTTGGATGTTGAGCATTTTAGAGCTTTGAGCTACAAAATGCTCAGGTGTTAATGAAGCCTACATAAAAAAAACTAAAAAAAATTACACATTAAAATACTGTATATAGACAAAACTTCTCTAAATATATCTCTCAACAGAAAAAAACGTTTAACCGCTTGCCGACCGAATAACTTAAATATACGATGGCAGAGTGGCCTCCCTGTGCTGAATCACGTACCTAATGATTTATCGCAGCACATGCCAATCACTGGGTCCCAGCCAATGACTGACCGTCAGCACCCGGTAAACGGCTCTGAGCTTCACCGAACACAGTTCTATGAATGTGAACAACACAGAGCTGTGTCCAGCTATTTTCAGTGACAGGGGATCTCGCTGTTTGTTCATTCCCTACAATTAGATCCTCAGTAAAAGCAGCACACAGTACACACATAAACACTTGGTTGGGCACACATTTAACCCTTTGATTGCCCTAGATGTTAACAACTTCCTTCCCAGTGTCATTAGTACAGTGTCAGTGCATATTATTATCACTGATCACTGTGATAATGTCACTGGTGATGTCAGTAGCAGTTAGTTCCCCTCAGCATCAGTTAGTGTTTTTAGTGTCAGATTGCCCCATTATAAGTCCCTGATCGCCGCCATTACTAGTATATAAAATAAATAAATAAAAATGTCGGTATATATCCCATAGTTTGTAGACGCTTTAAATTTCAGACAAACCAATCAATATACACTTATTGAGATTTTCATTTTACCAAAGACATGTAGCAGTATACATTTTGGCCAACATTTTTTTAAGATATTCAATTTTTTTATGGGATATGTTTTATAGCAAAAAGTAAAAAATATTGTTTATTTTTTTAAATTGTCTATTTTTTTTTCATTTATATAATAATAATAGAATAATAAAAAAAAACAGTGATGATCAAATGCCACCAAAAGAAAGCTCTATTTGTGTGAAAAAAATGATATACATTTTGTATGGATAAAGCATTGCATGACCGTGCAATTGTAATGCAATGCCACATAGCAAAAAATGGACTGGTCACAAAGGGGGTAAAATCTTCCAGAAAGCAAGTGGTTAAATATGTCTTTCTGGAAAATGTAGCCTAAATAGTTCCATGGGCGCAAATAAGTTTCTGTTTTTGCAAAATTTTGCTGACAGTGAAATTAGTTTAGCTGAAATTACTTTGCTTTTCTCTAGTCAAATTATTTTACAGACACAAAAACACACACAGACAATGACACATATATAATTACTTTAGCATTGTGGAAAACTCATCCTTTGAAAGAAAGCCATTTCCATCAATGTCATACATAGTGAACATCAGTTTGGATTTCTGTTCAGGTGATCCTGGAATAAATAAATGAAATACAGAAAAAGTTAATATCAATATCAAAAAAAACTGAAGATAAAAAGTTTTTTTCTCAGATGAAAAAAGTGAGAATTTTTTTTTAATGCAGATTAGAAAGTTAGACGTCCAAACTCCTAATCTGCTCAAATAGTATTGTAGTCACTGGATTAGCATTTAAGAAAGTATTTGGCAATTGTAAACCTAATCTTTCAGCACAGTTTTCCATTAAAAATAGATTATATATATTAAAAAAAAACAAATATATATATATATATATATATATATATATATATATATATTAGGGCTGTTACTGATTAAAAATTTTGTATTTGATTAATTGATTTTTTTTTTAAATCGATTAATCGACTACTTTCGATTAATTATAACGCACATACAGATCCAACTACTTTTAGCTGATCTCCTTGCATTGCAACTCTGCATAAGTCAGTGGTAAATGTGGTATACACTACATACAATCACCTGACACTAGTTAGTTTCCACAATCCATGACTTAACTTCACAGTTCACACAAACGTTTTAAATTTAAACTGTAGCACTGACGTAAGTAATTTTTTTTCCCACAGTAGCGTGACAATCCCTCCACCTCCGGTCTAACTAATCACTCTCACCTTATGGCATGGACCCCTGTGCAAACAGGTGGTCATGCATGCGGGTATCAAAAGGGTTAACATGGACCATAAACTTCTTTCACAAAATCAGGTCATGGATAGATCAAAGTGATCACCGCTTAAGTATAAGATTACATTTTTGTGTTCAAACACAAACTACTCACATAAAGATGATAAAAACACAGCATGTAAAGCCGACAATCGTGTTAGTTCCGTAGGGCAGCAGTGGGTGGCGTCATGCGTAGCTCCACCCCCGTACACATTACGTTCAATTGGAAACTTCAGCGTCCCTGGACTCCTCCCCCTTCCCTTCGTTAACATAGGCACTTGGGGAAGGGGGAGGAGTCCGGTGACGTCACTGGATCTCCGGCGGAACTCCCTGAAGACCCGGGAAGTCGGCGGAGAGGTGAGTAACAGTCAAAAGAATTTTAATCGATCAAAAAAAAATACGATTAATCGAGCAATTAATCTTTAATTTTCACAGCCCTGCAAGGTTTACTCCCTTTGAATAATAAACAAATGTTAACAGACATCATGATTGGCCTCAACTATTTTTATTATATCGTTGCTTGCACACAATTACATTTTCCTAGTTCAAATGCAACAAAGTTGGAAAACATGTTTAGCAAGTTTAATTGTTGGTATCTTGAAAGCACATGTTAACATTAGTTTATTATTCAAAGGGAGTAAACCTTGCAAGTTAATATGCTTTTATACTGTAGCTTAAATAAATGGTGTCTTGTCATTTACTATACCTAAAATCACATTTGGTTTTTGGATATAATTTATTCAGAGTGTTCTCTAGTCAACCAATGGCTTTCACTATGTAGTATTTGGTTTCAAATAGTTTTATTGAATTTTTCAACAAGAAAAAAAAATCTGCATAAACATTTGTGTATTGAGCATATAAATCAACAAAACAGGGATACCTGCTCAAGGAGGAACAGACCAAAAACATAGTAGTGTATCCTAAACTAAGCAATACACAAGCCTATGTAATATATCTATCTGTGTCTTATCATAAGCAAATAAAGCAATGTAAGAATTAAACACAGAAAAATAAAAAATTGCCATATGTAGAATAAACCATCGGTGCCACTATGTAGTATATAAGAAACAAAACAACATTTGTTTATGTAACTCCAATTAAGGAGCAATGGACAAAAACAAAGGTACAAACCTGCTCTGGGTCTTGTGCACTGGGGACTGATTTAGGGGCATAACCACAGGTCATGGGACCGCTTATCAAAATGTGGATAACTACATCAATGACAGATAGTCAGAGATCTGACAATACACTAACAGGGACCAGTGTTGTGAATAGAAGATAGCCAAGAAAGAGGGGAAACATCTGCTGGGATATAACTTTCATCTTTAAAGTAGTACTGAATTTTATTTTTTCATTTTGGATAGAGTAAGTGAGGGTTATAACCCAGTTATTTTTTTATTTTTTTTTATTTTTACAGCTGTCTCATTGAGGAGATGTCCCTTCCCTTCCTGTCACATAGGCCAAACAGGAAGGGAGAGGAAATCCCATAAAAGCAAGGAAATCCCTGGTTATTCCCAGGGTCACCAGAACTAGCGTCGCTATTGGAAACTTCCCTCTCTAATCTAGTTCTGGTGACAAGCCAAAATTTGGTATTCTCTTTCACTTTCACTCTTATTGATAATGGTAAACAGGACAAATGGCAAGGGTACCTTTAGTTATATTTTTAATTTTACAAATAACCGACCTATCTTCAGTAGCTACCTGTTCATTTTCTAGTATCCATTTACTTTTTTAGGAGTCAAAGCCCTTGTACACACGGTGGGAAATTCCGATGGACAATGTCCGATAGGACCGTGTTGTCGGATAATTTGACAGTGTGTGGGCTCCATTGGACTGTTTCCATCGGAATATCCGACGGACCAAGTTTTCCAGCTGGGCTATAAAATTTTCCGACGCCATGATCCGATCGGACTTTGTCCGATCATGTGTAGAGAATTCCGATCGGACAAAGTGCCACGCATGCTCAGATCAAATTCCTAGACCAAAGCTATTGGCTACTAGCCTGAACATAGTCCCGTCCATCCGACTGTGTGTATGCAACAGTTTCGGACAAAATCCGTCGGACAAAATCCGTCGGACAAAATCCGATGGATTTGGTTGTCGGAATGTCCGACCGTGTGTACAAGGGCTAAGATCTCAGGGACTGGATATACATTCTAAACCCTTATACCTTTTTAAATATTGGCTTATTGGCTTTTTTGCAGGACTAGTAATCAGTTTTTAGCTGAAAAGATACACTGGGATTTTTACAGTCTCATGAAGACAGTGTTAGGCCGGCCATACACAGTTTGAATTTCAGCCAGTTCTTAATTCGAACCATTAATGGGCAGACTGAATTTACCAGGCTGATCAATCTATGAACTTGGTTACAACCAGCCTGCTGGATTCTCTTACAATTATCACTAGCAGCTGCTATAGCTGCTAGTGGTAATCACTGTCTTCTCCTGGCGGGGAAGGCTTCCACCACCCACTCATGCCGGGAGCAGACAATTGCTCGGCAGGAGGGATTCCCCTGTCAGCACTGTCTGTGTTGATGGGGGAATCATGCAACATTTCTTTCCTGCAACCCATGGTAGCAGGAAAGAAATTTTGCACTGTGTATGGCCTACCTTAGCCATATAGGGTTTCAAAGTGCTGACTGAATTAACTGCAGAGACACTGAGGGTAATAAATCAACTTCCAAATGGGCAGAAGGACGATGCTGCTTGCTGCATGTGAGAAAGCAAAAGAGCTCTTTCACCAGTAATGATCTTGAAAACTCCTCTTGTGCATCTAACATCAGCTCACTTAGACTGGAGCTAATAAATCTCCCTGTAACATCCTAACTCCCAAGTTAGAGATGGCTGTTCACTGGACTCCATGCCAAGTGACGCCAATAACAATGTCATGCTGTGTGCTACTATCTATAAGTATGGAATAAATAAAATCTAAAATTTATCTGAACTGTAGTTGTTTTTTTTTTTCACTCATAATTGTTCCTAATTAAAAACCAAATGCAATGAAAAACGTGTTCAAAACACCAAATATATAATTATATATAATATATTGTATAATTGTATTTCCACATTACACAAGAACTGCTATACCTTACTTCCTGTATGCTAATTGTTAAAATCAGTGACAGAAATGTACCTTTCATTAAAATAACGAGTATGTTTAAGAACTCCCTGAATGATAGATATCCATTTCCATCTTCATCCGCAAGAGAGAACATGGAATCCACAAATGTAGAGTGAGGCTTGAGTCCCAAAGATTCTGCAAACTCCGTCCTGCTTAGTTCACATTTGAGAGCCTCTCTCACTTTTAGGGAGCTTTCAGCTATGAGATTTTCAATGCCTGACTGATCAATGTCAAGAACCTGCAGAATAAACAGAATGTATCATGACACAAGGGGAAAAAAAACACAAGATCTGTATATGCAATTTTAAAGAGAATCAACCTTGATTTAGCATAGCTCACTTCACTTGTAGACAACTCTAAGGTACTCTCAGTTCCCGTCTTTTCAGTTTTTTAATCTCATGCTAACACTGTCATCCAGAGAATGCATAACATATAAAAAAAACGGAGTCCTATAAATGATTGCATCATACATAATTTCCCTCTCTTTCTCTCTTAGCCCTTGTACACACAGTTGGAGATTCCGACGACCAAATCCGTTGGAGTTATTCCGACGGATGAATTCCGGACGAGGTCCGGAAGTGATGTTGCATACACACGGTCGGACTAAGTTGTCGGAAAATCCGATTGTACATAACGTGATGACGTTATTTCATTACGACGGGACTACGTTCAGGCTAGTAGCCAATAGCTTTGGTCTAGGAATTTGATCTGAGCATGCGTGGCACTTTGTCCGTCGGAGTAGGCTACACATGATCGGAGTATGTCCGATCTAAGCATTTTGTCGGAAAATATTTCCGGCAAGTTGGAAAAGTTGGTCCGACGGATATTCCGATGGAAACAGTCCAATGCAGACCACACACAGTCGGAATATCCGACAAAACGCTCCGATAGGAAACATTCCGACGGACTCTCCGACCGCGTGTACAAGGGCTTAGTGTACTTCACTGGATTACTAAGTACAACAGAGAAGAATTCCACTTGGCAAACAAATTTAAATAAGTATTGCAATGCAAATGCAAATCCAAAGGACATAAGAGTCAATGTAATTATCACATGGCAAGTGAGTAAATGAATGACCACCCTCTAGGTGTTTGAAACACTGCAAAACATATCCTGAATTAGAACTTCTTCCAGTGCCATTTTGTCCAACTGGGTCTCACCAAAGGTAATGTTCTAGCTACCAGTGTATGGAATACTCACTAGCAGGTCTTCTGTGTAGAAATTGAATTTATCCAGACGTGTTTAATCTCTATTGGAGTTGTGGATGAATGTCTATTAGTGACATGCCACTTCCTTTTTTGAGAATGTCTGCAACCATTTAGTGAATGTTTTCATTTTGCACATTTGTCACAAATATTATGAAGAATTGCACTAAAATTAACACGTTGGTCTGTTGCATAGTTAAGAAGCGGTGTGAACCACTTTTTAAACAGACACAGTAGCCAGAAAATGACTACTTCAATACTTTTCTGAGATCTAGGTTAGGCAATTTGTGACAAGTTGGCAAAACTGCCACACTTTTGCATAATCCAGTAGAACAACGAGCACAAAATGACAAGATACATTTATTACATGCGTGACATTATGATTGGTCTGAAATTCTGAAACAAACCTCTGCACACTGCTATACACCCTTAAACATTTCTTAGCAAACTTTGCATAAAAAACAGGGTTTTTTGGTTCACAATGCAATACATTACATTACACGTTTAGGCTGTCCAACTTCATCAAAATAATCCTTGTTTGGCCAATCCCTACACTACTCTGCAAAATGTAAAATACGTACTTGCTTATAGCATACTTCAGTGGATATAGGGGGTTATTTACTAACGGAAAATCCACTTTGCACTGCAAGTGCACTTGGAAGTAAAGTCTCTGTAGATCCGAGGGGGACATGCAAGGAAAATAAAAAAACAGCATTTTAGCTTGCACATGACTGGATGATAAAATCAGCAGAGCTTACACTCATTTCAGATCTACCCCTCTTTGTGCAAAGTGGATTTTTCCTTTCGTAAATAAGCCCCATAGTGTCAATAAGGGGCAGATAGACACAGCTAAAGAGAGTTACCAATGCAATATACAGTATAGGTATAAGCTATTTGGATTTGAGCACAGAAATCTGTTATTTCTTCTGCAATATGTGGACTAAAATAAATTCAGTTTTTATGCCCAGTTTGCTAAGAAATGTTTAAGGGTGCATAGACATGTGCATATTGAAATATTTTGTTTCCGAATTTAGTTTTTGTCTGAAAAATTAATTTATTTAGTTACTCCCGAAATGTGTTTTTATTTATTTTGTTTTGTTAAAAAATGCATTAGTCTGAAAATCTGACATAATTAAGGTCGAATCTGTCATCGAAGGCTTATGGCATCTGTTGAATGTTCTAAGAAGATTCGACGGAGCAGCTAAACTGTATGACGCCGCAATTGTACATTTCTGGTCGAATGTTCCACCTACAAGCTATTGTAGAATTCTAATGTTGTATGACACTAGTAATAATTATATGTAGTCATTATTATTACTAGTCAACCAACATTAGAATTCTTCTATAGCCTATGGGCGGAGCATTTGACCACAAATGTCCGCTCGCGGGGACTGCTTCGTCGAATCTTCATGTCAAATCTTTTCTCTCTGTGTTGAATAATCTTGGACTAATAGAGTTAGGTTAGGCACATTCAATCTTTTTTGCTATTGTCTCTATAATGTTGAATCTTTTCTCTCTATATCGAATCTTTTTATCTCTATGTAGAATAATGTTGAACTAATAAAGCTAAGGTTAGGCACATTCGACCACAGGTTCAATGGACACAGATTGCTATTGTCAGTGTCATGTCGAATCTCCTATCTATATCGAACTGTTGCAATGAAAATAAAGCATTTGTTTATGTCGGATCTTTTGGTTTTCAGATTCTGCACGTTCATTATCGTTTGTTAAATTGGTAAAGAAAATACCCAAAATTCGGAAGAAAATGCATTCGGAGGAAAATGAATGCACATGTCTACATAGCAGTCTGAAGAGGGTTCACCCACTTAGCACCTGATGACACATATACATGATATAAACATAAGCTTTTTGAATTTGAGCAGAGACATATCTTATTTCTAGTATAAATCTGATACATTTTGATCACAGAATAGGAAACAGTGGCATATAAACGGACACAGCATCTGCCACTTTTTGATGAATGTACCCAAAACTGATTTATACCACTGAGATAAGACACCATAAATTGTTTAGTGATGTTTGCTTGCTTAGCATATTTCCATTTCAATTTCCACCTATCTCTATGACAATAAAAGCATTTTCATATCAATATAGATCTATTTTTTTTTTCAAAATGTTGCTAATCACATACAATTGAATATCATATACGTGCATGTCTATTAGACGTAGGCCATGAGCTTGGCTAATGTATACATTACTTGAGAAAAGGAGTGTCTGAAGAAGGTTTCCAGGATCTGACTTCTTTGTTTTTTAGTAACAGCTTCCTTTAGCAGACTGTCCTCATCCATTTTTTGTTCAATAAGTGTAAATCCATTTTCTTGCAGTTGATTGATAAAACCTATGCATTCTTCCTCACCATAGAAATGCAGGACCTATACCAAAATAAGCAACCAGATTATTTTTTTCCTATTTCTAATGAAGCATGGGAGAATGAAAGCAAGAATCTGATTTGTCACTACAGCCACAAGACTTGTTCTTTTTATCACATTTCTGCCATGCTTTAAATGTTCATATACTGTTATTTTACTATTGATTAGAGTTTAAACAACATAGCTTATTACTAATTTAATATCATATATGTGAGAAAACAGAAGCTAATAGAAGGAATTAATAAAGGAATAGAGCATGTTAAATTTGTAAAGTGATAATGCAATATTTAAAAATGAAAGTGATAATACAACATTTAAAATTAAATTGATGCAATATATGATAATAAAAGTCCAATAATTGTTAATGGAAAATCCTCCACAGTGATGATTCTTCTAACAAAACTTTATCCTGAGTGATCCCACCACCACATGCAATGCACGCTCACCTCATTTATGCGACCCGAGGGGTTTGGTATACAATTTTCCAAACAGGTAAATGTTATCCTTCATTCATGTGTGCAAGGGATGAGCTGAACACCCCCCAGTTCGGTTAGTGGCAGAACAAATGCGAACAGACCAAAAATTTGTGCGAACACACAAACCCCCGTTAAAGTCTATGGGACTCGAATGTGAAAAATCAAAAGTGCTCATTTTAAAGGCTAATATGCAAGCTATTGTCATAAAAAATGTTTGGGTACCTGGGTCCTGCCCCAGGGGACATGAATCAATGCAAAAAAAAGTTTTAAAAATGGCAGTTTTTCAGGAGCAGTGATTTTTTCCCCGTGTTTAGAACTGTCCCTGCACAAAATGACATTTCTAAAGGAATAAAAGTCATTTAAAACTGCTTGTGGCTGTAATGTAATGTTGCCCCCCCCCCTCCCAGCCCATTACCAGGCCCTTTGGGTCTGGTATGGATATTAAGGTGAACCCCACACCCAAATAAAATAAAAGGTGTGGGGCCCCCAGGCCCTATATACTGTGAACAGTAGCAGTATACAGGCGGTCCCCGGGTTACAAACAAGATAGGGACAGTAAGTTTGTTCTTAAGTTGAATCTGTTTGTAATTTGTAACAGGTACATTTTGTAAGTGTAAATCTAGCCAAAAAATAAATTTTTAAGCTTTTCGGATAACATAGGGATGGGTTATCATCACCCCTATAACATTTGTTTTGCTGCCGGCGCCCCTGTTCAGAAGATTTCACCTCACTTTTTGGCCCAATGACAATTGGATTTTGAAAATTTTGAAACAAGGATTGGTGATAAAGCATCAGTGGAGACACATTTTTTCCCATATTAACTCTTACAGGAGAGAATGTCCCTTCCTAGGGGTAGATTTCCTCTCACTGCCTGTTATCTTCCTCCATTTGTAAGTAGGAGTCGTTTGAAAATAGGGGACCACCTGTATATACTGCCCAGTTACTCTTGGTGGGTGCTGGAATGTGCCCTGCTGTGAAATATTATATCAAGAACAGTAATTATGTGCCCCTGTTAAGCAGGGGCATACAAATTGGGCCTTAGGCGGTGGTGGTGGCACAACACTGTAAAGGCTCACAGATACTTTTGTTGACTAGAGGAACAGGTCCTGCTGTGAAATATTAGATCAAAAATTGTAATTATGTGCCCCTGTTAAACAGGGGCATAAAAATTGGGCCTTCGGTGGTGGTGGTGGTGGTACAACACTGTAAAGCCTCACAGATACTTTTGTTGAGGGCAGGAACAGGTCCTGCTGGGAAATATTAGATCAAAAATTGTAATTACAAGCCCCTGTTAAACAGGGGCAGAAAAATTGGGCCTTAGGCACTGGTGGTGGTGCCACAACACTGCAACCCCACACAGAAACAGGAACAGGTCCTGCTGGGAAATATTAGATCAAAAATTGTAATTACAAGCCCCTGTTAAACAGAGGCAGAAAAATTGGGCCTTAGGCACTGGTGGTGGTGCCACAACACTGCAACCCCACACAGATACTCTTGTTGAGCGCAGGAATGAGCCCTGCTGTTAAATATTTGATCAAAAAGTGTAGTTATGCACCCCTGTTAAACAGGGGCAGAAAAATTGGGCATTAGGCAGTGGTGGTGCCACAACACTGCAACCTCTCACAGATACTCTCGGTAAGCTCAGAAACAGGCCTTGCTGTTAAATATTTGATCAAAAATTGTAATTACATGCCCCTGTTAAACAGGGGCAGAAAAATTGGGCTTTAGGCAGTGGTGGTGGTGCCCTGAACCAAAAATATTCCTAGAAGCTATCATCATTAAGAATGAGGAGGAATAGTATAGTCACTCAGCATAATAGGATAGACACTCAGCATATACAGTCTTCAAGAGATCCCACATCCATAGAAAAATCAATCAGTTACATCAGCATCAGGTGCTTGGTAGCTGGTGATCCAAGACTGATTCAATTTTTTATGAATGTGAGACGATTAACAGAGTCTGTGAACAGGTGCACTCTGTGACAGGTTACAAAGCCTCCAGCAGAACTGAATGTGCATTCAGAAAGAACGCTGGATGCAGGACAGGCCAGTAGCTCAATTGCATATTGAGCAAGCTCTGGCCAGTGGTCCATCCTCAAGACCCAGTAACCCAGTGGATGCTCTGTTGGAAAGGGTTCCAAGTCTGATGTTGCCCCTATATATTCCTGCACTATGTAATTCAGGCACTGGCAATGGTTGCTGGAACCGATCAGACCTAGGCGCTGAGGACTTAAGAATTGTCTGAAGGCATCGGTCAGCCAGCCACCTTATCCAACACTCCTCCCGTGACTACGAAGCCTCAGAAACACGTTGTCCAGCACCAGGAAATTGTAACCTCCCAGGCTCTGGAAACGCATTGCACCAACCTTTCTGCAAGCCCCCCCGAAGATGTTTCATTCTCTGCTCCCTCTGCAAAGGCTGGATAGTTAGGTAAGGAAGTCCTCCTCTTCCTCCTGCTGTTCTGCCTCAAGTGCCCTGCCCATTATTCCACAAAGTGTGTGCTCCAACAGGAAGACAAGAGGGGCAGTATCACTGATGCATGCACTGTCACTACTCACCATCCTCGTGGAATCCTCAAATGGTGACAGGACAGTGCATGCATCCTTGATCAGTAGCCACTGGTGTGGCGAAAAAACCAAGCTCCCCCGACCATGTCCTGGTGCCATACTCACACAGGTACTCATTGATGGCTCTCTGCTGCATGTGCAGCCACTGCAGCATTGCCAAAATTGAGCTCCACCTGGTGGGCATGTCACAAATTAAGCAATTCTTGGGCAGGTTGCATTCTCTTTGAATGTCAGCCAGCCGAGTACTGGCATTATATGACTGGCGGAAGTTACCACAGACTTTCCCGGCCTGCCTTAGGAGATCTTGTAAGCCCGGTTACCTGCTTAAGAACCACTACACCCCCAAATTCAGGACGTGAGCCAAACAGGTAGCATGAGTCAAGTGTCCCTGTCAGAGGGCAGAGAGGAGGTTGGTGCCATTGTCGCATATAACTATTCCTGGCTGCTGGCTGGAGCTGGCATGGTGTCAACTACCTCTGAGCCTGCCCATGCAGAGCTGACAGAATCTCTGCCCCAGTGTGACTCCTGCCCCCTAAGCAGACCAACTCAAGCACCATATGGCATCTTTTTGTCTGAGTGCTTGCGTAGCCCCTTGAATGCCTACAGAGCACCGCTGGTTCAGAGGAGAAATCTGCAGAGGAAGAGACCATAGATGAAGAAGAAGAGGAAGGGGTGGAGGAGAGAGCTGTGGCAGAATCACCACTACTAGTATTTTGTAGGCGTGGTGGTGGAACAAGCTCCAACAATACCGAACCCTGTCCTGCATCCTTCCCAGATGCCAGAAGAGTTACCCAGTGTGCTGTGAAAGAAAGGTAATGTCCATGTCCATGCCTGCTGGACCATGAGTCGGCAGTAATATGCACCTTACTGCTGACCGCCCTGTCCAACGAGGCCAAGACTTTGCCTTCCACATGCTGGTGGAGAGCCGGAATGGCCTTCTGTGAAAAGAAATGGTATTTGGGAACCTGCCACTGAGGTAGCGCACATTTCACAAATTCACGAAAGGGGGCAGGGTCTACCAGCTGAAATGGCAGCAGTTGCAGAGCTAGAAATTTGGCCAAGCTAGCATTCAGACAGCGAGCATGTGGATGGCTGGGACCAAATTTCTTTTGACGGTTTAGCAACTGGGGTAGGGAAATTTGCCTGCTAAAATCCGATGTTGGTGTACCGCTGGCAGATTGGCAAATGTGAGGGGTGTACTCACTTCTGTAAGATATTGTATGTATTTTATTTTATGAAGAAATTGAGACTCTCAGCGTCTCTAAAATCAATATACATTTTTAAGCTTTCTCAAAGTATATAATAAGCATAATTTATTAATTAGTAAAAATATATTAATTATTAACATGTTATATGACAACATACTTACTGTATCATACTCATTGGGCACCTTGACCAGCAAAGTTCTGCATCCATGATTATTAGACTGAATGACATTAAAGCATTTATGGCTTGGTAAGGCAATGGTACGAATCACTGTGCTCCGACTGTCCAAAATTTTTATCACTTGATGTGGATGAATTTGTAAGAGAACAATGCACAAAGGTTCTTTTGGTCCTTGCCACTCTTGAGCTTAAAAAGGATATGTCCATTAATAATGCAATATACCATACATCGTCAGAAATAGCATATGAATAAAACAGGCATGCTGTTATTAATATGCAAGTTTATTTGGCTTTTATGTGATGAAAAATTACTATACTGTAGATCAAGATTATTGCCAACAGTAGAAAAAAAGCAACACAATTCAAGTGATCCCTAAATAGTTCATGCTACATCTCCATATACAATGTATAGTTTAGTAGAACATTGTAAACGTTCTCTATTAGTACTGTAGATAGCAATGCATGATTAGTTCTATTAAATGAAAAAAAAAAAAAGTAGACACCCTAATAGTATATCTACTGTAAATTGCACAAATAAGTTTATGTATAAATTACAATTACCTGTGATCCCTTCAGCTGATAGGACATTTTTTATACTTGCTTGTTGCCTTTTGATTTTTTTAAAGTTCTTCTTACGAGAGTGAGCAACTATCCAGGCAATAAAGAAACTTACTGAGGTAGAAAAAAGAAAGCAGTGTGAAACTAAGAAACAGAATATGTTTCCTTAAGAAATGTTGAAATCACTAAATATAACCAGTAAATATTGCCTTTATTCGTCCTTGCAAAACTTTTCTATTGTTTTTCCCTACAACTGTTGTAAATGTTTCAAAACTATGGGCATCCCTTAAATAGCTAGGCAAAGTGCATTGAATAATTTTAAAGCACAATACCCTTAAAAGTTATGTAAATTCTAATAATGTCTTTTATTTGGTCAGTATTGATCTGTTAAAGGGGGTGTTTAATGCGTTAAGGTGAAAAAACTTCTGTCACTGACTGGCCCCCTGTTTTACTCACTTGATCCCCGTAATTCCCACGCTGTAGACGTGCTCTTCCCCTCTGCCCATTGTCTCAGCTCTTGATTGGATAGATTGATAGCAGCACAGCCATTGGCTCCTGCTGCTGTCAATCAAATCCAATGACACGGTTGCCAGGGACGAGTCCGGCATTCTGCGTCTATGGATGCAAATGCTGGACTCAGGAGCATGCACGCAAGGTAATCCCCTGGGAGAGCGCTTCTCCCAGGGGCTTATACGATGCAGGGAGTAGCTACAAGTACTGCAGGGGGAACCCCAGAAGTTGAGGATCGGGGCCACTCTCTGCAAAACGAACTGCACAGTGGAGGTAAGTATGGCATGTTTGTTATTTAAAAAAAAAACTAAGCTATACAATCACTTTAAATATACTATTAAAAGTATTTTGTTATATCTGTTCAATGAATGCAAATAAATAACAAATACGAGTTAATTTTGACATATCCCTTCAGCAAAAAATTTGAAAGCAGCGGAACACCCTTTAAAAGTCTATGGGAGAAATCAAAAGTGCGAATTTTAAAGGCTTATATGCATGGTATCGTTATAAAAAGTGTTTGGGGAACCGGGTCCTTCCCCAGGGGACATGTATCAATGCAAAAAAAGTTTTAAAAACTGACGTTTTTTCGGGAGCCATGATTTTAATAATGCTTAAAGTGAAACAATAAAAGTATAATATTCCTTTAAATTTCGTACCTGGGGGGTGTCTATAGTATGCCTGTAATGTGGCGCATGTTTCCCATGTTTAACAGTCTGACAGCAAAATTACATTTCTAAAGGAAAAAAAGTAATTTAAAATGATTTGCGGCTATAATGAATTGTTGGTCCCGGAAATACACATAAAAGTTCATTGATAAAAATGGAATGGAATTTCCCCACAGGGGAACCCCCGAACCAAAATAAAAAATGCATGGGGTCCCCCTAAATTCCATACCAGGCCCTCCAGGTCTGTTATGGATATTAAGGGGAACCCTGTGCCAAAATTTAAAAAAAATGGCATGGGGTCCCCCAAAAAATTCATATCAGACCTTAAATCTGAGCACGCAATCTGGCAGGCCACAGGAAAATAGGGGGCGACGAGAGAGCACCCCCCCCTCCTGAAACATACCAGGCCACATACCCTCAACATTGGGAGGGTGCTTTGGGGTAGCCTCCCAAAGCACCTTGTCCCCATGTTGATGGGGAGAAGGGCCTCATCCCCACAACCCTTGCCTGGTGGTTGTGGGGGTGATGCAGGGTTCCCCTTAATATCCATACCAGACCTGAATTTTTTTTTTAAATTGCCGAGGGCATCCCCTTAAAATCCATACCAGACCTGAAGGGCCTGGTATGGAATTTAGGGGGGCCCTCACGCCATTTTTTTAAAATTTTGGCACGGGGTTCCCCTTAATATCCATACCAGACCTGAAGGGCCTGGTATGGAATTTAGGGGGACCCCCACGCATTTTTTTAAAATTTTGGTCCGGGGTTCCCCTTTGGGGAAACCCCATGCTATTTTTATCAATTAACTTTTATGTGTATTGTCGGACCGACAATTCATTATAGCCACCATTTTAAATGACTTTTTTTCCTTTAGAAATGTAATTTTGCTGTCAGACACGGGAAACATGCGCCCCTTTACAGGCATACTATAGACAACCCCCAGGTATGAAATTTAAAGGACTATTACACTTTTATTGTTTCACTTTAAGCATTATTAAAATCGCTGCTCCCGAAAAAACTGCGATTTTAAAAACTTTTTTTTGCATTGATACATGTCCCCTGGGGCAGGACCCGGGTCCCCAAACACTTTTTATGACAATAACTTGCATATAAGCCTTTAAAATTAGCACTTTTGATTATTCATGTTCGTGTCCCTTAGACTTTAACGGTATTCACGTGTTCGAACACATTTTTTGCCTGTTCGCATGTTCTGGATGCAAACTGAACCTGGGAGGTGTTCAGCTCATCCCTACTCTCTGCCTGTGCTGCATTTTGCATTTTTAGTAACATTGTTCTAAACTATTTATGTAAACTATATATCCCCTGCCTCTATAGTAAAGTAATTGTAAGGTCTTGTTTAAAAATATAATTATAATAGGAATAAAAGTGATCACAAAGAAAAAAATTAAAAGGGAATGTGTAAACATAAACAAATGTAAATAAAATAAACTATAAGAAAAAAATTAATTAGTGCCCCTGTCCCCTCGTTCGGGCATGCAAAAGAAAATGCATACATAGGTTTTGTCCGCATATGTAAATGTTCAAACCACACATGTGAGGTATCCACGAACGGTAGAGCGAAAGCAATAATTCTAGCACAAGACCTCCTCTGTAAGCCCTTGTACACACGGTCGGACATTCCGACAACAAAATCCGTCGGATTTTTTCTGACGGATTTTGTCCGAAACTGGTGTTGCATACACACGGTCGGACAAAGTTGTCGGAAAATCCGATTGTTCGTAACGTGATGACGTTATTTAGCTATGACGGGACTACATTCAGGCTGATAGCCAATAGCTTTGGTCTAGGAATTTGATCTGAGCATGCATGGCACATTGTCTGATCAGAATTCTCTACAAACAATCGGACAAAGTCCGATCGGATCATGTTGTCGGAAAATTTTTATATCCAGCTCTCAAACTTTGTTGGTCGGACATTCTGACGGGAAAGCCCACACATGGTCAGATTATCCGACAACATGGTCCGATCGGACATTTTCCGTCGGGAATGTCTGACTGTGTGTACAAGGGCTTAGTCTAAATTGGTAGCCTATGGAAATTTTTAAGTACCAAAGTTTGGCGCCAATCCACCAGTGAGTGGAATTTTAAATCGGGACTTGTTAGGTTTCTATTTACTTGGTTTAACATCATCTTTCACATTATGCAAAAAATTTGGATTAACTTTACTATTTATTTTTTTAAGTCATACTAATTTTTTTACAAAAAATTGCGTTTAGAAAATTGCTGCGCAAATACCATGTGATATGAAAAAATTGCAAAGCCCACCGTCTTATTGTCTAGGTTCTCTACTAAAAAAAAATATATTTATAATGTTTGGGTGTTCCGAGTAATTTTCTAGCAAAAAATTTCTGATGATTTTTACATGTAGGAGAGGAATGCCGGAATTTGCCCAGTATGGAAGTGGTTAACCCCCACTAGACTGCAATATATATATTGTTTTTTTTTTCCAGCTACATTTTTGGTCTTTTTTTTATGAAAAATAAAAAACTCAGGAGTGATTAAATACCACCAAAAGAAAGCTCTAATTGTGTGAATAAAATGATAAATGACCGCGCAATTGTCATTCAAAGTGTGACAGCGCTGAAACCTGAAAAATGGCCTGGGCAGGAAGGGGGTGTAAGTGTATTGAGGTGGTTAACTCTAAAGTGGTAACCAGAAAAGCCTTTTAAAGTGTTGCCTATGGAGATTTCTAGGTATTGTAGTCTATCGCCATTTCATGGGCATGCAAATTTTAAAATCTTACCATGTTTGGTATCCATTTACTCAATGCAACATAGTTACATACAGTAGTTACATAGTAGGTAAGGCTGAAAAAAGACAATAGTCCATCCAGTTGGGTATTATTTTTTGTGTGCACTAAAATGCATTTAAGTGTATTTTTCCTGAAAAATTCCATTTGATAAACTGCTGTGCATTTATTGTGTACTGTAAAAAATTTCAACAACCACTATTTTGTTCTTCAACATCTCTGCTTTCATAAAATATATCATGTTTGGGGGGTTCTAATTGATTTTCTATATAAAAAATCATATTTTAACATGTATATGAGAAATGTAAAAATTGGCTTGGGTAGCAAGTGGTTAATAATAGTTGTCAAAGCACTGTCCCCTAATTAATTTTTATAAAGCTTTTCTTAATGTTATCATCTGTATTATTTCCAACATACAGTATACACACTGATAAGTATCATAAACTATACATACCCAAAGGAAAAGAGCAAATGGTCACAATTAGGGCACTGTATCCAAACACGCAGCCTTCAAAGTAGTCCGTAACAGTTAAAGGAGCACAGGGGGAAAGTTTTGCAGATGATATCTGTTCTGGCTGAGGACATGGATCACCTAAGAAATAAAAAAGAAAATTGTGAATTGATGTTAGTCCTATATACTGTACATGCACTATTGTACGTTTTCCTTCATATGACTGGATATTTCATTGGTTGCAAACATGTTAACTTCACTGCACCCCACTTCACTGAGTTTAGCATGTTTGAGTTACTTTTATTTACAAAAAATGCAATAGCTTGCAGGTGTCATTGCTGCCTAAATACAGTAGATGGTAGTGGAGATCCCTCTGTCTATTCTGTTGGCCTGGATGTGAGAATTGATTGATTTCTCTAATTTAGCCTCTGCATGGCCACCTTAAAGTGGTTGTAAAGTCCACTTTTTCACTTGTACCTACGGGTAAGCCTATAATAAGGTTTACCTGTAGGAATAAAGAATATTTAGTAAATGTTCACCATTTAGAAGATATTCACAATTGTAGCGGCCGGTGATGTCAGGGGTGCATGCGCACATCGCTCTAAAGGTACAGCACACTCAAGTGGTAAGGAGGCAGGGGAATGTTTTAATCATGAGGGACTTCAACATTCGTGGTACTGATTAAGAATAAAGAACTGTTCACTCCACTATGCCATACTATGTCATTTGTTGAATGTAATGCAGGACAATTTCACAAATCAAATGGTGAGAGCCCAAACTAGGACCTAAATACTGCACTGAACCTACTAACTACAAACAACACTGAGCTGATTACAGATATAGAAGTAAGGAATCATTTAGGTAACACTATTTATGTTTGCCTCAAAGTATAGGAAAATGAGGGTAGGACAAGAACACTACGTTTCAAAAGAGCCAACTATACTAAGCTGTACACCATGTTACATGATACTAAATGGGATCAAATTCTTGAAACAAAGAACGCTGAAGAAAAGTGAAAGTGCTTTAAGAACATATTAAAAATGGCATTTGCCAGTGCATTCCAACAAATATTAAAGAACAAAAGCTAAACCTGGGTGGCTAAATATTAAGATCATTAGTAGTAACCATTTACAAAAAGCTGTTCTTGCTAGACCAACCTTTTAACATTGTATGAGGAGCTAATCTATAATTTGGATAAAGAAAGGCCTGTGGATTGTATTTCTCTAATTTGATACATTACCTCGTAAATGCTTTGTTTCCAATTAAGGTCTTTTGACATTAATGAAATTGTATGTACCTACAGTAGATAGAAAACTGGTTGCAGAAGCACGTCCAGACAGGAGTGATACATTATGTTTTCTAAATGGTCTAGTGTTGTCAGTGGGTACCCCAGAGCTTTGATCTGGGACCAATTTGTTTTAACTTGTTCAAGATGTAATGTAATAGACTTTGGAGCTAAAAATTTGAATGCAAGTTATTCACTTGAGTCAGTGTGGAGGCCTACAGTATATATTCCTAAATTTCAAACCAGAACCCTTCCCACATGTGTATCTCTGGTGCTTTTGTGGGCATGCGTTTACCTGCATGGTTGCCTAGTGGATGTGCGGACCCTTCAACTAGGACTGTTTAACTTATTCTTGTCTAATAGGTATCTTGGGTCACCAATAAGTTAACCCTCCAGCCCCTAGAAAGACCTGTTTCTCAAAACACATCTAACAATCCCACAAATATAAATTGTGTTATTTATATGCAAAACTGATGGAGGGCCTACAGTATATATTTCTACATTTCAAACCAGACCCCCTTCCCGCATATGTATCTCTGGGTCTCTTGTGGGCATGCGTTTACCTGCATGGTTGCCTAGAGGATGTGCGGACCCTTCAACAAGGACTTTTTAACTTATTCTTGTCTAATAGGTATCATGGGTCACAAATAATTTAGCCCTCCAGCCCCTGAGAAGACTTGTTTCTCAAAACACATCTAACAATCCCACAAATATAAATTGCGTTATTTATATGCAAAACTGATTTATGGTAATATGTGGGAACAGTGGGATGGATATACATAAAATATGTTGTAATATGTTAGACCTGATGTTTTTAAGTTTATTTTTCTTAATGAAACTATCAATACAACTTTTTTGATTTTATAAATATATATCTTCCTATCATTATAATGCCTAGAAAGTCCCGAATACTGTAGTTAATTTTGTTGGTATATCCATGTTTAACCACTTGCGGACCAGCCATCCTCATTATACTGCGGCAGGTCGGCACGTTCCCGTGAATCGCCGTCATTGTACATCAGCTCCTTTAAGAACCATAGCAGGTACGCGTGCATGCCCACTGCACGGCGGGGGACATGATGCGTGTGGCCACAATGTCCGCCGGCCACGCGTGATCGAGAGAAAAGGGATATGTGTGTGTAAACAAATAAATCCCCATTCTGTCAGGAGAGGAGAGCCAGATTGTCCTACTAAGTAGGAGCAGCGATCTGGCTCCTCCTCTAGTAAATCTCCTCCCCACATTGTTAGAATCACCTAGCAAGGGACACATTTAACCCCTTAAGCGCCCCCCTAGTGTTAACCCCTTCCCTACCAGTGATATTTACACAGTAATCAGTGCATTTTTATAGCACTGATCGCTGTATAAATGTCAATGGTCCCACAAATGTGTCAAAAGTGTCCGATCTGTCCGGCGCAAAGTCGTGGAACCAATAAAAATCGCTGATCACCGCCATTACTAGTAAAAAAATAAAGAAATAAAAAATGCATAAATCTCTTCCCTATTTTATAGATGCTATAACCTTTGCGCAAACCAATCAATATACACTTATTGCATATTTTTTTACCAAAAATATGTAGAAGAATATATAATCGGCCTAAACTGAGGAAGACTTTTTTTTAATATTTTTTGGGGGTATATTTATTATAGCAAAAGGTAAAAAAATATAGCTTTTTTTTAAAATTGACATTGACATTTTTGTTTATAGCGCAAAAAATAATAACCACAAAGGTGATCAAATACCTCCAAAAGAAATCTCTATTTGTGGGAAAAAAAGGGCATCAATTTTGTATGGGTACATGACCTGCGCATGACCACGCAATCGTCAGTTAAAGCAACGCAGTGCCCTATCACAAAAAATGTCCTGGTCATTAAGGGGGTAAATCATTTCCAGTCCTTAAGTAGTTAAGTAAATACCAGACTGTTTTTTAATATATGGTACCTGAATTATATGAGGTCTCTCTGTATAGATTGGGAGCAAAGGGGCTGGGTATTTCTACTATCAAATCTGATATCTTAGCCATACCGTATATAACAGTAGACCATAATAAACATTTGCAAACTAATGTGGTTTTGACTAGCAATTTTTCAGTACACTATTTTTGTATTATATTCTAGATGTATTTATATAGTCATTTAAAGTGACTAATTTAAAACTAGAGGCAAACATGTTTTTCTTCATTTTGAATAGAGTAAGGGAGGGTTATAACCCCTGTCAGTACATCTGCGTCCCATTGGGGAGAATTCCCATTACTTCCTCTGAATGGGCAAAACTGGAAGTAAGGGCAAATGCCTGCATATTGAGGAAATTCCTTGGGGACCCCCAGTTTACCAGAACTAGTGTCCCTATTGGAAGATTTGCCTTCTATTATATTTCTGTGGACAACACAAAATTGGGACTTTCTTTTACTTTCAATTATAATGGTAAACAGGACAAATGGAGAGGGTGAATCTCCCTAAGAGGACACAGACAGCAATAAAAACTGAAAGGTGTCCTCCACTCTATCCAAAACAAACAAAAATAAAGGTTTACCTTTAGTTGTGCTTTACGTAAACCTATTAATCAAATACAAATAGACAGATAAATAGAGCAGTAAGTATTTCTCTAAACCAGAAACTTTTGCTGATTGGTTAAGAATGAACTGTAATTACAAAATTCCTGTGATTCAGTGACAGTGACTGGGTAAAAGGAAAAAAATAAATAATTCAATGCATTTAAATTGTATCTTTAGGTAAAAGTTGTTTTAGTTTTGGATTGAAAGGGTAAGGCTTAGACCTTCTGATGAGTTTTCATTGCCTCCATTGGTAAGATTCACCCCTCTATTTGCACTGGTGACTATCTTCACCAAAATAGAAAATGAGAGTAAATCCATTTTAGAGTTGCACCCAGAACAATAGTCAAGGGGAAATCTAATGGGGACATTTGTTCATGGGGACAACTGTCTAAGAGGGGAATTCCCCCATTTTGGGAGCTCCTTCACTAACTTCCTTTTGCATGTATGGGAGAGGTATAAATTGGAAATGTTCCCAATGGTACAGAGACAGCAAATGAATCAGCTGGAAGAGGTTTAACCCTTCTCTATTCTATCCAAAATTAAAAAAAAACATTCGATGTGCACACACCTTAACATTCCTTGTTGCCTGTGTCCCTGTTTGTAGACTTTACTGCAGTTTCCTTTAATACCACTGACACAGGACGTAATGGGCTTTGCAGTGCCACTCTAGAATCTCTCTTTTTTCTTTCTCCTGTTTGCCATTTGATATTAGATTGGCCCCTTCAAAATGATGGTCACTTTAGTTGTCAATTTAGCGTTCATAGTTTGGCAGTTCCAATTGAACACTTTAGGATAATTACACTATTTCAGATTGAAAAGTATTATTTTTACTGTTTGCCACTTAGTGCTAAAGTAATATGGGTAGAAAATTACTTAATTGATAGTATTAAGTATATAGAATCACTTTGTCTGTCACATATCTTTATCAGCTGATGTCGATGGTGGGTTACATTAAAATATTGTATTTGTAGGGGTGCTCTATTTCCTTAATGCTCTGAGGAAGAAAGAGAAAACTGTCTAACCACCTAAAGGAAGTACCTTCTTTGACTGCCTTTGTTCCAGGAAACAGCTAAAACAACCCTGTCCACATTTTCTGTAAATAGGACCATGAAGCCATGCACATATATATCAGTACATATGAAACTAGCTTTTAGATATGGAGAAAATGTATGTTGAAAAGTTGTGTTGGAAAAAAACATAAGACTTTTTTAAGTGTAACAAATAATCATAATAAAATTTACTCATGGTAGCTGTTCTTTATTATGGCAGGAAGGTACAATATTGCATGATGACATTTCTATTATTACTTATGTGCTCACCATCAACCCAAGTAAAAAGCTCCCGTTGAATATCTCCAACACTTGCAGACGTAACTGCTAAGATAACATCATGAAATGAAGTATTCTTGATCTTGACTGTTTCATCTACTGTGAACAATCTAAAATAAAGATATATTACAAAGCTGTATTATCTTTTCCTAATTGAGACAATAGATAGATAGATAGATAGATAGATAGATAGATAGATAGATAGATAGATAGTTTCATGTAGCAACAGAAATAGTAACAAAAATAAACATTAAAAAGTGCCACCAGACCCAGGTTAGATGGCAGTTGGTCAATATGCACTGCCATTTCCTGTTCTTTGGGCACCTTCTCAGCAGATAAATGTAAATTGTAAATGGAGTTTACACCTTAGAGAGGTTCATTCCAATTCTGTGAAATTTTTGATTTTACCTGAATTGCTGCCCTTCTCCATTACTGCATGGAGACATGGCCCTAATTTTCTAGATTCCAGATTTATGTGATGGAGTTTTTTTATTAACACTGGACTCTGCACAATCAACAATCAATATCTTTTAAGGCTGAACTCCAAGGAAAATTCATGACCACCGAAGCAGTGGGGCACCTCTGCATTGCAAAGGGGTAAATTCTCCTTTTTATTGAGTACCTTTAATTTCAGTTTTACTTACCATATTCCTCACTCCCCAGGCTTCTACCACTTTGTATAACCAGCAACCAGAGACACTTTTCTTTGGTGCTCTGCCTTTCATTTGTCTTCTGACGTCATCTTGTACAATGCAGGAACAGCACTTTGGCATTGTGAGTCAACATGCTGAGAGCTCACCTACAACCTGGCATGTCAGAGGGAAGAGGAGTGTGCTGGCTGCCAGGGAAGCAAAGGTAAGTAAAAATGCTTTTTTTCCACTACCCTAGACAAAACACACATTTCACTCTTGCAATGTGGGGATCCCCACTGCAAAGGTAGTTTTGAATTTTCCCTAGATTTCATTTTTAAGAAAGGTAATCTTTTCTTGACCATCAAACCTATGATTGAAAATGTATTTTATTTCCCCTCAACCCAGCCAGCTTTTATGATGCTACACATTCATTAGCAAGTTATCTCTCAAATAATGCAGTGAAAACAGTGGTGTTGCAACAGCTACAGGGCCCGTGCACTTAGGGGAACTCTAAAAATGTGTGTCTCTCTCTCTCTCTCAGGCCGCGTACACACGCGCGGACTGTTTGCCCAACCTTGTTCGTCAAACAGTTTCGGCAAACAGTCCGCTCAAAATTTGCATGAGCGGACTTGCCCACACACGAGCGGACTGTTTCAACGAACTGTTTGCCAAACAGTCCGCTCAACTTTTGAAATGAACGGACTCGCCCACGTAAGGCGGAGGCAAATCCGCCCATTTCGAGCGCGTGTACAGGTAGGCGGGGCCCGCAAAGGAGACGTTGCGGGCTCCGCCGCCTGGAATGGGCTTAAAGGGGAACCCCAACGCCGAAAAAAATCGGCGTGGGGGTTCCCCCAAAGTCCACACCAGACCCTTGTCCGAGCACGCTACCCGGCCGTCCAGGAAAGGGGGGCGAGCGAGCGCGCCCCCCCTCCTGAGCCGTACCAGGCCGCGTGCCCTCAACATGGGGGGGTGCCTTGGGGAAGGGGGGGCCGCGCGGCCCCCCCACCCCAAAGCACCTTGTCCCCATGTTGATGAGGACAAGGGCCTCTTCCCGACAACCCTGGCCGTTGGTTGTCGGGGTCTGCGGGCGGGGGGCTTATCGGAATCCGGGAGCCCCCTTTAAGAAGGGGGCCCCCGGATACCGGCCCCCCACCCTATGTGAATGAGTATGGGGTACAATGTACCCCTACCCATTCACCTGTGAAATAAAGTACAAAAAAAAACACAACACAGGGGAAAAAATATTTTATTGCACAGCTCCGGGGGTCTTCCGTCTTCGGGGGTCTTCTCGCCGGACTCCTCCGCTATGTGTGTGTAGCTCTTTTACTAGCGGAGGAGTCCGGCTTTCTTCCTCCCCGCCGCCGGCCTCTTCTCCCGACTTCGGGGGTCTTGTCCCCCTCTTCGGTTCTTCTGCCGGGCCACCGCGCCTTCTTGTAGCTCTTTTACAGGCGGTGGCCCGGTCTTCTGTCGCCGCTGCCTTCCGTTCTTCTGTCCCCCTCTTCGGTTCTTCTGCCGGGCCACCGCGCCTTCTTGTAGCTCTTACAGGCGGTGGCCCGGTCTTCTGTCGCCGCTGTCGCTGTACGGCCGGGTAGCGTGCTCGGACAAGGGTCTGGTGTGGACTTTGGGGGAACCCCCACGCCGATTTTTTTCGGCGTTGGGGTTCCCCTTTAAGCCCATTCCAGGCGGCGGAGCCCGCGACGTCTCCTTCGCGGGCCCCGCCTACCTGTACACGCGCTCGAAATGGGCGGACTTTCCGAGCGGGAACAGTCCGCTCATTTCGAAAGTACAGCGGACAGGCCCACACACGGGCGGACTGTTCGCTCAAACACAGTTTCAGCGGACAGTTTTTCGGAATTTCCGAAAGACTTTGTCCGTCCAACTGTCCGCTGAAACTGTCCGCTGAAAGCCCACACACGAGCGGACTGTCCGCCCAAACACTGTTCAGCGGACAAGGTTGGGCGAACAGTCCGCCCGTGTGTACGCGGCCTCACTCTTCACAATTGAGCAAAACAGATGTTATTTTTTCATATAAACTTATAAATGAGGCCTAGTGTTAACAAGGGATTTTAATAGTCATAGGTTTAATAGGTTGGTTGAGACTTTATATGTTGAATGGGCATTTTTAATATTAAAATATTATGAAACTCTTGGAGGGTGTTGGTTTTATTTTGCTTTGGAGACACGGAACTTGGGCTGTGTCCTTGACTTTAAAACCTACAGAAGAAAGAAGAACTTTTCACATATGACTGGAATGTAATGCAAAATGTTTGCAGAGAGATTCATGCTTAGATCTATCCTGTTCTTGTTCCTTTACAAAATAGTAACAGTTGTGTTGCTAAAAGGTGCATTTATTTTTGAGTACTAATGTGTATTGTGGATGCTTTAGCTCATGCAGTATGTTCCTCTTTCTATATTATGAACTACTATGTTGGGCATTCTGTTTGAAGGAAAATAATAAAAATAACATTTTACAAAGTAAGGATATCTGAGTTTGTACCTGCTTAGCAGTTATTAATATTTACCCATTTCTTGAATTTTCAAACCAGAATCGGTCTCCATCTCGTAAGCGCTGAAACTGGTCCAGAGCAATGGCAGTCAGAAGCTCCCCTGGATCTCCAAAACTCTCCAGCATGGCACCCGGAAGCAGCTCTAATTTATTTATATCATTGTCATAGAGTGTTGCCAAGTCATCAAACAACTACAGTGTGGAAAAAAATATATGTTACTATGCTAAAAGCAATGACGCTTTCTTTTGAGTACTTAAAGATCTACAGTGCCTTGAAAAGTATTCATACCCCTTCAAATTTTCCACATGTTGTCAGGTTACAAACAAAAATGTAAATGTATTTTATTGGGATTTTATGTGATAGACCAATACAAGGTGGCACATAATTGTGAAGTGGAAGGAAAATTATAAATGGCTTTCAATTTTTTTTTACAAATAAATATCTGTAAAGTATGTGTCAATACTTTGTAGAACTACCTTTCACTGCAATTACAGCTGCAAGTCTTTTTTGATATGTCTCTACCGGATTTGCACATCTAGAGAGTGACATTTTTGCCCATTCTTCTTTGCAAAAAAGCTCAAGTTCTGTCAGATTGGATGGAGAGCGTCTGTGAACAGCAAGTTTCAAGTATTGCCACAGATTCTCAATTGGATTAAGGTTAGGATTTTAAATAGGCCATTTTAACACATGAATAAGCTTTGATGTGAAACATTCCATATGTAGCTCTGGCTGTATGTTTAGGGTTGGTGTCCTGCTGGAAGGTGAACCTCCTCCCCAGTCTCAAGTCTTTTGCAGACTCTGACAGGTTTTCATCTATGATTGCCCTGTATTTGGCTCCATCCATCTTCCCATTAACTCTGACCAGCTTCCCTGTCCCTTCTGAAGAAAAGCAGCCCGACAACATGATGTTGCCACCACCATGTTTCACGGTGGGGTTTAGGATGATGTGTCCCCTACATGGCTTTTCACAAACTGCAAAGGAGACTTCTTATGGCTTTCTTTCAACAATGGCTTTCTTCTTGCCAATTTTCCATAAAGGCCATTCTTGTGTGGTAGGTTTGCAGTTGTGACATACTCTTTCCATTTTGGGATGGTGAATTGAACAGTGCTCCATGAAATGTTCAAAGCTTGGGATCTTTTTTTTTATAACCTAATTCTAATTAAGCTCTTAGTAGACCTCTACGTACAATGGTATATTCATTTTAGCTTAAGATTGGTTATATTTCTTTTAGGTACTGCTCTAGTAGGTAGTGTCAGTATGCTAAGAACCATAAAAAGGTTCTAGGCCCTAAATCTCAATCTCTTAAAAGGTATCAAATCCCAAATTTGCAAAATCTTGCAGTTTACCAGTCCTTAAATTTTAGGCTAAGAATGTTTTCAGAAAACAATCTGAAATATCTGTTGATCGTCCCAGAAATGTAACGTCCTTGCAACTTCCTGTGAAATTAATTGGAGAACAATTGAATCTTTTAGAACGCTGGAGTGGCCCGTCCATTAGGGTCACCCGGGCATTGCCCCCTCTATACTCTCCACCCCCTATATGCAGTGGATAGATTCATGCATAGCCTGAATCTATCCACGGCCACTACTACCACCCCTATTCATGTGTCCGGCCCCTTTCGGGTCACCGCGCATATGGATTAGAGCAGCCAGGTTTTTTTTTAAGAACCTGATTAGAGCCATAGGCTCTAATAGGCTTCATAATAGGGTGGATTTGGGAAGCAGAGCATTCCATCTGGAGCCCACCAAGGCGTGTTGCAACAGCGAAATGAAACTGTGGAAGCTGCTTCAGAAGAGGACCCCAGACACCAGCTTTCCCCGAGCCCACCATGCTCTCACCGCCCGCATCCAAAGTAAGGACAGCGGGTTATGGTGGGGGGGCTGTGTTAGTGCCGCCACTGCTAGAACGTCTAATCCTGTCATCACTTATGCAATGAAGATGAGCAAAGGCAGACATGTTTTAATCCCAATCTGGGTAACAATCATGGCTGCCTCTATAAATACAGTTGAGTGACTGAGCAGAGCCAACACAGGAAAAAAAATGTTTTATTCATTAAGATTATCAGATGAAAAAACAAAAAATAAAATAAAATCAGAACTATTTAAAATGATTGCAACTACCATATCTAAGGATTAGCAAATTGCAATAACTAAAAACAAAACAAAAAACTAGATGAGTAGTTGTTTATAATATGGGCAGTGTCAGAAAATATTTTTTATAGTAGTAGTGTAATTAAAAGTTTGGTGAAAGTTATTCACTGAGCTGATAATTGCTGCATCATCCTAGTGTGAAAGTCGTTGAGAAACACTGATTTTATCAGACATGCAGGATATTTTAGTAGGAGAGTACTAAAGATTAGTGATGGACGAACGTTTCGCCCGGCGGTCGTTTCGCGGCGAATTTCCGACATTCGCGGTCCGCACGTTCGAACGCCTTTTTCCGTCGTTCGCCGCGGCGGACTTACGTGTTTAATGTATACAAGAACTTTAACCTTTGGTGACACGTTTATCATGTGATACAGGACAGCCAATTGAGACATGACAGCACATGGACACTTGGACATTCCCCCTAACCTATAAATACACCCGATCCGGTGGCCATTTTACATTCTTTCTTCTGTTACGATAGGGACAGGTTCCTGTGTGGAGTAGGGAGAGATAAACCACTAGCTATTTGGTACACAAAAGTTCTTTTCAGGACTGGTATAGGTGTTAGGTGTTGATAGGTTTGCTGTGCTGCTGATTCTTGCAGCAGCCTGAGTGTCTTTTGTTAGTTTAGAGAAAGGGAAAGGACGGTGTATGCTACAGGGACAGCCAGATTAGTCTTTCATCATCATCATCATCATCATCATCATTAGCTGTTACTATCAAGGTCCACAAAAGAGCTGTTCCAGTAACCACTAATCGTTCTCTTTTTTTGCCAATTTGTATAGGGACAGGAAGGAAGCAGTGTTGTCAGGCAGTGAGGGTAATTTTAAAGACTTGCTGTTATTATTAGTTCCACAAAGGTTCTTTTCAGGACTGGTATCAGTGGTACAGTAATAGGCTTGTACATGTATAATATTCTTTCTTCCAAATATAGAAAGGATATTATACTTGACTGCTGCCCTTCTGCTGCAGTCTGCTAAACATTCACAACTCACTTGTTCCACAAAAGTTCTTATAAGGACTGGTAACTTGGTATAGGGTGCTACGGTACATAGGCTTGAGTGCGGTACAGTCTGCTGTTCTGTAAGGACCGCTATCGGTCCACAATAGATAGGGTTGACGTGCACCACTGCTGACCGCTGCCCTATACTGCAGCAGTCCTTCAGCGGTATAGGGACTGACGTACAGTCTGCTAAACACTAATACACAACCTGCTTGGTCCACAAAAGTTCTTATAAGGACTGGTAACTTGGTATAGGGTGCTACGGTACATAGGCTTGAGTGCGGTACAGTCTGCTGTTCTGTAAGGACCGCTATAGGTCCACAATAGATAGGGTTGACGTGCACCACTGCTGACCGCTCACCTATACTGCAGCAGTCCTTCAGCGGTATAGGGACTGACGTACAGTCTGCTAATCACTAACACACAACCTGCTTGTTCCACAAAAGTTCTTATAAGGACTGGTAACTTGGTATAGGGTGCTACGGTACATAGGCTTGAGTGCGGTACAGTCTGCTGTTCTGTAAGGACCGCTATCGGTCCACAATAGATAGGGTTGACGTGCACCACTGCTGACCGCTGCCCTATACTGCAGCAGTCCTTCAGCGGTATAGGGACTGACGTACAGTCTGCTAAACACTAATACACAACCTGCTTGGTCCACAAAAGTTCTTATAAGGACTGGTAACTTGGTATAGGGTGCTACGGTACATAGGCTTGAGTGCGGTACAGTCTGCTGTTCTGTAAGGACCGCTATCGGTCCACAATAGATAGGGTTGACGTGCACCACTGCTGACTGCTGCCCTATACTGCAGCAGTCCTTCAGCGGTATAGGGACTGACGTACAGTCTGCTAAACACTAATACACAACCTGCTTGGTCCACAAAAGTTCTTATAAGGACTGGTAACTTGGTATAGGGTGCTACGGTACATAGGCTTGAGTGCGGTACAGTCTGCTGTTCTGTAAGGACCGCTATCGGTCCACAATAGATAGGGTTGACGTGCACCACTGCTGACTGCTGCCCTATACTGCAGCAGTCCTTCATCGGTATAGGGACTAAGAGTTTTGTCACAGGGTCATTTAAAAAATGACAGGCAGAGGAAGAGGCAGGCCCTTCCGCAGGGGTGGTAGGGGTAGGGCAGGAGCAACAGGCTTGAGCCAAAGTGGGAAGTTGCAGAAGGTGCGTTCAATTACTTTAAAGGATGCACCAGACTTGGTTGAGTGGCTCGCTCAGCCTTACTCTTCTGCACCCTCCTCATCCTCTCGATCTGCACCCTCTTCTTCACTCTCTGCTATGTGCACCCCCAAAGACACTACCACCAACAACACGACCACCACCACCACCACCACATACCTTCCGCTTGAGTCACTGGAATTATTTTCCGATCCATATCAAGAGGACATTTCTGATGCGCAGCCACTCTTGGTATTGGATCAGGAAGAGGAGGTAGCAACAAGCGCTACTCAGCAGTCTGACGACAGTACCCAGATCAGCCCAAGGAGGAGGTTGGTCCCCGGTGTTGCTGCCTACTCCGAGATCTCTACTTATAGCGGTGGGGAAGGTGACGTTGATGATGACGTGTCTAGTGATGTCACGTGGGTGCCCACAAGAGAGGAAGAGGAGGGGAGTTCAGAGGGAGATATGGACCAGCAGATAGGGAGGAGAAGCAGGAATAACTTACATTGCACAGGAGGGACAAAGCAGACTGCAAATGTATCAGGAGCGAGTCATCGACCATGTACGGTCACATCTGGCGCTCCCAGGACACCGGCACATGGCTCCGCAGTGTGGGCTTTTTTTAACGTGTCCGCTGCTGACAATAGCGTTGCCATCTGCAATCTTTGCAGTCAACGCGTTAGTCGCGGTAAGCCCAATACTCACCTAGGGACGACCGCCTTAAGAAGGCACATGAGCAGCCATCACCGAGCCCAGTGGGAGCAACGGAACACACAAAGCCACACTGCAGGCTCTCACCGTCCAGCCTCGTCTTCTACTTCTCCTTCTCCTCTCTCCTCACAATTGTCCTCCACTCCACCTTCCATCACGCCAAGCTCACATTTTTCTGCAAAAAGGCAGGCTTCCGTGGGCCTAATGTTTGAGCGTAAAAAAATGATGACGCCGGATAACCCTCTTGCCCAACGGTTGGCGGCTGGCTTGTCAGAACTCATAGCCCGCCAACTACTGCCATATAAACTGGTGGACTCGGAGGCCTTTCGCAAATTTGTGGCCATTGGAACACCACAATGGAAGGTCCCAGGAAGGAAGTATTTCTCAGAGAAGGGCATCCCAGAGCTATATGGCCATGTTCAGCGGCAAGTGAATGTATCTCTGGCACACAGTGTCGGTGCCAAGATACATCTGACCACAGACACGTGGTCTAGCAAACACGGGCAGGGAAGGTATATCAGTTTTACTGCCCACTGGGTGAACCTTCTGACGGCCGTCAAGCATGTAACCCGTGGCACCCGTGTAGATTTGGTTTTACCGCCACGGATTGCATGCAGGCCTGACTCTTCTTCTCCTCCTCCTACTCCATCCTCCTCCCTCTCCTCCTCAGCTGCCTCCTCCTTTTCCGCTGCTAGCGTCTCTTCCGCTGCACCGCCCAAGCTCCCCAGAACCTATTCCACATGCCAGGTGAGACGTTGCCATGCCGTGCTGCGTCTGTTGTGCCTGGAAGCAAAGAGCCACACTGGCCCGGCACTCCTTTCAGCTTTGCGTTCACAGGCAGATGAGTGGCTAACACCGCTCAATTTGACAGTTGGTAAAGTGGTGTGTGACAACGGTGCCAATCTGCTTAGCGCATTGAAACAGGGCAAAATCACGCACGTGCCGTGCATGGCACACGTCTTAAACTTGGTCGTGCAGCGATTCCTTGTCAAATACCCTGGGGTCCAGGACATCTTGCGGCAGGCAAGGAAAATCTCGGCCCATTTCAGAAGATCTTACACGGCCATGGCTCGCCTTGCTGACATTCAGCGGCGACACCATCTGCCGGTCAGACGTCTTATTTGCGATTGCCCGACGCGATGGAACTCAACCTTCTATATGCTTGATAGGCTGCTCCAGCAGAAACGTGCAGTTAACGTCTACCTGTATGAACTCTGCGAAAGAAACGGTTCTGGGGAGCTGGGTTTTTTTTCACCGCGCCAGTGGCTGCTCATGCGCGACACATGCAGACTTCTGCGGCCATTTGAGGAGATCACCAAACTGGTCAGTCGCAGCCATGGCGCCATCAGTGACATGGTACCTTATGCCTTCTTTCTGGAGCGTGCATTGCGTCGTGTCATTGATCAGGCTGTGGAGGAGCAGGAGCGGGAAGATGAGGAAGTCGCAATGCTGGATGAATTCCCAGGGGGGGCTACTCTATCTGAGACAAGTCAACAACAGGAGTCTGATGAGGAGTCAGAGGAGGATGGTGCCGGGGCGGATGAGCAGGAGCAAGAAGAGCATGCTTTAAACCTTTCTGGGATCCCTGTTGTGCGAGGATGGGGAGAGGAGAATGAAGAGGACGACATTATCCTGGATGATGAGCAGGAGCCAGGCCACCACACCGCTTCCACTTTAGTGCAAATGGGGGCCTTCATGCTCCAGTGTTTTAATAGGGACCCCCGTATAAAAAGCATGAGGGTCAAGGACCAGTACTGGGTGGCAACGTACTTAGACCCCCGGTACAAACACAAAATGGCGGAAATGTTACCGCCGTCGCAGAGGGCTGTCAGAATGCAGCACTTCCAGGCCTTGCTTCGAGAAATGCTGCATTCTGCTTTTGCGTGCGCTGGCAGAGGAGCAATTCCCACTCCCAGAGAAGGATTTGCGGGTACCAATCCAACAGCGCCTGCAAGAAGAGGCCGGTTTGAAGATGTGTTGGTGACTTCGGATATGAGGTCATTCTTTCAGCCGACCCATCGACAGGTGTCATCCGGATCCAGCATCAGGGAACGCCTAGACCGTCAGGTGTCCGACTACATTGGGTTAACGGCCGATGTGGACGCTCTGAGGAGTGATGAACCCCTAGACTACTGGGTGGGCAGGCTTGACCTCTGGCCAGAGCTTGCCCAATTTGCAATCGAACTGTTGGCTTGCCCCTCATCCAGTGTCCTGTCCGAAAGGACGTTCAGCGCAGCAGGGGGGATTGTGACCGATAAGCGTACTCGCCTAGCTCACGACAGTGTTAACTACCTCACATTTCTAAAAATGAATGAGGCATGGATCTCGGAGGAATTCAACACATGTGACCAGTAGACCATGTATATGTCTATAAACTATTTTTTTAATCAAGCACACAGACCTTCTTAATTCATTTGGCTCACTTCCTTGACCCAAAAAAGCACACCGTACTATATGCCCCTACCCTCCTCTTTGAAGAGGTTGAGCGGTGTCATATTTCTACTGGGGCTGCTTATGATATCCCTGTGCTGTGCTGACTTCCTCCTGGGGGTTCTTATTATGAAGGGATCACACTATCCCTGTGCTGTGCTGACTTCCTCCTGGGGGTTCTTATTATGAGGGGATCACACCATCCCTGTGCTGTGCTGACTTCCTCCTGGGGCTGCTTACGGTGCTGCTGTCAGTGCTGTATGTCACGGTGCTGCTGTCAGCGCTGTATGTCACGGTGCTGCTGTCAGCGCTGTATGTCACGGTGCTGCTGTCAGCGCTGTATGTCACGGTGCTGCTGTCAGCGCTGTATGTCACGGTGCTGCTGTCAGCGCTGTATGTCACGGTGCTGCTGTCAGCGCTGTATGTCACGGTGCTGCTGTCAGCGCTGTATGTCACGGTGCTGCTGTCAGCGCTGTATGTCACGGTGCTGCTGTCAGTGCTCTGTATTACGGTGCTGCTGTCAGATGCCTCTATCACGGTGCATGTGTCATTCCGGTATGTCACGCTGCTGGTGATCATCTCCTGCACCCTCTTCTTTGCCTACCCTGGTCCCTGACCTTCCCTCTCCTCCATTGCCTTCATTAGCTCCATAGTCCTGAATTGTTAGAACAATTTCCCAAATAAAATAAAAATGCTTGTAGTTATCGATCCCAAATTCACCTCATACATGTATTATGTCATTGTCCAGATGGTGGGACTACGTTTTACCCCCTAATAATTACCACGTGGCCGCAAATTCGACATGAAGGTTTGCAAAGTTCGCCTCCCATTGAAGTCAATGGGGCCCGCGGCGAACGTTCGGTTTCGCGAACGTTTGAGTCCGTTCGCATTTCGCTTTCGCGAAACGTCCCGTCGGAAGTTCGTCCATCACTACTAAAGATATTCTGGTCCGGCAGAACTTGAGGCATGAAAAGAGTCTGTGTGATCTTAATCCTGTGGCTGTGAGATAAAAATCAGTTTTCGGGTCTGTATTAAACAGACGGACTGTAAAATACCCAGATCCAGTTAAACACATTTGAAACAGCTTTTATTACTTAAAAATAAAAAGGGAATGTCACTAATTCCATAATTACTGAACAGCCATCGTTGCCAAAATGCAGACGTCCATGTTAAACTTGAGTTGCTCAAATTCAACAGAAATCAAAATAACTACATAAGCAATGTACAAAATCCTATATAAAAATGTTTTTTTTTTTTACAAAAAATACATAAAAAAGGACAAAAAAAACAAACAAACATCATTGCTGTATCTGCATTACAAAACTGTGTAGGAAAGCATATCTGTAGAAGGCTGACACTCAGTAGAGTAACATTTTTCTATCAATATGCATCCCCTAAGCTGAACCATGTGTTATCAGGTCACTTGGCCTAGTGCAAGTTATGTTTTATTTTGATGAGCTCATGTGTTCTGCTAATTGTTCTTTACCAACCTAATGTTACATAGTTACAGGCGGGTTGGTTTACTAAGTCTTATGCATAATCTGCAGACATGAATTTATATTCAAAATCTAGCATATACCAACCTGCCTATTTATCTGATACAGTCTTGAATTAATCTCCTCCCAACTTGTAACAGGTGTCAGTCCAAAGTATTCTCTTCCATGGTTATAATAGCAAAGTCCAAAGTCCCGGCCTCTCTGAATGCTGTAGGATATGATGTTCAAAGCTTGGGATATTTTTTTATAACCTGACCCTGCTTTAAACTTCCCCACAACTTTATACCTGACCTGTCTGATGTGTTCCTTGGCCTTCATGATGCTGTTTGTTCACTAAGGTTCTCTAACAAACCTCTGAGGCTTCTTAGAAGAGCTGTATTTATAGTGAGATTAAATTACACACAGGTGGACTTTATTTACTAATTAGGTGACTTCTGAAGGCAATTGGTTCCATTAGAATTTAGATAGGGGTATCAGAGTAAAGGGGACTGAATATAAATTTCCTTCCACTTCAAAATTATGTACCACTTTGTGTTGGTCTATCACATAAAATCCTGATAAAATACATTTATGTTTTTGGTTGTAACATGAAAAAATTTGTAAAATTCAAAGGTGTATACATACTTTTTCAAGCCACTGTAAATGCCAACTTGGTGATATTTCTTTTGCTAAAGCATTATTTATCGTGCAAATTTCCATTTTTTTTTTCAATTCTACAAAAAAAAAAATACATACATATATATATATATATATATTTTTTTTTGTTAATCTCAGCGCTGTTCATCTTCTCCAGCTTCTTAACATACACTTGATGTCTACTGATAGTGATAATGTATCAACTGGCAAACATGGGTGACAGTGACAATACAGGTTTAAGGTGAAGCGGTGTTCACTTCAATCCTATAATCACATGCAAGTGAAAATTCTGTTTGTTTTTTTTTCATTTCCTTTGCACACTATCGGGCATTCTAAAGGAACACAGTGGGGTTTATGTACCGTACTAAAAGTAGAGAGAAAAACATTTGATGCAGCTGTGCATGGTTGCCAATCAGCTTCTCACTTCAGCTTGTTCAATTAAGCTTTCACAATATACTCCTGGAAGCTGATTGGTTTCTATGCAGATCTCCACCAGATTTTGCATTCTCCAGGTTTAGTAAATCAACCCCATTGTCACCTTATTTTCTAAGCTAAATGAACATTCACTTTTCTATACAGGCACAACACCTTTTAGTGTTTTGTAGGCCCAATTGATTAAGCTCTTAGTAGACCTCTACGTACAATGGTATATTCCTTTTAGCTTAAGATTGGTTATATTTCTTTTAGGTAATGCTCTAGTAGGTAGTGTCAGTATTCTAAGAACCATAAAAAGGTTCTAGGCCCTAAATCTCAATCTCTTAAAAGGTATCAAATCCCAAATACAAATATGTAAAATCTTGCAGTTTACCAGTCTTTAGATGTGCTTTTTAGGCTAAGGCCGCGTACACACGGGCGGATTGTCTGCCCAACTTAGTCCGCTGAACCGTGTTTCAGCGGACAATCCGCTCGTGTGTGGGCTTCAGCGGACTTTTTCAGCGGACAGTCTGACGGACTAAGTCTTTCGGAATTTCCGTAATTTTGTCCGTCCAAACTTGGTTTTGTCCGTCCAAACTTGGTTTCAGCTGACAGTCCGCTCGTGTGTAGGCAAGTTGGACGGACTAAGTATGGCGCATGCTCAGAAAGGATTTACACGGCCGAAGGTTGCATTGCAGTGTATTGGATGTCGTTTTTCTAGTCCCGTCGTACGTGCTGTACATGTCATCGCGCAAGCTTTCAGCGGACTGTTTGTTCATCGTGTGTGGTCAAGTCCGTTCATTCAAATGTTGGATGGACTGTCTGTCGGATTGTCTGACGAACTTGGTTGGGCAGACAATCCGCCCGTGTGTACGCGGCCTTAGAATGTTTTCAGAAAACACGGTAAATATCTGTTGATCTTCCCAGAAATGTAATGTCCTTGCAACTTCCTGTGAAATTAACTGGAGAACAATTGTATCTTATAGAATGCAGGGGTGGCCCATCCATTAGGGTCACCAGGGCATTGCCCCCCTATCCTCTCCACCCCCTATATGCAGTGGATAGATTTATGCATAGCATGAATCTAACCATGGCCGTCACTGCTGCCCCTATTCATGTGTCCGGCCCCTTTCGGGTCACCTGGCATATGAATTAGAGCGGCCAAGGTTTTTTTTTGAAGAACCTGCTTAGAGTCATAGGCTCTAATAGGCTTCATAATAGGGTGGACTCGGGAAGCAGAGCATTGCGTCTGGAGCCCACCAAGGTGTGTTACAACAGTAAATGAAAATTTGCTGTTGCAACACTGATCCTCCTCCCAGCCAATCGGGAAGCAGGTATGAAACCTGTTTCCCGATTGGCCAAAACGTCAGGCGATTATATTGAACGCCTAGCATCGGGAGGAGGAGAGAGGAGACACTGTGGAAGCTGCTCCACAGTGTCTCCTCCCTCGTGAGCCTGCCACGCTCTCACCACCCGCATCCAAGGTAAGGACAGCGGGTCATGGTGGGGGGGGGGGCTGTGTTAGTGCCTCCACTGCTAGAACATCTAATCAATCCTGCCATTGCTTATGCAATGAAGATGAGCAAAGGAAGACATGTTTTAATCCCAATCTGGGTAACAATCATGCCTGCCTCTATAAATACAGTTGAGTGAGTGTGCAGAGCCAACACAGGAAAGAAAATGTGTTATTCATTAAGATTATCAGATGAAAAAACAAAAACAAAAAAAAATCTGAAATATTTAAAATGAATACAACTACCACATCTAAGGATTAGCAAATCACAATAACTAAAATGTTTGTTTTTCTGTTTAGATAAACTTTAGGAGGATACAATACAGAAATTCTATATGCTATTCTTGTTTCTCTTAAAGAAAAACAAGTCCTTTTAGTCTTTGTTCATTTTACAAGTAATGACTTGCACCTTACATATGGTTTCATTTCTTGACCTTCAGCTGGACAATCTGAGTGACAGAAAAGCCAAAGGAAGGAAGACACAAGCAACTGGCAAATCTACCACCAAAGTGAACCTATAGCTTTTCCCTGCATGGGCAGTTGGCTTGATATGGATTTGACCAAGTTTGCATTATTTATTGGTCATTATAAGTAGTTGTTCTACTTCTACCCATTAAAAAAAAAAAAAAAATTAGATGAGTAGTTGTTTATAATATGGGCAGTATCAGATGAGAATTTTTATAGTAGTAGTGTAATTAAAAGTTTGGTGAAAGTTATTCACTGAGCTGATAATTGCTGCATCATCCTAGTGTGAAAGTCGTTGAGAAACACTGATTTTATCAGACATGCAGGATATTTTAGTAGGAGAGCATAAAGATATTCTGGTCCGGCAGAACTTGAGGCATGAAAAGAGTCTGTGTGATCCTAACCCTGTGGCTGTGAGATAAAAATTCCAGTGTAACAGGCAGGTGGGGTCTGTATTAAACAGACGGTCTGTAAAACACCCAGATCCAGTTAAACACATTTGAAACAGCTTTTGTTACTTAAAAATAAAAAGGCAATGTCACTAATTCCATAATTACTGAACAGCCATCGTTGCCAAAATGCAGACGTCCATGTTAAACTTGTGTTGCTCAAATTCAACAAAAAATCGAAATAACTACATAAGCAATGTACGAAATCCTATATAATTATTATTATTTTTTTTACAAAAAATACATTAAAAAAATCATTGCTGTATCTGCATTAAAAATCTGTGTAGGAAAGCATAGGTATAAAAGGCTGTCACTCAGTAGAGTAACATTTTCCATCAATATGCATCCCCTAAGCTGAACCATGTGTTATCAAGTCACTTGGCCTAGTGCAAGTTATGTTTTATTTTGATGAGTTCTGCTAATTGTTCTTTACCAACCTAACCAACCTTACCAAATGTTACATAGTTACAGGCGGGTTGGTTTACTAAGTCTTATGCATAATCTGCAGACATGAATTTATATTCAACATCTAGAATATACCAACCTGCCTATTTATCCGATACAGTCTTGGATTAATCTCCTCCCAACTTGTAACAGGTGTCAGTCCAAAGTATTCTCTTCCATGGTTATAACAGCAAAGTCCAAAGTCCCGGCCTCTCTGAATGCTGTAGGATATGTAATCAGTCCGGGAATATTTGAAAGATCCATACCAGTAGTCTGTTATGCAAAATAATTATTAAAAATCAATTTACTCATGCATGTCACTGCAATGTGTTTTGTGTAATATCTGCTGTGGTCACCTATATCCTCCCACTGATTTAGATGCCCATTGAATCAATGCCTACTGTAATTCTAATTATAAAGGTGCACTTAAAGGAACAATCACTAAAATAATAGTAAAATGCTCTGCTCTGAGAAATCACCTTGCAAGTCAGGGCACGGTCTATTTAATTCCTTATCATACTAGCAGGTAACAGACTGCTAGATGCTGCTGTTTGCTGTCCTGCACTGATTGTCTATTTTGATATGTTCTTGTGTTTTGTTTTTTTCTTATGTGACTCTTTATTTCCCTGTACATGTTGAAAACGTAATAAACAGATTGGAACATGAAATAATAGTGGAGAGGATATCATTACCATCGCCACCCAATGAATATTCACTTCCCTGGTTTAAAATCAGTCAACTGATGAGTTTAAATGGCGATCTCACTTTTACTATCACTGGTAGCAAAAATTCACACACCCAGTGGTACAAGAAAAAGTAAGTATATCTTACTGGATACATTCACTAATGAATTTAAAGAATAATTCCACTTTTGTTGAGAAAAAAACATTCCCCTCTGGGCGATCTTTGTAAATTGCAGGAATTATAACAAACTGTGGCAGATTCCTACCTTTTGTTATTCTGAAGAAACCTGTTTGATTGTGTCCATGTGTCAAGTGACTCAAATGGGAGTGGTTTCTTAATTATTAACTAGCTGTTGCACTTGCAGGGCTCTAATGAGGAAAACGGCAGGGTCTGCATCCCTTTAGATATGAATTTGTATTGGGAGTGTCTTACCAAAAAATGTAATTTTTGTTGCAGCGGACGCCTCATATCTGACATACAGACATTTCCGAAAATCAGTGAGCCAATCACACAAGCAGTAAATTATGGTTTATGGGGGCGTTCTGTACACATTCTGTGTACAGAACACCTCCAGGTAGCCATACTGCATTTTACCGAAAATTACACAGTTTCAGATTGAAAAGGAAAGGTCATTTTTTAATAACATTCAACTACAATATGACTTGAGCCACAATTGTATGTGCTATAATATTTGTTTTTATTTGCTATTTTTTCCCCACAAAAGTGGAGTTACCCTTTAAGCTATACACCTGAAAACTAAGGACAGGCTATATTTACAAGATCTGCAAGTAATGATATGCTAATAGCAATAGTACAAACAGCAAAGTACTTATCATTGTATGTGCTTATATCCAGCACTATAAACACCTCAATACAAAATATTGTCTCACACCTCTTAAATCTTCAACAACAATGCTATCTTCATTTTCAGCAATCTGTGAAGCCATTCCAAACAACAATGCTTCAACATCTTGGGCTGTCGGCATTTGTTGACTCTGTGATAATATTGATAAAGACGGATAAAATAACATAATATTAAAGAACACAAAAACTGAACACTATTTCTAAACTCTAAGGCTGCTTTCACACTGGGGCGGTATTCAGGCGTTACAGCGCTAAAAATAGCGCCTGTGTAACGCCTGAAAAAAACGGGCCCCTTTAACTCCAGTGTGAAAGCCGGAGGGCTTTCACACTGGAGCGATGCGCTGGCAGGACGGTGAAAAAAGTCCTGCTAGCCGCATCTTTGCAGCGGTGAAGGAGCAGTGTATTCACCGCTCCTATACCGCTCCTACCCATTGAAATCAATGGGACACCGCGGCAATACCGCCGGCAAAGCGCCGCTGCGGCGGCGCTTTGCGGGCGGGTTTAACCCCTTTTCGGCCGCTAGCGGGGGTTAAAACCACCCCGCTAGCGCCCGCACACCGCCGCTAAAACGACGGTAAAGCGCCGCTAAAAATAGCGGCGCTTTACCGCCGACGCTGCTCCCGCCCCAGTGTGAAAGCAGCCTAATAGTATCTAAGCATAAAAAGCCTACCCATAAATCAGTATAATAGTACTTGATAATTTTCAGTCCATTTCTCATTTTTATGAATGATGAGCTTCTACTAACTAAGGGTTACAGATGAGTTCACGGGCACTGTATTGTTTACAATCAATATTTTTGCATAAGATTATTTTGTTAGTTGCTCTAACTACATAGACTAGTTGGGTTCACACAATTCCCACAATACCACAATAAAAGATCTTTCAAACAAGCCCCAAATGATCTTGTTGGCTGCTTGTGCTGTGAAGAAATTCATTCTCAAACAAACCAGGATTACGTGTCCTGCTTCCATACAGCGGTGCAGGAAACTGTCCGGAGTGGCATGTGCTACATTAACTAAGCAGATAGACCTGTTATATCTACATCACCTACAGCAGATCCTATTTCAGAGTGATACTGAATACTACCACAGGTCTGCCCTAAATTTAAAGTAGTAGTAAACCGCAACAAAAAAAAAATCAGCCACCGTGCAGGTTTAAGTCATAATGTACTAATATGCACAGCATACTAGCACATTATGACAGACTTACATGAACACAGAGGCCTCAAGCGCAGCGCTATCACTGCTCCCCACACTTCCACCTTCACCTGGTCTTCCTTTCAGGTTACAACCAGGGCCATGATGATGTGCTGGAGCCCCTATTCCGCTACGTAGCTCTGAAGGTACCCCACGGATATGCTGTCCCTTCAAAGCGCATATGCCAGTGATGTCACTGGCTGAATCCTGTGTAAATATGTCCTAAACAGTGCAAGATTAGGAGATATTGACTGTACCTACAGGTAAGCCTTATTGTAGGCTTTCCCTTTGGTTACAGGTTAAAAAATGAACTTTGCTTCCACTTTAACAGAGGCAATACTGTAGTTTTCCATATAAAAACTGTCAGAGATACCTGCCAGGTGTGACTTTGTCTTGTGAGGTGTAAGCTGTCAGTAGATAGCTCACATCCCTCTCTCTGCTCATGCGGTGATTACACTAAATGAGCAGAGCATAAAGGGTTAACAACCTTCCTCCTCCCTCTGCAGGCATTGTCGCTGCTTGCATGGGGTCACTTTGCCATTTTATTTTCTTAAGTGCCAAAGGATCTTGTCTCAGCACAAAATTCACCCTTTGCTGCTGACAACTAAACCATTTTGAGGTTCTCATTATAAATTAGGAATTTGAGGCTTTCAAGTAAGGTCATAGTTAGGAGGAGTAGATACATATATTGTTTGCAGATTCAACCTTATTCATGACTACATAAATACGACCCAATCTGCTTGACTGTCTGCAACTTCTTTAGTTGTCATTTTTTATTTTTTTTTATGGTTCCTTCTCTAGTCCTGAGCAACAGAATCTCAGGAAACGGGACACGTCTGTTGGTATACCCTTGACTGGAGGACTGCTTTCATAGTGGTCTGGGTCTGTCTATACTAATTCATATTTTCCATCAGCACCGGGCATGCACTTCTACAGGAAGGAACCTTTAAAGTTCTGATGCACTAGAAGTAGGTGGGTCGATCGATGTTTTTTACGCCATTTATTTCACCCTGTGGGCAGTCTTTGAATGCATTTTGGAAGAACAAAAACATATTTTTTATAATTTTAGGAAAATAGCTCATTGGGACCGCCTCCATCTATAAAACAATTTCTAAAGTTTGAGAAAACAAACTAACAATTACAAAATATAGTATCTCACAAAAGTGAGTACACCCCTCACATTTTTGTAAATATTTTATTATATCTTTTCATGTGACAACACTGAAGAAATGCCACTTTGCTACAATGTAAAGTAGTGAGTATACAGCTTGTAAAACAGTGTACAACCTGCAGCACATCCGGGGTTTAAACAAACTTTTGAGATTATCTCTCGCAACCTCTGGTGGCCATCGATTAGGCAGGTTGTGTTAGCCTTCGTCCAGGCCTGTGAAGTTTGCGCCAGAAGCAAGAGCAGTACATCTAACCCCCCTTGTCTCCTACGTCCTCTACCAATACCTACCTGTCCCTGAGCCATTTATCTATGGACTTTATTACTGACTTGCCTCTGTCCCAGGGATGTTCCACGATCTGGGTGGTGGTAGACAGGTTCAGTAAGATGGCCCACTTTGTTCCACTTCCGAAACTTCCATCTGTTAAAGAACTGGCATCTTTATTCATTAAACATGTTTTCAGGCTCCATGGGACACCAATTAACATTGTCTCAGACCGTGGCTCTCAGTTTATAGGCCAGTTTTGGAAGGCCCTTTGCTCTCAGCTGGGGATTAAATTATCATATTCTTCAGCATATCATCCTGAGACAAATGGCCGAACAGAAAGGACTAATCAGACTCTAGAGGTACGTTGTCTGATGGCTAAAGATGAGGTGGAGTGGGTCAACATCCTTCCATGGGCAGAGTTTGCCTTTAATAATTATGCCAGCACATCTTCAGTTAACTCTCCTTTCTTTTGCGTTTACGGGTTGCATCCTCGTGTGTGTGTTCCTTTGATCTTCTGCCCTCTGATGTTCCAGATGCCAACACCACGATTGAAAACTTCTCCAAAATCTGGTCTGATGTAAATCGTGCTATTTCTCACTCTGTGCAGACTTTTAAGAAAATGGCTGACAAGAGGCACTCAAAGGAACCAGGATATAAAGTTGGTGACAAAGTGTGGCTATCATCTAGGAATCTGTCCCTGCATGTTCCATCTAAAAAGCTTGGCCCAAAATTCATTGGGCCGGTCCCAATTTCGGAGATTGTTAATCCTGTGTCCTTCAGATTAAAACTTCCCCCATTCATGCGCATTCCAAATGTCTTTCATGTTTCATTGTTGAAACCTGTTCATTCCAGCCTCCAAGTAAATGAACCAGAACCTGTGCATGTGTTGGACAATCGAGATTATGAAGTGGCATTTATTCTTGATTCCAGATGAGTGCGCAATTCCTTACAATATCTTGTTCATTGGAAAGGTTTCGGCCCAGAGGATCGATCTTGGGCCCAGAACCTGCGAACAGACCTAAAATTTGTGTGAACTTTAGAACTCCACGCCAATTTTTTTAAAAAAAATGGCGTGGAGTTCCCCCCAAAAATCCATACCAGACCCTATCCGAGCATGCAACCTGACAGGCCACAGGAAAATAGGGGGGCAAGAGAGCATCCCCTTCCTGAACCGTACCAGGCCACGCGCCCTCAACATTGGGAGGATGCTTTGGGGGTCCGTGACCCCTCAAAGCACCATGTCCCCATGTTGATGGGGACAAGGGCCTCATCCCCACAACCCAGGCCGGTGGTTGTGGGGGTCTGGGGGTGGGGGGCTTATCAGAATCTGGAAGCCTCCTTTAACAAGTGGACCCCCAGATCATTATATTGATGCACGGATGACCCCGCCCCCGCTGATGTAAAGCAGGTTTCCCCTTGCGTTAGGGGGGGCGGGGTCACCCGCACGTCACTGGGGAAGCCTGGGTTTACCCTTGCGTCAGGGGGGTGGGGTCAGGTGACAGGTGGCCCCGTCCTCCTCAGCTAAGACCTGTCAGGCTGCCGGGATTCCTGCGGTGTCTCCGGTGGAGACAGGAAGCGCTGCGCTGGATGTCATGGGGAGAGATCATCCATCGCTGGATCCCACCAAGAGTGGATTACCACCGCTGGAATCTTTTTTTTATTTTTTTATTTTTTAATAAAGGACTTAACAGGACCCAACAGTGTCTGTGTCTTTTTTAACAATTGTTTACACCTTCTTTGTGAAATGGTAGGGGTACAATGTACCCGTTCCCATTTCAAACAGGGGGGGTGGTATCTAGGGGTCCCCTTGTTGAAGGGGGCTTCCAGATTCTGATAAGCCCCATGCCCGCAGACCACCACAACCAACGGTCAGGGTTGTGGGGATGAGGCCCTTGTCCCCATCAACATGGGGGCATGGTGCTTTGAGCGGTCACAGACCCCCAAAGCTTCCTCCCAATGTTGAGGGCATGTGGCCTGGTACGGTTCGGGGGGGGCGCGCTCTCATCCCCCCCTCTTTTCCTGTGGCCTGCAAGGTTGCACGCTCGGATAAAGGGTCTGGTATGGATTTTTTTTTAATTTGGCGAGGAGTTCCCCTTAAAATCCATACCAGACAGTATGGATATTTGGGGGAAACCGCACGTCACTTTAAAAAAAAAAAATTGATGCGGGGTTCCCCTTAATATCCATACCAGACCTGAAGGGCCTGGTAATTGAAATTGGCGCGAACCCCACGCATTTTTTTTTTATCAATGACTTTCAATGACTGTTCTCTGTATTACAGGGAGACGACAACTCATTATAGCCGCGAGTGCTTTTAAATGACTTTTTTTCCTGCAGAAATTACACTTTGTACAGGGACAGTTCTAAGTACGGGAAACATGCGCCCCTTTACAGGCATACTATACACACACCCTAGGTACAAAATTTAAAAGAATATTACACTTTTATTGTTTCACTTTAAGCATTATTAAAATCGCTACTCCCGAAAAAACGTCAGATTTTGCATTGATACATGTCCCCTGGGGCAGGACCCAGGTCCTCAAACACTTTTTATGACAATAACTTGCATATAAGCCTTTAAAATTAGCACTTTAGATTTCTCCCATAGACTTTTACAGGGTGTTGCGAGGCTTTTCGAATTTGCCACGAACGGGCGAACAGGCAATGTTCGAGTCGAAAATGAGTTTGACTCGAAAATCAAAGCTCATCCCTATCCAGGACCAGGAATTTGTAACCCTTCAGTCTCTGGGAACGCGTTGCACAGATCTTTCTGCAAGGCCTCCCAAAGATGTCTCATTCTCTGCTCCCTCTGCAACAGCAAGATAAGGTCCGCAACCTTACCCTTGTACTGTGGATCAAGGAGGGTTGCCAGCCAGTAATGATCCCTCTCCTTGATCTGATGAATATGAGAATCCTTCCGCAGGCATTGCAGGATCAGGGAGGCCATGCCACGTAGGTTAGCTGAGGCATTCAGTCTGGAGTCCTCTGGGTCACTAAGGATGACATGATCCGCAGCCACCTCCTCCCAGCCACGTACAAGTCCACGGGTTTCTTGGGACTGTAAATTATCCCTAAAAGACTGTTGCTGATGCTGAGTGCCAGGCTCCATCTCCATGCTGACACAATCCTCCTCCTCCTCTTCCTGTGGGATCGGCGGGCCAGCAGGAACACTGTCTGGATAAAGGGGGCCTTGAGAGGCAAGTCCTCCTCTTCCTGCCTCTGTTCTGCCTCAAGTGCCCTGTCCATTATTCCATGCAGCGTATGCTCCAACAGGTGGACAAGAGGGACAGTGTCACTGATGCATGCACTGTCACTGCTCACCATCCAACCGAGCTCCCCTGACCCTATGCTGGTACTCATTGATGGCCCTCTGCTGCGTGTGCAGCCACTGCAGCATGGCCAACGTTGAGTTCCACCTGGTGGGCATGTCACAGATTAGGCGGTTCTTGGGCAGGTTCAATTCCTTTTGGAGGTCATCCAGCACTGGCATTATTTGACCAGCGGAAATGCACACAGTCTTTCCTGGCCTGCCTCAGGACATCCTGTAAGCCCGGGTACCTGCCCAAGAATCGCTGCACCACCAATTTAAGGACGTGAGCCACACAGGGCACATGGGTCAGTTGTCCCTGTCGGAGGGTGGAGAGGTTGATGCCATTGTCGCAAACCACCATTTCTGGCTTAATCTGGCGTGGCGTCAACCCTGCAGTGCTGACAGAATCTCTGCCCCAGTGTGGCTCCTGTCCCCCAAGCACACCAGTGCAAGCATAGCATGACATCTTTTTGCCTGCATATTTGCGTAGCCCCTTGAATGCCTACGGAGCACCGCTGGTTCCAAAGACAAAGCACAGGAAGAGGCCATGGAAGAAGAAGAAGAGGTGGGAGTGGAGGAGAGAGGTGTGTCACAATCACCAGTAGTAGCATTTTGGAGGCATGGTGGTGAAACAACCTCCTACACTACTGCACCTTGTCCTGCATCCTTCCCAGCTGCCAGAAGAGTCAACCAATGCGCCATGAAAGATAAGTAACGTCCCTGTCCATGCCTGCTGGACCATGAGTCAGAGGTAATATGCACCTTACCGCTGACCTCCCTGTCCAGCGAGGCATGGACATTGCCTTCCACATGCCGGTAGAGAGCCGGAATCGCCTTCCATGAGAAAAAGTGGCGTTTGGGAACCTGCCACTGAGGAACCACACATTGCAAAAATTCACGGAAGGGGGCCAAGTCTACCAACTGAAAAGGCAGCAGTTGAAGTGCTAGCAATTTAGCCGAGCTAGCAGTCAACCGTTGGGCATGTGGATGGCTGGGAGTGAACTTCTTTCTTCGGTGCAGCAGCTGGGGCAGGGAAATTTGCCTGGTACAATCGGACATCGGTGTACCACTAGCAGATTACCCACAAGTACTTGGCTGTGACACACCAAATTCTACACCTTCATTCCTCTCAGTGCAGGTTTCAGAGAGGACTGAAGGTATAGTGGGGTTGGAGATCCCAGCTGATGAGGAGCAAGGAGAGGTCCGCTTTGCTCTTTGGTGTGGCTCTTTTAGGTACGCTTGCCAATGAACTGCATGGCAGGTCGACATATGTCTGGTCAAGCATGTGGTGCCCAAGCGGCTGATGTTTTGGCCTCCCGAGATATGCTTGAGACATATGTTGCAAATAGCAGTGGTGCGATCTGATGCACTCGTCTCAAAAAAGGCCCACACCAAAGAACTTTTGGAATAACGTGCAGAGGCAGAACCCTGCACAGGCGGAGCTCTGCGGTGTGATAGCCTTAAGCTGGCCCCTGGAGGGCATCCTGCCTCATTGGAAATGTACCTCCTCCTCCTGTCTCCTATCAGTCACCCACGTGGAGTCAGTGACCTCATCATCCCCTCCCTCCTCATCACTGGACCAAACCTGGCAGTATGCTGCAGTTGGGGGAACATGGCTGCCAGATTGCTGTCCTTCTTGGGCATCCCCTCTCTCGGGGCTCACGTTACTGCCTTCCTCTAGCTGGGTATCATCATCATAGCCTTCAAAATGCTGGGCATCCTCATGGAGCATGTACCCAACACTGTGTTCAAACAGTTCAGGGGACTCCTCAGGAGGACATGGGGGGGCTAGGGAAGGAGTGACTGATGCCATTGAGACCAGGGAAGAGGCCACATTGGCAGCTGCTTTACCAGTACCCTGAGCCTAGGTGAGAGAGGATTAGTACGGCTTGGTCATCCCCTCTACCAAGTCTTCGGCATGTTGCGGCTCAACCTGTCCAGCTGTCAAAAAATAAGGACAAGCGTGTCCCATGGCCACATGCTGAGGATGCACCATGTCCATGACCAGCATTATTGCCTCTAGACACAGAGCATGCTTGCCCTCTTTTATTGGCTCGTGACTGTCTGCCTCTCCTTGTTGGCCTTCCAGACATACTAATGGCCTGCAGGGAGATGTAGCTGCACATATACTGATTATATTGCAGCTAGCCGAATCAACTGCCTGTCTGTAGTATTATTACTATGAGAACGCCAGCAATTGGGGTAGCTTTAAGTGCAAACTGTGAAGATGACACAATACATTGACTGTAATTGCTACAGCTGCCTGCAGATAGGATCAGCAGAACACCAGCAATTGGGGTAGCTTTAGGTGCACACTATGCAGATGACACAACACACCTACTGTAATTACTGCATCTGCCTGCCTGTGGTATAGGATATGAAGAACACCAGCAATTGGGGTAGCTTTAGGTGCACACTGTGCAGATGACACAATACACCAACTGTAATTACTGGAGCTGCCTGCGGTATAGGACCAGCAGAACACCAGAAATTGGGGTAGCTTTAGCTGTACACTGTGCAGGTGGCACAATACACCCACTGTAATTGCTACAGCTGCCTGAGGTCTAGGACCAGCAGAAAACCAGCAATTGGGGTAGCTTTAGCTGTACACTGTGCAGGTGGTACAATACACTGGCTGTAATTGCTACAGCTGGCTGTGGTATAGGACCAGAAGAACACCAGCAATTGTGGTAGCTTTAGGTGTACACTGTGCAGGTGGCACAATATACCGACTGTAATTTCTGCAGCAGCTGCCTGTGGTATAGGACCAGCAGAACACCAGCAATTGGGGTAGCTTTAGGTGTATACTGTGCAGGTGGCACAATACACCCACTGTAATTGCTACAGCTGCCTGAGGTATAGGACCAGCAGAACACCAGCAATTGGGGTAGCTTTAGCTGTACACTGTGCAGGTGGTACAATACACTGGCTGTAATTGCTACAGCTGGCTGTGGTATAGGACCAGAAGAACACCAGCAATTGTGGTAGCTTTAGGTGTACACTGTGCAGGTGGCACAATATACCGACTGTAATTTCTGCAGCAGCTGCCTGTGGTATAGGACCAGCAGAACACCAGCAATTGGGGTAGCTTTAGGTGTATACTGTGCAGGTGGCACAATACACCCACTGTAATTGCTACAGCTGCCTGAGGTATAGGACCAGCAGAACACCAGCAATTGGGGTAGCTTTAGCTGTACACTGTGCAGGTGGTACAATACACTGGCTGTAATTGCTACAGCTGGCTGTGGTATAGGACCAGAAGAACACCAGCAATTGTGGTAGCTTTAGGTGTACACTGTGCAGGTGGCACAATATACCGACTGTAATTTCTGCAGCAGCTGCCTGTGGTATAGGACCAGCAGAACACCAGCAATTGGGGTAGCTTTAGCTGTACACTGTGCAGGTGGCACAATACACCCACTGTAATTGCTACAGCTGCCTGAGGTATAGGACCAGCAGAACACCAGCAATTGGGGTAGCTTTAGCTGTACACTGTGCAGGTGGTACAATACACTGGCTGTAATTGCTACAGCTGGCTGTGGTATAGGACCAGAAGAACACCAGCAATTGTGGTAGCTTTAGGTGTACACTGTGCAGGTGGCACAATATACCGACTGTAATTTCTGCAGCAGCTGCCTGTGGTATAGGACCAGCAGAACACCAGCAATTGGGGTAGCTTTAGGTGTATACTGTGCAGGTGGCACTATACACAAACTGTAATTGCTACAGCTGCCTGTGGTTTAGGACCAGAAGAACACCAGCAATTGCGCTAGCTTTAGGTGTACACTGTGCAGGTGGCACAATACACCGACTATAATTGCTGCAGCAGCTGCCTGTGGTATAGGATCAGAAGAACACCAGCAATTGGGGTAGCTTTAGGTGTACACTGTGCAGGTGGCACAATACACCGACTGTAATTGCTACAGCTGCCTGTGGTATAGGACCAGTAGAACACCAGCAATTGAGGTAGATTTAGGTGTGCACTGTGCAGGTGGCACAATACACCGACTGTAATTGCTGCAGCAGCTGCCTGTGGTATAGGATCAGAAGAACACCAGAAATTGGGGTAGCTTTAGGTGTACACTGTGCAGGTGGTACAATACACCGACTGTACTTGCAACAGCTTCAAAGGAAGTTCAAAGACACTGTCTCTCTGTCTATCTCTCTCTCCGTGACGCAACACACTAAGCAAGGCCGCCACACTTATATAGTGTGGGTTGTGTACTAAACCTCCTGAGCCATAATTGCCCAAAGCCACCCTGGCTTTGGCCAATCATGGCTCTCCATTTTTTCTGCGCTGTGATTGGCCAAAGCATGCGGGTCGTAGTGCATGCTTGGCCAATCATCAGCCAGCAATGCACTGTGGTGCCGCTCGACGCGCCACTCGAATTTGATGCGAACGGCCCATAATGTTCGGAATTCGCCGAACGGGCAAACGGTCGATGTTCGAGTCGAACATGGGTTCAACTCGAACACGAAGCTCATCCCTACTCACAAGTAACAATCTAAAAAAAAACGAATTCAAAAAGCAAAGTACTATGTGTAAAGTGTTGCACACATAGAATCCAGTAAGAATACATTATGTGGGTTATTATATGAACTTAGATTCTTCTGTTGCTTACTGAATAAATCAACAAATGTATATAATTTCATACTAATTTTACCTGATATATTTTTACTGTTCCATCCAATGCATGTACATGTAGAGTTTATTTTATTTGTTTACTATTTATAGTTTAAATTACATAATGATAACTTGAATTAATTATGTTTAATTATATGTTTAATTATATATTTGCACGTAGTATAGGTTATTACATGTATATTTGTTTACAGAATTTATTTTAGATTATGCGGTAATGAAACATTATTCTTGTTTGACTTTGGTTATCTCAATAAATTACTATAGAGATTTGTTGAGAGAGCTATCAAAAGTCTAAAAATACTTTCTATGGGGAGATTATCCTTTCCACTCTAGTTTATTTCTCACAGGCCACCTGTAGCAACATCACCTTACCAGAGATCTTGTTCTGCCCATAATAGAGATTGTAGCATGAAGAGCTTCCTTCACAAGATGGACAGAATCAAAAACTCTGAAACAGTGATATCATTGTAGGGATTCCTAAAAGAAGTTAGAAACTTTTGCATCTTCCCAGAACTGAAATGCTGTCTTCGGAGGAAAAAAGCATGGATTATATAGTTTGCCTCTTTAAATGAGCTTCTTACCTCTTTTCCTGTGTAGCTCTCACACAAACGGTAAACAGGCCATATCCCACCATTGGAGTCAGTGACATTTACAAAATTACATGTTTTATTTCTGCAAAGCAAAAATGATAAAAAATGCTTAAAAATGTGTGAGCAAAAAATGTAATAATTGTGCATTACAGTAGATTTTAATTAACATTTTATATAAGGATGAAATTATTCTTACTACTGCCTAAGACAACTAAAATAGGAACACATTAAAGTGATGCTAAACGTTCAAACTAAAGTCCACAGTTTCTAGTTTATCCCTGATGTGAGCAAGAGAGGGTGGCTTACTTCCTGAATGCAATGGGCTTATGGAGAACAAACATAGGCACTCTCTAATACAGCCATTCTTAGCCAGGGTTCCAGCGGAACCTTAGGGTTCCTCCAAAGGTTTCTAGGGGTCCTTGAGCTGTGGCTGATTAACCTCTTATCTTAAGGTGCCTGAATAGTTCTGAGGTCAATGCCACTTGGTAGTGCCAGTTTCATGAAGCCAACACTCTTTTAAACCATCTGTAGGGATTGCATTTTGACCACCACTGTAAGGGCTGCCTTATTCCACATGACCACAAATGTAAAGGGCCTTTTTTTTCACTAACCGCCAATGAATTGGTTTTAGTAAGGGTTCCTCGAGACTAGAAAATAATTGCAAGGGTTCCTCTGGGGTAAAAAGGTTGAGAAAGACTGCTCTAATAGATCACAGCAACAAAGAAAAAAAGAATTTGGAGGAGGCTGAGAGCAATAGAAGAGACTTTTTGAATACATACTTGAATAGATTTTTTTTTTACACCAGAGTTCCCTTTAATCCTGATGTGAAACAGTATGCATGTTTGTACTAATGCAGAATGCAGTGAAAGACATCTGTACTGGCAGACAGGAACAGGAAGTCTCCGTACTGTTACCAGAATACAGAGCTGTATACTATATGTAGCTGATGCTACATGCAGTTTATACAGTGCAGACAGCAGGCACATCTATTAGTAAAGTAAATAGTTTGTTTGGGCCAGCTTGCCCCAAACAAACTACAGTATTTAAAGTGAAAGTAAACATGGAATTTGGCTTTAGCATATCCTTTCCATAGCCATCTTCACCTCTTCTTTATCACAGCAAACTGACCAGCTGAAGTAGGTAAGTGGGCTTTCTCAAAGTCACTATCTGCACCTCTATAGGGATCCCTTATGTATCCTTATATGTCTCTTACATTGTAGGGTAAGGCAGGGAGCTGAAAAGTGGTGGTGCAAAATGAGGATATCACTGTCAAAAGACATGATTTGCCAGCTTACGCTTTCAGTTAACAACTTTAGCTCTTAGTTTATGTCCTGTGAAAATGTTTAGTTTAAGAGATGCTAGAGACAAATATTATTTCAGCTTTCTTGATACATCAATCAAGCTATGAGAGAGCAATTTGCATTCTTTCTCTATCATCTAACACCACCATTTTACATTTAGCTTTTTAAGATTCCTACAAACTTGGCATTGAAATGACCAGATGTAGGAAACTGCAGGTGGGCCCCACAGTTTCCAGGGTTTCAAGTAAGAAAACAGAAGCAGCATTGTCCAACCACATCAATCAAGCCAACCATCCTATATCTGAACTGGGAATCTATTAGCCAAGGGAGTTGTCTGGTCTGTTGCATACTCAGTCTATTTATTGACAGATTAAGCTCAGCATTTCAGCCTAAAGTTTTATGTTACCATACATTATAGACTAAAGTGGGCTTAAGAAAGCTTATTGTACAGTCCATGAAATGGGCCACTAGATAGAGAGGCAACTCTGCATATAAAACGAAATATTTATATTGATCATCCCATATTCTCTATACGGCATATAAAAAAAAAAAAAAATATATATATATATATATATATATATATATATATATATATATATACACTACACACATATACATATCAAAATATGCATCGTTTGTAGTTTTTGTTTAACATTGAAAAAATAGGCAAACATATAAAACAAGAGTAAAACCAGGATTAACCAGGAATCTGACCTGAATCTGATCTAAACACAGGTTATATCTCAAATATCTACTTGTCATCTCATCTAAACATATGATTAACCACTTGCTTATTGGGCACTTAAACCGCCTTCCTGCCCAGACCAGTTTTCAGCTTTCAGTGCTGTCACTCTTTGAATGACAATTGTGTGGTCATGCTACGGTGTACCCAAATTAAATTGTTATCATTGTTTTCACACAGATAGAGCTTTCTTTTGGTGGGATTTAATTGCTGCTGTTTTTTTTTTTTTTTTTTGCTAAATAAAACATAAAAGGACTGAAAATTCTGAAAAAACAAAACAAAAACTGTTTTATAGTTTGTTATAATGCCGCGTACACACAATCGGACTATCTGGGGGACCAGAGAGGCTTTTTTTTCCCAAAAGTCCGGCGGACTTAGAAAGTAGTTTTGACTCATAAATCGCTGGACTTTTGAAATGAACGGACTTTCCAGCACCCGGCCGGTCAGGAAAGGGGATGGGGATGAGCGAGCCCCCCCCCTCCTGAGCCATACCAGGCCGCATGCCCTCAACATGGGGGGTGCTTTGGGGAAGGGAGGGCTTTGGGGTGGGGGGGGCCCACCCCAAAGCCCTAGGGACAATGGCAGGGTCACCTTGTCCCAGAGGATGCCTGCCCGCAGACCCCGGCAACCAACGGCCAGGGTTTTCTGGAAGAGGCCCTTGTCCTCATCAACATGGGGACAAGGTGCTTTGGGGTGGGGGGGCCATACCCCCTTTCCTGACCGGCTGGGTTGCATGCTCGGATAAGGGTCTTATATGGACCTTGGGGGACCCCCATGCCTTTTTTCGGTGTAGGGTTTCCCCTTTAAGTCCATACCAGGTGACGGGGCTAGCAACGTGTCAGTTTCGGCGCCAAAGGCCTCCTGCACTAGTCCCAGCTATCTGGAGCCACATTCAAAATGAACGGGCTTTCCTCCGTGTGTGGGCAAGTCCATTAATTTTCAAAAGTACGGCGGACTCCAACCATAGTCCAGCGGACCTGGTCAGCCGGAAAAGTCCGGTTGTGTGTGGGCAGGTCCGCTCGTTCGGAAAGTCTGGCGGACTTTCTGGCGGTTTGTCCGCCAGACTAAGTTTCCCGGATAGTCTGATCGTGTGTACGCGGCATAAAGTTTGAAAACAGGTAATGTTTCTCCTTCACTGATGAGGCTGCACTGATGGGCACTGATAGGCTGCGGTGATGGGCACTGATAGGTTGTGGTGATGGGCACTGTTAGGCAGCACTGATAAATACTGATAAGGTGGCAGTAATGGGCACTGATAGGTGGCACTGATAAACACTGATAGCTGGCACTGATAAGCACTGATAGGTGTCACTGATGGGCACTAAAGGATGGCACTGATGGATGGCACTGATAAGCGGCACTGATAGGTGGCACTGATGATCACTGATGGGTGGCACTGATAAGCACTGATAGGTGGCACTGATAATCACTGATAGGTGTCACTGATGGGCACTGATGGGTGGCACTGATGGGTGGCACTGATAAGCGGCACTGATAGGTGGCACTGATGATCACTGATGGGTGGCACTGATGGGCACTGGTAGGCACAGGTAGGTGACACTGATAGGCGGCACTGATCTGTGGCACTGATTATGAGATTGGCAGCACTGGTGGGAATTGATGGGTGGCACTGTGGGTACTAATAGGTGGCACTTTGGGCACTGATAGGTGGCACTGGTAGGTTGTACATTGGGAACTGTCAGATGACACTGGTGGGCACAGAAAATGTAGCCGCGGCTTTCTGTGTGAGGGACCAATGTCCTGCTGACAGAAGCCAGTGATTGGCTTTTTTTTCCCCTCACGCTGACATTACGCGATCAGCTGTCATTGGCTGAGAGTTGATCATGTGGTAAGGGGCCGGGATCGACCGCTTACTTGGATCTGTGATCAACCGAGTCTCATAGACTTGGTGATCAGAGAGCGTGCCATGCATGACCCGCAGACAGCACATGCTCGGGAGGACATCCATGGACACCCTCCTGGTAATTAAGGCCCGCTCTGTAGCCGTTATTCGGCTATAGCGCGGGCAGCAATTAGTTAAGGACATGTAAATTGATTGAAAAATTATTGTATACCATTAGCCTCTGTATCAGGGGTTTGTAAACCTGAAATGTTCTCTTGTATTTTAGTAATGATCTGTGATAATTATTATTTACCTGGCATAAACTCCTGATGGAACCAACGATGATATGAACTGAGCAACAATTTGAAACTCATTGCTTACGCTTGAGTCCACGTGTTGGTGATATCCTTTAAAGAACAGAACAGTAATGAACAAAGTACCATCTTATGTTTGTATAGGTGTCATACATTCATCTAATGAACACTGAATGCCATGCACACACAAGTCAATACACTTTCTCCTTGCTACTAAATATTTGCAAATCCAACCAACAACTATTGCCACATGTCATTTTCATTGTAACCTATATTATTTTCTTAAAATAAAGTTTATTTTGGCTGTTTTGTGGGTGATCGTGATTTTACGTGCCTTTTTTTGTACTTTATATTTAATATTCTGTCTTACAATTACTATTTACTAATGTGCTAAATTGCACCTTTATATCTCATGGGTGATTTTCTATGGACTCACATGCCTACATTTACAGAAATGTGTCTTTTCTTACTGTTTGCTAAACAGAAAATCAAAAACTGTAGCTTTCAGTATATGTGTTCATGGTGGCTTGATGCAGAAACTCAAACTTTTCACTTAGTTTTATACGAAATACTTGTATAATTCAGTATTTTTTAGAATTCATCAATGTTTTTCCTACTACTAAATGGGGCATCTCCGCACTCTGTTGGTGTGCACCACAATCATCAATGGATCAAACAGGTGAAACGCGTTCAAGAGTGATCTCCCATGGGTGGAGACCAGGCTGAAGCCATTTAATCCATTTGTGATTGTGGTGCAAATCCACAGAGTGCGGGGACATGACATTTTGTAATATACTTATCATTGGGCTTGACAAGCCTTGCTAGCTGAAACAGCACCTGGCAGCAGCGATTGCGTAGGTCTGAAGATCATAATGGGGCATGCGAGTTTTGCTTCTTTTAATTTGAGATCATGACTGTTCTGGATTTAATCAAACTGTTCAGGGTCTGTGTCAACAGGCTTTGGGCTTGTGTTATTAGTTTGACATCAGTCTGAGACATTTCTGAGAGCATTCAGAATTCATTGACAGGCACATTTGACCTGTTTAATGCGTTTTTTTCATATTCATAGATTTGAATATAAATGTAAAACCCATTTGAAGCAAACAATAGCCAATCGACACATGCCCTTGTTATAAAATTCCTAAGATTCTTACCCTGATAAGGCAATACTTGTTTTTGAAGAAAGTTTGGCAGCCATTCATACATTACAATATTCTGGAAAAAAAATAAGTATATGTTAGGTCTAAGTAAGAAAGCCTAGAAGTAACACAGTTATGGCTAATATAAGAGATCTGGTTACATAATTCCCATACTGTTAACTACTTGGAGTTCGAAGCTCATATTTAGGGGATTTTCATTTCACGTGCATTGAGCTGTATTGGTTAATGCAGTCCCAATGCACGTACAAAGCAAAAAGCTTTCGGAGCTGCCTTAATTCTTTATGGTATAGATTCAACCAGGTGTTATTTTAAAGCCCATCTCCAAGCATGTCTGACTATTTCTGAAAAGGTTCCCCCACCCCTCTGCATCCCCTCCCCTATTTTTTACATTTCTTTTTAACCCCCCATGATGTTGTGGAGGCCTGATTCTCAGTTTCCAACTGTAAATGTAGAAGAAGTCTACAGGGCCCCCTAAGCACACAATGCAGTAGTAGGAAGCAATGAGGGGTTGGGTCACTCAGTGCACAGCTAGCCAGCTCAGATGACCAGTCCCCTCAACAGGAAATGCCTCTGCAAAACTTGGGTAGCATTTTCTGATGAATTTCACCTAAAGGAAGCTGACGGCTGTAAAAACAATAGAGTTAGAATACTTGCTTCAGTTTTTTCTTTTTTTTTTTTTTCTGGCCAGACAACAGCTTTCAACTTTCATTACCTGGTATGTGGCGATTACCCATTTCCTGGCATGATGAAACAAGTCTTCGTCTGACCAATGAGGATGGATTTTAGCAAATTCATCTGCTAAGTAGTTATGATATCGAAACCAGACTATGCTTTCTGCTTGAAGGAAGGGATTTTCATTTGCTCTGGCATTACCAAAACCTAAAATAATTTCAATATTTTAAGTAAGTTCACTTCACAAGGTGAATGCACATTCATACACATTTAATTCAGTGACTAAGGTGAAGGGAGTACAAAAATTGTTCAGCGACACTAAGGCCTCATTCATATGGGTGTACTTAAGCATACCCCTGTGTAAAGAGCTGTGTTTGCCTACATAGGATGCACATGTGTTCCATGCATCGGCGTGCAAGCAATTTCATTTATGTCAGTTGGGATGCAGTGACTGCATGGACATAGCAGCGGCTCCAAATTTGATATCCATGTGGGTGCAAGTTCCCAAACTCACACTAATTGCATACAGGGAAAGGCATTCATACCCACATAGATGTCTTAAGATGAAGTTTAAGCTGAGGCTGAGATTTAACATTTTTTAACAAAAAAAGATATGTTTTAGATGTATTATATAATGGAGAACATAATAAAAAAAAAAGGCAGATAATTAAATAAATACCAATAGTAATTGCTAGTACTGGTTTAACCATGTTCTAATTATAATTTACATTCACGGCAACTTTATTAGGTACTCCTGTTCAATTGCTTGGTAACACAAATTGCTAATTAGCAAATCATATGGGATATTTGCATCATCGATGTGCAGCCGGCAAATCTGCAGCATCTGCGTGATGCTATCATGTTAACATGGACCAAAATCTCTGAGGAATGTTTCCAACACCTTGTTGAATCTATGCCACAAGGAATTAAGGCAACTCTGAAGGCAAAAGGGGTTGCAACCCAGTGCTAGCAAGGTATACCTAATAAATGGCTAGTGAGTGTATACATTTTGGACCAGGAAGTATTATCTGAAAAATTGCTTATTTTATAGTAAATATGTAAAGTTATTTTCACAGAAAATATAATGTAAAGATTAGGAATGAATGAGTGTGCCTGGTTTTGGTTTGCTTTGAATGTGTGAATTTTACAAAACCTGAATTTGACATCAAATCGCATTGAAATCTATGAGGGCAGAAGATTTTGAAACAAAATTTCAGCCATTTTAAGGCTAAAAGGCAAAGATATTGTCAAAAATAATGTACAGCAGGGAGAGGGAACACCGAATATACATAAATCCTATAAATAACATACTTTGCAAATGCCTTAAAGCTAGTTGTGGAGGCATTTAGCTGTAGAGTTGCTTTTTAAACTTTTACATTATTGTTTGGCTTAAAGCAGACCTTACTGGTTTTACTTTTGTCAAAGGGTTAGCTGAGATGTAGCGTATAAAAAGGCAGCTCTTGAACGGACTGTCAGTAACAACTGCATGATACAATCTATACATGCAAAGCTAAAATCTTTCAAAAACATGCATTTAAAATATATAAAAAAAGTTATTTCCATAAATGTGCTGGTTTGAATAAGCTGATCTGTACATATGTATGCCTATAGAGGGGGAGCCCTGAGAAATCACCTCTGGTGGAGGCTTCTCAGGTGTAATTACCATCAAAATGCAACCCAGCCATTCGATACTTCTCTGCAGAAGGGTCTGTCAGGTGATGTCTGGGTAGATCACAGGAAGTACATATAGTCATATAAATAAATGCAACCAATTATCGGATACAGATTATCTTGTGTCTGTAGGCACCTAAAAGGAAACCTACGGATTCATGGAGGCCCCCATTCCTGACTTCATTTTTTTGGAAAACCTACTTGGCTGTCTCTGGCTTCCGTAACTTCTTTGTAATTTATGCAGAAATGATATACACCTAGGAAAGTTAGGATTCCTGGTCTGCATTCTTGTTCTGTATCAATCGACTCAAAATACATTGCATCTATTGAATCAGCCAAGCATTTAACAGTTCTATAACAAATGTTTGTCAAAGGCAGCACACATATTTTTCTCAGGAAAAATGTCTTGTTCAAACTTAAGCAGCAGCACCATCAACATGCGTCATCAAGTATTGAAAGGGTTTGGGATCAGTGATCCATAGCTATATACTACATTTTATCAAACAGATCTTGATTAGTACTTTACCATAAATTGTTCCAAAATCTTTACTGTCTTCAGTGAAGTGAGCAGGCCTCCACATAATAAGCATGGCATCTGCTTCTCTTGGGAACAGTGAATCTGAATCAGATGCCAGTCTCCCACCAGTGAAACTTCTCAAAGCATCACACCAGGAGTGAGAGTTACCGTATATAGAGCTACCATCAATCCATGCAGTCACTGAATTTATCTGGGAAAAAAACACATAGGTAAACAACCCTTCATGGTACAGGTAGTTACTGCAAATAAGGTTATACAATTTATACCTTACTATTAGGTGCAATATATTTGTAAACATCTGGATCAATGTACAAAAAGATTCTGTAGATAGATAGATAGATAGATAGATAGATAGATAGATAGATAGATAGATAGATAGATAGATAGATAGATAGATAGATATTTAGATGTAACATTGTGTGGGAACAGTGATATACATCCTGTGTCCTCTGTTCATATGTTACCTGGTATCTTGGGTTATTTGGACTACTGCCGCTCTGCTTACACCATTTACTTCTCCGAAATGGAAGAACCACATTGCTTGTGTTTTCTGGATCAAAGACATCATCTCCAGCTGGTATTTTAATATTTAAAAACTCAATTGGACATCCCAAGTCCTCTATGCTAAATATTTCAGACATCACATGATAACCTGAAATAGATATTTTGTAATCGTATGATTATGTGTGTAGGATTACACTCTTCTAACTGTGATATAGTAGCACTGATTTTAATCTTATAACTACGTTGGTGTTGTATTTTATTGGCTTAAACTTATTTTTTTTTTGTATATACTAGAAAATAGAATTGGAATGTGTCAGTGGTTTCCTGGTTCAATCCCCCTCAAATAAATAAAGCTGGTTATTTCTACAAGCTCGTATGCCAACTGCCGCTGATTGTTTTTGACATCTGTGAAAATCAAACACACACTTGTTCTAAAATGGTGATACCACCATGAAAGGATCTGAATGCAATCAGCTGTATATCCTGAGAACCAGCATTAGGCCAGCCCTCCCAGAATAAGGACAAGAAAAAAGGACCCTGCTACTCCTGTGTACACAGGTAAGCTTAACCTTGTTGGGTTCAAGTTCTGGGAATTTCCTTTCCCTCCTCTAGTGTCTGCCAGGGATAGATTGATTCAATTTAAAATTATTCATACAGCTTATTTCACATTTCATATGCTCCATATAATGGACCCCGGCATCTCCTCCTCTTGTTGGAAGTACTCATTCCCTAGGAGATTTAATTAATGTATTTTGGCTGTGCCCAGAAATGGTATCGTACTTCTAATGTGCTTGTTGTTATTCATTCTTTGGTCCAGATCCCTATTGCTTTAACACCTAAGTTCTGCTTGCTGGGTTTAGTAGAGGAGCTAGCCCAGAGAATGCTCCTATGTTTGCTACTATTCTGTGCCCAAAAGGCCATTACATTATGCTGGAAAAAAATCCTATCCCTTCCTCAGTCCATTATTAGATGAAGTTGGTTAATTCCAATTTGCCCATGTAGCAAGATACCTACCTAAATAGAGGTCGTCCTAATATATATATTTTTTTCCGCTGCCACTCCTTTATATCTACCGAGTATATTATTATGGCAGATGTGAGTTCCCAAACTGGTATGGATGCTCCTATTTATTATTTATACTTGTGCCTGAGCCATGCACCGTATGTTCTCTTCTTAATGTCTATTAATAGCTGTTTGCTATAGGATACTAAATTATGTTTGTTGCTATGTATCTCTGTGAGTTAAGGTAACAACCGATCTGTGGGCTCGGTTGTATCACTCCATTGTCTCCGTGTTTTATAATATCTTGCAAAATTCAATAAAAGTGGTTTAAAAAACAAAAATTAAAATAACTAAAAACAAACAAAAAAAACTTTGTTGGGTTAGCATTATATACAGTATGTTACAAGACGCCAAGATACTGAGGTGAGACTAAATCCTGGTCATGCACCACTGCCTAGTAAGAGCCAAATTTGGTGTTTTTTTACCCATCACATGTGTCATACTGTGGCAGAATCAGAAAATAATCATCTGATGGTCTATTTGTAGCTTTCTTCTCAACATAAAAAAGAGAGACATACTATTTTGTATTCCGAGGATTTGTTCCTGTGTTAGAGTTTTATTTAAAAGTGAAACGTGTGTCAGTTGTTCCTTTCATACTTTTTACTGACTGACTACTAATCCTGGTATTTTTGCTCTGCCTTTACATGCACTGAAGACATCAAAAAATTCTTCTATGATTGCATCATTGTTTTCTTATAAGGCAACTCAAAGCACACCCTAAAACAATTACATTATGTTCATTAACAGAAATGCAAAGAAAAACAAATCTTGTTATGAATATATCTTGGACAAACAAATTGTGATGCTAATCTTATCTAACACTATTAATATTATTGTTATTATATATTATACATTAAAACACAAAGCTCTAGAAGTCCATAAATGTAATTTATAAGCTATAGCAGGACTTTAAAATAAGAATTTCAGTGTCCAGTAGTAATAATATGCCCTCTGAAGAGTGAGTCCACAGCACCCAAGAGCTATTCATACGGTGTCTTGTCAAATTATTAAAATTATTATTATTATTATTTAAGGTACTTATATAGCACCATCAATTTACACAGCACTTTACATATACATTGCACATTCACATCGGTCCATACCCTCAAGGAGCTTACAATCTAAGATCCCTAACTCACATTCATATACTAGGGCCAATTTTTAGACAGAAGCCAATTAACCTACCAGCATGTCTTTAGAGTGTGGGAGGAAACCCACACAGGCACAGGGAGTACATGAAAACTCCAGACAGGTAGTGTTGTGGTTGGGATTCGAACCAGTGACCCTTTTTACTAGGTGAGAGTGCTACCCACTACACCACTGTGCCACCCATGATAACCTTCACAGGACCATGTGAGATAGCTCCCCTCAAAAAACACACTCACCAGAACGGTATAATAAAACCTCCTTATTACAATATGGATCTTAAACCTGTAGCAAGCCTGCATCCTTACTCAGCATACATACAATAGGTCTGATCACTCAAAGCAGGGTGTCCGTTTGTTGACTCGTTTAACACACACCATAAGGAAAAAAAGGGGGAATCCTCATAGCGTAAAACAGTTTTATTCCCAAAAAACATTCCCCCTTTTAAGAAATATGCTTACATCGAGTTCAAACTAAAATAGCATCTCATGATAGGTGTGACCAGATGGCTTGATTGAAACTGTCAGCTTCTGACAATCTCCGCCTAGGAATCATCGAGGATGAACACTCCTTCGGACAGTGAGCGAGTATCGTTACAGACTGTATATAATCTTATTATGATGAGATACTATTTTATTTTGAACTCGATATAAGAATATTTCTTAAAAGGGGACTGTTTTTTGGGAATAAAACTATAAAACTGTTTTATGCTATGAGGATTCCCCCTTTTTTTCCTAATGGTGTGTCTTAAACGAGTCAACAAACGGACACCCTGCTTTGAGTGATCAGACCTATTGTATGTATGTCAATTAAGGACGCGGGCTTGCTACAGGTTGAAGGTCCATCACTGTAACAAGGCAGTTTTATTATACTGTTCTGGTGAGTGTGTTTTTTGGGGAAAGCTGTCTCACATGGTGCAGCGAAAGTTATCATCTATTTGACAAGACACCATATGAATACCTCTTATGCCGCGTACCTACGATTGGACTTTCCGGTGGACTAGAGTCCGTCGGACAATTCGATCGTGTGTGGGCTCCAGTGGACTTTTTGTTCCCAAAAGTCATCATGTTCGAATCCATCTGACTTTTGGAGTGATCATGTGTGGCCAAGTCTGTTTGTTTGAAAGTCCAGCGGACTTCAGCTGCAAAGTCCGTCGGATTGTCCGCCGGACTAAGTTCGCCGGAAAGTCCGGTCGTGTGTACGTGCGCTTAGGAACACCTCGGGTGCTGTGGATTCCCTCTTCAGAGGGCATATCATCACTATTGGAGGCTGATGTTCTCATTTTAAAGCGCTGCTATATTTTCTGAATTACATTTATGGACTTATAGAGCTTTGTGTTTTAATCATTTATTTAGTATAGCAGCAGCTAAGTTCCAATATAGACTTTTCTTTCAGAAGCGCCAGATGAGCTAAATTTGAATTGCTTGAGGTTTTTGATATATTATACATTATTATTGTACTCACATACTCCATGAATATTAAAATGTTATAATATGTGTTTTTTAGAACTGTTTAATACTGTAAACCTCATTATAATGTAAATTATCTGAATAACATATAACACAAATGATAGCACGATACATTGTATTTATGAGTAATGAAAATGCAGATAGTGTAATGTGTCTAGAAGGTTAAAAGTGAACAAAATGTGTTTTTAATTCAGTTAGTGTACATACCAAGATTTGCTTTCATTCTCTATAGTACAACATTTGGACTGGGAGAGGGAGTGTCTGCACTAGGAAGTAGTCAGTCTCTGCTGCAGTGCTCATGTGCTGATAACAGGGAGTACGGTGCTACTCCTTCACTGTCCGTTCATGGATTTGCTGCCTCACAAATGGAGGTAAAAGCGGGGTTCCACCCTAAAGTGGAACTTCCGCTTATCGGAACCCTCCCCCCCTCCGGTGTCACAATTGGCACCTTTCAGGGGGGAGGGGGGTGGAGATACCTGTCAAAGACAAGTATTTACACTAACTTCTGGGCATAGACTTCCATGGGAGTCTACACCATTTCCTGTCCTGCAGCGCTGTCTGCTGGGACACACACGGGTCTCAGAGACAGCGCGGACAATTCCTATTGCACTGCGCGACTCGTGCATGCGCAGTAGGGAACCGGGAAGTGAAGCCGATTCGCTTCACTTCCTGATTCCCTCACCTAGAATGGTGGCGGCAGTAGCCGAGAGCCGAGCGATCGCTGGAACCCGGGACAGGTGAGTGTCCATTTATTAAAAGTCAGCAGCTGTAGTATTTATAGCTGCTGGCTTTTAATTTTTTTTTTTTTAGGAATCCCTCTTTAAGGACCTGACTACTTGGTCTGTGGTGATTGATTCACAAAACTGCCTACACATAATTACAAGCCATTTGAGAGGTCAAGCAGTTCCCTTTTTTTATATTATGTCCCAGATCAGCTTCAACTACCTGTAGTTTTACAGACATGCAAGGCTGACCTGTTACTTATTCTTCAGGTATTCAAGTTTGACTTGCTTCTTGTAGTTTCACAGCTCTACATGTGAAGCACTTCTGTTGTCACACAGACATGTAAAAAAAACGTTGTAGGTGTCTCCTGACCTCACCTGCTGTTTTACATAGAAACTTCCCAAGCAGTCTGTGAATTAGCACTACTATCTAATTTGTGAATAGATTAGCAAACTTTGCTAATAGATTAGCAATAGGTAGCATTCCTGGCTGCAGGCCCCAGTTTCTAGTCCCTGTTCCAAGTCCCTTGTCCCTGTTCCAAGTTCATAGTACCTATTTTAGCACCAATTCAATCCTTACGCTCTCCAATCTTCCAGCTCCAGTGTGTCCCTGTGCGTCCCAGCTTCTGCTCAGGTGTATTCCCCATGTGCCACATGCAGCATTCCTCCCTACTTAACACTTGACTCCTGTGTATCTCTGAGTCTGGTCAGACTGCAGAAAATTGGTGCCCGGCCTAAAGCTCAGCAGACTGCAAAGCTAAAATAGTAAAAGATGATGGCTTCAGCTCAGTTCTCCACAGTGTTGTCAGTCGTCAGTATTTTTACTGGCATCCAGTAAAAACAGGCAATTATCTCCTGCCAGTAAATGTAAAAAGTTGTCAGTAAAAAATATGGCTCTGACGCTCGGCTTGGTCCGGAGTTGGCTGAGAAAATCCCAGTGCCTGTTAAGCCCCGTACACACGAGCGGACTTTTCAACATCCAAAGTCCGACGGACTGATTCCGTCAGACTATTCGATCGTGTGTGGGCTGCAACTGACTTTTGACTCGCCAAAGTCTGAAGGACTTTAGAATATGGAACATGCTTCAAATTTTTCCGAAGGAACTCCGCCGGACCCGGTCCCTTAGAAAAATTTGCTCGTGTGTATGCTATTCCGACGGACTAAAACCGACGCTAGGGCAGCTATTGGCTACTGGCTATGAACTTCCTTATTCGAATCCAGTCGTACGTCATCACGTTCGAATCCGTCGGAGTTTAGTGTGATTGTGTGTGGCCAAGTCCGCTCAGCCGAAAAGTCCGTCAGAACTCTGTCGGAACTCCGGCAGAACTCCTTCGGAAGTCTGACGGACATAAGTCCTCTCGTGTGTACGGGGCTATACAGTGTGATCGGACGGTGACTGAGCATGTCATGTGATGTCATGTCATGGTGCAAGAGAGCCAAGCAGAGCACCCAGAGAATTGTGTGCAGGTCTGCGTTATTGGAGCAAGGCAGGCTGGGACCGGAACCGTCAGTGCTGTTTAGACTGTAGTGGACTGGAGGGACCACTTGGCTTGGAGAGAGACTGTCAATGTGACTCAGGAGGGGTCATCATCATCTGTGCTGCTGCACACTGCTGTCAGTGTCACTGTGAGAGTAAATTTTATGTGTGTGTGTGAGCCCATTCTAATTTCTTGCCCTCCTGAGTCCTGTCCCTGAGCTACGTACTTACTGTATTGAAAATAAGATAAGAAATATGTTTTTTGCCTTATTTTCTACTTTAAATCATATTGCTAATTGCATATTGAATTTGTGTGTAGCCTAAATACTCTCATTTGCACTTAAAACTGTCATTTTGTAATTTATGGAAATGCCAGTAAAAACTTGGCTGTGCCAGTAAATTTTAGGTGTTGTGTCAGTAAACTTCAATCTGGTAGGTTGGCAACACTGGTTCTCCACCCATAGAAGAATTCCCTTCCCCCAATGCATTTCATCCATGTGAGGCCTAATCATAGGGGCCAAGTCTTGGGAGACAGGATGCTGGTTGGACTTCAGAGGAGACAATGTGAAGGAAGAATGCTGAATGTAGTATCTGGGAAACACACTGGAGTCCAGAACAAGGACTAGGAAGTCAGAACAGGTACTAGATACTGGGGCCTGGGGCACTAGTAACAAGTCAAAATGTAATATGTGTAGAATTAAAGGTTATCTGTGACACGTTCTAGCTATGTATTTAGCTGTTTGTCCAAAGTTAAAGCATACCTGTGCCCAGCCAATAGATATTCAATCATTCTCATGAAGCAGCTTTAAAAGAGAATTAAAATAAGTCATCACTGTCCTTTGTAGCTGCAGGTACTTTGGAGTAATTGGGTTTTAGTCAGCTTGTAACAGCTTATAGAACCTGATGTTGGTTTGCATTAGAAGGTTTGCAGTTTGCCAGATCCCTGTTGCCAGAGAACATAATGGGAAAGAAGCTGCCTCTTTTGTAAAACTGAAGGTAAGCTTACAAACCGTGACGACTCCTTCAGAGGTCAGTGAGGGCTGGTTGTAAATCTCTTTTAATGCTCGTTAAGAATATATAAATGCTTTACTGCCCCTAGTGTGGGTACTGGTGCATTTTAAAGTAGCACCAAGTGGGTCTTATACAAACTTGCATGCTTGAGTGTTGGACATCCTACTGCTGGTTGGATTGTTTTTTTTGTTTTTTTTTGGAAAAGAACCTTACTCCATTTTTCAAACATCAGCTTCAATGGTTGGAGGCTCACTAGTTACTCTCCCTATGCTATGGGAAAGATCACAAATGTATATAAATTATTTAATTTATATTTTGGAATGTAAAGCAAATTCTTAATGCGTGCATTACTACCGAAGAACACCCCCAGGACTGTCCGGTTCCGCTGAGAAGGTTGACCAGAGTCTCCTTTCATGGCTACATTGCTGAGTTTTCTTGGGTTGGGTAGATGTGGTTCTTGCATCGCCTGATAGACTCCATCAGAATAGGCAGGGGGCATAAGGCGCATCAGTCTAGAACCTAAATTAGAAATGTAAAAAATAAAGGACATCCAAAAATTACTTTAATAGCAACACATAAAGATGCCATTCTCTCTCTGTAACCTCAACATTCGGTACTCCCAAAGGAGTATGGCACCATTGTATTTTTTTTTTTTTTTTGTTATCATATACCCATATATGAAAATTGGACATTTTATGGGAAATTTGACTTGAATTAAATGTTTATAGAATTAATATGAAATCTAAATATTACTTTACCTGCAGAGCATCTCTTATGTTGAATAAGATTGTTAAACCAGCCATCAAAGCGCTGAATCTCCCAGTTAATGTTTTTTTGTGCACCTAGTTATTGAAAAAAAGGAATTAGGTAGTATATATTAACTCCATTTTGAAATAGGACACCTTTCTTTTTACTGCCAATTGTTGGTCTAACATTGCATATAACGAAATTTAACTGTGTCAAATCCAATTCCACTCACCCCACATTTATTACCAACATTCCCCACATTGATAAAGTGCAAATTGTGATGTTGAAAAAGTTCAAACTAGCAAATGCTCAGTGATTGCTTACAACACAGTTGTTTTTAGATGACATTCAGTAAATTCAGTATTTAATGCATGTGAAGTGAATTTTTAGGACCAGAACAGGTTGTAGAGGGTACTAAATAACCATAAAGTCTTATATATGCTAATTGGAAAAAAAATCATATTATTTTATCTTTATATCTGAATGGAATGAAATAAAGTATAACTCCAGCCAAAACTATTTTTTAAATATAGATACAGTTGGAAGGGATAGGACCTCTGTCATATTGTGTGGCTGTCTATTGGCCCATTGGAGTCATCTGCCATACCCTTCCTTCCTGCTGATATAGGAATTCATGGCAAATGTATTAGCAAACCAGAAAGGTAATGGAGGTTCTAACTTTTTTTTCCACTCTCCAAAAAAGCATGACTTTATTGCTGCTGTAACTCTGATAGAGAGATTTTTCCTTACTTCCTGTCCCAGTGATAATGCTGTCATTGGAACAGGAAGTTCAGGGAAATAGAAGCCACAGTAAAAAAAACCTGACAGAGGATCTTGTGTGTAACACAAGTTACACAGCAAATGTGTCTCTAAAACAAAAGTAAACATTTGTTTACTTACAAATATATAACATTTATACCATTTATATGGATCATATATAAAAATATATACATTTATAAAAAATAGTTATATCAGTTAAACTGATGGTTGATATAAAAGGTTTAATGTTCAAACCTTTCGCTGCCAGGCCTTGCACTCCTCTTTAAAACACTGGTGGCCAAACCATTTTTGCAATTTTGCCATTACTTCTTTATTTTTCCCTTACAGCTTTCAGAGTGTGTAAAAGACCCCAAAACCATATATTTTCTGAAAGTACATGACCAATAGAATAAAAAGAAGGTGCTACTGATTTTTAAGGCCCCATGATATCTACGCAAATGTTTATCAAAACAATATTTTCGCTAAAAATACACTAAAATCCTTATTAGCAGATACAAACACAGCACATTTTACTAAATTCCTGACAAATTCCTACTAAATATAAAAGCTTAACCTGTATTGAGTTCATAAATAACAAATATTTGTAAATTTTAAATTGTGCCTTTTTGTGAAATGGTGAAAATCGAAAATCTAACATAAAAAAGTAAATAACCAAATTTCCCAAAATCTGGAGGTTTTCATGTTTCACTTACAGCTTTTAGAATTTGTAAAAGACCCTCCAAACCATACATTTTCTGAAATAATATGACCAGTAGAATAAAAATAAATTGCGTTTGATTTTTTAGGCCTCATAATAGTTGCACAAATAGTTATCAAACACTTATTTCAAAAATCCCGATTTGTACATATAAACACAACATGACTTACACAATTCCTGCAAAATTCCTACTAAGGCCTTGTTTACATGGGGTGCACTAAAGCATATGCCCATGGAGGGCTATATTTACCCACACAGGGATGGACAGGTGTTCTGTGCAGCTCTGTGCAGGTAGTCTCATTCATGTCAAGGGGGACACAGTGGTTGGTGGACAAAGCCACTTCTCCCCATCTGACATTCATGTTGGTGTAGGTGCATGGACCCAAATGCAGACAGTGTGAGTTGAGGGACATGCACCCACAGGGATGACAATTGACATGAATGGGACTGCCTACAGAGGAATATATGGAACACCTCTGTATTCCCGTGTAGCTGCTGTGTCCTAATTAACATCAGTGGGGCATGGGGATTCATGGAACACCTGTGCAGTTTAAAACAGCTTTGCTGTAGTATGCCCCATGTGAATGAGGCCTTAGACCTCATTTAGACTTCTAGTTGGGGCAGTAAAAATGTGCAGTTGAGCTGTGTTTAAGCTGCAATAGGCAGCAGATGAGGGTGTTTACATGCTGCGGCTGCGATGCTTCACTTTGTGCCTGCGACAAAGTTGACCCAACTTGCAGCCAAATGCTTTACATTCAAGTCAATGGAGAAGCAGCACAAATGCCCCACAACCGCATGCAATGCATGCAGTTGTAGCACGATTGTTGGCATAAATGGGGTTAAAACAGGCACCTGTCAGTAGCCTCTGGAACATGACCTGAATGTGGACTGGGCTTCAGAGGCATGGGGGATTAGACACATTTCTAAAGCTACCCTTACTATGATTATTTATTTATATATTTTTTTAAATGTTATTTATTTATACATGGTAAAATTGTATTTTTAATAGTCGCTACATTTTTATTTTTCGGGGGGGGGGGGGGCACGTTTTGTGAGGCAGAGAAAGGGACTGCTTGAGCTGCACTGTGGGTAAATGGATAGGCGCCTCTGTATGGAGACTCCTATTTGCTCACAAACTGAAGCATAGCAAACACAGGTTACAGCCCTCTGCTCTCCTCCTGACAATAATCTCTGACCCCCAGTAGCAGCTACAGCCAGCTGGGGGGGCTGGACAGCAGCTACAGGGAGGGGGCACCAGGGATTAGTGAGGGGAATGCCAGAGCTGGGGGGGGCGGTGCAGTCCAGGAGGGTATCTACTTAGATAATTAAATCCCCCCAGCACCCAAAGATGGTGGGAGGGCAAAGGATGGAAGCTGGCAGCTGCAATGTAGCATATAAGTTGCATATAAAAAAGGCATTAAAGTAGGGGGGCATTTTCACATGTTAAGAAAGGCAGGTGGAAAGGCAGAAGGCACCATAGAGAAGTGAAGGCAGTGGAGGGGTATGTAGGGGGGAAGGGGATCATATTTTAGGTAAATAGCTCTGATCAGCGGCTTGTTAGCTTTTGTTTTGTTCAGCAGTCTGCTGAACAGTTCTGCTATACGTTTATGATCACTGAAGTAACCATGAACTTATAGCAGAAAGAGGCATGTCAGGCCTGTATGGTGTACAGACCTGGCCAGCTGGAAGCAGTGCTGTAGGTCTATACACAGTACAGACGTGGCAGCAAAGGGCTTAAAGTTATTTGGCAAATGTAGGGTGAATATGTGGTAAATGATGCATTTGCTGGTGAGAAAATTCACATAGGGTAGGGAGCCGGGATCTGGGGGCCCCCTTATTAAAGGGGGCCACCAACAGCCAGGGTTGTCGGGAAGAGGCCCTTGTCCTCATTAACATGGGGACAAGGTGCTTTGGGGTGGGGGGCCGCAAGGCGCCCCCCTTTCCTAAAGCACCCACCCCCCCATGAAGGCATGCAGCCTGGTAAGATTCAAGAGGGGGGCGCTCACTCGTCCCCACCCCCTTTCCTGACTGGCCAGGCTGTGTGCTTGGATAACGGTCTGGTATGGATCTTGGAGGGACCCCACACCGTTTTTTGATGTAGGGGATTCCCCTTAAAATCCATACCAGACCTAAGGGCATGGTGTACAGTACCCTGTAGCTGAGAACCAGCGCGATAGGTTCACGCTGGAAACATTCTCACGGGCAGGCGCTGTAGCTGCCCTTGCCTCGTATTTGGTCTGTCGGACCAGCATACAGACAAACGGGCTTCCCGAAGGAACTTGGTCCGGAGGACCAAGATTTAAAACATGTTCTATTTCTAAGTCCATCTGACTTTTGGGAAGAAAAAGTCAGACGGAGCCCACACACGATCGAATTGTCTGATGGACTCTGGTCCGCCGGACTAAGTCTGCCGAGAAGTCCGATCGTGTGTACGCGGCATTAACATTGAACATTGCATGTTTTCTGTGTTCTTCAACCAACCTTATTAAGTAATAAAAGTGTATGTATATCTACAATGTAAAACTTTTTTGTTTTGGATAGAGTAGGGGAGGGTTAGAAACCCCATTACATTATTTGTGAATTCTGCGTTCCACTGGGGAAAGTTCCCTTCACTTGCTGTTCTGGAAAAACAACAGGAAATGAGAGGAAATCTCACCACAGCATGGAGAACTCCAACTGGAACATTTTCCCCATTAGATGATTTCCCCTCAGGCACTTCAAAATGTGTGATTTCCCTTCACTTTCTGCATTGGTGACATTGGGTTTCAGGACAAATAAGAGGACTGAATCTCCCCACAAGGAGCACACACTGCAAAAAAAAAAATGGCAGAAGGGTTTAACCCCAACCCACTCCATTCAAAGTGAAATAAAACTGTTTTAACTTCACATACACTTTGATTATTATTGTTTTTTGCCTGTTTTATGCCTTTTATAAAGACTGTCATGTATGTAAATAGTGCTCGACAAACAAACTTAGATTTTTTAAACATACATTGGTCTGTTGGATTACTAAAATGGTATAAAGGAAATATTTTTTCAATGATGCAGCACAATGAATAGTTATGATGTTCAAATAACATAACCATTCCTGTGATAAAAAAGTAAAATGTGAGTAAAAATGGATTTGAAAATGGATGCTACAGGTTACTGCACTTTAAATATTTTTATCTACCTTTTATATCCAGTACCTTGAAAAAGTATTCGTACCCCTTGGAATTCTCCATACTTTGCCATATTACAACCAAAAACGTAAATGTATTTTATTGGGATTCTATGTGATAGACCAACACAAAGTAGCACATAATTGTGAAGTGGAAGGAAAATGATAAATGGTTTTAATTTTTTTTTTACAAATAAATATGTGAAAAGTGTGGCATGCATTTGTATTCTGCCCCCATGAGTCAATACTTTGTAGAACCACTTTTTGCTGCAATTACAGCTGCAATTCTTTTTGGGTATGTCTCAGCACATCTTTGCAGATCTAGAGAGTGACATTTTTGCCCATTGTTGTTGGCAAAATAGCTCAAGCTCTGTCAGATTGGATGGAGAGCATCTGTGATCAGCAATTGTCAAGTCTTGCCACAAATTCTCAAATGGATTTAGGTCTGGACTTTGACTGGGCAATTTTAACACATTTCATTGTAGCTCTTACTGTAAGTTTAGGGTCGTTGTCCTGCTAGAAGGTGAACCTGCCCCCCAGTCCCAAGTCTTTTGCAGACTCTAATGCCGTGTACACACGACTTTCCGGCAGACTAGGTCAGACGGTCTTCCTGACGGACTTTCGGCGGACTTCCGATGGGCTTTCCGAACAAACGGACTTGGCCACACACAATCACACCAAAGTCCGACGGATTCAACCGTGATGATGTACGACTGGACTAGAATAAGGAAGTTCATAGCCAGTCGGACTAGCATACAGACAAACAGATTTTTCGACTGTAGGAAAGATTTTAAACATGTTCTAAATCTAACGTCTGTCTGATTTTTCGACAGCAAAGGTCTGATGAAGCCCACACAGGATTGAATTGTCCGATGGATTCATTCTGTCAGACTTTTTTGTCAAAAAGTCTGGCCGTGTGTACATGGCATAACAGGTTTTCTTCTAAGATTGCCCTGTATTTGGCTCCCACAACATGCTGTCATCACCATGTTTCACAGTGGGGATGGTGTGTTCAGGATGATGCGCATTGTTAGTTTTCGGCCACATATAGCGTTTTGCTTTTAGGCCAAAGCATTTGGTTTTGATCTCATCTGACCAGAGCACCTTCTGTGTCACTCACATGGTTCCCCGCAAAAATGGCTTTCTTCTTGCCAGTCTTCAATAAAGGCCAGATTTGTGGAGTGCACAACTAATCATCCTCTCATCTGAGCTCTGGATCTCTGCAGGTCCTTCATGGTTACCATGGGCCTCTTGGCTGCTTCTCTGATTGATGCTCTTCTTGCCCGGCCTGTCAGTCTCGGTAGACGGCCATGTCTTGGTAGGTTTGCAGTTGTTCCATACTCTTTCCATTTTTGGATGATGGATTGAACAGTGCTCTGAGAAATGTTCAATGCTTGGGATATTTATTTATAACCTGACCCTGCTTTAAACTTCCCCACAACTTTATCCCTGATCTGTCTGCTGTGTTCCTTGTCCTTCATGATGCTGTTTGTTCATTAAGGTTCTCTAACAAACCTCTGAGGGCTTTACAGAACAGCTGTAATTATAATACACACAGGTGGACTCTATTTACTTATGAAGGTAATTGGTTTCACTAGATTTTATTCAGAGATATCAGAGTAAAGGGGCTGAATACAAATGCATGGCACACATTTCATAAATGTATATGTAGGGGGGGGCGCATGCGCGGCGCGGAACGAGTAAGCAGCTAAGCCTAGGAGCTCCGGGGATGACGGGGAATCTATAGCACTCCCCAGAACGATTCTGACCGACTACCGGCCCACAAACAACATCCCTGTCCTGCGGGACCACTCGTGCATGCCGACGTCCAAGAAAGGCAAGCGGAAAACCGCTCAACGCTCCCTTACTACCTATCTTTTGCGGGCCACGGAAAGGCAGGAGATGTCCCAAGATGGCGCCCAGGCCTACACAGACGTGGATGCCTCGCGGTCGGCGGGCTCCCCTAAAGGTACTGGGGACGCACACCTAACATAGGCAGACTTGGAGGACAGTCTAGATAACATGTATGACAGGCTGGCTAGAAAGGTCCAAGCGGAACTACACAAGTCTACTAGCACACTGTCCAAAGAAATGGCGGCCCTGGGAAGTAGGACAGATCTCCTTGAAGTAAAACATGACGAACTTCACCTGGCCTATACGGATCTCCAGAAAGACCATGAGTTACTGGGGGTTACGGTTGTCCAACTTCAAAACCATTTGGAGGACCTGGACAACCGCAACAGGAGGAACAACGTTAGGGTGCGGGGGATCCCCGAATCGGTGACCGACCTCCCTACTACAATCGTTCGGCTGTTCCAACTCCTGCTACCGAACCAACCCAAAGAATCCTTCACATGTGACCACCTGCATCGGGCGCTGAGACCTAAACCCCCCCCCCCCCAGGAGAAACCCCCCAGGGACATTGTTTTATGCCTTAAGGACTTTCTCATAAAAGAGGAAATCCTCCGAGCCTCTCGTAACACACCACGCATTCAACTAGATGGGGCCTCCATACAGATCTATCCTGACATAGCACCAGCTACACTGGAGAAACGGAGGAGGATGAGAGACATTACCTCTACCCTGCAGACAGTGCAGATACGCTATCGATGGGGTTTCCCGTTTAAGTTGATCATACCGCACAATGGATCCACTCATATTGCCACCACAGTCGCAGAAGGCAGAGAAATTTTAGTGAAGCTGGGACTGTTGGAGCGGCAGCAAACACCTCGACACTCCGCAACACTACGTCCATCCCCCATCTGGGCCACGCCATCGCCTCAGAGGGATAGGCGTTCTTGCAGGCTGCATCCATTGCCTGATATCTGACCGAGCTAAAGTGCATCCAGAAATCCCTTGTGGCTACCGTTCCTGGATAAACTACTGGTCACTCTTGGCATACTTGAGTCCCCATTCTCAACTACCCCGCTTTGACATGGCTACGTTTATAACCTGGATTCTCCCGGTCCCCGGAGGAGGAGAGGAAAGATTTTGTTTTTGTTGTTTTCTATTTTTTTCTCTTCTGGTATTTTGATCCGCGTCCCCCCCCCCCCCACCTCCATACTTGCCCACCACTCCCTGCATGATCCCCTTTCTTTGACTTTTTCCCTGACTATCCCATTGGACTGGGGTTCCTCCCCTTCTTTTTTTTTGGTTTGGACACTGAAACGGTGGACCATACCTGCCTTACCCTCTTTTTACCTATCCACCTCTGTGGTGGGGAGTGTGTGGAGCAGGTGGAAGTTGGGCTGAAGGGCCCTTTATTTACAATATTTTGGTCTGGATGGATTTCCCACCCAGACTCCATAGAGCTTTAAGTTTTCTTTTTGTTTTTTTGTTTTTGTGTTATGCTGACTTCACTGCTAGATATCAACTGTGGGTGTATATGTTTAGAGTATTTAGATCTTCTGATAGGGGGAGTTCTTCTCATGGCCTTAAACTTACAATATTATGCTTTGCAGTGGATACTGGGGGCTCCTCTGGCACTGGACTCTGGTATGGGGTAGCAGGCTTTCCTCATAGGCCTCTTATGGATGTGCTACTAACTAATAGATTACATGGGTCTCCATATTATTTCACATAATGTGAGGGGCTTTAATTCCCCCCAGAAACGGAGGAAGGCCTTCTGTTACTATAAACAAATTGGTGCAGACATTATCCTACTGCAAGAGACTAATTTCTCAAAATTTTTTGATAAATCCTACAAATTGCACTACAGTACCACGTTTGAGTCCAGGGCCAGAGGAGTGGCAATTTTTGTTCGTAATACTATTCAGTTTGAACCTTCCCACGTGTATAAGGACCCTGATAGCAGATTCCTTATTATCCAGGGTATGTTACAGTGTAAGGCTGTGATGATTGCCAATTTGTACTCCCCGAATACGGCGCAAGGCGCCTTCTATAATCTGTTTTTACGTACCTTAGATAGATACATCTCTCCCCACCTGATTGTGGGGGGAGATTTTAACTTAGTAGCTAACCCCTCAGAGGATAAGAGCAAAACCTCACATAGTGCTAAAGCGTTCCCTAAATTTCTCACAAAATCATTGCACAGACTACAGCTCATTGACACCTGGAGGGCTCTGAACATTGGCGCTAGGGAATATACGCATTACTCCCACCCTCATGATAGTTACGCAAGATTAGACTACATTTTTGCATCTCCGGTTTTGTTGGCTAATTCATCTCTCACGACTATCCACCCCTGTCCCTGGTCGGATCACCAAGTAGTGGCCTTCCATACCTCACACGTTGGTCTTTCCCCTATTTTAGCTTCTTGGAGGCTGAATGACTCCCTGTTGACAGACCCTGATATTTACACCCGGATTGCGGGCCACCTAGAAGATTATTTTAATATTAACGATACTGCTGGCATTTCCCCCCAAATCCTTTGGACTGCCCATAAATCGGTTCTTCGTGGCCACTTAATTGAGATAGCAGTCACTAGGAAAAAACTGAAAAATGCAAGGATTCAGTCCCTCACCCGCGATCTCCGTACACTTTACCAGACCCATACCCAAACACACACTCCAGATACCCTCCTACTAATTAATCAAAAGAGAGCTGAATTGGACACTATACTCTCGGAACGCACAGAGAAATCGCTTCGCTGGTCCAAAGCTAGGTTTCTACTACACAGTAATACAGCCTCGGGCATGTTCTCTCGTAAACTGCACCAGTCCCTACAGCCTGCCCATGTCTACAAATTAAAAAATGGCTCCGGCCATATGGTCACTCACCCTAGTGAAGTATTGCAAATTTTTTCTTCCTTCTACCAAAATCTGTTATCCCCCCCATCGCAGCCAGTACCCAATGTCATGGGCCAATGGTTGGATTCTGTACCTCTCCCATCTCTTTCGGAATCACAACTGAATACTTTAAATGCCCCATGCACCGACCAAGAGGTTCTGACCACTATTAAGACTCTCAAATCTTCTACTGCCCCTGGCCCAGATGGTTACACCTCTTTATATTACAAAAAGTTTTCCCAGATCCTGGCCCCAAAATTGACAAAACTTATTAACCAGACATTACAGGGGCAGAAACTCCCAGATGAGATGTTGCGCGCCAATATGACATTGCTCCCCAAGCCGCATAAGGACCACTCCTTGCCCCAAAACTATAGGCCTATTTCGGTTTTAAACAATGACATTAAAATTTTAGGAAAGATTTTGGCAAATAGATTGGCCCCCACTATTAGCACCCTGGTAGGCCCAGAACAAACTGGTTTTATCCCCAATAGGCAGATTACTGATAACATTAGATTGGCCACAAATATCATTCAAGACACAAACCTTTTCTCTCGCAAAGCTTTGATTTTGGGGTTGGATATCCAAAAGGCATTTGACAGTGTCCTATGGCCGTATTTAGATCAGATTTTAGCCAAATTTGGGTTTGGGGGTGAATTTGTGAATGGGTTTAAGGCACTGTATCATAGACCCCCGACTAGGATTAAACTCCCGGGTAGTTCCTCAGAATTTTTTTCTTTAGGCAGGGGCACCCGACAAGGTTGTCCCCTTTCCCCTCTGATATTTGCCCTAGCTTTGGAGTCCTTGACAAGGGCAATCATAGCCGATCCGAACATAGGGGGCTACTTGAAGGAGGAAGGGGAGTATAAGATAAGCCTCTATGCGGACGATGTCCTTCTTTTCTTACCCAACCCTCTGATAGCACTCCCCAATCTTCCGGAGCTGTTGCGCTCCTTCCAGAAGCTCTCGGGACTAGGGGTTAATCTGTCCAAATGTTCTGCCCTTCCTATCAATTTTGCCCCCTCAGAAATATCTAACCTCCATAACTCTTTCAGACTTTCCTTATCTAATCACACGTTACAATATCTTGGGGTTCACCTAGCTCCGTCCTTAAAAGACATTTATAGAGCTAATTTTCCCCCAGCCTTTATTACGGTCAGGAGATGGTCGAGGCTGTGGTCGACGTACCGGATCCCCTTCATAGGTAGAGTAGTAGCTGTCAAAATGTTGATTTTGCCAAAACTGTTGTATTTCTTTAGGGCTCTCCCTTTGTATGTATCTCGCCAATCCCTTACCGCGTTACAGCGTGATATTAACACCTTTATATGGCAGGGTAAGAGACCTAGATTCGGGAGACCCCTGCTGCATCGACCTCTGCTGCAGGGTGGTCTGGGTCTACCAGATGTGTGGCTGTATTATTTAGCAGCTAGGCTAGCCCAAACAGCACAATGGCATGCCCCCACGGTTGGGGTACCATGGCTGCAGTTTGAAACTCAGTCATTGCGCCCATATTTCCTCCCAGGCATCCTGTGGCAAGAGGGGCTGAAGCCGGGTGACCTGGCTCCCCTTAACGCTATTGTGAGTAGCTCCCTTTATCTTTGGTCACTTTACCAGCTCAAATTTAAACTACGTCCTGATAGACCCCGATTGCCATCATTTCTAGGTGATAGGAGATTCCCCCTTGCTTTTGAATCTCCTAGCACCTTCCGATGGTGGATCCAGAAGTCTTTGGTCACCTTACAGGCTCTGTGTAATCATGGAGTCGCCTTCGCCTCCTTTTCGCAACTCTAGTCACAGCATGAGATACCAAGGGGGGAATTTTATAAATTCCTTCCTATTCGCCATTTCTTTCAATCACACTATAGACCCACCCATGTCCCCGCTAGTGCACAATTTGAATCTATATGCTATCGTCACTCCAGGGATAGGGGTATTATCTCTACCATATATAAGTATCTTATTGAATCCCAACTACCTGAGAAATCTAGTGCTATGTGTTTATGGGAAACTGATCTAGCCACAGAGTTCTCATCCAAAGATTGGCGGGATATGCTTCTGAATATGCATAGATGCTCCAGGTCGATGGCTGTAAAGGATACTGTGGTGAAACTACATATGCGGTGGTACCTCACCCCGGATAAGGTTCACAAGTTTTACCCCTTGGTCCCTGACCTCTGTTTTAGGGGAGGCCCTACTGCGGGCACCTTACTCCATATCTTTTGGAGCTGCCCTCAACTCCAGTTTATTTGGGATCAGGTCTCCACCACGGTATCCTCCATTGTAGGGTCTATCGTTGATTTAACACCTGCACACTGCTTGTTGTTTGCCCCGATACCAGGTATTCCCCAATCCTCACAAAGGTTGATCAATACGCTGTTCTGCGCCATTCACTGGACTATTGCGCTTCACTGGCGCTCGCAGATAACTCCCTGGTCGCAGGTCCTTCGTAGGATGGATGCTATCCGCCTCATGGAGCGGATCCACCATACAATTATGGATACTATGCACATTCATACGGCTAAATGGGCCAAATGGCCGTTATATCCAAGTCCCGCGGGGGTGATACCTCTCCACCACCCTCCGCAGGAGGCGATCTGAGGGCTGGATGGACTTGAAGTCCCTGTCGGGTAAAGTTGAGTCTCCCAGATTTTGACTCCCAAGATTGCCCCACTGGATAGCTATGTCCTCCCACACCCATTAAGCCGGGATGAGACTAGTTACTATTAAAGTGCAGTGCTATAGTCCCTATCATTGCTTGAATGTGAAGTCAGCTGTAATAATAAAAATATTTTTTTTTTCTGTTATTGTGTATTGTTCCATTAGCCCTGCACTGATAACTTGCATGGTTTCGACTAGCATCGCTTAGTGCGAATAGCCTAGGCTAATCGTTTACTGTTTGTAAAGTGTTTTTCATTTTGCCTTGTACGATGCTGTCCCAGATGGATGTACCTGAAGTGTATTATTTTGCTATACCTTGATGCATCTGCTTCTGTTGTTCTGTTTGTTATTTCATTACCAATAAAAACGTTTGTAATAAAAATAAATAAATGTATATGTAAATTTTTTTGAAAACTATTTATAATTTTCCTTCCACTTCACAATTATGTACTGCTTTATTTTACACTACCATTTAAATTTTTGGTTGAAGGATGACAAAATGTGGAAAATGTCAAGGGGTATGAATACTTTTTCAAGGCACTGTATGTCTTTATTAGGGATGAGCCGAACACCCCCCGGTTCGGTTCGCACCAGAACTTTCGAACGGACCCCAAATTCGAACGAACGTTAGAACCCCATTGAAGTCTATGGGACTCGAACGTTCGAAATGAAAAGTGCTAATTTTAACAGCTAATATGCAAGATACTGTCCTAAAAAGGGTTTGGGGACCTGGCTCCTGCCCCAGGGGATATGGGTCAATGCCTAAAATGTTTTTAAAAATGGCCGTTTTGGCGAAGCACTGATTTTAATGACGATTAAAGTGAAAAAAAAAAGTGAAATATTCCTTTAAATATGGTGCCTGGGGGGTGTCTGTAGTATGCCTGTGAAGTGCCACGTGTTTCCAGTGTTTAGAACAGTCCCTGCACAAAATGACATTAAACGGAAATAACACCATTTAAAACTGCTTGCGGTTTTAATGTTATATCTGGTTCCTGCAATATGGTTGAAAATCATTGAGAAAAATGGCATGGGTAGCCCTCCCTGCCCATTACCAGCCTATTTGGGTCTTGTACGCATATTAAGGGGAACCCTGTACCCATATTAAAAAAAGGAAATGCGTGTGGCCCCCAGGCCCTATATACTCAGCAGTATACAGGCGGTGCAAACAAGACAGGGACTGTGTAGGTTTGTTGTGTTAAGTTGAATCTGTTTGTAATTTTCAACTAGTACATTTTTAAAGTGTAGCTTTTTGGAAAACATAGGGAAGGGTTATCACCCCTGTATAATTTGTTTTGTCGTCCATCTTTTTTCATCTCACTTGCTGTTGTCTCCTTCCGTTTGCAAGTAGGATATGTTTGTAAGTTGGATGTTTGAAAGTAGGGGCCTGCCCTATATGCTCTGCAGAAATGGCGGAACAAGGTGTTGGTTTTGCCACAACATTGTAAGCCCTCAAAGTGACTCTTGGTGGGCGCTGGAGCTCCCTGCTGTGAACGATTATATCAAGAATTGTAATTACATGCCATTGTTGAACAGTGGTAGAAAAATTGACCTTTGGTGGTTGTGGTGCTGGTGCCACAACACTATAAGTCCTCACCGTTACTCTGGGTGGGCACAGGAAGGGCCCTCCTGTGAAATATTATATCAAGAATTGTAATTACATGTCCCTGTTAAACAGGGGCAGAAAAATTTGGCCTTAGGCACTGGTGCTGGTGCCACCACACTGCAACCTCTTCCATATACTCTAGTTGTATTGCAGGAATTAGCCCTGCTGCAAAGCATTGCATCAAAAATTGTACTTAAACGCCCCTGTTAAACAGGGGCAGAAAAATTGGGCCTAAGGCACTGGTGCTGGTGCCACCACACTGCAACCTCTGCCATATACTCTAGTTTTATTGCAGGAATTAGCCCTGCTGCAAAGCATTGTATCAAAAATTGTACTTAAACTCCCCTGTTAAACAGGGGCAGAAAAATTGGGCCTTAGGCACTGGTGCTGGTGCCACCACACTGCAACCTCTGCCATATACTCTAGTTTTAATGCAGGAATTAGCCCTGCTGCAAAGCATTGCATCAAAAATTGTAATTAAACGCCCCTGTTAAACAGGGGCAGAAAAATTGGGCCTTAGGCACTGGTGCTGGTGCCACCACACTGCAACCTCTCCCATATACTCTTGTTTGATTGCAGGAATTAGCCCTGCTGCAAAGCATTGCATCAAAAATTGTACTTAAACGCCCCTGTTAAACAGGGGCAGAAAAATTGGGCTGATGGCATCAACCAGAACCAGAAATGTTCTTCCAACTTATCAGCGGAGGAGGAAGAGGATAGACAATCAACATAACAGGACAGTCACTCAGCATCAGCATAGGCAGTCTTGAAGGGATGTGGTATTTCAAAAAAAATTATTCGGTTACATCAGCTTCAGGTGCTTGGTAGCTGTGGGTGATCCAAGACTGATTCATCTTGATGAAGGTCAGTCGATCAACTGATTCGGTGGACAGGCGCACCCTGTGATCGGTAACAAAGCCACCAGCAGCACTGAAGGTGCGTTCCGAAAGAACGCTGGATGCAGGACAGGCCAGTAGCTCAATTGCATACTGTGCAAGCTCTGGCCAGTGATCCATCCTCAAGACCTAGTAAGCCAGAGGATTTTCTGTGGGAAAGGTGTCCAAGTCTGACCTTGCCCCTAGGTATTCCTGCACCATGTAAATCAGACGCTGGCGATGGGTGCTGGAACCGATCATACCTTGGGGCTGCGGACTAAAAAATTGTCTGAAAGCATCAGTCAGATGGCCACCTTCTCCGCCGCTCCTTCTGACCGATGCCTCAGCAACACGTTGTCCAGAACCAGGAGTTTGTAACCTCCCAGTCTCTGGGAACGCGTTGCACAGACCTTTCTGCAAGGCCTCCCGGAGATGTCTCATCCTCTGCTCCCTCTGCGATGGCAAGATAAGGTCGGCAACCTTACCCTTGTACCGTGGATCAAGGAGAGTGGCCAGCCAGTAATGGTCCCTCTCCTTGATCCGAAGAATACGAGGATCCTTCCGCAGGCTTTGCAGGATCAGGGAGGCCATGCAGCGTAGGTTAGCTGAGGCATTCGGTCCGGAGTCCTCTGGGTCACTAAGGACAACATGATCTGCAGCTACCTCCTCCCAGCCACGTACAAGTCCACGTGTTTCTTGGGACTGTAAATCATCCCTACAAGACTGCTGCTGCTGCTGCTGCTGCTGATGCTGAGTGCCAGCCTCCACCTCCATGCTGACACAATCATCCTCCTCCTCCTCTTCCTCCTCCTCCTCCTCTTCCTGTGTGATGGGTGGCACAGCAGGAACACTGTCTGGATAAAGGGGGCCTTGAGAGGCAAGGAAGTCCTCCTCTTCCTGCCTCTGTTCTGCCTCAAGTGCCCTGTCCATTATTCCACGCAGCGTATGCTCCAAGAGGTGGACAAGAGGTACAGTGTCACTGATGCATGCACTGTCACTGCTCAACATCCTTGTGGCCTCCTCAAACGGTGACAGGACAGTGCATGCATCCCTGATCATGCCCCACTGGCGTGGTGAGAAAAAACCAAGCTCCCCTGACCCTGTCCTGGTGCCGTAGTCGCACAGGTACTCATTGATGGCCCTCTGCTGCGTGTGCAGCTGCTGCAGCATGGCCAATGTTGAGTTCCATCTGGTGGGCATGTCACATATAAGGCGGTTCTTGGGCAGGTTCAACTTCTTTTGGAGCTCAGCCAGCCGAGCACAGGCATTAAATGATCGGCGGAAATGCACACAGACTTTCCTTGCCTGCTTCAGGACATCCTGTAAGCCGGGGTACCTGCCCAAGAACCGCTGCACCACCAGGTTAAGGACGTGAGCTACACAGGGCACATGGGTCAGTTGTCCCTGTCGGAGGGCGGAGAGGAGGTTGGTGCCATTGTCGCAAACCCCCATTCCTGGCTTAAGCTGGCGTGGCGTCAACCACCTCTCGGCCTGCCCCTGCAGAGCTGACAAAACATCCGCCCCAGTGTGGCTCCTGTCCCCCAAACAAACCAGCGCAAGCACGGTATGGCATCGTTTTGCCTGCGTACTTGCGTAGCCCCTGGAACGCCTACGGAGCACCGCTGGTTCTGAGGACAGAGCACTGGAAGAGGCCATGGAGGAAGAAGAAGAGGAGGGGGTGGGGGAGAGAGGTGTGTCACAACCAATAGTAGCATTTTGGAGGCGTGGTGGCGGAACAACCTCCAACACTAGTGCACCTTGTCCTGCATCCTTCCCAGCTGCCAGAAGAGTGACCCAATGGGCCGTGAAAGACAGGTAACGTCCCTGTCCATGCCTGCTGGACCATGAGTCAGCGGTAATATGCACCTTACCGCTGACCGCCCTGTCCAGTGAGGCAAGGACATTGCCTTCCACATGCCGGTAGAGAGCCGGAATCGCCTTCCGTGAGAAAAAGTGGCGTTTAGGGACCTGCCACTGAGGAACCGCACATCTTACAAACTCACGGAAGGGGGCCGAGTCTACCAACTGAAAAGGCAGCAGTTGAAGTGCTAGCAATTTAGCCAAGCTAGCATTCAACCGCTGGGCATGTGGATGACTGGGAGTGAACTTCTTCCGCCGGTCCAGCAGCTGGGGCAGGGACATTTGCCTGCTATAATCGGACGCTAGCAGAGTTCCCGGAAGCACTTGGCTGTGACACACCTAATTCTACACCTTCATTCCTCTCAGAGCAGGTTTCAGAGAGGACTGAAGGTCTAGTGGGGTTGGAGATGCCAGCTGATGAGGAGCAAGGAGAGGTCCCCTTTGTTCTTTGGTGTGGGTCTTTGAGGTACGCTTGCCAACGAGCTGCATGGCAGGTCAACATATGTCTGGTCAAGCATGTGGTGCCCAAGCGGCTGATGTTTTGGCCACGTGAGATATGCTTGAGACATATGTTGCAAATAGCAGCGGTGCGATCTGATGCACTCGTCTCAAAAAAGGCCCACACCAAAGAACTTTTAGAATAACGCGCAGAGGCAGCGCTCTGCACAGGCGGAGCTCTGCAGTGTGATTCAGTCAGTGTGCTGCCCCTAAGCTGGCCCCCGGAGGGCATCCTGCCTCGTTGGACATGTGCCTCCTCCTCCTCCTCCTCCTCCTCTCTCCTTCCAGGCACCCACGTGGAGTCAGTGCCCTCATCATCCCCTCCCTCTACATCGCTGTAGCAAACCTGGCAGTATGCTGCAGCTTGTGGAACATGACTGCCAGATTGCTGTCCTTCTTGAGCATCCCCTCTCTCTGCGCTCACGCTACTGCCTTCCTCTAGCTGAGTGTCATCATCAGAGCCCACAAAACACTGGGCATCCTCCTGGAGCATGTACCCAACACTGTGCTCAAAGAGTTCAGGAGACTCCTCAGGAGGACGTGGTGGGTCTAGGGAAGGAGTCACTGATGATGACATTGAGAGGAGGGAAGACGATGCGTTGGCAGCTGCTTTGCTAGTACCCTGAGACTGGGTGAGAGAGGATGAGGAGGATGAAGAGGGCTTGGTCATCCACTCTACCAAGTCGTTGGCATGTTGCGGTTCAACATGTCCAGCTGCCGAAAAGAAGGACAAGCATGTCCCATGGCCACGTGCTGATGACAATGCACCGCGTCCACGACCAGCACTGTTGTCTCTAGACACAGAGCCTGCTTGCCCTCTTTTATCGGCTCGCGCCTGTCTGCCTCTCCTTGCTGGCCTTCCAGACATGGTAATGGCCTGAAGGGAGTTGGGTAAAACAGCAGTTGGGTAGTGTATATTGTGCTGGAGGCACACAACACCCACTAACTCCTGCAGATGCCTTTATTATAGAACACCAGAGATAAAGGGGTATATACAGATGTATACTGTGCTGTGCTGGAGGCACACACAACTTCCAATAACTCCTGCAGATGGCAAGTGGGCTCAAATAGAGAACAGCTATGTAGGTGGATATAGCGGTATGTACTGGGTACAGAGCACGCAGACAGCACGCACTATCTCCTAACACCACTGACTGCAAGCTCTATTATAAAAGATAGATCACTAGCTATATAGGTGAGGTGAATATAGCGGTGTATACTGCGGTCAGGGCACGCAGACAATAACCACTACACAACAGCAAGATAGAAAATCGGCCGAAAACGATCGGTGTGTACTGTGTTGAAGGTACACAGAACACCCACTGCTTCAGACGCCAACACACTACACGAGGCCGCCGCGATGGCGGCCTTATATAGTGTGGGGCGTGCACTACACAGCCTGAGCTATGATTGGCCACAGGCATCCTGCCTGTGGCCAATCATGGCTCTCCTCGCTGCTGGCGCTGCGATTGGCCAAGCATGCGGGGTCACAGTGCATGCTTGGCCAATCATGAGCCAGCAATGCACTGCGCCATCGCAGTGCATTGTGGGCCGTGAGCGCCACACGAATTTGACGCGAACGGACCAAAATGTTCGGACTTCGCCGAACGGACGAACGGCCAATGTTCGAGTCGAACGTACGTTCGACTCGAACACGAAGCTCATCCCTAGTCTTTATGCAATATGGATTTTATTTATGGCTATACATTTTAAAAAAAAATATATAACTCCTTGATTTCTTGTATGCCATTCTAGAGATTTACATAATACTACTATCACGGTGTAAACTTACATGAGAAACTCCATAGCGTTATGTGGATTAGTGATGCATAGGTAAGCCAGCATTGTGATTTCATCTTCCAATTAAGATACCTAAAAAAAAAAAAAAGCATTGAACTATATTTCCTTTTTTTTTATTTTTATTTTGTACAACTATAAACAATTACACTGTCATGCTATGTTTTAAAGCACTTGCCTACAAACACTACTATTTTCTGCTTGATAAATAAAGCCAGTGGTATTCTGTGTAGTAATATTTTACACTCAGCCATGCAGCCAGTCCAGTTATTGAATTGCCTGCAGAATAACAGAAAATCATTTCATACTTACAGTAATTTTCTTTTCCTGGTGCCTATCCATGACAGCATACCGTGACAAGCTTCGCCTTGGCTCCTCCCTCAGGATCAGTGAATATTATAAAAGAAAAGCATTAGTGCACTCCCATCATTCTACGTAATATAGCATACCGAGGGTGGGATTGTATGCTGCCATGGATAGGCACCAGGAAAAGAAATTATGGTAAGTATGAAACAATTTTCTGTTTTCCTGGTGCTGCCATGGCAGCATACCTGTGACAATAACTAGCTCAAATGGGTGGGATGATGCATAGTAAAAGATTTATTTGAAAAATAATTTAAAATAGGCAAATGCCGGCCTGATAGCCTGTCTGCCAGTTTTTACTGATGAGTAAGCTGCTGGGTCTACTCTGTAAGGTGTCGTAAACGCATGTTGAGATGGCCATGATGCTACTCTTCAGATTGTTTTGATGGATATGTCTGCTTTGGCCATTCAAAAAGCAGAAAACAACCAGGAGGCTTACAGCCCAACTAAAGAGGGGGCCCCGGTCTCCTATCCCTATATACCTTCTTAACCAACTTGATTATACAGGAAACTATTGTACTTGAGCAGGTTTCTGCAAACTATGGCTTCCCAGCTGCCGTAGAACCACATGTCCCATGAGGTATTGTAAAGCTCTGATATTCACAGACATGACTAGACATGATGTATACTGCAGTTCCGGAATGGCCGGAGGGCCCGTGATGATGCTTCTTTGCCCCTGTCTATTTTTTTTTTGAGTATTACAAATAGGTTAGATGAAATTCTGAAGGGAATTGTGGCTTGAAGACAGTGTCTTAGTACCGAAGTAATCTCGTCTTTGTGAAGAAGGTCAAAATTAGATATGAAAGGAATGGCAGGGCCCAAGGTTCAGAGATAGTAGAGGAAGAGGAGAACTTAGGGATAAATTCAATCTGTTCTAAGTTCCACTCTATCGAATACAAAAAATAATATTATTGTTTTCTGATTCCAGAGCCTGAAATTCTGAGACTCCCAAGCCCAATGCCATCGCCATAAAGAAAAATTGTTTAAAAGTGAGATTCCACAGGGATTCTGAATCAGATGGGGCAAAAGGCTGTTCGGATAAGGGCTCCAGAGGGATAGAGAGATCCCATGTGGGAAAGATTTGTTTTAATGGGTGGGCTTACCTTCTCGACTGTCTTGAAGAATTTGATTATTATAGGATCTTCAGCCCATCTCTTGTTGTCACAGCAGACATTGCCACCAGCTGTACCTTTAAGTTTCTTAATCCTAATCCTAAATCAAGGTCTGCTTGCAGGAAGTCAAGGAGTTGGGAGGAAGAGGGTACATCAGGATTGAAGTTTTGCCGTTCGCGAAAGATCTACAGTTATTCCCAACCTTGTCACACGTATTGTTCATTGAAGGCTCCTGTGCTTTGAGCAGAGTTGAAACAACTCTGGAGGAACATCTTAATGATTAAAGCCTCTGTTTTAACATTCTAATGTGAAGGTTCAATCTGTGAGGATTCTGATGAGTGTGATGCCTCAAGCCAGAATAAAGGGTATCAGAGGAATATTTACCGGAGGCTGGACACTAAGAAATATTGCCCTAGGGAATCATGGGTCTCCCTTAAAATATGACAGGACTGTTACCACCATTTATTGTTGATATTGCAAGTCTCTAGAGAATTTGAGGTAAGAGGCCGGAGGAGGCCTAAATTAGATTGCATGCCCAAGGACATGACAGAGCATCTATTGCTTCTGCCCAAGGATGAGGTAGGTGTGAAATAAACCTCCGCAGCTTGGTATTGCTTGCTGTAGCAAAAGGATGCAGTTCAGGAAAGGTCCACTGGCCCACAATTCAATTGAATAACTTTGGTTGTAGGGACCAATTGTTGGGATCCAAGAATCCTTGGGATAGGTGATCGGCGTCTCTGTTTAAGTGGGCTGGAAGATAGACTACTCTTAAGTCCTTCAGATTTCCCTCTGCCCAAATGAAGATGGGTTCCACTTCCCTTTGTAAGGAACTGTTGTTGGTTCTGCCTTGGTTGTGTATGTATGATATTGCAGCTTTATTGTCTATCCGAATCAGAACTTGTTTGTCCTTGATCTGAGAGAGCAAATGCTGTCGATGCGAGATAAACCGCCTGGGTTTCCATGATATTTGCAATGATGTCTGCCACATTGAACGCCCATCACTCTTGAACCAACAGCTGGTTGCAATGTGCCATCTAACCTATTGCATTGGTGTCTGTGATAACTATTTATTATTTTCGTGCTTATGGTGAGTATATTATCATAGGGCAGAGAAGCTCACATGGCGTGGCAGTCACGAAATTTAAAGATCTCATCTGTCCTGTTATTACTTTTGAGTGGATGCATGTTACATCATTCATCTTTGGATCTTCTATGATTTACACACATTGAATTCATTTTGTATGGTACCTATTTCACTCCTTGGTAGGTGTATGGTACACCATTCACTTTTATGAACTCTATGTTTAATGCATAATGAATTATTTTAGCACACAGTGTGTTTAGTACTAAGAGAGTGCTGTTAATGCTGGAATGATTATTATATCTTGTTTGCATATTTTATATGTTTTCACAGATTTTATAACAGCAGTTGAATGTGCATGACCAATTTTAGCTTTTTTCTATGAGCGCTGGGATCAGGCACATTCTATGACTGATATTTAGTGTTTTATACCAGTGTGTAGAAGCTTGTCATCATCCATCTGTTCATTTCCATTTGCCGTTGTTGGTGCTCCTTCTTAGCCATTCTTCTGTCTGCTGCGTTGCCACTCTTAGCACATATGCTGCATCTGCTGCCTCATTTCTCCTCTTGAAGATGCCCCACGTGACTCTTTTCATCAATCATGGGGCAGATCTAACTGTCTGAGTATAATTGGCTCTCACTCCTCTCCTATCTCTTAGCTGCTGCCTCAGATGCATCTGGAATGTGATGGTTCCACCCCACAATCGACACAGACAATCGTGGGGTGGATCCATCAGAGATTTATGAAGGATTCCTCTTCTCTGCTAACCACATTACTCACATTCCAGAGGCTTGCGAGGTAGCTCCCAGATTGTGTTAAGCAGCAGCTCTTACAGTAAGCTTGAATGTTAGTTTATTTTAATGGGTATGACACTTGAATTTTTTTTTATGTTGCTAGTTATGCTTTGGAGTGCCTCAGGTCTGACGGTTCCCTCGTGGCATATACAAAATCATTTTTATTTATTTTCCTCGTCTTTTCGAGGACATGTTTTATTTTTATTTTGAACATTAAGCATTACCAAATGAGTAAGGTTCTTCCCATGATGTCTCTCTTTTGTATCTACCTTCTTCTTTCCTGACCTGAAAGAGCCAGCAATGTGCAATACAATGGATCCCAATCGGGTCACAGTGCTAGCCCACCTTCTTTGATTTCTCAACAGAGATTATAGAATGATTTTTTTCTTATTTTTTTATAACAAATGTAAAAAAATCTCAGCCATCAATTTAGCAATTTTTTAACAAATATATGGGGTTATTTACTAAAGGAAATTCCACTTTGCACTGCAAGTGCACTTGAAACTGCACTAAAAGTGCACTTGGAAGTAAAGTCACTGTAGATCCGAATGACACTGACCAATCAGAAGCCATCTAGCCCATACCATCAGCACTGCAAGGAGAGGAGAGAAAGCCCCTGGGATTTAAAATCCCTAGACTAGTGACGCAGCTTTTCCATGTCTGAAAGGAGTGCGGCATCTCCTTTGTGGCAGTGCGGGATCGGGCAATCTGGTACAACGGGACTAGGGGGTGATGGGGTCCGGTGTAAGGTCACCTTACAGATTTTCTGTAAATGGTGAACTTACACTTTTTTTTTTTACTCCACCCCCTTTCTTTCCCATCTCCCTCCCCTTCCCCACCCACCAGTTACTATCCTATAATGTATTTTAGAAGACTCTCTACTTATTTATTTCAGGGGGATTCCTGCTTTCCTCCTGCTCTATATATTATATGGGATAAAAACCTAAAAAATACAGCGCTGTTCCTATGTAAACTTAATGTGAAGTAATGAAACAAAACAAAAAAAAAAAAATATGTGAATTATAAACGCAGCAGCAGCTTTAACCGTGAGATACCCACAATTCAAATAATTATTCCCAAATAAGCTGCGCTATACTGATCCGATAAATGCTATGTGAAGCAAATGAGTGAATAAATAAAGCATGAAATCAAAAAATATTAACAAAGTGCAGACAGGGAAATGCATATACTAATGTTCAAATATTAGTCCATCATCCCATCAACAAAAAATGTTTTGCTTGTAATCTCCAACGTGTTTTAAACACACCACACCGATATAGGAAAAGTGTCATCAGAGTTTGCAGGAAAAAAGAGGACTTCCACCACCAACACTACTGCCGCTTACCAGCTACACTGATCCCATCTCAGAGACCAGATATCGCCAAATCAAAAACGCTTCCTCTGAGTCAGGACTGCATGGAGGATGTATCCTCTTTAAGCGCTTGGTTCAAATGGTTAGAAGAATCCTACGGCCACACCGCTTATTCCAATGGTTAGAAAAATCCTACGGCCACACCGCTCATTGCCCAGCACATATAATAACGAAAGGAATCGCCATAGTGTGATATAGTCACGAAATTTAATAAAATAAAAAAGATTGCATCAAGTAGAAAAAACTTTGCTTTGTAAAACAAACAAATTCGCCGGCCGGCTTAGTAACGCTGCCCGTCGCTTCCGGGTCCAGCGTAGATCGCGGTGACGTCAGTACGTCGCTCCTCCCTACGCCGTTTCGTTATAGGTAACGTCTTCCAGGGGCACTGACATCATGAACTTACACTTTAATGTTTGCTTGGAGTGCTTTGAGACATTACATTACTTGCTGTTCATTTTGTTACAGTGCACTTTCCAAAAAGCATTACAAAACAACAATTCAATATATAAAGCAAATCTGGGGTATCTTTACATGATTTATATGTTAAGATGCCTAAATAAAAAGTTTTTAAACACATTTTCTTTTTTTAATAAAAAAAACCATCTTCACACATATTAAAGACATATGATGCATTCATGTAATCTAAGATATTAATGATGCATCATAATTTATTATGAGCACATTCAGTTTCTGAGTCTGGCACTCCCTATAGCAGCACGTTTTCAGGAAATGATTACAGGTGGTTACATGTAATATGCAGCCACTTTATAGTTCCCAAATGTCTTTCCACACAGATACAGATCTGAATTTCTGGATAGTTTTGCTTTCAACAGCATAGGTAAACATCCAAATGATCAGACAGGGAGCAACTGTAATTATTATTATTATTACACAGGATTTATAGAGTGCTAACAGTTTGAACACGGCATTACAATCTAAAGGGAGGCAGTACAGTTATAATAAAATAAAATAAAATACAAGAGGGTTAAGCAGGAGGTCTTGGGAGGAGTGGAGAGGATGGTCTGGGTGATATTTGGAGACAAGATTGGTGATGTGGCTCTGGGTAGAGTTGCAAATGGCTTTGTAGGTTATTATTTTAAATTTAATTGGCTGGGCAAGCGGAAGTCAGTGGAGAGATTGCAGAGAGGGGTGGCAGACACCGATTGGTAAGATAGATGAGGCTGGCAGTAGGATTAACGATCGACTGAAGAGGTGACATCCTATGGAGAGATGGGCCTATTAGATGGGAGTTGCAATAGTCAAGGCAAGAGATAATGAGGGAGTGAATAAGTAGCTTGGTGATTTCATTTGATAAAAAGGGGAGAATTTTAGTAAATGTTGGGGCAAAAAGGACCTAGTACCTTGGCATGAGGGGAGGGACTGATAGATGTATTATTGTTCTTGACTGAAAGAGCGGAGAACCAGAAAGAGTAGAATCATGGAGGCCAGGGGAGTGGAGTTTATTGAGGTTGGTCAACAGTATTAAGGGACACAGAGAGGTCCGGTAGGAAAGTGTATGAAGTAGTGGCCATTGGTTTTAGCAGTTAGTAAATCGTTAGTTAGTTTTAGTAGGGCAGTTTTTGTGGAGTGTTGCGAGCAAAAGCCAGACTGTGAAAGAGTCAACCAGGTAGTTTTACAGTGAGGTAATAGCTCAGAAGGTTGTAGACTAAGTATTCTCAAAGTTTAGAGGTGAATGGGAGCAAGAAGGTAGGTCAGGTTGGTGGGGTCTAGTGGGGGCTTTTTAGGTATAGGGTGATCTGTGCATACTTTAGAGGGTAGGGGAAGGTTCCAGTAAATAGGTAGAGATTAACCACTTCATGCCAACCGTACACAAATATGTGTTCTCGGCTTCAAGGGGTTATACTAGGGTAATGCCTGCAGCTGCAAGCATCACCCCCTTTTTTTTAGAGCCAGCAGTTGGCTTTCTAGTGATAACAACCAATGCAGCTAAAAGCTGCTTGGCTGTAATCTTAAGGAGTGGGAGGGGACATCTCCCCCTTCCTGCCACCTTCCGTGCCTCTCCCGTCCCACCGGGAGGCCCAAGCGACCAGCCAATACATCCGCCGGCTAGCCCAAGATCCAAATGAAGCCAGAATTTGCTGTGATTGGGTCTCCGATCTAGTAACCAGGGAGCGGTGTCATGACATCAAATCCAGTTTACTCAGCTGCCAATGGCACCGATTTTAAAAGATCCCTAGTATTCCAAAATTAATTTTTTTTTTTTTTGTTTAATTCTTTTAAGTGCAAAGGAGGGATCTGGGGTCTAAAGGACCCCAGATCCCTCCATAAAGAGTACCTGTCACTGACTTTTACTGTCATAAGGGATGTTTACATTCCTTGTGACAGCAATAAAAATTACCAGAATTTTTTTAAAGAGACAGTGTCAAAAAAATTGAAAGTGCCCCGTCCCTCCATGCTCAGGCGTAGAAGCAAATGCATACGTAAGTCGCGCCCGCAAATGTAAACGGGGTTAAATCCACACATGTGAGGTATTGCAATGATTGTTAGAGTGAGAGCAATAATTCTAGACCTCCTCTGTAACTATAAATTATTAACCTGTAGACATTTTTAAAGCGTCACCTATGGAGATTTTTAAGTACCGTAGTTTGTCGCCATTCTATGAGTGTGCGCAATTTCAAAGCATGACATGCTTTCTATTTACTCTGCATAACATCATCTTTCACATTATACAAGCAAATTGGGCTAACTTAACTGGTTTGTTTTTTATTCATGAAAGTGTATCTAAAAATTGTGTTTGAAAAACTACTGCGCAAATACTGTGTCACATAAAATATTGCAACAATCACCATTTAATTCTCTAGGCACTCTGCTAAAAAAATCTGTATGTATATATATATATATATATATATATATATATATATATATATATATAATGTTTGGGGGTTCTAAGTAATTTTGTAGCAAAAAATACAGATTTTAATCTCAAAGCAACAAGTGTCAGGAAAAGGCTAAGGTTTCCACTAGTGCGACTTGTCATGTGACTCGGGACTGCAAAGTCCCATGACAAATCGTACCCCATGATTTCCAATGAGTACCGTTTATATCTGTGCAACTTTAAGTCGCAGCAACTTCAAAGTAGTCCCTGCACTACTTTGGTTCCACTTTGATGTGACCTGAGGTCCATAGACCTCAAGAATACATAGGCTTTGCTTCAAGTTGCATCAAATTTGCGGCAAAATCACACGACTTTCAAGTCGCAATAGTGGAAACCTAGGCTCAGGCATGAAAGTGTTAAAGAGTGTGAGTAAGAGAGCATAGCATAGAAGAAGAAGGAGTCTGTAGTAGTTGTGAAGGAACAGAATCCAGCGGACAATTGGTTAGGTGGACACCTGTGAAAAGTTTGATAAACTCTTCAGTAGTAGCAGGTTCAAAAGAGAAAGTGTTGAATGTGCTGTTTAAGCAGGGTATGTTAAGTAAAGAAGATATCTGAACAGTAGAGATTTCCTTATGGATTGCATCAATCTTGTTTTTGAAGTGATTGTCAATCTCTTGGGCAGTGAGTTAGTGGGTAGAGGGGGTGGGGGACAAAGCAGAGAGTTAGGAGAGAGGCCTGATTCTGCATGTACAGTAGTTAGAGGAGCAAGTGAGTGAAGTGAGGATGAGAGTGAACCGTTGTAGACAAAGGTGGCCAGGATAGGACAGGACTAGGTGATATTTTTTCATAGAGGTGGTCAGTAGCAGAATAGAAAAGCAAAGTGTTAAAGTGGTGAAGGTTTCTATGAGTAATCATTTGATGTTTGGAAGGACAGGTGGTTGAAGACAAGTACGCTGTGAAACTGATGAGGTTGTGATCAGAGAGAAGAAAGGGGTGTTGGTTGCCAGGAGTACAGAGATTGGAGAACAAAAGGTCAGGGGTATTACCACTGAAATGAGTGGAAGTGTGTGTTGAATGTGTTGGGTCAAAAGATTAGGTTAAGTTGAGAAGTTGAGATGTAGTCGGGCTGTTAACATTAACGGTTATGTTAAAGTCACCAAGAATGATAGTGGGTATTTCAGAGGAGAGAAAGTAGGATAGGCAGGCAGAGAAGTCATCAAAAAAGTGTGATACTGGTCCAGGAGACTGATAAATCTTTCAATACTCAGAGAAGTTGGAGAAAACAGACAAATATAGTGAATCTCAAAAGAGGAGAGGGATAGAGAGGGAGGGGTAGGAAGGACTTGAAAGGCACTCAGTGTGCATTTAAGGAATCCAACTCTACCTGCTTTCTGTCCACTGTGATTGCGTGTGTAGGCCACCACGAGAGAGGGCAGTGGGAGAAGCCATTTCAGAATTCTGAATCTTGAAGCCAGGTTTCAGTAATGGCAAGTATGTTACGGTAAATCATTGGGTGGGAAAAAGGTCATGCACAGATGTGACCTTGTTACAGAGAGAGCAGGCATTCTAGAGAGCACAGAAATTAAATTAATGGATTGTGGCTGTTGCAAGAGGAAGAAGGTTGCAATTAAAAAATGGTGGGCTAGAATTGGGGGAATGTCCCCAGATATTAGGAGAAGGAGGGTGAGGATAGGAGTATGGGAGTGGGATGTATATGAGTAGACATACCTCACTGTCCTGATGTTTAGATCAACATGTGGGTTCAGTATTTTCAGCAGGTGATTGGTGTAGGGAAAGGGTAGGAGTGAGGGTGATATATTTAGTACCGGTTCACACAGGGGCGACTCAGATCCGACTTCAAGTCGCCCCAAGTCACCTCAGGTCGCACAACATGTAGAAATCAATGTAAGTGAATGAGAGCCGTCTTAATGCACACTACTGAAGTCGCTCCGACTTCAGAAAAGGTTCCTGTACTACTTCTATCCGACTTGTAGGCGACTGGTACCCATTGATTTCAATGGAGGTTGCCTCCAAGTCGGATCTCCTTCTATACGGAGGCGACTCTCAGAGAATTATCAGCTCTCAAAAGGAGTTCCCCCCTGAGAGCTCATTCTCTGATTGGCCACAGCAAGTCGCCTGGCCTGGGGCGACTTAAAGTAGTGTTGTAAGTCGCGTCCAAGTCACGTCAAGTCACGTCAAGTCACATCAAGTCACGTCAGGTCAAGTCACGTCCAAGTTGCCTCCAAAAGTCGTGTTGCCCTTGTGTGAACCGAGCCTTAAAGCGGTTCTTCACCCTAAAGGGGAAGTTCCGCTAGTATTATCCCTCCCCCCCCTCCGGTGCCACAATCGGCACCTTTCGGGGGGGGGGAGGGGGGTGCAGTTACCTGGATAATCCAGGTATCTGCACCCACTTCTGGCCAGACCGCCGCATGGCTCCGCCCACCCCCGCATGGCTCCCCCCCCCCCCCTTGGTGTTCTGGGAAACACACAGTTCCCAGAGACACAGCGGGGGACCATAAGAGAAGCGCAGCGCAACTCGCGCATGCGCAGTAGGGAACCGGGCAGTGAAGCCCTCATGCTTCACTTCCCGATTCCCTGACAGAGGATGGCGGCGGTGGCTGCAGCGAGACGAGCGATCGCTCGTTATCTGCCGCCGACATCGCTGGAACCTGGGACAGGTAAGTGTGATATTATTAAAAGTCAGCAGCTGCAATATTAGTAGCTGCTGGCTTTTAATATTTTTTTTTTAGGTGCAGCTCCTCTTTAAGCTGCAGGGTGGAGTGTCGAGGGGGGAGGGGGTGAAGTAAGGACAATTTGAGTACAGAGAACACTGATGTCAGAAGGAAGAGAAAAGGGGGCATATTAGAAGGAATAGAGTGTGGGAATCAGACTTCATAAGGAATGATTTACAAAATGTTGGTTTGCTAATGCTTGCAGTCTTTCAAGAGTGGAGCAAAGTTATTCTTGTATCTTTATACTTCTTTAGTTAAGCTGCTGTGTTAAAACTGCTTTAACACTTGCTCAAAAACCACTTAGACAAAAAACATGCTATCTGCTACTTGACCCCTGTCTACAACCTCCCTAAAAGTTAAACCAAGTTGATATGGAGATGAGACAGGGAAGCATTTGTTATTTGATTAATTAGGAACTGGTAAGAGATATGTGTGTAGCGCTGGCATCCTTGCCTATTAAATTATATTAGCATTTACAATGAAAGTCTATGGACGTTACTTTAGCAGCCCTTCAAATGGGAGATACTTTTGCTACATTCGAACTCTTCCACACACAACACCAAATCCCACTACAGGAACATTACCATTTTATACAGATAAGACACTTTTATATTACTCACCATAGCCTTACCCCATCCCACCCCCCCCCACAAGGGCAAGGGCATAATTTTAACACTCTATAAAACTACTCTGGCCGTATATTTCTCAGATGTGCTCCCCTATCAGAGTAAATGGGAAACAGATTGTGATGAACACTTCACCCCAAAGATTTGGGATACCATGATTCAAAACTTGCGTAGATCCACCAAGTCTCTGGCGGTTAGAGAAACTCCCTATAAGGTGTTAACCAGATGGTACTACACCCCCTCTAGGCTCCGAGTAATGTTCCCAGATACCTCTGGACTCTGCTTTAGGGGATGTCAACTCCCAGGCACTTTTAAGCACATCTTTTGGGACTGTGGATGGCTATCTCCAGGATACAGGATAAACTGCATTTATATGATTGTAGGTGGGACCCCTGGAGGACCCATAGAAATGCCTTAGGTAAATAGGACTGAATGTCACTTAATGTTGAAGTGTCCATATATTGAACAGACCGTGCTTGTACATGTAAGCTTTAAATGTATCCTCTACATAATAGGAACTTTGTGTGCTCCAGAAACAAGCTAAACCTTGACTGTTGCTTAAGTGTATTTAATATCAAAATTGCGATGAATACTGTATAATGACTGTTTATACAACTGCCTTTTGTTCCTTTTTTACTTGCTCAATAAAAACGTTTGCAAACAAAAGAAAGTCTATGGACGTTTCTATGGCTTAGTGTTTGGAGCCATCTAGCAGCCAAACACTGATAGTGGACTTAAATGATTTTTGCTTTTAATCAAAGCATCGAACTTGGTGCAGGAAGTGACTGTTATTTACACTGGAGAGTTGACCTATTTTACCCAGAATGCTGGGTGACCTACCCATGGACACTCTCTCTGACAGTGCATGCTGGGTAGGACATAAAAGGAGCCCGAGCGGCCATCTTAGGTCTCTTGGGAATGCATGGCCGGCCTGTGAGGACTTGTGAGGAGGTCTCCCAGAAGAAGTGGTCTATTGCCCTAGCGGAGCGCAACCCTGCTCGGTTGTGTGAGTGACCTGAAGTGCCAGAGACACCGTGATCGGATTGGGAAGAGCCAGAGACACGCGTTTGAGCATCGGAAGACCAGGTCCACTTATCGGAACAGAACGGAGTGATGGAGCCGGCTGACACAGACGTAAGCTGCAAACACCGGACCAAAGTTACCATACCGAGCTTACGATCCAGTTGGTGAGTGGGTTACGGCCCATAGTGTATTAACTTTTGCACCTAGTCAGACTTATATACAGGCCTCGCTGGGATCCATAGTCCTATGGAGGAGGAGTATAGCAACTGACACAAGGCAGGCATAAGGCCTACTTACTATCGCATCTCAAGTATTGTATTATAATTACAGAAGCAACACTAAGATCATCCTTAACTCTACTTTGATTACTTTAACCCTTGTATTACAAATTATAAGGAATTATCATTGCTAGCGAAGACAAGAAGACCAAAAAGACTGAGTACTTTAAGTGAGATCTGACACATAGCTATACAAGTAGGGGGAGCTCCCTTGTAATTATATTGTTTATAATTGTTATATCAAAAGTCATTGTTCTGTCATTATTGTAACCACCTGTTTTCCAATACTTATAGTAAAATATACTTTGGTTAAGTACACCGTTGTGTGGAGTATTGTTTTCCCTCAGCAGGTGGAGCCAGTGGATCCTGAAGTGTCAATACAGGTATATTGTGTTATATTATATTGTACTGTATTGTATTGCACCACAGCTGTGTCAAGGGGACTGAGTCAAGTTAGTGGGGTTTATTAGCAGAGTGCAGGCCCAAATAAAACCAGCAGCTCCTTCAGGGGGCAGTGCTACATGTGAATGGAAGGGGAAATTGTCAAAAAAAATAGGCAAGCCACAGACCCAGGCCAAAGCCATAAACGATTAGAGGTCACAGCTGATATGGGTTTTTCTCTGGCCGATGCTGATACCGATATTTAGAAATCGCCACGGCCGATGGCCGATATACGATGCCGATTTTTTTGGACCAATATGTTAGGACGATTATTTTTTTTTTCCCCTCCATCTCATAAAATCTAACAGTTAAGACACCTTTCCCACTGGGGCGTTTTTCAGGCGCTTTTGGGCTAAAAATAGCACCTGTAAAGTGCCTGCAAAACGGCTCCCCTGCAGTCTGTGTGGAAGCCCCAAGTGCTTTCACACTGAGGAGATGCGCTGGCAGGACGTTTAAAAAAAAAGTCCTGCAAGCAGCATCTTTGAAGTGGATTTTAAGTGCCCCGCTAGCAGCCGAATAGCGCCGCTAAAATGACAGTAAGGCGCCGCTAAAACTGGCAGTGTTTTACCATCAACGCCTGCCCGCTCCAGTGTGAAAGCAGCCTTAATTGATACAGAAAATTTCTTACATTTAAACATTCATTAAACAAAACAAACATCCAATCAGTTCACTTGTATGTATAATTTAGATAAAAAAAAAAAATATATATATATATATATATATATATATATATATATATATATATATATATATATATATATATATATATATATATATATATATATATATATATATGAAGGCCAGTATGGTGGCCTGAAATTATGGGAGGAGGGGTATTTAACCAGCCCGTTCGGCTGTGTTCCTTGTCGGTTCCTGTGTGCGATAGTTGCTACCTCACAGATCTAGGGCCGACTATTCGAGACCATTCGATAGAGTGAGTGCAGTGTTCGTGAGTTCTGTGTTCGTTAAAAGTCCTGTCTTTGTCCTCGTGTTACAGTCTGTTTTGTCGCCGTGAGCGTTCGTGTATTTGTCTGAGTGTCACAATACTCGAAAACTTGCCGGTGTCGTACATCTGGTCCGGCTGTCGCAGGTAGGGCTTCGGCTCCCATTTTCTCATTTCATGTTATTTCATGTCACTAAACTGTGATGCGTTGAACTCACGAACCACTCACTGAAATGTCACCATCGTTTTTTTCCGATATTGTTGCACGCTCCTTCTCGAAAGAAATCGTGGTCACCCGTTCATGACACCACATCGAGCATTTCATTTCAAACCTTACGCATACCGACCAAATCACTGGTCTCTACGTCCGAATCGTTCGGATCATTTCGAAAATTCCCAAACAGACGTTCTAAGTTCTAACTATCCGGAGAATTTCAATCATTTCGATCATTTCAATCATTTCCATCACTTCGATCATTTCAATCATTTAATTTCATTTCGGTCACGAGTCGCGCTCCGATTCGAATCTAGTCACATCCCCGATGCACCGATTCTCTCCGGTGTACCCCAGTTGTCGGCCTCATTTCAATAGATGCTCCTGAGACGGAATCGTTCACAGGTTCAGGCACGGTTTTCGATTCTTGTCTTTGTCATGGCATATCATTTCTGGTCACCTATCACGCCCCGTTATGAATCCAGACGCATTATACCGATGCACCGATTTGCCTCGGTATGCCCAGTTTTTTGGCCTCATTTCTATACATGCTCCAGAGACGGATTCTTTACCAAATCGGTGGGCCAGTCCTTGATTCCGGTCTCTGTTATGGTGTGTCACTTATTACGCTCCAATTCGAATTCTGTCGCAGTTACATGCACCGATTCGTTCCGGTGTGCCCAGCTGCTTCGCCTCATTTCAGTACATGCTCCAGAGACAGGGTTCACCGTTGATTCTTGAGCGCAGCCGTTGATCCCTGTCTTTGTCATGGGCATCATTTCGTTTCACCTATCACGCTCCGACACGAATAGTCACGACTGTGCACTAATTCGTCTCGGCGTGCCCCAGGACTGGCCTCATTTCAGTACATGCTCCAGAGTCAGTTTCGTGCTCAGTCGCAAAGTTACGGCAGGGCGATTCGGGCCTCTATCATGGCGGATTCACTCATTTCACTCATTTCACTGTCACCTCCTGCACCTTGGTTCAAACCCAGTTGTTTTACAATGTTCAGGTTCTAGCCGAGGGGCCGTGCTCATTTGGCCTCATTTCACTAATTGCCTCATTTCAGTACATGCTCCAGAGTCCGGCTCGTTGTCAGTTGCGTCTGCGACACAACCAAGCTGCGCCTCTGTCATGGCAGATTCTCACCTAAAGGCAACATTTCATTTTGTGTTTGTTCGTCTCATTTCATGGCAACATTTCATTTGTGTTTGTTCGTCTCATTTTATTTCATTTCATTTCATTTTTAAAAAAAAAAGGAAAAGAAAGGAAAAAAAAAAAAAATATATATATATATATATATATATATATATATAGAAAAGAAAAAAATAAAAGAAAAAGAAAATAAATAAAAAAAATAAATATAGAAGAAAAAATAAAAAAAACATTTCATTGTGTTTGTTTGTCTCATTTCATTTCATTTCATTTCAAAGCTCACCACTCCCATTGGAGTCACCATTTGGTCAGGTGTCTGTGACAGGTATGGAGTTCTCAACTGGTTTTGCCTTTGTGTTTGCAGGCCAGTCGAGTCCAGTAGCACCCTCCATGCACTGATTCGTCTAGGCATGCCCCAGTTGTCTTGACCTCATTTTGTTCTGTGCTCCGCAGTTCAAACTCATTGTTAATCACAACATACCAATTCTTGTCTATATCACGGCAAACATTTCATTTATTTCATTTCACATACTCATCGCTTACCGAGTTGAATCCACTCAAACCAGCAACGCATTGATCCGCACCCGTCATTTCAGCCTTACGGGTATAACTCAACAATTAATATCGGATTCATTTCATATACTCCACGATCGGTTGTGTCATGTTTATCACATATAACCAATTCATAGGATTCATTTCACACCTACATCCGATTCATATCGGATTCATTTCGCACACATCCAAGTACAACTTTGCTAGCACGCATCCAATCACAAACATCCTGCAGTCACCACAAGCACACCCAGGCATAACTCCCTGCAATCGTGGCAGACTCACATCCAAGCATAAACTTCTTGCAATCATTGCAAGCACGCATCCAAGCATAGACTTCTTGCAATGGTTGCTAGCATACATCCTAGCATAAACTTTGCAGTTGTCGCTAGCAAGCCCCAGGCACAAACGTATTACTATCCTTGCTGGCAGGCAGTTCTGGCTGGCTTAGTGCATTGCTGGGTAGGGATGAGCCGAACACCCCCCGGTTCGGTTCGCACCAGAACTTGCAAACGACCCCCCGCATTCGTTACGAACGTTCGAACCCCATTGAAGTCTATGGGACTCGAACGTTCGAAATGGAAAGTGCTAATTTTAACGGCTAATATGCAAGATAGTGTCCTAAAAAGGGTTTGGGGACCTGCCTCCTGCCTCAGGGGACATGGGTCACTGCAAAAAAAAGTTTTAAAAACTGCCGTTTTGGTGGGAGCACTGATTTTAATGACGATTAAAGTGAAAAAAAAGGTGAAATATTCCTTTAAATATGGTGCCTGGGGGGTGTCTGTAGTATGCCTGTGAAGTGCCACGTGTTTCCCGTGTTTAGAACAGTCCCTGCACAAAATTACATTAAACGGAAATAACACCATTTAAAACTGCTTGCGGTTTTAATGTTATATCTGGTTCCTGCAATATGGTTGAAAATCATTGAGAAAAATGGCATGGGTAGCCCTCCCTGCCCATTACCAGCCTATTTGGGTCTTGTACGCATATTAAAGCGGGAGTCCACCGGGACTCCGCGATTTTTTTTTTTTTTTAAAAGCCAGCAGCTACAAATACTGCAGCTGCTGACTTTTAAAATAGTGACACTTACCTGTCCAGCGCGCCCGCGATGTCGGAACCCGAAGCCGATCGCTCGGTCGTCTCTCGGGTCCTGCCGCCGCCATCTTGGGTATGGGAATCAGGAAATGGAGCCTTTCGGCTTCATTTCCCGGTTCCCTACTGCGCATGCGCGAATCGCGCGGCGCAATAAGGACGCTCCCCGCTGCCTCTGGGAGCTGTGTGTTTCCCAGCAGGCAGCGGGGCACTTGCGGAAAGGGGCGGGCAGTTGCGGAAAGGGGCGTAAGTTACGCCCCTTTCTGCAGACAGCTATCCCGGAAGTGGGTGCTGTTACCTGGATTATCCAGGTAACTGCACCCCCCTCCCCCCTGAAAGGTGCCGATTGTGGCACCGGAGGGGGGGAGGGTTCCGATGAGCGGAAGGTCCACTTTAGGGTGGACCTCCGCTTTAAGGGCAACCCCGTACCCATATTAAAAAAAGGAAATGTGTGTGGCCCCCAGGCCCTATATACTCAGAACAGCAGTATACAGGCGGTGCAAACAAGACAGGGACTGTGTAGGTTTGTTGTGTTAAGTTGAATCTGTTTGTCATTTTCAACCGGTACATTTTTAAAGTGTAGCTCCAGTCAAAAAAACTATTTTTAAGCTTTTTGGAAAACATAGGGAAGGGTTATCACCCCTGTATAATTTGTTTTGTCGTCCATCTTTTTTCATCTCACTTGCTGCTGTCTCCTTGCGTTTGCAAGTAGGAGATGTTTGTAAGTTGGATGTTTGAAAGTAGGGGCCTGCCCTATATTATAGCGGTATGTACTGGGTACAGAGCACGCAGACAGCACGCACTATCTCCTAACACTACTGACTGCAAGCTCTATTATTAACCACTTGACCACTGGGCACTTAAACACCCTTAATAACCAGACCAATTTTCAGCTTTCGGTGCCCTCACATTTTGAATGACAATTACTCAGTCATGCAACACTGGACCTATAGGAAATGTTTGTCCTTTTTTTCACACAAGCTTTCTTTTGGTGGTATTTAATCACCTCTCAGTTTTTTATTTTTTGTGCTATAAAAGAAAAAAGACCGAAAATTCTGCGAAAAAATTAATTTTTCTTCGTTTCTGTTATAAAATTTAGCAGATTAGTAATTTTTTCTTCATAAATTTTGGCCAAAATTCATACTACTACATATCTTTGGTAAAAATAAGTACACATTGGTGGATATTATTTGGTCTTTGTGAAAGTTATAGAGTCCACAAGCTATGGTGCCAATATCTGAAAATTGATCACACCTGAAGTACTGACGGCCTATTTCCTTTTTTTTTTTTTTTTTCACAAAATTGTCATATTATCAGGTTATTTCACACACACAGCATATGCATACCAAAAGACCCTGGAGAATACAATGGTGGTCGTTGCAAATTTTTATCTCACACGGTATTTGCACAGCAATTTTTCAAACGCGTTTTTTTGGGGGGAAAAAACTGTTTTGTGCTTAAAAAACAAACAAAAAAACAGTAAAGTTAGCCCAATGTTTGCATAAAGTGAAAGATGAAGTTATGCTGAGTAAATAGATATCAAACATGTCACTCTTCAAAATTGCACATGCCCGTGGAATGGCGCCAAACGTCGCTACTTAAAAAATCCCCATAGGCGACGCTTAACATTTTTTTTACTGGTTACATGTTTTGAGTTGCAGAGGAGGTCTAGGACTAGAATTATTGCTCTCACTCTAACGTTCTCGGCGATACCTCACATGTGTGGTTTGAACACCGTTTTCATATGTGGGCGGGGCTTACGCATGCGTTCGCTTCTGCATGCGAGCACATGGGGACATGGGCGCTTTAAAAAATTTTTTTTTTTTTTTATTGTTCATTTTAGTTTATTTATTTTAGTTTGACATTTTTTTCCCCATCAATATATTTTTGATCACTTTTATTCCTATTACAAGGAATGTAAACATCCCTTGTAATAGGAATATGGGGTGACAGGTCCTCTTTACAGTGAAATCTGGGGGTCAATATGACCCCACATCTCACCTCTAGGCTGGGAAGCCTGAAATAAAAAATAAAAAAAAGATTCTGGCTTTGATCGTACTGGCGAGTTGGTAGAAGCACCGGAGGGCGGTGAGGGCTGGGGGGCGTCTATGGCTGGGTATTTCAGGGTATCACCGAGTATGGCTGGGTATCTCCGAGTATGGCTGGGTATGGCAATTTATGGCAAGGTATTGCAGAGTATTGGCGGGGTATTGGCGGGGTACTACAGAGTAATAGCAGGGTACTGCAGAGTATTGGGGGTACTCCAGAGTAATGGCAGGGTACTGCAGAGTAATGGGGGTTACTGCAGAGTAATGGGGGGTACTGCAGAGTAATGGCAGGGTACTTCAGAGTAATGGGGGTTACTGCAGAGTAATGGGGGGTACTGCAGAGTAATGGCAGGGTACTGCACTGCAGAGTAATGGCGGGGTACTGCAGAGTAATGGTGGGTACTGCAGAGTATTGGGGGTACTGCAGAGTATTGGGGGTACTGCAGAGTAATGGGGGGTACTGCAGAGTAATGGCAGGGTACTGCAGAGTAATGGGGGTTACTGCAGAGTAATGGGGGGTGCTGCAGAGTAATGGCAGGGTACTGCAGAGTAATGGCAGGGTACTGCACTGCAGAGTAATGGCGGGGTACTGCAGAGTAATGGCGGGTACTGCAGAGTATTGGGGGGTACTGCAGAGTATTGGGGGGTACTGCAGAGTAATGGGGGGTACTGCAGAGTAATGGCAGGGTACTGCAGAGTAATGGGGGTACTGCAGAGTAATGGCAGGGTACTGCAGAGTAATGGCAGGGTACTGCACTGCAGAGTAATGGCGGGGTACTGCAGAGTAATGGCGGGGTACTGCAGAGTAATGGCAGGGTACTGCAGAGTATGCACTGGTATTGCAGAGTATTGGCAGGGAATTGAGGGGTTAAATTCAGTGAGCAGCGATGTGGGCACTGCAGATGCAGCCCACATCGCTGCTGACACCGATCTCTTTCCCCTCCGCTGTACCGATCGGTACAGAGAGGGGAGGGAGCAACCGGCGTCATAACATGACGCCGGTTTGTTTACAAGTGATCACTCCGTCACGACGAGCGGCCGTTTACCGTGATCCGTGATGCGCCGGGTCCTGTGGACCCGGCGGTCACGGATGCTCTCGAGTGCGCGCCCCAGGGGGCGCGCGAGAGCAGAATTCTGGGAGGCCGTTAATTAACGGCCTCTCAGAGTTAAACAACCGCCCTGAAGCCGTTAATCTGCAATGGGCAGTTGTTAAGTGGTTAAAGCTAGATCACTAGCTATATAGGTGAGGTGAATATAGTGGTGTATACTGCGGTCAGGGCACAGACAACAACCACTACACAGCAGCAAGATAGGAAATCAGCCAAAAACGATCGGTGTGTACTGTGTTGAAGATACACAGAACACCCACTGCTTCAGATGCCAACACACTACACGAGGCCGCCTCAAAGGCGGCCTTATATAGTGTGGGGCGTGCACTACACAGCCTGAGCTATGATTGGCCACAGGCAGGATGCCTGTGGCCAATCATGGCTCTCCTCGCTGCTGGCGCTACGATTGGCCAAGCATGCGGGGTCACAGTGCATGCTTGGCCAATCATGAGCCAGCAATGCACTGCGCCACCGCAGTGCATTGTGGTCCGCGCGCGCCACTCGAATTTTGACGCGAACGGCCCAAACGTTCGGAATTCGCCGAACAGCCGAACGGCCAATGTTCGAGTCGAACGTACGTTCGACTCGAACACGAAGCTCATCCCTATTGCTGGGTAAGGCCTGGATACTTTCCTAAACGTACGTAGTATAACAGGATGCTATATTGTAGGTAGGTTGATCCAGGGAGAAATCTGATTGCCGCTCGAGGGATCAGGAAGGAATTTTTTCCCCCGCTGTGCATTTATTAAACTCACTCAGTGATCAAACTCAATCAATAAAGAGCTATCCCCTACCAGAATGTTTTTGCCCCCTTATTTTGGTATACCGTACGTTAGACCAAGGCACACTTTCAGGTCTATTTCAAGTGGTAAGTTTATGTTATACCTGTTTGTCATCCTTATCCGTACCGGACATAAGGCTCTGAACCATAAATAAGAAGGCCAGTATGGTGGCCTGAAATTATGGGAGGAGCCCGGAGGGGTATTTAACCAGCCCGTTCGGCTGTGTTCCTTGTCGGTTCCTGTGCGCGATACCCACCATCCCATCCCCCTTTTTAGGGCATTTCTCAAAGCATCATACTCCTCACGAGAGTACTCATTTCAATTCATTTCATCTTCATTTCATTAATCCTCATTTCTTATCTAGGGTATGCCCCCTTATTTTGGTATACCGTACGTTAGACCAAGGCACACTTTCAGGTCTATTTCAAGTGGTAAGTTTATGTTATCCCTGTTTGTCATCCTTATCCATACCGGACATAGGGCTCTGAACCATAAATATATATATATATATATATATATATATGTGTATATATATATATATATATATATATATATATATATATATATATATATATATATATATATATATATATTAAATACACAAAAACAGGTAATCAAAACTTTTGGATGAAAAAAAATGGGCTAACTTTATTGTTTTTTTTTTTTAAATCAGTGTATTTTTTCCAAAAATATTGCGTTTGAAAGACCGCTGCGCAAATACGTGTGACATAAAATATTGCAACAACCGCTATTTTATTCCCTACAATCTCTGCTAAAAAATATATATATACGTTTTGGGGGTTCTACGTGAATTTCTAGCAGAAAATACAGGATTTTTATTTGTAAGCATCAAGTTAGCAAAATATCTACAAACAGCGACCAAGCTCGTAAACATCTCACTTTCTCGCAACATGCTCAACCAACCAGACGGCCTGGAGGGCCTTCAGAAATTCCGGACACACCACTCCTGGGAAACTTCCAACATTAGGCAGATACTGACCTTTTCCTCATACTGTCATACCCAGCTGGCCCTATCCCATAACACTATTCGGCTTTACCTAGCCGGCATGCAACATTTCTTGTCCTTGCCGGACCCCGCAAACCTGCTTTATTCATGTCCCACGCTGTTTGAACCATGCTTCATGAAGTCCAGGAACTCCAAATGATGGTCGGTGCCAATGCTTACCCGAACGGGTGACATCCTTTAGGGTATACCGACCATCCTGACTACCTCTTCATTTGGTCTCTCCCCTAGCATGGTCCTACAAGCAGCCAGGTGTTGGCCTACTACAGGTCCCTGTGACCTGGAAAGTTCACCTGTAGTAATCCAGCAGGCCGAGAGCTATCTAGACGCTACTTAGCCTGCTACAAAGATCACTTCGTACTTCACCTAGTGGTTTCTAAAGAGCAGCAAGTAGGCTCCAGCGTAGACATCCACTTTACAGAATCGGTAATAGCGGGTGTCCAGTTACCACACTCAATCAACTGTTGACACTACTCCCCCAACAGTTGGACTCCAGTCCCCTTCTTCCTTTCTTGTCAAAGCCCTTGAGTACTGGTCAGTTTATGAAACACATCAGGGTACTTCTACGCAACCGTCACCTGAATCCTATCCGGTACTCTCGTCACTCCTTCCGCACTAGGGCAGCCTCAGCAGCATCCCGTCACTGGTTCCCAAACAATGTCATTGAAAAGCTAGGTAGGTAGGAGTCTGCCTGCTTCACCCAGTACATCCACAATCCTCAAGTGGAAATGGCTCAGGCATTTATTAAACTCACTCAGTGATCAAACTCAATCAATAAAGAGCTATCCCCTACCAGAATGTTTTTGCCCCCTTATTTTGGTATACCGTACGTTAGACCAAGGCACACTTTCAGGTCTATTTCAAGTGGTAAGTTTATGTTATACCTGTTTGTCATCCTTATCCGTACCGGACATAAGGCTCTGAACCATAAATAAGAAGGCCAGTATGGTGGCCTGAAATTATGGGAGGAGCCCGGAGGGGTATTTAACCAGCCCGTTCGGCTGTGTTCCTTGTCGGTTCCTGTACGCGATACCCACCATCCCATCCCCCTTTTTAGGGCATTTCTCAAAGCATCATACTCCTCACGAGAGTACTCATTTCAATTCATTTCATCTTCATTTCATTAATCCTCATTTCTTATCTAGGGTATGCCCCCTTATTTTGGTATACCGTACGTTAGACCAAGGCACACTTTCAGGTCTATTTCAAGTGGTAAGTTTATGTTATCCCTGTTTGTCATCCTTATCCATACCGGACATAGGGCTCTGAACCATAAATATATATATATATATACAGTGGTGTGAAAAAGTGTTTGCCCCCTTCCTCATTTCCTGTTCCTTTGCATGTTTGTCACACTTAAGTGTTTCGGAACATCAAACCAATTTAAACAATAGTCAAGGACAACACAAGTAAACACAAAATGCAATTTGTAAATGAAGGTGTTTATTATTAAAGGTGAAAAAAAATCCAAACCATCATGGCCCTGTGTGAAAAAGTGATTGCCCCCCTTGTTAAAACATACTATAACTGTGGTTGTCCACACCTGAGTTCAATTTCTCTAGCCACACCCAGGCCTGATTATTGCCACACCTGTTCACAATCAAGGCATCACTTAAATAGGAGCTGCTTGACACAGTAAGGTCCACCAGAAGATCCTTAAAAGCTACACATCATGCCGAGACCCAAAGAAATTCAGGAACAATTGAGAAAGAAAGTAATTGAGATCTATCAGTCTGGAAAGAGTTATAAAGCCATTTCCAAAGCTTTGGGAATCCAGCGAACCACAGTGAGAGCCATTATCCACAAATGGCGAAGACATGGAACAGTGGTGAACCTTCCCAGGAGTGGCCGGCCGCCCAAAATTACCCCAAGAGCGCAGCGACAACTCATCCAAGAGGTCACAAAAGACCCCACAACAACGTCCAAGGAACTGCAGGCCTCACTTGCCTCAGTTAAGGTCAGCGTTCATGCCTCCACCATCAGGAAAAGACTGGGCAAAAATGGCCTGCATGGCAGAGTTCCAAGGAGAAAACCACTGCTGAGCAAAAAGAACATCAAAGCTCGTCTCAATTTCTCCACAACACATCTTGATGATCCCCAAGACTTTTGGGACAACATTCTGTGGACTGATGAGACAAAAGTGGAACTCTTTGGAAGGTGTGTGTCCAAGTATATCTGGCGTAGAAGGAACACTGCATTTCATAAAAAAGAACATTATACCAACAGTAAAATATGGTGGTGGTAGTGTGATGGTCTGGGGCTGTTTTGCTGCTTCAGGACCTGGAAGACTTGCCGTGATAAAAGGAACTATGAATTCTGCTGTCTACCAAGAGATTCTGAAGGAGAATGTCCGACCATCTGTTCGTGTACTCAAGCTGAAACGAACTTGGGTTCTGCAGCAGGACAATGATCCTAAACACACCAGCAAGTCCACCACCAAATGGCTGAAGAAAAACAAAATGAAGACTTTGGAGTGGCCTAGCCAAAGTCCTGACCTGAATCCTATTGAGATGTTGTGGTATGACCTTAAAAAGGCCGTTCATGCTCGAAAACCCTCTAATGTAACTGAATTAGGACAATTCTGCAAAGATGAGTGGGCCAAAATTCCTCCAGGACGCTGTAAAAGCCTCATTGCACGTTATCACAAACGCTTGGTTGCAATTGTTGCTGCTAAGGGTGGCCCAACCAGTTATTCGGTTTAGGGGGCAATCACTTTTTCACACAGGGCCATGATGGTTTGGATTTTTTTTCACCTTTAATAATAAACACCTTCATTTACAAATTGCATTTTGTGTTTACTTGTGTTGTCCTTGACTATTGTTTAAATTGGTTTGATGTTCCGAAACACTTAAGTGTGACAAACATGCAAAGGAACAGAAAATGAGGAAGGGGGCAAACACTTTTTCACACCACTGTATATATATATATATATATATATGTATATATATATATATATATATATATATATATATATATATATATATATATATTAAATACACAAAAACAGGTAATCAAAACTTTTGGATGGAAAAAAATGGGCTAACTTTATTGTTTTTTTTTTTAAATCAGTGTATTTTTTCCAAAAATATTGCGTTTGAAAGACCGCTGCGCAAATACGTGTGACATAAAATATTGCAACAACCGCTATTTTATTCCCTACAATCTCTGCTAAAAAATATATATATACGTTTTGGGGGTTCTACGTGAATTTCTAGCAGAAAATACAGGATTTTTATTTGTAAGCATCAAGTGTCAAAAAAGATTTAGTCTTTAAATGGTTAAACTGAGAACTTCTACACACAGAGTTGAATTCATTCAGAAGTGTAAACATTGTATTTCTTTGATCTTTTCTTGGCAGACTGCCCAGAGAGAAGACAAGTCACTTCACTGCTGTCTTCAGGCAACTTGCACCGACTTCTATTACAGAAGTCATTTGCAAGTCGTGCTGAATATATCATCGGCCTTTTTTAACAGCACAACCAGCCGATGCCGATTAATTAAAAAATGCCAAATATCGGCCGGCCGATATATCGGTCGACCTCTATAAACAATAATTAATTCTTTGATCACTAAAAGCAACAGGCGTTGAGAATCAATAACCAAAAATATAGACAAGCTTAAAAGAGAAGTATGTTTTTTTTTTTTTGCTAATCATACTTACCTCAGTGGATGAAGCATCTGAACGATGCTGCAGCTGTCCCCCGGCATCTCTGCAATGAGATCCGAGCCACTGAACACCGCCAATGGCTTGGTTATCACTCCTCCCCAAGCAGAGGGATGCTAACTCTCAGTCAGCATCGGTCCTAGTCTGCTTCTCCACACTCATTGGAACGATGAGCTGTGTAGGGGAGAGGCCATCGCTGAGCCACTGAGACTGCCATCAATCAAGGCAGATGGCGGATCCAGACTTGGGAAGTTGGAATGATGTGCTTCCTCAACTGAAGGCAGTGACATCAGTGGAGAGTGGACTTCAGAACTAAAAAAGGGGTCACAGGAGTGCAAAACAAGTTGTACTCCTGTGACCCTTAGGAGAAGCTCAGCCTAAAAATCTCAGGCTGGACTTATCCTTTAAAGGATATTAGAGCATCTACCATAGATCAATAGCAGTGCCAATTATCATGCAATTGTGCACATAGATATTCCAAGCAGCAGTCATTTACCATAGGTCAATAGCGGTATCAATTATCATCCATACATGGCATGCGATTGTACACATAGATATTTAAAGCAGCAGTCAGTCATTTACCATAGATTAATAGCAGTGTCAATTATCAGTCATAAGAGGCATGATGATTCATGGATATTCCAACAAGCAGTCATTTACTACAGAACAAAAGCAGTGTCAATTATCAGTCATACAAGAAATGAGGATTGTACACATGAATATTTCAAGCAGCAGTCATTTACCAAAGCAATTTTCAGTTTACTAAGACAGCATCAATGCAAAACAGGCTCAAGATAGCAAACACAGATTATGAAAGCTGCATAAACATGGACTCTTCAGAGCAATGTCTCTGTGGCTCAGACAGGGTAACATATTGTTGCATAGCATTGTTTCTATATAAGTCTAAAATAAAAAATAGTCTAGCTGAGAATAACTACTTCAATATACAAACCAAATCCTAAACAGCATCCAACTAGTGTCCAGGGTGGCTTTGTTAAAACAGACAAAAAGCTGAAGGCATCCAAGGACTGAGGACAGAAGGCCACCCAACTTAAATTGATGTTCTCTAAAAGCAATTGGGAAGGGGCTCCCACACTAGCTGTGTCTTCTGGAGAAGCTGCATGCTTTTAGACTCCTGCCTGACTGACCGCACATTGGTTCTGATAAGTGATGGGTTGCTCACTTGGCTTGAGATCACATTCCCAGCTACCTCTGTCTTATCAAGTCTAGCCTCTCTGAGATACTGAGGTAAGGAAACTGAGGAATGTATCCTTCTTTGGTGTATAAATGAGTTGTGGAGTTAAAGGGACCTTTGCCTGCATCTGAGCATAGTGAGTAAATGGATGCTCTGCTACACTCTATTTTGAACTTGCTGTACCTGGCAAGTTTGCAAGCCATCCAGATTTGTCACTTCTGAGGCCAAGGTTTCAACAAGAACAGTAAGGATTTGGTGAGAGACACTGCAGTGCTAGGAGTCAAGTTAATTTTTAATGTCTTTCTCTGTGTATGGTTAGGGCAAACCCTCTGGAGAGGGCCCAACTTGACAGCATCAGGACAGGATTGGTGAATTTGCTCACCTTGGCCTTCTCTGAGGCAGTGTTTTTCATCATAATGGGGGCATCCCCTCCTTACCCCTTGAAGGAGTATTGGATTCTGCACATCAATGCTGATAACTTTGTCTGGAACTAAACTATCCTTATGTCAATTTTCAGATGGTCACCTCCCATGGAGCCAACTGGTTGCAGGTGGATCTATCAATTTCCCACCTAAAATAGCCATACATCTCTTCTCTTGACATACTATGACTGCTTCTAACAGTTCATAGAACTTCAAATAGAGGTTGATTCTAGCTTTCTCTCGCAAGGCTTCTCTGACATTCAGATGTCCATCTACAAAACTGTTCCAATTTGTTTGCAATAGAATTGTTACAATATACAGTTATTGTTGAAATAGATGTGCTTGTAATATTGTTGCAATATAACTTGTCTCTTTAGTGGCATTTGTCTCCAACCTTTCCTCCAGATGCCGCTGCAGCATTCTACACTTCTTGTGAGAGCATCATAAGCCTGTGTCACCCCCCACTTTGTGGTCCCCTCAATCTTTATATCATTACAGGACCAAGCAGTGCTGGTACAGATAAATTCAGGGCCATCTTTAATATTGATTGGACCCTGGGCAAAAATTTTCTTGGGGCCCCCATGCAATTTCACCCTCCACCTGAGACATACAATAAATAGCAGCTAGACTTAAAATCAGTTTACTGTATCAGATCAGGCAGAAATTGGTTGCCAGCAGTTACAGCATATCATTACTGCTTACTGACTGGTTGCTAGAGGTTACAGCACATATTACGGTTCACTGATTAGTTGCTAGAGGTTACATTATCTCCTCACTGCACGGGAGCATGATATACATATGAATGCTGCCTTCATTTACATATCAATGCCGCAGGCCGCAGCTATTTACTTGGTAATACTGCCGCTATTTACATATGAATGCCGGTTATTTACATGTAAACACAGGGTCTGCATGTGAGTCATCTGTACACAACAATAGGACAGAGCTGGGCAGCATTAGTACCAGCACTTCACACTGAGATATTGGGACACAGCACATGATTAAAACTGGACAAGGAAATTTAAACCGGGATAGTTGGCAAGTATGAGGCAACTGCTTTGGGCCCCACAACAATGACAGGGCCCAGGGCAGCTGCCCCTTTTGCCCTGCCTTAAAAATGGCCCTGGATAAATTGTGTTTTATTTCCTAATATTTCAATCTGAAATTTTGCCTTGTGGGTGGCAAAACGGTAATCAGTATCTGTGTGAACCAGTTACTTTTAAGTAGTAAAGGAGAGCACAACTATACACACTCTGTGTGCTAAACAGAGATCAGAAGAGTGTTTGGCTTTTACATTGCATGTTTTGTGTCTCTCCCTAGTGACCAACGTCCCTGTATAACTATTTATTAACTCAGTCTTTTGTACACTCTGAAATTCAGGCGAGAAATGCTTTGCTTTCCTGCTGTGGCAACAAGAACACACTGTAGATGGAGAGGGAATAGACTGAATAAGAAACTTTTTAAGTTAAGGTATTATTGCTACTAATAAAAATGATTGCGGTGAAACACAATAATAGTTTATTTTTTACTATTTTTATATTGAAACCATAACATACTTCTGCAGAGCATTTAAAAAAATAGAAATCACTCTTTAGGGTTCGTTATTATGTACAACAGTAGTGGATTGCCTTTCTGCCGAGTCCTGCTGTCTGTGTCAATGGATGTTCTATTTTGCCTTACTATTATAATTGTTCATCTCTGCAGATTGTCTTTGGGGTTGTAGGATCTCTATACGCGGCTTTTCATCCTCACTAATTGCATTAGTATTCAATCATTTATGAACACTATAATCTATGAGCCTTGATCCACATGGTAAGATGCTATACCACACACCTGTTCACCCTTGAATAATAGTTCAAATATACTGTTGTCCTATACTGTTATCATTGTCAAGTTTGTTGTAATCTATTTTCTTTATCTAGTGTATTGATTTAATATAATTTACATTCTTATATATATTCTTATCTAACATATTGGTTATCTACTTTTTCAGTTTTTAACTAAAGCTGCATTATCCTGAAGAAGCTCAAGAGAGCGAAACATGTTGAAATTAGCAGCATTTTTTTGTGTATAGGATTGGTAATACCTTGTGGTTATACGATCTGTACCTCCTCTGTACACAGCTAATGAATGTATGTCCAAATGTTTATATACTTATGATTTTAAACTTTGTCTGTTGAATAAAAATATTGTTTATTTTATTTTTGGGCATTTTCTTCATTTGCCTCCATCTGGGTACCGTTTAAAAATCACGGGGGTTGGTTACCCTCCAGCCCCATCCTTCCCCTTTCTCTCCATAGTTTATATTTAATATTGGGATGTGGTACCCCTTTATAATTAAGTCTTTGTTGATCAGTTCATCTATATACGCTTTTTGGCACTTGGGGTGGGTGCAGATGTGTAGGCTGTATGTGTACACAAAGTGTGGCTGTAACCCCACACCACCCATTCTCTTGTTACTGGAAGAGAATGCATTACGATAAAAAGAACTTTAGACTTTAGAATCACTTTAAAATCACTAACCTATAGCATAGATTATCATGCATAGATCCATCTTGCGCTTGTTGAATACAGTACCGTAAATTATTATTGGGTTACAATCACTGCACTTAAAAATTAGGATTTACTTTATTAAAGCGGAGGTCCACCCACCCCTGCAAAAATTAAAAGCCAGCGGCTACATATACTGCAGCTGCTGACTTTCAATAATAGGACACTTAACTGTCCTGGAGTCCAGCAATGTCCCCAGCGCAGCTTATGTTTCCATCAGCTGTCGGGTGCTGCCTCCACCATTGCCAGTAAGGGAACTCGGCAGTGCAGCATTACGGCTTCACACTGGGTCTCTACTGTGCATGCGCGAGGCACCACTGCACTCTCCTACTGGCCCAGCGCCAGGGAAGGAGGAGGGAGCCGAGCCGCAGGCGTAATTTGCCGCAGCCTGGACTCCCAGAAGTGGGGACAAAAATAAGTATCTGCTCCGCCACTCTGTATGGCATGTGATGGCACTGTATGGTATGTTATGGCTCTGTACAGCATGTGATGGCTCTTTACATCATGTGATAACACTGTACAGCGATGTTGATGGCATGTGAAGGCTCTGTATGGCATGCAATGGCTCTGTACAGCATGCAGTGGCTCTGTACCTCAGTAGAAGGGCCGACATGGTAACAGATGATTAGGAGTGATCTCTCTCTATGTCACCCCATTTCCCTCTGCCAAGAGGCTCTCACTCCACCTCCATATCCTCACTGGTAGCCAAGTGTAGGTGTCCTGTCCAATAATGCCTCCTCTCAGTAGAAGGGCCGACATGGTAACAGATGATTAGGAGTGATCTCTCTCTATGTCACCACATTTCCCTCTGCCAATGGGCTCTCACTCCACCTCCATATCCTCACTGGTAGCCAAGTGTAGGTGTCCTGTCCAATAATGCCTCCCATCAGATAATGCATCCAATGAACCGCGCATGTACATTGATGGCTCTGTACAGCATGCAATGGCATTGTACAACATGTGGTGACTCTACAGCATGCAATGGCCCTGTAGGGCATGTGATGATACTGTACAGCATGTGATGGCTCTGTACAGCATGTGATGCGGCATGTGATGACTCTGTACAGCATGCGATGGCTCTGTATGGCATGTGATTGCACTGTTAGCCCTTGTACACATGGTTGGAGATTCCGACAACCAAATCCGTCGGATTTTGTCCGTCGGATTTTGTCTGACGGATTTTGTCCGAAACTGTTGTATACACACGGTCGGACAAAGTTGTCAGAAAATCCGACGTGATGACGTTATTTCGTTACGATGGGACTATGTTCACGCTAGTAGCCAATAGCTTTGGTGTAGGAATTTGATCTGAGTATGCGTGGCACTTTGTCCGATCGGAATTCTCTACACATGATCGGAGTATGTCCGATCGGAGCATTTTGTCTGAAAATATTTCCGGCAAGTTGGAAAAGTTGGTCCAACGGATATACCGACGGAAACAGTCCGATGCATACCACACACAGTCGGAATATCCGACAAAACGCTCAGATCGGACACATTCCGACGGAATCTCCGACCGTGTGTACAAGGGCTAAGGCTGCAGCGAGGATTATGTCTGCTCGCAGTTTGCACATTGTACATTCTACCCTCTCCCCTGTAAAACTCTTTTCTTTGTGTGTGAGGTGAATTGTTGCTGCAGTTTATTGTTCTCTGAGATAAAATTTCTGATTAAAATGCATTATTATAAAGTGAACTATTAGGCTATAATGTGAGCCCAACACCTCACACAGGCGTCCACAGAGAGAGGCAGGATCTGACTGTCAGATTCTGCCTCCGCGCTTTGCAGATCATCGAATAATGCCTTCCATTGGATAATGCATCCGATGATCCGCACTTGCGCAGTACCTAGCCTCGCTCCAGATGGTCTCCTGATCAGCTGAAGTGACATCATCACTGCGCATGCACACTTCCTCTGAGGCATTATCAGATGTGAAGCAGTATTTGATAGAACAGATATTAAGAAGGGGTCTACTAGCACAACTGGAGGGGGGGTCTGCACTGAGGGGGTGTCTATTCTGATGGAGGGGGGTCTGCACTGAGGGGGTCTATACTGATGAAAGGTATATCTATACTGACCAAAGGGGTCTACACTGAGGGGGTGTCTATACTGATGGAGGGGGTCTATACTGAGGGAGGGGGGTCTGCACTAAGGGACGGGGGTCTATAATGCAGGAGGGGGGTTTGTACTTAGTGGGGGGTCTATACTGTGGGAGGGGGTTCTGTACTGAGGGAGGGGATCGATACTGTGGGAGGGGGGTCTGTACTGAGGGAAGTGGGTCTGTTCTTAGTGGGGGGGTCTATACTGAGGAAGGGGGAATCTATATAGCAGGAGGGGGGTCTGTACTTAGTGGGGGGTCTATACTTAGGAAGGGGGTCTGTACTGAGGAGGGACTATAGTTGGAGGAAGGGGGGTGACACTAACCCTAGTGACGCCACTGCCTTTATAGGTCCTACTTTAATAAATTTGCATGACAGTGATTGACTGCCTTACCCTCAATTTAAACTACAAGATTTGTAATGTGATTTGCTTGTCCTATTATAGTCCAGTCACCCAGACTCATCCATCCGTAATTGTATTTGATTTATTTTAGAACTATGTTAACACTCGCATACAGATCCACACATTGTTCTGTTCCGTAGATAATCTTGCCAGTTCGTCATGTTAATTGCGTTCCATCTCATATGCTAAAACCCTGTATCCTTGCTTCCCTATATCCTTTCTCCACTCTCCACGTATCTGTATTGCTTTATGTCGTACATTGCACAGGCACACTGCGGCGATCAGAAGATCTGACGGGGTTCAGTCAGTCTATCCTGTGCAGGTGTACTGCGGCGATTGGAGTATTTGACGGGTTTCTGTTAGTCTATGCTGCGCAGGTGCGAAGTTCTGACCGTGTTTATGTGTTGGGTGCAGGCCCACAGTACAGCCAACTTGTCATGATCTCCTTCTGGAAATTACTTAATTGGAGTTTCTGGCAAGTTGGCCTCAATCTATGGAGAAAAGCGGAAGGGGCTGAGATTCCCCTGTGACGTCAGCCAGCCAGCAGAGGGGAATCTCTGCTACTCCTGCTTCTCCTCGTAAATCGAGGCCGGCCAGCACAGGGATCATGTGACCACGCAGCTGCGGTGTCAGAAACTGTATTTATCATTTTCATTTCTACCAAATGCATAAAGTTTTGTTAATAGCTGGATATGTGCATTACATACATTGAAATGTGCTACATTATGCAGCGGAATGGAGGGTGGAGGGGCAGGGAGGAAGCGCTCTTATGCGGACAGGGAGGGAGGGGAGAGAAACTGTCAGAGGAGAGACAAGGTGATGGAGACACGTAGTCTGACCACGGTAGTCAAGGCTCAGCAGCTATGATTATCATGGTCAGCAGAGGCAGGGGGACTCAAGCACTGTGTTATTATTCATGTCGCTGTCAGGGCTGCGCTCAGCACTTCCTTCTTAGAGCAGGCCACTCAGCTGTCGGTTAATTGCCAGCTCCAATCTTTTCCACATTGACTCACCTGATGATATCCTGTTCATCAGTCCTGCTGGTTACTTAAAGCTATTCAGTTCTGTCCCTCTCTCCTGTGTACCTGTTGAAGACTTGTTTGGCTGACATCCCTTCTGGTTCCTGATCCTGCTTGCTGTTGCACTACGCTGATTCTCCAGTTTCCTGATTTCCTGGCCTGTCCTGAAATACACTGATCTCTGGCTCCCTGATGTCCTGGCTCATCTGACTATCCATTCCGGTTACCGAACTCTTGCTATGATCTGACTACATTGCTCTGTTTACCTTTTACTATTATTATTATCATTATTATTATTATTATTATTAATAATAAACATTTGTGATTTTTACTGCACTTCTATCTCGTAAAAGAAAAGGATCTTAGTTTTTATTCTTTTTTTGGGTTAGTAAACACTTTATGGATCTCCAGTATCTACATGTGGCTTGCCAACTCTGCAATGTCCTTTACAAATAATTCACACTCTCCAGGTTGAATATATTATTAACTTTATATTACAAAGACTGCAGCAGGTTTAAGATTGGTTAAAAGTGGCAAAATTATATAAACTTACCACCAAAGTCCACGAAAAATAAAATAAACTGTTGGTTCATTCAATGCATCAACAAAGTTTGGCCAACTACCAAAAAGAAAGAAAACATCCTTAATCAGCCCAAAAATAGTACATCAAGATATAACATTAGACCTGGACCTCCATTGGTTTGGTGAACTTCAAGTATACTAAATTGATGCAACTATTTATTTAATATGTGTTTGTACTCATTGATGTTTTTCTCATATACCTGTTTAGGCGTTTAGCCTCCTCCACCTCCTGAAGAACTGAGATGCTCTATTATTTCTACCCATGGAAGAGACCCCAAGCATATGTGAAATTATGGGAATTTATATTTTTATTGTATTTTGATTTCTGGTGTCCGCATCTCTATAAGTGGTAATTTAAAATAGGTTTTATATGTACACAGTGTATAAACAGTCATCTTAAAGTGGTTGTAAACTCCCTTAGAACTTGTAAGGGCAGCAAAGCTAAAAAAGGGACTGGAGGATATTAGTTATGAAGAAAGGTTGCGAGCACTGAACTTATTCTCTCTGGAGAAGAGACGCTTGAGAGGGATATGATTTAAATTTAGAAATACTGTACTGGTGACCCCACAATAGGGATAAAATGTTTTCACGAAAGGGAGTTTAATAGGACACATGGCCACTCACTAAAATGAGAAGAAACAAGGTTTAACCTTAAACTGCGTAGAGGGTTCTTTACTATAGGAGCGGCAAGGATGTGGAATTCCCTTCCACAGGAGGTGGTTTCAGCTATTAGATAAGCACCTGTACGACCACAACATATAGGGATATACAATGTAACACTGACATATAATCAAACACATAGGTTGGACTTGATGGACTTGTGTTTTTTTCAACCTCACCTACTATGTAGCTATGTAACTATAGGTAAGCTTAGAATAAGGCTTACCTATAGGTACTGTAAATATCTCCTAGCACCATTTATGAGATAGATACCTTATAGTGGGCTGATGATGTAATTGGTGCATTCACTGTGAAGAAACGGCCCTCTGTGCTATTTCTTCCCGAGCAAGTGCTGTGACTGGTGGCTCCGGCACGCATGCACGGGAGTGACGTCATGCGGCTTTGGCCAGTCAAGCAGCTGGAGTCCACGACCCTGGAAGGAAGAGGGGCGAAGATGGATACGGCCTCCAGTGGGGACAGCGCTGGCTTTGTTTGCAGGTAAGTGCCACATAATGGGCTAGTATGGGTTGCATACTAGCCCATTATGTTTTTACTTTGCAGGGTTTGCAGAGAACAAAAGAGAAAGTAAAACCCATCAGGGTTTACTTCCTCTTTAACCACTTCCCACCCGGCCAATGCACATATACGGCCAGGTGGGAGCCGTCTACTTCTACTTCTGATAGGACGTTCAGGAACGTCCTTCAGAAGGAGGGGGATCGCCCGCACGCGTGCCCGCGCAGCGGCGCGATCCCGATGTGCTCGTGTCACCCGGACACGGTGCATCTCGGATCGGCAGGAGGGCTCTGTGATTGGCCCTCCTGATCACATGACGGCCGTGTCCAATCACGGCCGTCATGTGATGTAAACAAAAAATCGGTTGCTAGGCAATCGGCTCCTCCTCTCCTCACACAGAAGTCATCGCTGAGGAGAGGAGAGCAGATCGCTGCAGCCGATTGGTGATCAGTGAGTATGAGCTGTTTTTACAGCTTTTTACTCACTGATCACTAGTCTAGTGTAAACACAAATCACCACACAGTGTAAACACACATGTCACCACAATACACATGTCACCACACATGTCCCCAAAACACACATGTCCCCAAATAATAAAAAGACATGTCCCCAAATAAAAAAAAACATGTCCCCCACATATGTCCCACTAAAATCACATGTTCCAATGATTATTTGCACACATATGTACGTGATCACCTGCACACATCTGTACATGATCATTTGCGTACATATGTCCGTGATCACACAAACCAATTATTATACACTTAACTGAATTTTTTTACCAAAAACATATAGCAGAATACATTTTGGCTTAAATTTATGACAACATTTGATTTTATTGGATTTCTTTTAAAATAGAAAAAAGAAAATATTGTTTTTTTTCCAAATTTCCGCTTCTTTTGCGCTTATATCGCAAAAAATAAAATACGGAGTCGTGAATAAATACCACCAAAATAAAGCTCTATTTGTGCGAACAAAATGATAAGAATTTAATTTGGGTACAATGTAGCATGACTGTGCAATTGTCATTGAAAGTGCGAGAGCGATGAAAGCTGAAAATTGGGCTGGGAAGGAAGGGGGCGAAAGTGCCCTGTATTGTAGTGGTTAAAATATGTTTTAACTTTTTTGTCATTTGTGTTAATAAAAATGTAACTTTTAACAAGGCTAGTAAGGTTATCAATGACCATTTCAACCCGCCCAATTGTTCAAAGTCTTCCTTCACATTTGAAGGACACAATTCACTTACATAGCATACTTGACAACTTACATATAACACCGGATACTAGCTTCTTTTGATGTAGAAGAGCTTTATTCAAGCACTCTCCATTATATGGGAATATCGGTCGTATCTTCTTTTCTATCGGAAAGGAGTAAATAATTTATAATGTACAACAAATATATTGTAGATACTCTTTTTTTCATTCTAGACTGTAATATATTTTTTTTCAATGAGCCCCACTACCGCCAGATGCAGGGTGTGGCGATGGGGATTACATGTGCTCCGACCTACTCAAACCTGTACCTGGGGGTTGGGAGCATACCATATTCCCTTCCGAGGACCTGCCTGCAAGTATACCAACAATATCCTCATATTCTGGATGGACTCTAGTCAGTTCTTGATGGAATTTGTTGACTAATTGAATGAGAATAACTTTAATCTAACTTTCACTCTTACTTGGCATATCAACACTCTTCCGTTTTGGGGACTTATACATTCTAAAAGATAATGAAGGCATGATCTATGCAGATCGATTTAGGAAATCTACTGCGGGTAACTTGCTTTTGCACTTTAACAGTGCTCATTTACAGCACCTTGTTAGATCAATCCCTAAGGGCCAATATTTGAGAGGAGAAACTGCATGCAGGATAGTGATTTTGAGAGGCTGAATCACTCCAAAAATTGTTTAACAATAGAGAGTATAGCAATAAACCACTTAAGGAGGCTTATGAAGTTGCCAAAAATAGCTCACAAGATTTATTATTATTTTAATAATTCAAATAAAGTGCAGAAAATTCACTCAATTACCACATACAAAAACCAAATTAGCAAAGTAACACATATAAGCATTGCCATCTTTTGATGAACGATCCAACTATTTGACCATTTATTAATGAATCTCCTCATATTACTTTCAAGGTTAACCAGTTGCCGACCGCCGCACGACGATGTACGTCGACAGCATGGCACGGGCAGGCATATTGGCGTACATGTACGTCCCTTGCCTCCCGCGGGTCCCGCGGTGCCTGCGGCGGTCGGTTTTCGTCCGGGAGCGATCCGGGACGAGGGGGCGGCCATTCATTCATGGCCACCCCCTCGCGATCGCTCCCGACGAATAGGAATCCCCCGTGACATCACTTCCTCTCCTGTAATGTAAACACAGGAGAGGAAGTGATGTATTCTCTCCTCCGTGTCGGTATTTTTCGTTCCGACACGGAGGAGAGCGGATCGGTGAGTTGCACCAACACTCTACACACACAGTAGAACATGCCAGGCACACTCACACCCCCCCTTTACCCCCCGATCACCCCCCCAATTACCCCTGCCCCCCAGTCACAGTGACACCAATGTCATTTTTTTTTTTTTTTTTTTTTGCATTGGTGTCATTTGAGACTGTAATAACTGTTAGGGCAGTTAGAGTTAGCCCCGTTTAGTTCTAATGTACCCCCCTAACCCCCCCAATAAAGGTTTAACCCCGTGATCACCCCCCGTCGCCAGTGTCACTAAGGCTGGGTTCACATTGCAGCGGTTTATGAGAACGAATGTGATTCGCACCGCACTGCAGTGCAAATCACATCCGATCTCTGTGCGATTCGAGTTCAGCCATTCGCCGCACCCGCCGCACCCGCCACACCCGCCGCACCCACCGCAAATTCGCACGGGACCCTTTTTTTGGCCCGCAGCAGAATCGGATCGCATGGGTGTTCACACCATGCGATCCGAGTTTGCAGATCGCACTGCGATATGCGAACTGATCTGGGGGTGTCAGTAACATTTCACTGACACTCCCAGCAGTTCGCATAGGGCAGTGTGAACTGCCGCCGGGAGGCATGCGATGCGGGAACCCACCGCGGATTTGCGGCATTTCCTCATAGCTCCAGTGTGAACCCAGCCTAATAAGCGATCATTTTTCTGATCGCCGTATTAGTGTCACAGGTGACGCTAGTTAGGCAGGTAGGTATTTAGGTTCGCCGCAGCTTTTTATAGCGCCAGGGACCCCCATATACTACCGCATAAAGCCCCCTGATTGCCCCCTAGTTAACCCTTTCACCAGTGATCACCATATAACTGTTACAGGTGACGCTGGTTGGTTAGTTATTTTTTATAGTTTCAGGGCACCCGCCATTTATTACCTAATAAAGGTTTAACCCCCTGATCACCCGGCGGGTGTCATTTGTGACTAATAACTGTTAGGGCAGTTAGGGTTAGCCCCCTTTAGTTCTAAGGTACCCCCCTAACCCCCCCAATAAAGGTTTAACCCCGTGATCACCCCCCGTCGCCAGTGTCACTAAGGCTGGGTTCACATTGCAGCGGTTTATGAGAACGGATGTGATTCGCACCGCACTGCAGTGCAAATCACATCCGATCTCTGTGCGATTCGAGTTCAGCCATTCGCCGCACCCGCCGCACCCGCCACACCCGCCGCACCCGCCGCAAATTCGCACGGGACCCTTTTTTTGGCCCGCAGCAGAATCGGATCGCATGGGTGTTCACACCATGCGATCCGAGTTTGCAGATCGCACTGCGATATGCGAACTGATCTGGGGGTGTCAGTAACATTTCACTGACACTCCCAGCAGTTCGCATAGGGCAGTGTGAACTGCCGCCGGGAGGCATGCGATGCGGGAACCCGCCGCGCATTCGTGGCGTTCCCGCATCGCTCCAGTGTGAACCCAGCCTAATAAGCGATCGTTTTTCTGATCGCTGTATTAGTGTCACAGGTGACGCTAGTTAGGCAGGTAGGTATTTAGGTTCGCCACAGCTTTTTATAGCGCCAGGGACCCCCATATACTACCGCATAAAGCCCCCTGATTGCCCCCTAGTTAACCCTTTCACCAGTGATCACCATATAACTGTTACAGGTGACGCTGGTTGGTTAGTTATTTTTTTATAGTTTCAGGGCACCCGCCATTTATTACCTAGTCTCACTAGTGTACCCCTAAATTTAGGGGTGTCTACTTTCCAAAATGGGGTCATTTGGGGGGGGTTTGTGCCATCTTGGCATTTTATGGCCTTCAAAACTGTAACGCCCTTAGAAAGCCTGAAGGCGGTGCTTGGTTTTCGGGGCCCCGTACGCGGCTAGGCTCCCAAAAAGTCCCACATATGTGGTATCCCCGTACTCAGGAGAAGCAGCAGAATTTATTTTGGGGTGTCATTTCACATATGCCCATGGCATGCGTGAGCAATATATCATTTAGTGACAACTTTGTGAAAAAAAAAAAAAAAAAAAAAAGTTTGTAATTTTCCCGCAACTTGTGGCAAAATATAAAATATTCCATGAACTCAACATGCCTCTCAGCAAATAGCTTGGGGTGTCTACTTTCTAAAATGGGGTCATTTGTGGGGGTTTTGTGCCATCTTGGCATTTTATGGCCTTCAAAACTGTAATAGGTAGTGAGAAGTGAACTCAAAAATTTACGCCCTTAGAAAGCCTGAAGGCGGTGCTTGGTTTTCGGGGCCCCGTACGCGGCTAGGCTCCCAAAAAGTCCCACATATGTGGTATCCCCGTACTCAGGAGAAGCAGCAGAATTTATTTTGGGGTGTCATTTCACATATGCCCATGGCATGCATGAGCAATATATCATTTAGTGACAACTTTGTGAAAAAAAAAAAAAAAAAAAAAAAAGTTTGTAATTTTCCCGCAACTTGTGGCAAAATATAAAATATTCCATGAACTCAACATGCCTCTCAGCAAATAGCTTGGGGTGTCTACTTTCTAAAATGGGGTCATTTGTGGGGGTTTTGTGCCATCTTGGCATTTTATGGCCTTCAAAACTGTAATAGGTAGTGAGAAGTGAACTCAAAAATTTACGCCCTTAGAAAGCCTGAAGGCGGTGCTTGGTTTTCGGGGCCCCGTACGCGGCTAGGCTCCCAAAAAGTCCCACATATGTGATATCCCCGTACTCAGGAGAAGCAGCAGAATTTATTTTGGGGTGTCATTTCACATATGCCCATGGCATGCATGAGCAATATATCATTTAGTGACAACTTTGTGGAAAAAAAAAAAAAAAAAAAAAAGTTTGTAATTTTCCCGCAACTTGTGGCAAAATATAAAATATTCCATGAACTCAACATGCCTCTCAGCAAATAGCTTGGGGTGTCTACTTTCTAAAATGGGGTCATTTGTGGGGGTTTTGTGCCATCTTGGCATTTTATGGCCTTCAAAACTGTAATAGGTAGTGAGAAGTGAACTCAAAAATTTACGCCCTTAGAAAGCCTGAAGGCGGTGCTTGGTTTTCGGGGCCCCGTACGCGGCTAGGCTCCCAAAAAGTCCCACATATGTGGTATCCCCGTACTCAGGAGAAGCAGCAGAATTTATTTTGGGGTGTTATTTCACATACGCCCATAGCATGTGTGAGCAATATATCATTTAGTGACAACTTTGTGTAAAAAAAAAAATAATTTTTTTTTTTGTCATTATTCAATCGCTTGAGGCAAAAAAATAAAATATTCAATGGGCTCAACATGCCTCTTATCAATTTCCTTAGGGGGTCTACTTTCCAAAATGGGGTCATTTGGGGGGGTTTTGTACTGCCCTGCCATTTTAGCACCTCAAGAAATGAGATAGGCAGTCGTAAACTAAAAGCTGCGTAAATTGCAGAAAACGTACCTTAGTTTGTAGATGTGACAACTTTTGCGCAAACCAATAAATATACAATTATTGACTTTTTTTTTACCAAAGACATGTGGCTGAATACATTTTGGCCTAAATGTATGACTAAAATTGAGTTTATTGGATTTTTCTAATAACAAAAAGTAGAAAATATCATTTTTTTTCAAAATTTGCGGTCTTTTTACGTTTATATCGCAAAAAATAAAAATCGCAGAGGCAATCAAATACCATCAAAAGAAAGCTCTATTTGTGGGAAGAAAAGGACGCAAATTTTGTTTGGGTACAACATTGCATGACCACGCAATTACCAGTTAAAGCAGCGCAGTGCCAAAGTGTAAAAAGACCTCTGGTCATTTACCAGCAAAATGGTCCGGTCTGAAAGTGGTTAATCTATCACTATAGGATATGCTGATCCCGAGCCATTTTGTTAGTAAGAACAAGTCTGAGCCCTGTGATACTCTACCACAGGGAACATTTTAATGTGAAAATTGCTCTTATTTCTGCATCATCAAAGGCGGCAAAATTGTTCAATTACAGAATCATAACATCTGGCTATTCAGACATTTTGGAAATTGTGAAATGGTCGGTATAGTATATATGCTCACTTGTGCATGTGGCTCATTTTACATTGGTAAGACAAAGCATAATCTGTGGATCTGACTCAAGGATCATGTGTTGGATATACTGTATGTAATGGTCTCTTAGAGTATCCAGTAGCTAGACATTTTGCAAAGTGTCAGAAATATAAAGTGGACTAGAATTCACCCTCCGACAAGAGGGTGTGATTTTGACAAAAACATACTTCAAATTTAGACAGACAATGTGTATTTACTGTACACCTTAAATGCCACCAAACCACCAGAATTACATAGTAGGTGAGGTTGAAAAAAGACAAGTCCATCAAGTCCAACCTGTATGTGTGCTTTTATGTCAGTATTACATTGTATATCTCTGTATGATGTTGTTGTTCAGGTGCCTATCTAATAGTTTTTTGATATTATCGATGCTCCCCACTGAAACCACTGCCTGTGGAAGAGAATTCCACATACTTACAGCTCTTACAGTAAAACAAACTTCTAGGTAGTTTAAGGTTGAACCTGTTCTCTTCTAATTTTAGTGAATGGACGTGTGTTTCAATTCCCTTTCATGGAAAAGTTTTTATTATTGCCCTGCATATCTTATTATTGTCCGCAAATACTGAGATTGAGCTGTTTATCCCATCCTCCAGGTCGATTATGAATAAATTAAATAGGATTGGTCCCAGGACAGAACCCTGGGGGATCTCGCTTTCCACACCGGACCATTCTGGGTACTCCCCATTTATCACTACCCTCTGAACTCGCCCCTGTAGCCAGTTTTCAATCCATGTACTCACCCTATGGTCCATGCCAACAGACCTTAGTTTGTGCAGTAAACATTTATGGAGAGCTGTATCAAATGCCTTTGCAAAATCCAGATACACCACATCTATGGGCTTTCCTTTATCTAGATGGCAGCTCACCTTCTCATAGAAGGTTAAAAGGGTTGGTTTGGCAACGATTCTTCATGAATCCATTCTGATTACTGCTAATGATACAGTTTTTATTACTAAAATCTTGTATTATAGTTCCTCATCATCTCCTCCAAGAGCTTGCATACGATTGATATTAGTCTAACGGGTCTGTAATATCTTGGCCCTTTTTTAAATATTGGAGCTATATTGGCTTTTCTCCAACCTGCTGTGCCATTCCAGTCAGTAGACTTTTGATAAAAATTGGGAACAATGGTCTGGCAATTACTTGACTTACTTGAGTTCCTTAAGGACCCTTGGGTGCAAGCCATCTGGTCCCAGTGACTTATTAATGTTAAGTTTTTCAAGTCTATTTCAAATTCTATCCACTGTTAGCCATGATGGTGCTTCCTGTGCAGTGTCATGGGGATAAACATTGCAGTTTTGCTTACTGAAGCCCCCCCCCCCATTTCCCTCTTAAATTCTGAGGAGGAGAATAAATTCAATACCTTTGCCATCTCTTCATCCTTAGTAACCAGATTCCCTTCATCATTCTTTATGGGACCAATATCTGACCTCCCTTTCTTACTATTTATATACTTAAATAATATTTTGCAGGTTTTTTTTTACTCTCCTCTGCTATGTGTCTTTCGTGAATGAGTCAATTCATTTTGCCCCATTTCTTATTAAGCAGCCCACCACATTAGCTGTATATATAAACTCTTAATTGGGTAGGGATGATGCCTATGCTTTCATTCTGAGTATTCATATTTAGAAATAGTTAAGGTTGTCATATTATGATTGCATTTTTAACCACTCTTGTGTCAACTTCTGCTTATGTGAATTATTTGTGGTATTATTATTTGTGTCTTTATGGAAAATACTTTTGGATATTTATATTATACTGGTTTTGTTGTCTTTTGACAGAATGTAAACCTTGCAGCGACATTGATGGTGTGTGTGTGTCTTCTTTTTTCTTTTTCATGTAGTTGGGTATTATGTTTTTTTTTATTTATTTTTTTTAATGTCTGTGGTGTTTTGTGTTTGTTTGTATTGTGTCTGTCTTGGTTTGGGTTTCTTTTGGGTTTATCTTATGTATTGTTTTGTGGTTTGTTTTGAGTTATTTTGCTTTCTGTTTTGTGTTTGTTTTACATTTATTTCATTTTGTGTTCGTTTTGTCTAGTGTTTGTTTTATTTGTGTGGCTGTTTTCTTTTGTGGCTGTTTTCTTTTGATTTGTAGTTATTTAGTTTGTATTTTCGTTTTTGTCAGTTTGGACTCCACAACCTCCGATCTACCCTGCTTGGTCTAGGGCCATGGCAGTATACATGAAGGGACAGGTTGGTGGGTTGCGATGAGTACCCCGGCCTGTGTTCCCATCTCTGTTGGTTTTCTAAGATTTGAGTACAACACGGTGGACACCTCTCCTGTTCCCAGCTGTGCATTGCTTTAGGTCCAGGTAGGGTGATGCTCATGGGCGTGGGTATTCTGGATTGCACTCCAGATTAAGGCACATATTTTCATTGCTTTCAAGGATGGAGGGTCTGTGGGCGTTGTATCACATCTGCTTGTTGGTTGTATCTAGGGGCCAGAGGTATGTGATGCCCAGATATGATGCCATCGCTGACCCCGACATCACCTCTGGTTCTGACAGATGTTAGCCTCTGGGGGACACCATGGAGGGAGGTGGGGAGGGTACTATATATACTGGGTTTTTTGCCCACCGGATAGGAGTGGTTTCTGAGGTGTTCCCTCTGATAGCTATTTAAGGGTTGGTTTATAACTGGATCAGTTAGTATGCTGTCTTGTGAGAAGCACGGACACGGCTGGTTCATTCTTTAGTGGTACGTGATCCTCAACTCTGTGGCATATTAATATGTGATCTATTTTTTTGGGGTCCTTCCTTTCTCCTCTTATTGGGGGGGTCCATATATTTTTTCTTTGGTTGGAGCCATCTTGATTGGACTCTTATTGTGCTATGGTTCCCGCTTTTAATTTGATGATCTCCTAGGTATTTTGTAAACAATACTTTCCTAATTTTTGCTATTTTTCTATATAGTATCTTCCTCTATTTTTAATTTCATAGATTTGTTAGGGGTCTGATATTGATTACAGGAGTTCCTACTGATCTTGACATCTGGAAGGTAAGGTATAAGGGTCACCCCCAGTAAAAGATGCTGGCCCCTATTTTGTTAATGTGGATAGTTTATTAATATTAAATATATGTCATGTTTAGATCCTGACATACCTCTACCCACACACTTATTTTCTGACCCTGCGTAGTGCCCTTGGGGGTCCCCCCACAGGTCGACTCGTCTGATGCACCCTTTGGTCACCTTTCTGTTCCCGGTTTGGCGCACGTACTTACTGTAGCACAGGTTAGCACGGTGGGAACCATGTTAGTGTGTGTATATATATATATATATATATATATATATATATATATATATATATATATATGCAAAAAATGTTCAAAAGGATTGCTGCACAAACATTTATTGAAATAAGGAACATACAAAAATAGTTAAAAGATATTCCGGAATACAGTTATGGTTCCAAGCTATATTGATAACACCCTTCAGAGTAGAACACATCACAAATGAACATCTTAATCACATATTTTATATATCATAATTGGAATCAATTGCATCAACAAGATAATTATCAAAAACAAATCTGTTAAAGATCTCTTCAATCAGAATAGCACAATGAAGTGGCTAGAGGCTGGATAGAAATTCCCAATCACAACTATTATACATCTCTGGTGTTGGTCGCTCTTGATGAATTATTTGTGACAGTTAGCATTGAGAGGGGTTACTGAAGTTGGTTTATTTTTAACTTTATTATCGTTAAAAAAGTAAAAAAAACACTTTTTACAGGTTAACACCATGGATGTATAATGGTGCTTTTATTGCTGTCGGTGCCTTCATTAGGGAGATTAAGAGAGTTGTAAAGTCTCTAGGTTTTTCACCTTATTGCATTCTATGCATTAAAGTGAAAAACCTTCTGTGATGCAGCTGCCCACCAGAGCCCCCCTTTTACTTACCTGAACCCGATCATTCCAGTGTCGAGGACGAGCCCAGCAGCTCCAGCTGCTGTCTTGGGTCCTTATTGGATAGATTAATAGCAGCAGGAGCCAGGGGGCAGCAGCAGGACTCAGGAGTGAGCCCGCATGAGTGCCCCATGGAATGCTGCTTTCTGTGGGGGTACCCAATCAGGAGGAGGGGCAAGGAGTAGCACCTGGCCCTTTCCATAAGAGGAGGATCAGGGCCATTCTGTGCAAATAGCTTGCACATAGGAGGTAAGTATGACATGTTTGTTTGGGTTTTTTTTTTTTTTTTTTTTTTAACCACTTGACCACTGGGCACTTAAACACCTTTAATAACCAGACCAATTTTCAGCTTTCGGTGCTCTTACATTTTGAATGACAATTACTCAGTCATGCAACACTGGACCTATATGAAATTTTTGTCCTTTTTTCACACAAATGGAGCTTTCTTTTGGTGGTATTTAATCACCGCTGGGTTTTTTATTTTTTGTGCTATAAAAGAAAAAATACAGAAAATTCTGTAAAAAAAATGAATTTTTCTTTGTTTCTGTTATAAAATTTAGCAGATTAGTAATTTTTTCTTCATAAATTTTGGCCAAAATTTATACTACTACATATCTTTGGTAAAAATAAGTACAAATTGGTGGATATTATTTGGTCTTTGTGAAAGTTATAGAGTCCACAAGCTATGGTGCCAATATCTGAAAATTGATCACACCTGAAGTACTGACGGCCTATTTGAATTCTTGAGACCCTAACATGCCAGAAAAGTACAAATACCCCCCAAATGACCCCTTTTTGGAAATAAGACATTCCAAGGTATTTAGTAAGAGGCATGATGAGTTTTTTGAAGTTGTAATTTTTTCCCACAATTCTTTGCAAAATCAAGATTTTTTTTACTTTTTTTTTTTCACAAAATTGTCATATTATCAGTTTATTTCTCACACAGCATATGCATACCACAAATTACACCCCAAAACACATTCTGCTATTACTCCCGAGTACGGCAATACCACATGTGTGAGACTTTTACACAGTGTGGCCACATACAGAGGCCCAACATGCAGGGAGCACCATCAGGCGTTCTGGTGCCCCCAGGACAATTCTGACATTTCTCTCCTACATGTAAAAATCATCATTTATTTGCTAGAAAATTACATAGAATCCCAAAACATTATAAATGTTTTTTTAGCAAACACCCTGGAGAATACAATGGTGGTCGTTGCAACTTTTTATCTTGCACGGTATTTGCGCAGCAATTTTTCGAATGCTTTTTTTTGGAAAAAAAAACAGTTTTGTGCTTAAAAAAAAAAAAACACAGTAAAGTTAGCCCAATTTTTGCATAATGTGAAAGATGAAGTTACACTGAGTAAATCGATACCTAACATGTCACTCTTCAAAATTGCACAGGCTCGTGGAATGGCGGCAAACGTCGCTACTTAAAAATCCCCATAGGCGACAATTAATTTTTTTTTTACTGGTTATATGTTTTGAGTTACAGAGGAGGTCTAGGGCTAGAATTATTGCTCTCGCTCTAACGTTTGCAGTGATACCTCACATGTGTGGTTTGAACACCGTTTTCATATGTGGGCAGGACTTACGTATGCTTTCGCTTCTGCATGCGAGCACATGGGGACAGGGGCGCTTTAAAAAAAATGGTATTGTTCATTTTACTTTATTTATTTTAGTTTGACATTTTTTTCCCCAAAAATAAATTTTTTGATCACTTTTATTCCTATTACAAGGAATGTAAACATCCCTTGTAATAGGAATATGGCATGACAGGTCCTCTTTACAGTGAGAAATGGGGTCAATAAGACCCCGCATCTCACCTCTAAGCTGGGAAGCCTGAAAAAAAAAAAGATTCTGGATTTGATCGTATTGGCGAGTCGGTAGAAGCACCGGAGGGTGGCGGGAGGGGGGGGTGTCTATGGCTGGGTATTGCAGGGTATCACCGACTATGGCTGGGTATCTCAGAGTATGGCTGGGTATCTCAGAGTATGGCGTTGCAGAGTATTGCGTTGCAGAGCATTGCAGGATATTGGAGGGTGTTGCAGAGCGTTGCAGGGTATTGGTGGGTGTTGCAGAGAATTGCAGAGTGTTGCAGAGCATTGCAGAGTGTTGCAGGGTATTGGCGGGTGTTGCAGAGCATTGCAGAGTATTGGCGGGTGTTGCAGAGCGTTGCAGGGTATTGCAGAGTGTTGCAGAGTGTTGCAGGGTATTGCAGAGTATTGCAGGGTATTGCAGGGTATTGCAGAGTATTGCAGTGTAATGCAGTGTAATGCAGAGTAATGCAGTGTAATGCAGAGTAATGCAGAGTAATGCAGAGTATTGCAGAGTAATGCAGAGTATTGCAGAGTAATGCAGAGTAATGCAGAGTATTGCAGAGTAATGCAGAGTATTGCAGAGTGTTGCAGAGTGTTGCAGGGTATTGCAAAGTAATGCAGAGTAATGCAGAGTAATGCAGAGTAATGGCAGGGTATTGCAGAGTATTGGCAGGGAATTGAGAGGTTAATTTTCAGTGAGCAGCGATGTGGGCACTGCAGATGCAGCCCACATCGCTGCTGACACCGATCTCTTCCCCCTCCGCTGTTCCGATCCGTACAGAGAGGGGGGGGAGGAACCGGCGTCATGTCATGTTTGTTTACAAGTGATCACTCCGTCATTTGACGGAGCGATCACGTGGTAAACGCCCCCTATGAGCGGCCGTTTACCGTGATCCGTGATGCGCCGGATCCTGTGGACCCGGCGGTCACAGATGCTCTCGAGTGCGCGCCCCAGGGGGCGCGCTAGAGCGGAATTCTGGGAGGACGTCATATGACGACCTCCCAGAGTTAAGAAAGTTATAGTCATTCGGCTATAGGGCGGTTGTTAAGTGGTTAAATGAACCTTTACAATCACTTTAACTCTCTCTACTTTTACTAATTATCCTTATCACTGAAAGTGAAAGGAAAATAAAATTCCCACATTTTGGGGGTTATTTACTAAAGGAAAATCCACTTTGCACTGCAAGTGCACTTGGAAGTAAAGTCGCTGTAGATCCGAGGGGGACATGCAAGGAAAATAAAAAACAGCATTTTAGCTTGCACAAGATTGGATGATAAAATCAGCAGAGCTTCCATTCATTTCAGATCTTCCCCTTAGATTTAGAGCGACTGCACATCCAAGTGCACTTGCAGTGCAAAGTGGATTTGCCTTTCATGAATAACCCCCTTTGTGTTGACATTAAACACTAATAGTGGGCAAATCTCCCCAATAAGACACAGATGGCATAAACACTGACATAATAACCCTCCTTTACTCTATCCAAAATGAAAAAGAAAGTTTTGTCTTTAATTAAGTCACTTTTGCCAAAGTCCCATTTGGCAAGGCCTTTGCGATATCTTTAGACAGGTCTGTTTTGACATCATTCTCTGATGTTCTTCAAAGTGTCACTCTGGAATCCATCTGCCCAAACTTTTAACTTTACAAAACCCCTCTTCTTTTCAAATGTTTTTATTGAGATTTTTAGCAGAGTTAGTTACAACAAGGGTTACAAAAAAAAATAATATATAGTAACAAAAGTAACATAACACAGTATAATGTAGTGACAGGGTTTTCTCAGCACAATATAGCATAGTAACAAATAGTCCACAATAAAGAATAAAGTAGTATTCCCAAGTATCTAATATTCATAGTCATAAAGGGACTCGAACAAGAGTAAGTCTCTTAGAATTTGTATAATAAAGTCCGTAATATAATTATTGTAAGATTTAGAAATAGCGATATGGATAACGGCCACTTCAGGACCCCAAGACACCCCTCACAGGGATCTATCTGTGTCCTGGAGAACCTAGGCCAACATCCTAAAGGAAATTCAAACACAGTAGTTATCTTTTATGAAGGAAAATAAAGATCTATTCTTACTCCGCAGCTCAATTCAGATAAACAGACATGTGATATATTTGTCACTTTGCTATGAAATTATTTTTAAAGCCATCCAAAAAATATTAAAACGCACAGGAGTTCTTTCTTCTATATGATTAAAGAATCAGCATTATCTAAATTGTGGAAGTATAATTTTTGTACGATGTACTCCAAGGTTCCCATAGTTGTTGTTCCTTAATATATAGGGATTTGTCATTAGGAAATAACAATTCATAGGAGTGGTGGAGTTGGGTTAATTCTATAACTTCTGTCATAGTAGGAAGAGAGTCAGTTTTCCATTTTCTAGTTATGGATAGTCCCGCAGCTAAAAGTATATGTGTTACTACTTTACGATATTGTTTGGGAATCGTATGTAAATTCATATTCAGAATGGCTAGTTCTGGTGAAAGTTGAAGTACAATACCTGTTACGGAAGTGAGTAAATGGGAGATTGCCTGCCAGTAGTTATGTAAGCTTGGGCAGTCCCACATAATATGAAATAGGGTCCCCAATTGGGTACAATTTCTCCAGCAATTAGGTGACGAGTTCCCCTTGAATTTTGCTAGGATATGTGGAGTCAAGTATTGTCTTTGAACAATTTTTTGTGCCAATTCCCATAGTGTAACACATGCAGTGGCCCTATATATGCTTCGTAGGGAAGCCATCCATTGTTTAATTGAAAAGTCTTGCCCCAAATCTTGTTCCCATTTAAGGAAGGAAGGTAGTTTGCTGGGTATGTTTTTTCCCCCTAGATTTGGGTATATTGTAGCTACTCCTTTCTGTGAGGTGGCATGGTTATTGAGGAAAGACCATATTTTAACCGGGATTGAAGCTCTGAGTTGTGGATTGTGTAGCAGACACTTTTCTATTTGAATATATGTAGATCGCTCAGATTTCGGAAGCTGTAATTCATTACTTAACTGAGAAAAAGACTTTAATGAGCCCTGTTGGAAGAAGGAACCAAGTTTGATATCCCGACCCAAATTCCAGTCGTGTATTTGTACGCTAGGAATTAATGTTGGTATGATTGTTAGAGGAGGGTTTAACACCGTGATTGGAGTTTTATCCCATTTGTATGTGATGATTCTCTGCCAAGAGTGTAGCGTCGCTTTCACCGTTGGTGGGTATTGAGCTGTAATTGTGGAATTAATTTTCCTACTAAGTAACCAGAATTGCATATTAGGCTGTCGTGTGATGTCTTTCTCAATTTGTCCCCATAAAGTTTTAGGAGTAGGCAAGAACCATTCTTGCAATTGGGTCAAAAGAGTTGCGTCATAATAATCCTGTAGATCAGGTACGGTCACACCACCTTTATTTCTATGTTTAATTAGTATATGGTATGCGCAACGGGATTTTTTGCCATTCCATAGATATTTTCCCAAACTGCTTTGTAAGGATTTAACCACTTTCAGACCGGACCATTTTGCTGGTAAATGACCAGAGGTCTTTTTACAATTTGGCACTGCGCTGCTTTAACTGGTAATTGCGCGGTCATGCAATGTTGTACCCAAACAAAATTTGCGTCCTTTTCTTCCCACAAATAGAGCTTTCTTTTGATGGTATTTGATTGCCTCTGCGATTTTTATTTTTTGCGATATAAACGTAAAAAGACCGCAAATTTTGAAAAAAAATGATATTTTCTACTTTTTGTTATTAGAAAAATCCAATAAACTCAATTTTAGTCATACATTTAGGCCAAAATGTATTCAGCCACATGTCTTTGGTAAAAAAAAAGTCAATAATTGTATATTTATTGGTTTGCGCAAAAGTTGTCACATCTACAAACTAAGGTACGTTTTCTGGAATTTACGCAGCTTTTAGTTTACGACTGCCTATCTCATTTCTTGAGGTGCTAAAATGACAGGGCAGTACAAAACCCCCCCAAATGACCCCATTTTGGAAAGTAGACCCCCTAAGGAAATTGATAAGAGGCATGTTGAGCCCATTGAATATTTTATTTTTTTGCCTCAAGCGATTGAATAATGACAAAAAAAAAATTTTTTTTTTTTTTTTACACAAAGTTGTCACTAAATGATATATTGCTCACACATGCTATGGGCGTATGTGAAATGACACCCCAAAATAAATTCTGCTGCTTCTCCTGAGTACGGGGATACCACATATGTGGGACTTTTTGGGAGCCTAGCCGCGTACAGGGCCCCGAAAACCAAGCACCGCCTTCAGGCTTTCTAAGGGCGTAAATTTTTGATTTCACGCCTCACTACCTATTACAGTTTTGAAGGCCATAAAATGCCAAGATGGCACAAAACCCCCACAAATGACCCCATTTTAGAAAGTAGACACCCCAAGCTATTTGCTGAGAGGCATGTTGAGTCCATGGAATATTTTATATTTTGCCACAAGTTGCGGGAAAATTACAAACTTTTTTTTTTTTTTTTTTTTTTTCACAAAGTTGTCACTAAATGATATATTGCTCATGCATGCCATGGGCATATGTGAAATGACACCCCAAAATAAATTCTGCTGCTTCTCCTGAGTACGGGGATACCACATATGTGGGACTTTTTGGGAGCCTAGCCGCGTACGGGGCCCCGAAAACCAAGCACCGCCTTCAGGCTTTCTAAGGGCGTAATTTTTTGAGTTCACTTCTCACTACCTATTACAGTTTTGAAGGCCATAAAATGCCAAGATGGCACAAAACCCCCACAAATGACCCCATTTTAGAAAGTAGACACCCCAAGCTATTTGCTGAGAGGCATGTTGAGTCCATGGAATATTTTATATTTTGCCACAAGTTGCGGGAAAATTACAAACTTTTTTTTTTTTTCACAAAGTTGTCACTAAATGATATATTGCTCACGCATGCCATGGGCATATGTGAAATGACACCCCAAAATAAATTCTGCTGCTTCTCCTGAGTACGGGGATACCACATATGTGGGACTTTTTGGGAGCCTAGCCGCGTACGGGGCCCCAAAAACCAAGCACCGCCTTCAGGCTTTCTAAGGGCGTTACAGTTTTGAAGGCCATAAAATGCCAAGATGGCACAAACCCCCCCCCCCCAAATGACCCCATTTTAGAAAGTAGACACCCCTAAATTTAGGGGTACACTAGTGAGACTAGGTAATAAATGGCGGGTGCCCTGAAACTATAAAAAAATAACTAACCAACCAGCGTCACCTGTAACAGTTATATGGTGATCACTGGTGAAAGGGTTAACTAGGGGGCAATCAGGGGGCTTTATGCGGTAGTATATGGGGGTCCCTGGCGCTATAAAAAGCTGCGGCGAACCTAAATACCTACCTGCCTAACTAGCGTCACCTGTGACACTAATACAGCGATCAGAAAAACGATCGCTTATTAGGCTGGGTTCACACTGGAGCGATGCGGGAACGCCACGAATGCGCGGCGGGTTCCCGCATCGCATGCCTCCCGGCGGCAGTTCACACTGCCCTATGCGAACTGCTGGGAGTGTCAGTGAAATGTTAATGACACCCCCAGATCAGTTCGCATATCGCAGTGCGATCTGCAAACTTGGATCGCATGGTGTGAACACCCATGCGATCCGATTCTGCTGCGGACCAAAAAAAGGGTCCCGTGCGAGTTTGCGGCGGGTGCGGCGGGTGCGACACGAATTCAGCCATACTATCTGTATAGCTGAACTCGAATCGCACAGAGATCGGATGTGATTTGCACTGCAGTGCGGTGCGAATCACATCCGTTCTCATAAACCGCTGCAATGTGAACCCAGCCTTAGTGACACTGGCGACGGGGGGTGATCACGGGGTTAAACCTTTATTGGGGGGGTTAGGGGGGTACCTTAGAACTAAAGGGGGCTAACCCTAACTGCCCTAACAGTTATTAGTCACAAATGACACCTGCCGGGTGATCAGGGGGTTAAACCTTTATTAGGTAATAAATGGCGGGTGCCCTGAAACTATAAAAAAATAACTAACCAACCAGCGTCACCTGTAACAGTTATATGGTGATCACTGGTGAAAGGGTTAACTAGGGGGCAATCAGGGGGCTTTATGCGGTAGTATATGGGGGTCCCTAGCGCTATAAAAAGCTGCGGCGAACCTAAATACCTACCTGCCTAACTAGCGTCACCTGTGACACTAATACGGCGATCAGAAAAATGATCGCTTATTAGGCTGGGTTCACACTGGAGCGATGCGGAAACGCCGCGAATCCGCGGCGGGTTCCCGCATCGCATGCCTCCCGGCGGCAGTTCACACTGCCCTATGCGAACTGCTGGGAGTGTCAGTGAAATGTTACTGACACCCCCAGATCAGTTCGCATATCGCAGTGCGATCTGCAAACTCGGATCGCATGGTGTGAACACCCATGCGATCCGATTCTGCTGCGGGCCAAAAAAAGGGTCCCGTGCGAATTTGCGGCGGGTGCGGCGGGTGTGGCGGGTGCGGCGGGTGCGGCGAATGGCTGAACTCGAATCGCACAGAGATCGGATGTGATTTGCACTGCAGTGCGGTGCGAATCACATTCGTTCTCATAAACCGCTGCAATGTGAACCCAGCCTTAGTGACACTGGCGACGGGGGGTGATCACGGGGTTAAACCTTTATTGGGGGGGTTAGGGGGGTACATTAGAACTAAAGGGGGCTAACCCTAACTGCCCTAACAGTTATTACAGTCACAAATGACACCAATGCAAAAAAAAAAAAAAAAAAAAAAAAAATGACATTGGTGTCACTGTGACTGGGGGGCAGGGGTAATTGGGGGGGTGATCGGGGGGTAAAGGGGGGGTGTGAGTGTGCCTGGCATGTTCTACTGTGTGTGGGATGTGTTGGTGCAACTCACTGATCCGCTCTCCTCCGTGTCGGAACGAAAAATACCGACACGGAGGAGAGAATACATCACTTCCTCTCCTGTGTTTACATTACAGGAGAGGAAGTGATGTCACCGGGGATTTCCATTCGTCGGGAGCGATCGCGAGGGGGTGGCCATGAATGAATGGCCGTCCCCTCGTCCGGGATCGCTCCCGAACGAAAACCGACCGCCGCAGGCACCGGGCGGGGGCCCGATCGGGCCCCCGACCCGCGGGAGGCAAATCACGTACATGTATGTGATTATGCCTGCCTGTGCCATTCTGCCGACGTACATCGGCGTGAGGCGGTCGGCAAGTGGTTAAAGTAGTATTTAGGGATACATATTGGAAGGGACCTGAGTTGATATAATAATTTTGGTAAGGTCATCATTTTGAAAGCTGCCAGGCGACCAGCCCATGTAAATTTGAATTTACTAAGTGTTGTCAGATCTGTTTCAAAATGTTTCTTAAATGGTAAAAAGTTTGTTTTAAATAACTGTTTTGTTTTGTTAGTGAGAGTGATTCCTAAGTAAGAAATCCCCTCGTCTTTCCAGTGGTAGGGGTATTTATTAGACAATAACTGCCTGGTTGTGTTATCTAATCCTAGGTCTAAAATATGGGACTTGTTTTCATTGATTTTATAATATGATGCTGCTCCAAATGTCGTTAGTATATTTTGGAGATTGGGGAGAGATGAAATAGGATCAGACACTATAAGCACTATGTCATCTGCGACAGACTTATTTTATTACAAAAAATACTAATGCGCTCCACCTAACTACTAAATATATGTCTAAAGTATTAATATAAACTAAGGAAGCAGCCGGCACGAAATGGTGATCTCTTACACCAGCATGAGGTATATAAAAGGAATAAATAAATGCGGCGCTGCCTAAAAATGTATAAAGTGCAATAACCACTAATAATAAACAAAACGTGCAGGAGTAAATATATCTCACTAAAGTAGTGTGTAAGTAGTGTGTAAGTACCAATGGAACAATAAGTATGGTGCATCTAATATACAATATACCAAATATTCATACCTGTGCATATATATTCAAAATACATCAGTGAAAAAATTCAAAAGAATCCTCAAAAAATAAATAAATATAAAAAAAAATCGAAAAAATTATTATAGCACAATAAATTGCAAAATCCGTAATAGTGTGCAAAATACAATAATAAACGGTGATCATAAGAAAAAATCCATGCATATAATATGTGAGCATAAAATCAAGTCCATGCAAAAAAAGGCTAATAAAGTGATTTCCAATGTGTGGCAATCCACTGCAAACTTCAGTGCTCAACTTGTGCACCACCAGTTCCCCCAGCCTCTCACCTCAAGTATATGGCAATCAAGCGCTGTATATAACCAGATCTCACTGCAGCCTCATCCATCCAGCCTCAATATACCGCTGTGCATATACAGTTATTGCTTTTTCAAATACTCCAGATATATCCAGTGAGGTAAGTGGTACATATAGGGTGGAAGAAAACAAGGGGGGCTCTCATGTGTAGTATTATAACATCGCTTTATTGGAACAGTATAAAATCACTTACATTTAAATAAATGTCATCAAACTCGTATCAAATGCGGACTTCCGGTCTCGAGAAAGTCTCGAAAAAGTCACAAGGTGTGACGCAACGCGTCAGGGAAGGAGCTAGGTGCTGCACTCAACACTTCCGGTCGCGGCCAAGACCGGAAGTCCGCATTTGATACGAGTTTGCTGACATTTATTTAAATGTAAGTGATTTTATACTGTTCCAATAAAGCGATGTTATAATACTACACATGAGAGCCCCCCTTGTTTTCTTCCACCCTATATGTACCACTTACCTCACTGGATATATCTGGAGTATTTGAAAAAGCAATAACTGTATATGCACAGCGGTATATTGAGGCTGGATGGATGAGGCTGCAGTGAGATCTGGTTATATACAGCGCTTGATTGCCATATACTTGAGGTGAGAGGCTGGGGGAACTGGTGGTGCACAAGTTGAGCACTGAAGTTTGCAGTGGATTGCCACACATTGGAAATCACTTTATTAGCCTTTTTTTGCATGGACTTGATTTTATGCTCACATATTATATGCATGGATTTTTTCTTATGATCACCGTTTATTATTGTATTTTGCACACTATTACGGATTTTGCAATTTATTGTGCTATAATAATTTTTTCGATTTTTTTTTATATTTATTTATTTTTTGAGGATTCTTTTGAATTTTTTCACTGATGTATTTTGAATATATATGCACAGGTATGAATATTTGGTATATTGTATATTAGATGCACCATACTTATTGTTCCATTGGTACACTTTAGTGAGATATATTTACTCCTGCACGTTTTGTTTATTATTAGTGGTTATTGCACTTTATACATTTTTAGGCAGCGCCGCATTTATTTATTCCTTTTATAGACTTATTTTATTATCTATTTGCCCAATTTTTATACCAGATAGTTTTGTGTCAGATCGTATACGTTCTGCTAGAGGTTTGATGGTTAAATTAAATATTAAAGGAGATAAGGGGCAACCTTGTCGTGTTCCATTCGAGATGCCAAAGGGCCTAGACATCATATCATTTGTGTATACTCTCGCTGAGGGGCCCTTATACAGTGCAAAAATTGCCGATAAAATATTTCCATGAAATCCGAATTTTAAAAGCACTGACTGTAAATAGCCCCAATGGACCCTATCAAACGCCTTCTCTGCATCCAAAGAAAGGAGCAGAGAAGGCGTTTGATGTCTCTCAGTGAAGTGTATAATATCAATCAGACGTCTTGTTGCATCTGAAGATTGTCGACCTTTAGTAAATCAAGATTGATCTTTGTGAATGAGGTCTGGTATGTAGTTCATCAGTCGATTCGCTATTGCTTTGGCGTATATTTTGATGTCAATGTTCAATAATGAAATCGGTCTGAAATTTTGGGGAGCGTTGGGATCTTTGCCTGGTTTCGGCAGTGTTATGATCAAGGCCTGAAGCATCTCAGCCGGAAATTCTGATTTGGATGCCGCTTCGTTAAAAAGTGAGCATAAGTGGGGAGCCAGTATATCTCGAAGTAATTTATAGTATTCTCCTATCATTCCGTCTGGGCCCGGAGATTTATTGTTGGGCAGGGAGTCTATAGTTCTAGCAATTTCTTCCACTGAAAATGGGACGTTAAGATCAGAGATTTGATCAGTAGTTAATGATGGGAGACTAATAGTATCTAAGAAATCACTTATTATCTTTGGGGTAGGTGTGGGAGTTTGAGAATCATCTTTAAGATTGTAAAGGGAGCTATAATAACAGCTAAATGCATTTGCTATGTCTTGGGGGTCTTGCAATTTTTCTCTAGTAATAGGGTGGTATAGATATGGAATCTTTGATTTGGAATATCTGCCTTTGATCCTAAGTGCCATGTTTTTTCCTGCTTTGTTGCTAGTATGGTAATATTTAGCTTTAAGTTTTCTAGTATGTTTTTCAAATGTATCCAATAAAGTCGTTCTGAGTTCCTGTCGTAAGATTTGTAGTTTAGTTTTCAGTTGTTGTGATGGGTGAGATTGGTTTTGGGAATCTAATGTTTTAATGTCAGCAGTAAGTTTCTCAATGAGTTTTGTTTTATTTTTCCTGAATTGAACATTCAGTTGCATTAGGATTCCCCTACTAAATGCTTTATGAGCACCCCATAGGGTGGCGGAGTCTGACACCGATCCCACATTATATTTAAAGAATTCAGTTATCTGGTTTTGTATAGCTGTAGCATAGGTAGGCATTTTGATAAGATATGCATTTGTTCTCCATAGAAAATGGGTCGTTTGAGAGTGTTTAGGTAGAATAGTCATACTAATTGGGGCATGATCAGTCCAAGTGATGGGTGCAATGTCAGACTCCCTCACCCACTGCAATAACCACTTATCCGTAAAAATATAATCGATACGAGTATAGGTATTATGTACCAGGGAATGATATGTGTATTCACGATCTCCAGGATGATGGCATCTCCATACATCATAGAGATCGCTTTTATTCAAAAAAAATTTAAGTGCACAGTTGGTTCTGGTTTTGGGATTAGAAGTGTCTAGTTCTTGTTCTTGTATTGTGTTGAAGTCTCCACAAATTATTAAGGCACCTTTTCGGCATTTACCTATTTTTCTCATCAGGCCATTCAGAAAATGGGATTGCCGTTTATTAAGCGCATACACATTTACCAATGTAGTAAGTGTATTATCAATGGTACATATTAATATGAGGTATCGTCCATTGGTATCTACAATAGATTCATGTAATTGAAAATTAACTGAATGATGTATGGCAATAAGTACTCTTTTTTTCTGTTGGCCTGAGGCTGTAAATATGTGAGGAAAGTTCTTATGGGTGCAAGTGGGAATAGTGCCTGTTTTGAAATGGGTTTCTTGTATACACAATATTTGACATCGCTGGGTGTTAGCCATTTGCCACATCGACCCTCTTTTTGCTGGATGGTTAAGACCATTAGTATTTAAAGATATTAACTTTATACTCATAAAAGGATATTAATAAGATGGAAAAAGTAAGTACATACTAGCCTGATAATAGCTTTAAACTCTACTTCCATGTGAACAATCTGTAGTCTGAAATGACTATGAATGTCCAAAAATTTAGTGACTGAAAAGTTTTGATTCAAATTTTGTAGGTTCACAACATACCTGTCCCTTTGAACGCTATGAGTTGTGTATAGGATACTGTGAAGAAAAAAATAAAAGTAAAAACACAAACAAAAATATAACCAAACATTAAACTTAACTTGCAGTGGTAAACATTTCAATGCATACTGCAACATTAGAATGGGGAATTAGTTCAAAGGTCAGCTGTTCCAAAGATTTAGTATCGCACGGCACGGCGGGCAAGCTGATAGATCGGTTTCCTATAGATAGGATTGTATTTTGATCGGATCTAGTCAATGAAAGCTAATGCCATTGTGGCGTAAGTTTCTTCGGATTCTTCTTAGCTCCGATAGGTGGAGTTGGTTCGGGGATAATACCCCATGTATGAAGTAACTTAATGCCTTGTTCCACAGAAGTGATTGTATGGTAGGTGTCGTTCTTCTGTATCAGTAGTTTAGATGGTTGTTTCCAACGGTATTCAATTTTATGATTACGCAGAGCTTTTGTAATCGTGGAAAGTTGTCTTCTCATATCTAGAGTATGTTTAGACAAGTCAGCATAAATTTGGATTGTATTATATGGTTGTGGAAGTTGTCCTAAATGTCGCACTTTATATAGGATTTGTTCTTTAACATGGTAGAAATGTACTCTAAGTAGTACATCACGTGGTATTTGTGGAGGGAGAAATGACGGTTTCAGAATCCGATGGATACGATCAATTGTGAGCTCTAAGGCTGGTATAGCTGGCAGCAAGTTGGAGAATAAGTCAGTGGCATATTTTTTAAGATCAGACTGCTGTATATTTTCAGGGATACCCCTGATTTTGAGATTGTTTTTCCTTGAGCGGTCTTCTGAATCTGCGATTTTAAATTGAAGCCACTCTTTTTTAGCTTTATTTTCTTCATGAGCATCTATTAAGTCATTAATAGACATGTGCAGACTAAAATATTTCGTTTCGGAATTTCGTTTTCGTCCGAAAACTTAATTTATTTAGTTACTCCCGAAATTCGTTTTTATTTATTTCGTTCAAAAATTGCATTCGTCCGAAAATCCACATGAATTACGGTCGAATCTGTCTTTGAAGGCTTATGGTGTCTGTCGAATGTATAAAGAAGATTCCACGGAGCTAGTATATAGCATACTTTAGAACCCCTGTTAAAGTCTATGGGACTCCAACATTCAAAATCTAAAGTGCTAATTTTAAAGACTAATTTGCAAGTTACTGTCCTAAAAAGTGTTTGGGGACCTGGGTCCTGCCCCAGGGAACATGTATCAATGCAAAAAAAAGTTTTAAAAACTGCCGTTTTTTCAGGAGCAGTGATTTTAATAATGATTAAAGTGAAACAATAAAAGTGTAATATTCCTTTAAATTTCGTAGGCGGGGGTTGTCTATAGTATGCCTGTGAAGGGGCTCATGTTTCTGGTGCTTAGAACTGTCCCTGCACAAAGTGTCATTTATGCAGGAAAAAAAGTCCTTTAAAATCACTCGCAGCTATTATGAATTGTCGGCTCCGTAATACAGAGAACACTCCTTGAAAGTCATTGATAAAAAAAATAAAAAAAAAATAAAAAAAAAGCGTGGGGGATATTAAGGGGAACCCCGCATCAAATTTAAAAAAAAATTGACGTGGGGATCCCCCTAAAAATCCATACCAGACCCTTTATCCAAGCACGCAACCTGGCAGGCTGCAGGAAAAGAGGGGGGGATGAGAGAGCGGCCCCCCCTCCCTCCTGAACCGTACCAGGCCACATGCCCTCAACATTGGGAGGATGCTTTGGGGGTCTGTGACCCCTCAAAGCACCTTGTCCCCATGTTGATGAGGACAAGGGCCTCATCCCCACAACCGTGGCCGGTGGTTGTGGAGGTCTGCGGGCGGGGGGCTTATCAGAATCTGGAAGCCCCCTTTAACAAGGGGACCCCCAGATCCCGCCCCCCCCTGTTTGAAATGGTAAGGGGGTACAAAAGTAGCCCTACCATTTCACAAAGAAAGTGTAAAAAATAGTTAAATAAGACAAACACACTTTTGAAAAATATCTTTATTAAAAATAAAAAAAATAAAAAAAAAGATTCCAGCGGTGGTAATCCACTCTTGCTATCCAGCAACGGACGGTCATCTCTCCAGCGATGTCTCATCTCATCCAGCGCAGCGAATACATCCTTCTTCTATCTCCGCAGAGGAGACACTGCAAGGATTCCGGCGGCCTGACGTTTCTTATATACGGAGGGCGGGGCCACCCGTCACCTGACCCCGCCCCCCTCTGACGCAAGGGGAAACCCGGGGTTCCCTGTGACGTATGGGTGACCCCGCACCCCTCTGATGTAACACAGGCAGGTTTCCTTTACATGGATGAGATGAGACATCGCTGGAGAGATGACCGTCCGTCGCTGGATAGCAAGAGTGGATTACCACCGCTGGAATCTTTTTTTTTTTTTTTTTTTTTTTTTTTAATAAAGATATTTTTCAAAAGTGTGTTTGTCTTATTTAACTATTTTTTACACTTTCTTTGTGAAATGGTAGGGGTACTTTTGTAACCCCTTACCATTTCAAACAGGGGGGGGCGGGATCTGGGGGTCCCCTTGTTAAAGGGGGCTTCCAGATTCTGATAAGCCCCCCGCCCGCAGACCTCCACAACCACCGGCCACGGTTGTGGGGATGAGGCCCTTGTCCTCATCAACATGGGGACAAGGTGCTTTGAGGGGTCACAGACCCCCAAAGCATCCTCCCAATGTTGAGGGCATGTGGCCTGGTACGGTTCAGGAGGGAGGGGGGCCGCTCTCTCGTCCCCCCCTCTTTTCCTGCGGCCTGCCAGGTTGCGTGCTCGGATAAAGGGTCTGGTATGGATTTTTAGGGGGACCCCACGTCAATTTTTTTTTAAATTTGACGCGGGGTTCCCCTTAATATCCATACCAGACCTGAAGGGTCTGGTTATGGATATTTAGGGGGAACCCCACGTCAAATTTTTTCTTAAATTTGAGGCAGGGTTCCCCTTAATATCCATACCAGACCTGAAGGGCCTGTTAATTGAATTTGGGGGACCCCCACGCTTTTTTTTAAATTTATTTATTTATTTTTTTATCAATGACTTCAATGAGTGTTCTCTGTATTACGGGAGCCGACAATTCATAATAGCTGCGAGTGATTTTAAAGGACTTTTTTTCCTGCATAAATGACACTTTGTGCAGGGACAGTTCTAAGCACCAGAACCATGAGCCCCCTCACAGGCATACTATAGACAACCCCCCCCCCCTACGAAATTTAAAGGAATATTACACTTTTATTGTTTCACTTTAATCATTATTAAAATCACTGCTCCCGAAAAAACGGCCGTTTTTAAAACTTTTTTTTGCATTGATCCATGTCCCCTGGGGCAGGACCCGGGTCCCCAAACACTTTTTAGGACAGTAACTTGCAGAATCTTTTCTCTCTGTCAAATCTTTTTTCTCTGTCGAATATTTTCTTTATATAATCTTGGACTAATAGAGGTAAGGTTAGGCACATTCGACCACAGGTTCTATAGACAGATTGTTATTGTCAGAGTCATGTCAAATCTCCTATTCTATATCGAACTGTTGTAACAATGAAAACGAAAATAAAGCATTTATTTATGTCGGATCTTTCGTTTTTCGGATTTTGTGCTTTCGTTATCGTTTGTCAAAACGAAAATAGCTGAAATTCGGACGAAAATGCATTCGGACGAAAACGAATGCACATGTCTAGTCATTAATAGTATTGGTCATATCTCCCATAGAGTTCTCAATAGTGTGTACTCTTTCACCTAAGGAGTTCACTGCTTTGGAGAATTGATTTGTGAGTTGTAAAATATCCGTATGAAGCGAAGTATGTAAAGTTAATAGCATTTCTTTTAATTGGATGTCCAGAATTGGCTGGTTATTAGTGGGGAATGCGGCTATAGGCTAAGTTATAGGAGTTATGACTGTGTTATCTTGACTAATATGAGGTATTTTATGGCTTACCTCCTGGCCTGTGAAATCCAGTTTGATACGAGTTTTAGCCGGGCTGCGACATGTAGGGCTGAGGCAATCTTCCTCATGAGGAGATTCCAGATGTGTTTTGTGAGTTCATTCTTCTAGAGCAGCATCAGGCATATCAGTGCACTGCGCTCTCCCTGAAGAGGCCGTTGCTGGTACAGCAGCTGTGAGAGGATCTGCGCCATCTTTTTTTCTCCCTCCCGCTGACTGAGAGGAGAATGTCGTTAGTTTTTTCATTTTCCTTTCGTCTTTCCGCTTTTTCGGCATCACCTTCGGATTCGGGAACTCTTCCGTTGTCTGTTCGTATCTTTTTTACCGATATTCACTGTGAATTGTCGCTAATATGCCCGTTCGTGTCACGGAGCTCTCTCACAGAGCGTCCATTCGGGTCGTGCGCTGGCCACGCCCCACTAAAACCCCTCTTCTAACAGCTCATGCTCCATACCTTTGTGAGAAAACTTGCCTATTCTTGATCTGATTTTGTTTGTAAAAATGTTTTGCTAAGGATAATTTCAAAAATACAAAACCAAAAAAAAAAGGATTCCCACTACATATGTTCTAACAAGGAATTTTGATTTGCATGTACATTTATGTTTGGAGTGATTGGGAGGTCTATGCAGAAAATGATGGATATGCTTGAATATACATAAAAAGTCTCTGAAATCTGGCGAAATGACAGCAGAACATAAATATATTTCACTACATGTAATGGGGTTGATTTACTAAAGGTAAATAGACTGTGCACTTTGCAAGTGCAGTTGCTTCAGAGCTTAGTAAATGAGGGAAATCTATGTTGACTTCCATCATCCAATCATGTGAAAGCAAAAATGCAGTTTCTTTTATTTTCCTTGCATGTGATTGGGTATTCTTTGTATAGCGAAGCTTTACCTAATTTATTAAGCTCTGGAACAACTGCACTTGCAAATTGCACAGTATATTTGCCATTAGTAAATCAAACCATATGTTCCTGTTTTTATCCATATTTAGGTTTCTATGCATTACTACTGAGAGACTACTGATCCAAAAAATACTAAGGCTAGTATATTTTTACATTCCTTAACTGCTTAAGGACCACCTCCTGCACATTTACGTTGGCAGAATGGCACGGCTGGGCACAATCACGTACCTGTATGTGGCTCTTTAAGTGCCCAGCCCGCGCTCGTGACCCGGTCCTGAGCTCCGTGACTGTGGCCGCGGGACCCGATCGCCGCTGGTGTCCCGCAATCGGGTCACAGAGCTGAAGAACGAGGAGAGTTCTGTGTAAACAAACCTCTCCCCGTGCTTCCTAGTGTAGATGTCACCGATCGTCTGTTCCCTGTTATAAGGAAAGACGATCAGTAACATCACATGCCAAGCCTCGCCCCCAACAGTAAAAAAACACACACACGTCACACTTAACCCCTCCCCGCCCCTAGTGGTTATCTCCTTCACTGCTAGTGTCATTTACACAGGAATCAGTGCATTTAAAGTGGTTGTAAACCCTTACAAACCACTTTGACCTACAGGTAAGCCTAGATTAAGGCTTACCTGTAGGTCCAAGAAATATCTCCTAAACCTATACGGTTTAGGAGATATTTGCCTGAAGACAGCCATGTCGCAATTGTCAGTTAAAGCGACGTAGTGCCTGGGGCCTGGTCATTTGGCTGCAAATTGGTCCGGGGCTTAAGTGGTTAAATAAATATTGAATGTCTGGACTACTACTTATTTGACACATGCATTTATTTATTTCCCTTAGAGAATTGACTTTAATGCTGTTTTATGGAGGTATTTGCGTTTTTTTTTTTTTTTTTTTTTTTAGATAAATACAGCATAAAGGGATAATGAATTAACATTTTCAGCATTGCATGCGATATTTGGGAAAAATGCTTCAGATCACCTACTGTTTAGTGAATGGAACAGATTGTGTATTATAGTGTGTTACAAAGTATGATGCATTGGGGTGCCATTCAAAATCAATGGCATAACAACATTTTAACACCCATAATGTATTACTGCAATGCGCCACATTTAAAAGGGGTCATTTGGCTCATAAGGAAATTATAAGGATGCGTTTATTAGGAATAGTGGCTACTCTTGGTGTAACAGAGTAACAGCTTGGTTTTGTATAAAATGTATATTTAGCCAACTAACTTGGTTTTATATAACAGTATATCTTCAGTATTGAATGAGAACTTAACCACTTAAAGGCCGAGCCTCTTTCTGAGATTTGTTGTTTACAAGTTAAAAACATATTGTTTTGCTAAAAAATTACTTAGAACCCCCAAAGATTACACTTTTTTTTTTCTAACACCCCAGAGAATAAAATGGTGGTCGTTGCAATACTTTCGGTCACAACGTATTTGCACAGCGGTCTCACAAGCGCACTTTTTTTGGTAAAAATATACTTTTTTGAATTAAAAAATAAGACAACAGTAAAGTTAGCCCAATTTCCTTTTTATATTGTGATAGATAATGTTATGCCAAGTAAATTGATACCCGCTAAATTGTCACGCTTCAAAATTGCGCCCGTTCGGGGAATGGGGACAAACTTTAACCCTTTAAAATCTCCATAGGCGACGTTTATAAAATTCTACTGGTTGCATGTTTTAAGTTACAGAGGAGGTTAGGGCTAGAATTATTGCTCTCACTCTACCAATCGTGACAATACCTCACATGTGTGGTTTGAACACCGTTTTCATATGCCGGTGCTAGTCACGTATGCGTTTGCCTCTGCACGCGAGCTCGTCGGGACAGAGCGCATTTAAAAAAAAAAATTCTTATTTATTTTACCTTTTTTTTACATTTTTACAATGTTTTAAAAAAAATAAAAAATTGTGTCACTTTTATTCCTATTAGCCCTTGTACACACGGTAGGAGAGTCCAACGGAATGTGTCCTATTGGACCATTTTGTCGGATATTCCGACTGTGTGTGGTCTGCATTGGACTGTTTCCATCGGAATATCCGATGGACCAAGTTTTCCAACTTGCCGGTAAAATTTTCCGACAAAATGTCCTATCGGACATACTCCGATCATGTGTAGCCTACCCCGACGGACAAAGTGCCACGCATGCTCAGATCAAATTCCTAGACCAAAGCTATTGGCTACTAGCCTGAACGTAGTCCCGTCATAACGAAATAACGTCATCACGTTATGTACAATCGGATTTTCCGACAACTTAGTCCGACCGTGTGTATGCAACATCACTTCCGGACCTCTTCCGGAATTAATCTGTCAGAATTACTCAGACGGATTTGGTTGTCGGAATCTCCGACCCTGTGTACAAGGGCTTACAGTACAAGGAATGTAAACATCCCTTGTAATAGAATAAAAGCATGACAGGACCTCTTAAATATGAGATCTGGGGTCAAAAAGACCTCAGATTTCATATTTACATTAAAACGCAATAAAAAATAAATAAAAAAAAAGATGAAAAAAAATGGCCCTTTAAGATCTATAGGCGGAAGTGACGTTTTGACGTCGCTTCTGCCCTGCAGTGATATGGAGACAGGTGGGAGCCATCTTCCCCTCACTCGTCTCCATACCCAGCGAGGGGACAGATGTGATCGCCTCCACTGCTGCCGACGGCTCCGGTAAGCGATGGAGAGCATCCGATCGCGGCCCTCTCCTGCGACCGATAAAAGTGATCTTGTGGCGAATCTGCCACAGAGTTCACTTTTATCTTGTAGCGGACTGTCCGCTGAAGAAGAGGATACTGTGGTTATGGCAGCTAGCTGCTGCCTTAAAAACATTATCCTCCTTCAAAGACAACACGTAAAATGGTGGTGGGCGGTCCGAAAGTGAATAAATTACGATGACCCAAGTGCTCCAGGTGTCAATAAAATTAGGATATCTATCATGTAGAACGACAATAATTCTTCTATTTGCTTTAAGACCCCTTTCACACTGAGGCAGTTTTCAGGCAGTTTGTGCTAGAAATAGCGCCTGTAAAGTGCCTGAAAACTGCCTCCCATTCATTGCAATGAGTGCTTTCACACCCGGGCGGTGCGCTTGCAGGACATTACAAAAAGTCATGCAAGCAGCATGTTTGGGGTGATTTGGGAGCTTTGTATACAGCACTCCCAAATAAATGGGCAGCGCTTCTGAAGCACCTGAAAATCGATTCGGAAGCGTTGCAACACAGAAGTTTTAAATCCTTTTTAGGGGTTAAAGGTGCCTGCTAGCGACCCAAAATCAGTGCATAAGTGCTGCTTAAACAGCAGTAAAGTGCCGCTAAAACGAGCGGAGCTTTACTGCAAATGCAACGGTGGCCCTAGTGTGAAAGAGCTCTTCGTGGTTTAGATCAGTAATCCATTAGTGGTTAGTATAACACAAGACTTTCTGTGTCTCAGGATCATTATTCTAGTTACTTATAAACTAAGAAGAGGAGACCAAGTTTAATTTCAGAGCAGCAATTTAGTAAGAACTGCGAGGGAATGCCAGGTTTAAGGAGAGGAATCATGTTTTTTTTTCCAACCTCTGTTACAGAGTGAGGTGAGCTAAAGGGAAAAAAATAGTTATTGAGTGAGAAACGCAGTTTAAAAAAAACAAAAAAACAAAAAAAAACAGAAGGTCTCCCTTTCATCATAGATTCAAACATAATGGATTTATCACTCATTTTAGGATAGTAGGAGAAGCTATGCAAATGTGTGTGATGTCTGCAAATACTTCCTTGTTTTAAGAAGGCCCTACTGTGTTTCTCATTAAACACTTGCTGACCTCCCTATAGCAGATTTACTGCTACAGGACGACCATGCTGTGCAGAATCATGTATATTTATGCGATTCTGCACTTCTGGGTAGGGGGCATGCCGTTTCTGCTGTGATTTGTTACAGCAAAAGCCGACCAGTGGGCACTGGCCAATAGATGTCCTCTGGCACCCGCCAATCGTCAGGCAGAGACACAGGATGGAGATCTGCCTAGGTAGACAAAGCAGAGTTCCGTTCTGATGGGGGAAAGTGATGGATTTTCTTTCTCTGCAGGAAAAAAAATTCCATCTCTTAGTAAAAGCAGCACACATAATGTAAATAAACACTGGCTAGTCATTAGTAAAGTGACAGTAAATATTTTTAGCACTGATCACTGTATTGGTGTCACTGGTTCCCACAGTGTTTTATAGTGTCAGTTAGTGTCAGAATGCTGCCACAATATATCAATCTCACTATAACTCACTGATTACCGCCATTATTAGTATAAAAAAAAAATTCCAGTATATATCCCATAGTTTGTAGATGCTATAACTTTTGCAAAAACCAATTAATATACAGGTATTAGAATTTTTTTACCAAAAATATGTAGCACAATACTTATTGACAATTTGATTTTTTTACATTTTTTATTGGATATATTTTATAGCAGAAAGTAAAATTGGGTTTTTATTTTTCAAAAGTGTCAGTCTTTTTTTGTTTATATCAGGAAAAATAAAAAACAGAGGTGCTCAATTACCACCAAAAGGAAGCTGGAACATATTTAAGAGCATGTATGGAGTTGCGGATCATCTTTTTCTACTAGTCGTGTTGGCAGCTGTGCCACTGCTTATCCTGCACCCAACAGCTCAGGAGGATAGCTTTGGGTAGAAGCACCCTTTATTTCTTTTACAGATGAGCTATTCAGTCTGGGTTGCATTGTAGCACTCAATTTGTAAGGCTATGACTTTAGAATGTGGCAGCAAGTGGAGAGGCTCTGTTCCAGCCTGACAGCTGAAAGATGGGGCCACCAACCAAATGAAAATACAGTTGATGAGGGAGTAGCCGCTCGAGGTTAATTCCTGGGAATTTTTTTTTGCACCAAATCACCTTGGTGATGACTGAGGAGGTTTCTTGTTCTATTTGTTTGGTTGATAGTCACTGGATCATCCTTATAAATATTCAGTGAACAAGCATAATGACAGTTTCTAAACAATACCAGTGTGCTCTAGATTTATTTAATTTTTTTGCGGTGTCAGAGTTCTTTAAGCACAACCCGACCGAGCCTTAGCCAAAAGATGGCTACAGCATGGTCAGCTTATTCTGCGTGGATGTCCATGGGACGTCCTCACAGAATTGCGCTTCTGCGCGCCCCTTGGGCTCCGCACCCGGGAACACCTGTGACCGTCGGGTCCGGGGGACCCGGTGCATTGCGGATCACAGTAAATGGCTACTGATAGCGGGCGTTTACCATGTGATCGATCCGTCAAATGACGGAGCATCACTTGTAAACAAACCAGCGTCATATCATGATGCCGATTCCTTCCTCCCCTCTCTGTACCGATCAGTACAGTGTGAGAGGAGAGAGGGAGAGATCGTTTGCAACGCTGTGGGCACTACAGACCCAGCCCACAGCGCTGCTCAGTGCCCATTTTCTACCAGTACTATGTAATACTCTGCAATACTCTGCCAATACCCACCAATACTCTGCCAATACCTGCCAATACTCTGTTATAAACAGAAACAAAGAACCAATTTTCTGTGTTTTTTTATTTATAGCGCAAAAAATAAAAAGCCCAGCAGTGATTTAAATACCACCAAAAGAAAGCTCTATTTGTCTGAAAAAAAGGACAAACATTTCATATGGGTACAGTGCTGCATGACTAATTGTCATTCAGTGAGAGCACCGAAAGCTGAACATTGGTCTGGTTAGGAAGGGGGTTTAAGTGCCCAGTGGTCAAATAGTTAAAGTGGGGTACCCACTAAAAAAAAAAATGTAAAGTCAGCAGCTACAAATACTGCAGCTGCTGACTTTTAATAATCGGACATTTACCTGTCCCAGGGTCCAGCGATGCGGGCGAAGCCCCCCCTCGTTCCCCGCTCCGCTAGCGGAGCCGTCATTCTTACTGTGGGCACCCGGCTGCAGCTTCCCAGCCGGGCACCCACTGTGCATGCGCGAGCGGTGCAGGGCGCCGTGATACACCGCACAGTCATCTGGGACACGTGACAGGTCCCAGATGACTGTGCAGCATGAGGGGAAGTGATGTCACCAGCCCGGACAATGAAGAAGGCAGACTACGAGGGACCCCCTAGCAACATCTTACCAATGTAACATAAAACTAAGAAAAATTACTGGAGTTCTATATACTTTTTAGTAACAGCGTGCTTTGATAGTGATTTACTGACTGCAAATCTAAGGACTTCTAAGCAGTGTTACATTTTACACGTATTTTGCATGGTAAAATAGTAAGTGAATGCCCCACCTGCTGGACAAATTTTACCCCATCATCACAAGTTTTTACTTAAGGTGGGAGTAAACTCCCATCTCTAAATTTTATAATAAGGCTGACCTATAGGTACTGTATATATCTCCTAAACTTGTACCGTTTTGGAGATATTTACTGTACATGCAGCTGGTGATGTCACCGACTCATGCGCTGTGAAAGAATGGCCACTCGCGCCATGTCTTCAGAGTTCTGTGCCGTAAACAGCTTGCAAACGTTTTCAGGGTATTATTGCCTTCAAATCTCCTTGACTGATTGAGACAATAAAACATACCGCGTGACTAAATATTTTGATACTTTGAGATCAAAATGCATTGAAGCCACATTTTCAAGAGCATTTTAGGATGCCCATTTGTACAATGCACACGGTTATTGTAGCATACAGGAGTACCCCCCTCTTCCAAGCCGCCCCATGTCTCCACCCTTACCCACCTCCGAGCACAGCCCTTTGGTTCCCCCCCCCCCTTACCCATCTCCCAATACCAAGAAAACAGAACCACGTATAATTTTGTGGTGCTAAGTAATTTGTATGAATTTTGTTAAGGATAATATAAAAAGCCCCTGGGGCCAGCAACAAGACAAGCATGCCCCAAGCAAAAATAGATCCCCCTGGAAACAATAGAGCCCCCAGAAACAAAAGATCCCCCTGCAACAAAATACCCTAACAACCACAGATCCACCCCAGAAACAATAGACTCCTACCAGCAACAGCTAGCAATAATAGACCCTCCAGCATCCAGTAACAATAGTCCCCCGGGGCCAGCAACTAGAATCCCTTAAGCAACAATTAATCTCCCCCAGCAACAATTGACAAGCAACAATAATCCACTGCCTCAACAATTGATCCCCCCAAAAGCAACAGTAGATCATCCAGCAGCCAGCATCAGTGGACCCTCCAGCACACCCCAGGACCCCTTGCCATTAGATACATTCAGTGCTGGAGGTGCCATGACTGCAACCCCCCCCCCTCCCCCGCATTCCTGCTGTTAAAAAAGTCCTGCTCTTAACTCTCTCTATATCATCACCAATCATTCACTAACAGACCCTCAAACTGATCCTAATGCTTGTCTCTATGTGCCCATTTATTAACCTCTTGTGGACCAACCACTGTACGTAAACAGCTGGTCTTCACCTCTACTATTTCTGGAACTCTCCTGTGCATGTATGTCTGTGTGCGCCAGTCTTGTGATCATGCTGTGATTGGACACAGTGAATCACTGGCAAAAGTTACTAAGACAGTGAGAGTAGCTTTGACCAATCGCAGCATCACAGAATGTAAACAACGGCTGCCGATAGCATCCATGTCTCACTTACTGACTGCTGATCAGAAGGACCTCACACTCCGACTAATGTGTGAGAGTAAAGAATGCTTATTGACCACTAGCAAGCACCAGTGCAATTCAGCAATAGACAGGTGGGCACATGGAAGGGTTTTCAGTATTAATATCCAAACATTTCCAGATATCCCAAGTGTAATTTGGGTATCAGCAACATCATATCAGCCAGCAGGCTCATGCGTGTTCGCAAAATGTTCACAGTTTTGTGGGCATAGACAACTAGATGTGTGACTTTACATGCACATACACACATTATCATGATCGTGAACATGCAGATCTGCAGAGTGCATTGTACAATGGTCTTTCAGTTTGTACCCCTTCGATTCCTGGTCCTGAACATGTGCTTGAACCAATTCTTATTCATTTGACCAGCTTTTGGAATTTTCTTGCTGTCTGAATACTGCTCATCTCTATTACCTCAGCCTGGAATTCTGATCAAGATCCTCCTTATTACCAGGGTAAGTGGTTCTCAACCTCAGTCCTCAAGTACCCCCAACAGGCCATGTTTGCAGGTTTCCCTTTATCTTGCACAAGTGCTTTAAATCAGAGTCAATGGCTTGGTATTTTGGACAGCTATTTTATCGAAGAGAAATTCCCAATGCATGACCTGTTGGGGGTACTTGAGGACTGAGGTTGAGAAGCACTGAAATAGGGAACCTCACTGCTTGTACATTGCCAATCTCTGTTTGTTCCTGATTTCTGTTCTGCCTATGATTTGGTGGCTACTTTCCTTGTGACCCGACTTCACTCAAAACTGAACTTGGTGTATCCTCAGTGTACTACCAGCTTTAGTTATGCTCACCTGACACCAGATCTCTGAAATCCCAGTCTTTAGTTTCTGCACCCTGGCAACTGTGCCCTTTCATGCCCGACTCAGCTTCCAGTGGTGTTAAGATGGGAATTGCCCATGAGTCCCCCCTTGTCACCTTGGGTTCCTCATTCAAATACATGACATTGGGTAAAATCCAAGTTTTTGTGAATTGGTTCACTCTTAAATGCCATACACCATTTTTTAAATAAACTTAAGCTATGCATCCATGCAATAACCATGCAAATACAAAGTCAAATGTGTTATTTAAACTGCACATATTTAAGTCAACGTTTAGCTTAAGCCAAGGTTTTCACTGTTGCGACCTGAAAGTGGCACGATTTTGCCACAATTTTGATGTGACTTGGAGCTATGCCTGTGTATTTCCCAGTTGTCATGCACCTTTGCAGTCCCAAGTTGTCGGACAAGTTGCATAAGTGGAAACGGAGCCTAAAAATTACACACCTGCAGAGAAAAAACAAGCAAATTGATCACTGACCTTAAATGAAGAATATTCAAACTTTTTAGGCAATCCCTCTTGCCTTCCTAAGCTTTCAGCATGCTGTGTGTATCATGCAACCCTGTATGAGACACAAATGATTCCTACAAATGACTCCTGAATTAGTTTGGTGGGGCAGGGCTGCTGTATGGCTCATTTAAATATACAGCTCCAAACGTGTACTTACAAAGTCTGAGCCATGTTTCACGCCTCCCTAGAAGACAGGATGCGAAAGTATCACTGTAGATATTTCTTTTTCTGCAGCACTCTTATGAAGTCACAGAGCCATAGAAACACTTCAACTGGCACACAAGCTGCAAACTGCTGACCCATACTAAGCAGTAGCAAGGTAAGAAAACTCTTTGCTTATGTTTTATCATGCCATGTATTAGTTATTAATATTAACACCTTTTGTCGGTTCAACAAGAGTTTTACATCAACTTTCTAAGCAGCTTTATTGTTCCAACTATATCAATGATAGAAGTTCCACATACTGTATATATCATTGTACCGGTACTAATAATATACTTACATTGTGAGATGGAAAAATATAAGAATTAAAGAACAACAAACTTTCTTACCCTCCAGCCCTAAAATAGGTTAAAAATAGGTTAATTACTCTTTAAGAAAGTAATAATCCCAGCAGTAACTCTATTCTCTTCTGCTACTACAGTACTTCTAATATTCTTACATGCATTGATTTATTTTAGCAGAAATGTAAGTTAGAAATGTAATAATAAACCAATGATCAAGGAGCACATGTATGTTGTATACAATATAATGACTACCAACACCTAGTACTATCTCTGCAAATGTATCTGTGTGTATATATATATATATATATATATATATATATATAGAGAGAGAGAGAGAGAGAGAGAGAGAGAGAATAATATATATATATATATATATATATATATATATCAATCTATATATCTATATATTTGTGACACAGGAAGCACAATTGTATTTACAGGGCAGAATTACATTTTATTTGTTATATTGATCCGGAGTTCCCAAACTCCGGGGTTCGGTTTATGCACCCTGGCACCTGTGCCCCTCCATTGGTCTTTCATGCCCTGACTTGGCTTCTAGGGGTATTAGGATGGGAATTCTGCAAGAGGTTATTTATTTGTTTATTAGTTATTAATATTAACATCTTTTGTTGGTTTATAAACAAGAGATTTACATCAGCTTTCTAAGCAGCTTTACTGTTCCAACGATATCAACGATAGAAGTCCCACGTTACTGTATATACTAGTTAATTGTACTAATAATATAACACTTATTTTGTGAGATAGAAAAATATAACATTTAATCAACAGCAAGCTTTCTTACCCTCCAGCCCTAAAATAGATTACAAAATAGGTAATTCACTCTTTAATGAAGAACATAATAATCCCAGCAGTAAACCTATTGTCTTCTGCTACTATTGTACTTCTAATATTGTTACATTGATTTATTTTAGCAGAAATGGAAGGACTATTACACATTTTAACATGTCAAAGCTAGAAATGTAATAATAAACCAATGATCAAGAGGTACATGTATATGTTGTATACAATATAATGACTATCATTACCTACTATCTTTGCAAGAGTGTGTGTGTGTGTGTGTGTGTGTGTGTGTGTGTGTGTGTGTGTGTGTATATATATATATATATATGACACAGAAAGCATAATACTATTGTATTTACAAGACAGAAATACATTTTATTTATTATTTTGATGCACTGTAGTTGTTGCAAAGGAAACATTGAAAAATCACGAATTTGAAAACCATTTGATAAAATCTCTGACCCATTGACAGAAAAAAACGATCTAACCCTGAGAAACCAACATCACTCTTTGCCTAGACACTGCAGATAAATATCCCTGAGCCCAGAATTGGTTTAGTATATCATTGTAACAAGAATCTGGATAAAGATTCCATTGCTGACCTTAAAATGTTTAAATTCTAGTTGCCTGGCTGCTGCACTGGCCTCTGACATCCCCCCTGTCCCCACCTGCAATACTTTGTGAGTTACTAAAACAAGTCTGCAGATCACCATAGGCTGAGGAGACTCCGAAGTCCTTATCTGCATGCTTGTTCTTTGTCAGTGACTCAAAGTCATAAGGCAAGAGGATCAGGATGACAGCTAGACCACTATTATATAAGAATGACAAGTCAACACTGGTAGCTTTCATATTTCTCTTAGGAAAGGTGTCCATGCTTTACCGTGTTTATATAAATTTAAAGAAAAACTTCAGCCAAAAAATACAATCTAAAAAATAAATGTATTAAAATATATAAATAACAAAACTAGCATTTGCTGCAATATTCACTTTCAATCCAGATATTTTTCCCACAGTATTTTTTTCTTCATTTAGGATGTCCTCAGTCTAATGATCAGCCTCATTCAACTCACTTTCTATGAGCCCAGATCATCCTGGACCAGCCACAACTGGTGACTGGACAATGAAAAGAGAAGTAGCACAGCAATGAGCTCATCTCTTTCACTCTGCTCTTGCTATCAGCATGCTTCTTGTCAGCACATGAAATGACTGGCTTCATGTACCACCTTTTCATCTCATGCTCCAGCTCTGCAAAGGTTGGAAAAGCCTGTTACCAGGTCAAAATTTGGTCTTTACAATACTTGCATTTAAAAATATATTTAATCATGTATTCAGGCCGGTTCACACCTAAATCACACAGGAATGCGGTCGATGTTCCTGTGCGATTTCCTGTGTGAATCAGTAGGGTGGGATACAAATCACATTTACGAATTTTTCAAAACTGCACCACACCATGCGATCTGGTGCAAACAAATGCATTGAGCATTTGATCTGTATTTGGGGGGTCATCAATGTGTTGGTACCCAGATTGCACTTTAAATGTGGTGCGCGGACATGCCTCTCCCAAAATGTGTTCTAGTGTGAACTGGCCCTCAATGATTTTCATATCTGCCCAGAGTTCAGTTTTAATACTTTGCAATACTGGCCTGGAACAAACATGCAGATCAGGAAAGTCAAAGTGAAGTCAGAATTCTTATCTAAATATTTGTTCCAAGTCAGCAACTTACAAGGTACTGAAGCACATAGATCAGCATGATAGCCAGGGAAATAGTATTTTCAGAACAATAGGCCATCAATAGCAGCATCTATACTCCTGTATTATAGGTATCCCAGTTTAATGTATGACCTTATATATTTTCATGTACTGTTTTCTTTGCCACAGTTTGCAATGGGGAAAATATATTTGGTGCATATTCGGTTAAGGTTTATGTAAGCATATAAATCTTTATATATACCTGTTGACTATTCTATAAATTATATATTGTACATTACACTACCCATTTGTACAGGATGATAGACATAACGTTAAACCCTAATGAAAGGTGCTAGGCGGCACTCAGCTACACCTCAGCAATAATATTAATGTTCCCTAATCATTTAGGTAGTAAGTTTAAGTATTTTTTAAAACATTGGCCAACTATATATACTGCAGCCAGAGTGCATTTTGCAAGCTAGTGTTAAAGTAGATGTAAATCCTGACTGGATGGGATTTTGTTTACTAAAACACTGTGTATCATGAACAGTTGTCATCCTTTCATAACATTCTGTTTTCACATTTTCCTTTCTTTTAAAGTGGTTCTGCACCTAAAATAAAATAATTAAAAGCCAGCAGCTACTAATATTGCAGCTGCTGACTTTTAATAAAATCACACTTACCTGTCCCAGGGTCCAGCGATGTCAGTGGCAGATGACGAGCGATCGCTCGTCTCGCTGCTGCCCCCGCCGCCATCCACTGTCAGGGAATCGGGAAGTGAAGCATTACAGCTTCACTGCCCGGTTCCCTACTGCGCATGTGCGAGTCGCGCTGTGCGTCGCTTATGGTCCCCCGCTGTGTCTCTGGGAACTGTGTGTTTCCCAGAACACAACGGGGGGGGGGGGGGGGCGTCTGCGGCAGTCTGGCCGGAAGTGGGTGCAGATACCTGGATTATCCAGGTAACTGCACCCCCTCCCCCCTGAAAGGTGCCGATTGTGGCACCGGAGGGGGGAGGGATCAGATTAGCGGAACTTCCCCTTTAGGGTGAAGAACCGCTTTAACTCTTAAAGTGTTACTAAACACACAACAGTAAAATCTGTATATGCAGTAAAGCATGCTAGTTATACTCACTGTGGAACCTAATGCCGTGTACACACGACTGGACTTTTCTGCAGACTAGGTCTGCCGGTCTTCCCGACGGACTTTCGGCAAACTTCCGATGGACTTTCCGAACAAACGGACTTGGCCACACACAATCACACCAAAGTCCGATGGATTCAACAGTGATGACGTGTGACCGTACTAGAATAAGTTCATAGCCAGTAGCCAATAGCTGCCCTAGCATCAGTTTTCGTCCATCGGACTAGCATACAGACAAACAGATTTTTCGACAGGACTCAAATCCGTCGGAAAGATTTGCAACATGTTCTAAATCTAAAGTCCCTCTGATTTTTCAACAGCAAAGGTCCGATGAAGCCCACACACGGTCGAATTGTCCAACGGATTCGTTCCGTTAGACCTCTGCTGTTGAAAAAAGTCTGCCCATGTGTACACGGCATAAGGGATTAATCCTCTGCATTGTGTAAAAAGGCTATTACATCATGTCTTCTCTGATATTCCCCTTTTTCCACTGTCCCCAATCTATCTCCTGATAAGGCAGAGCCTTTGAAGTCACTCTGCACATGCTCAGTTTGGTGTGTGTTGCTAGAGAGTTTTTTTTTTTCCTTGGGAGGGTGCATGTGATCAGCACAGGGCCAAAAAGTGCTGTCCACATAGAGGGTCAGGGGCCTTGCAGCCTCATAGGATAGTCAGAGGAGAATGAAAACTCCTCCTACAAGCTTTAACCAGACACTAATAAAAGTCACAAGATGTCAGAAACCATGAAATCAGACCGACACAGAAGTACAGTTAAATCACACTTGTTTAATAATAAAAGTAACATAGAACAAATGTAGTCAAAACATAGCCAAAGTTCAGTAACCGGAACCGGGATCAGTGTAGTGGAACATCAAGGAGGATCTGGAGTCAGAAGGGATGTCAGCCAAGCAAGTCTTTAAACAGGAATGCAGGAGATAGTCTCTGTGATGTTGACGAAGGCGAGATCCTCTGGGCTGGACTGTTTAAGTAGGCAGGACTGACGAGCAGGATATCATCAACAGGTGTGTAGCTGTGGAGAGAAAGGAGCTAGCAATTAGCCAACAGCTGAGCGCCCAGCTCAGAGAAGGGCTGAACCCAGCCCCGACACAAGACTGCTATATACTGGTGAGAAAAGGTTTTTTAGCAGTTTATATTTACTAAAATAACTTCATTTCCATGTTCTATGTACTGTGGGAGACCAGATATAGTGACTGCAGGACCTGGGTTTAGTAACATTTTAACCATCATTAGGTTTTTGTTTTGTTTTTTTCCCCCAAGTAAGGACATTACACGTCATACCATCGAGAATATGGGTGCCATCAGAGCTCTCAAAAGTAATATAAACACTGAGCTAAGATCCATATATCTTATATCTGAATAGCAATATTTACGAAAGCAATTCCAATGGTGTACATTACTGACTATTGACAAAGGCAAAACACTAATGAAGAGGAGAAATAGGTAGGGCCACATTAAGAGCATCATGGGCCTGGTGCTAAGGATTTTGGTGGGCCTTTTTATGAAAATAAATAAAGTGAAAATGCAAACAATTTTTTATTAAATTAAAGAGCGAGAGAGGGGGGTGGTGATACCGAGATAGGGTGCTGAAAGAGAGGGGATGTGAGAGAGAGGGGAAAAGAGAGAGAAAGGGGGTGAAAGAGAGAGAGGGGGTGAGCACTGCACAGCACATGACAAGGTGGGCACTGCATGACACCACATGACATGGTGGGCGCTGCACGACACAGCACAGCACATTAAATGGTGGACAGCACACCATGACATGGTGAGCCCTGCACACCACATTCCATTGGGCACTGCACGACACAACACAGGCAATTACATTGTGAGCACAGCACATTAAATAGTGGACACCACACATGACATGGTGAGCCCTGCACAGCACATTCCATTGTGGGTACGGCACGACACATGCCATGGTGGACAATGTACAGCACATTACATGGTGGGTACAGCACATTACATGGTAGGCACTGCATGGCGCAGCACATGACTTGGTGGGCACAACACATCACATGACAAGGTGGGCACTGCACAGCAATTTACATGGTGGGCACTGCACATAACATGGTGGGCACTGCATGACACAGCACATTACATGGTGGGCACTGCATGGCACAGCACATTACATGGTGGGCACTGCATGGCATAGCACATTTCATGGTGGGCAATGCAACTGCAAATTACATGTTAGGAACGGCATATTACATGGTGGGCACTGCTGAATAGCACAGCACATTACACAATGGGCACAACACACTCCATGCTGAGCACAACACATGGCAGGGTGGGCACAGAACAGCACATGACATGGTGGGAACTGCACATGACGTGGTGGGCACTGCATGGAACAGCACATTACATGTTGGGCACTGCACATTACATGGTGGGATCACTGCATGGCACAGCACATGACATGGTGGACAGGGCAAATTATATACCGGGCATTGCAAGGCACAGCATATGACATGGTGGGCACTGAATGGCACTGCATATGACATGGTGGGCATTGCACATGACATGGTGGTCACATCACATGACATGGTGGGCACTGCACATTACATGGCAGGCACTGCATGGCACAGTACATGGCATGGCGGGTACTGCATGGCACATCATATGACATGGGTGGCACTGCACATTACATGGTGGGAACAGCACATGATAAGGTGGGAACAGCACATGACATGGTGGGCACTGCAAGGCACAGTACGACATAGTGGGCACTGCACATCACATGAAGAGCAATGCAATGCAATGCAATGCACAGCACATTACATGGTAGGAACAGCACATGACATGGTGGGAACAGCACATGACATGGTGGGCACTGCAAGGCATAGTACGACATAGTGGGCACTGCACATCACATGAAGAGCAATGCAATGCACAGCACATTACATGGCGGGCACTGCAATGTACAACACATGACATGGAGGGCATTGCAATGTACAGCACATGACATGGTGGGCGCTGCACATTACATAGTGAGCACTGCAATGCACAGCAAATGACATACTGGGCACAGCACATTACATGGGGGGCACTGGGTACAAGAGAGCACATTACATGGGGGGAAGCAGCAGTGTGTTCCCTAGCACAATAATTACACAACACCTCCCTAACAAATTTACTAACCTTATGTCAACAGCATGGGAGATGTCCTTTCTTCCGGGCTCCTGCTGATTACGACAACATCAGCGCCCCTCCTCCAGACAGCTCCCAGACACAGAGGATCTGTGTGAGTGTAACAGATCCTGTGATAGGAGTCAGACATCTGCAGAGACAAGCCTTGGCTGCAGTGACTAACACTTGTCCGCTCCATGTGTGCAGTGCACAGAGGGCTCCTCTTCCTTCAAGAAGGCACAAAGATATTGATAAGCCACTGGCATGGGCCTTTATTGAGGGAGGGGCCTGGAGCTGCAGCTCCACAAGCCCCTATGTTAGGAGGATTATGGGGAAGGAAAGAGGGGAATGAGGGGTGGATTCAAGGAAAGGTAATTTTAGGGGAATGAAGGAATGAAAAACATTCCATGAAATAGAACTTTGACTATGAGCAAGCCCATACCTCTTGAAATTTACCTATGGAATCATGAATATGGGCAAAAAATTTCTCATTACTAACATTTTGTTTGAAATATCTATGACAGTAGATAAAGAACTGTATGATGTCTCACTAATCTGGAGACAGTCAGTCTTGTAGAAATCAAAACATGAGTTGGAAAATGTTGAACATTTATAGGCCACAGTTGAGAGCCTATACCAAAAAGAGCTAAAGCTGGATTCAGCGGATGAGCTATATTTAGTGACTGATTCGATAAATAAGAATCTTTCACTCCAGAAGTATTGAATGTTTTCACCCATTTCAGCTTGTGTTACATCTCAGTTCTGTAGATCTCTTGTAGCGTCTTTTGCAACCACTTTCGGTCTACATGCATGCACTCCAGTTATGACTGCATGACATTTCTCAGCATCTGTTTCCTGATGGTGACCAGTGCCGATGATAAGTCAGTACAACTGGCCCTGTTGTACCGGGCCCGGCATCCTCAGCTCAGCTCAGCTCAGCTCAGCTCAGCTGGGGGGCAATCTCAAAGACAACGTGCAGAATAAAAAATTAAATCCTATCTGAATTACACTGCCTGTATACCGACCCCCCCCCCTTCCTCCTACTACCTTCGGGGGGTCTATTTCTTCCATTTTCTGTGCCCCTTCTCTCTGATGATGTGCTTGTGGGAGACTGGCAGTGGAGGGACATTTTTTCCCATTTCGGGCGCATTCCGCAGCTGCTCTACATGACCTTGTGACTTTGGCTTGCCTTCCCTGGTTGAGTGATCTATCTTCCTCCGCTCCGCTCCACACTCAGTAGTGGGGCTGAGAGAATAGCGAGACTCGAAAGGCTGTGATGCGGGTGGCAGTGGTAGGCAGAGGCATCTCAGCTGAAACAGTGTCCAGGCAGAGGCAGGAACAGAGAGGAAGCTGTTCGTGGGGCTGCCTTCAACACAGGTGTGTTTGGGGGTGCATATACACTACATTGCATTGTCTGCAGGAAGCACAGTATGGCATGAATGGTAATGGTATGATAACACACAGGCAGCAGGCACTGTATCATGGCTCTGGCTGACTCTGTCACAGTCTCACAATACATAACGGGTGCTGATTTTTTTTACTTATTGTTAATAAGTTAACAAGGTTAGCACCCAGCAGCCATGTTATGTGACACTGTGACAGAGCCAGAGCCATGATAGAGTGCCTGTTGCCTGTGTGTTATCATAAAGCTGATAACCTTAACTAGTTGTCGACCTCCCCATAGCAGATTTACTGCTACAGGGCAGTCGCGCTGTGCAGGATCGTGTATATGTACATGTTTCTACATTTTAGGGTATCAGAGCCGATCAGCAGGGACAAGGATCTATGCCTTCCTTTAGTAAAAGCACCCCCCCCCCCCCCACACTGTAAGAAAATACTTGTTAGGCATATAGTTAACCCTTTTATTGCCCCTGATGTTACCCCCTTCCCAGTCAGTGACATTAGTACAATGACAGTGCATATTTTTTAGCACTGATCATTGTATTAGTATTACTGGTCCCAAAAAATGGCACTTAGAGTGGGATTTGTCTGCTGCAATGTCGCAGTCCCGCTACAAGTTGCTGATCGCCACCATTACTAGTAAAAAAAATTAAATAACTAAATATTTGCGCAAACCAATCAATATTCACTTATTGGGATTTTTAGCAAAAAATTTAGCAGAATACATATTGGCTTTAATTGATGAAGAAACTCGATTTACATTTTTTTTATTGGATATGTTTTAAAGCTTCAAAATTGTTGGCGATTAAAGCAGTGGTGATCAAATACCACCAAAGGGAGGTCTGTGTTGCTGCCTGTGTTGCTGTTTCTTATCAAGGCTTCTTGTGTGATCCAGCCTGTTCTGGGTTAGGGACACACATTCAATGCCTCTTTGTTTCAAGGCAGGGTCTTGGGAGGGGCCATTGATGGGGGTTGAGGATGGGGCTGAAGGGGGCCCTGTCAGGTAGGCTGAAGGGGGCCCCATGATTTATATCAGCGGCCCTGATGGTGACAACAGTGGACAATGGGTATAGTGTGTTAAAATGGGCACTTGTAGCCAGAAGTATATGTGATGGTGACAAGCAGTAGCATAATTGGGTAACAGGGACAAATAGTCTTCAGCCTATAACAGGAAAATAACTGAACAGGAAAATGAATGGCAAGATTACTGTGCAAATTTTTGATAAAAGCAGCAGATCTGAAAATAATAAAAAGGACTTTTGATATTTGTGACTAGTTTTACATATGCCTTCCATATAATGTCCAAGAATTAATAACATGATGTTCATGTCTAAAATTCAAATTTTAATGCTTTTCATTAACCTCTTCCCGCCCGCCCTATAGCCGAATGACGGCTATAGAGCAGGCGCTTTTGTCCGGGAGGCCGTCCCTGGACGTCCTGGTGTTTACTTCCACAATGTGCGCCGGGGCTGGCGCACATCGGGGAAGTTCTGTGTTTGCTGTGTCCCCCGGAGACAGGCAAACACAGATCGCTGTAAACGGCCAATCACAGCGGCCGTTTACAGCGCGATCGGCGTGTCCAATGTGAGATGATCTCATATGTAAACATATGAGATCATCTCTCAGCGCCGCTCTCCCTCCTCACACAGACAGTGTGTGAGAGGGGAGAGATGAACGGCTGCAGCGGCTGTACGTGGGGAAATAAAAAATACATTAAAAAAAGTGCCATCCGCCCCAGTGCCATCCTCCCCCAGTGTCATCCTCCCCCAGTGCCATCCTGCCCCAGTGCCATCCACCCCAGTGCCATCCGCCCCAGTCCATCCATCCCAGTGCCATCCACCCCAGTGCCATCCTCCCCAGTGCTACCTGCCCCCAATGCCACCTGTTAGTGCTATCTGTCCCCAGTGCCACCTGTTAGTGCTATCTGTCCCCAGTGCCACCTGTTGTCAGTGCCATTTGTCCCCAGTGCCATCTGTTATCAGTGCCACGTGTCATCAGTGCCACATAGTGCCATCTGTCATCAGTGCCACATATTAGTGCCATCTGTCATCAGTGCCACGTATCAGTGGCATTTGTCATCAGTGCCACCTGTCAGTGTCACGTGCCATCTGCTGTCAGTGTCACGTGCCATCAATGCCACTTATCAGTGCCATGTGTCATCAGTGTCACGCGCCATCGGTGCCACGTATTAGTGCCACCTGTCATCGGTGCCACGTATTAGTGCCACGTATTAGTGCCATCTGTCATCAGTGCCACTTGATAGTGCCATCTGTCATCAGTGCCACGTATTAGTGCCACGTGTCATCAGTGCCACGTATAAGTGCCATCTGTCATCAGTGCCACGTGTCATCAGTGCCACGTATGAGTGTCATCAGTGCCACGTATCAGTGCCATCCGTCATCAGTGCCACATGTCATTGTCCTGGTGCTCCAGGGCCTTCAAAAGTGTAATAGGTAGTCAACAAGTTAGATGTGTAATTTATGCTCCTAGAACACCTGATGGCTCTCCCTGCATGTTGGGCCTCTCTATGTGGCCAGGCTGTGAAAAAGTCCCACACATATGGTATTGTAATACTCAGGAGGAGTAGCAGAATTTGTTTGGGGGTGTCATTTGTGGTATACACATGCCATGTGAGAGAAATAACCTATTACAATGACAATTTTGTGGAAAAAAATAAAAAAAAATTTAAATCTTAATTTTGTAAAGAATTGTGGGAAAAAAATGACAACATCAAAAAGCTCACCATGCCTCTTACTAAATACCTTGGAATGTTTACTTTCCAAAAAGGGGTCATTTGGGGGGTATTTTTACTTTCCTGGCTTGTTCGGGTCACAAGAAGCGAGATAGGCCGCCCATACATCAGATGTGATCAATTTTGTACGATTCGCACCACAGCTTGTAGACTCTCTAACTTTCACAAAGACCAAATAATATCCACTAATTTGGGTTATTTTTACCAAAGACATGTAGCAGTATAAATTGTGGCCAAAATTTATGAAGAAAAATTAATAATTTGCATCATTTTGTCACAGAAACAAAGAAATATGCATTTTTTTTCAAAATTTTTGGTCTTTTTTCATTTATAGCGCAAAAAATAAAAACCCCAGAGGTGATCAAATACCACCAAAAGAAAGCTCTATTTGTGGGTAAAAAAAAGGACAACAAATTAATTTGGTTACAGTGTCGCATGACTGAGTAATTGTCATTCAAATTGTGAGAGCACCGAAAGCTGAAAATTGGTCTGGGCAGGAAGGGTGTTTAAGTGCCCAGTAAGCAAGTGGTTAAGATACTGTTCAAATTTTTCTTCATTCCCACCATTCCATATTAATAGCACATCACCAATGAGCCTGTCATACCAAAAGATGTGCTCTCTACAGATAGCAAACATAAAAAGCTCCTCTCACCAACCTATATAAAGATTGGGGTGATAGTAGAGAAATTCAGCCTCCATAGATGCCTTACACCTCTGTAAATGAAACATCCCATAAAATAGAAAGAAATTATTTTGCAAAAACATCTCTATGGCTGACAGTAGGAACTCTCACAGTTCATCTAAATACTGAGTGTACGTACCAAAATGATGTTTAAGTGCTAAATCATGCAGTATTTATGAATACAGAGACTTGATATCAAGGACAACCCAAATAAAAAACTCTGCTGCCATCTGACTTCTTGTACACATACCAGGACTACTCCTGTGTCCTTGGTGTAACCTGGTAGTCTCAACACTAGAGTTTGTAAGTGCATATCAGTTCACTCAACCAAACCCTCCAGCTCAGAAACAAATCCTGCTACAATCATTCGGCCTTAAGCCATATTAGCAGTTTTTTTGGATTTTAGATAAGTTTTTAAAGGAAAAGGGCTTAAATGGAAATACCGGGTAGTCGCTCACACCAACCCCATATGTAGTTCCATTCAGCCATATAATAGATTGGACTATACCGGTACTTGATAATGGAAAAACACTAATAAAATTTAAAATCAATATAATTTTAATAAAGATATAAAACAAAACAGTAATGAAATATCACTTGAAGGAGTACAGTAATATGCACATCACAGTTGAGGTATTCCTGACGGGTTCTCCATAGGGAACATTCAACCGTAGAGAGTGCACAACAAATTTCCTCGACTAGTTTCGCGGGGAAAAGCCCGCTTCCTCAGGAGGATATCTATACAAAAGTATCACAATCATTAGATAATACATACATATAAGGATATAAGCAATACAGTTATCACAATGTTATTGATTTTACATACACAAATTCCCTATATGTTTAAAAAAGGAGATCAGCTCACCCTACTTCAAGGAACAGGCTGCAGGCAGGGAGATCCACAAGGTCCCCCCACGGTGAACATGGGGGATTGATAAACGCCGGCTCTGGGTAAATAATATTATAATAATTTATCAATTAAATAAGGGTATATCTTGGATTAAGAGAGGGAGGGGAGGGGGGGGGGGAGGAAGGGGGGGAGGGGAGAGAGAAGAGGGGGAGAAAGGGGGGGAGGGGAAAAAAGGACCTCGTGATGGATAAATCAGTGAAGGTAGGTGAGGGAAAGAATGGGGGGGGGGGGGAGAGGGGGGGGGGAAGGTAGTTGAAGGTTGACTTAAAATCTGGGGTAATGAGTCACGAGAGCCACGTTAAAAAATGGTCCAAGTGACTACATATAATTCCAGAGGGGGGGGGGGAGGGGGAGGAAAAACCCTTCACCAAGTTAAGGATCCTTAATTCCAAAAGAGATTACAATAAGAATAGGTCGGCTTACCACAAAGCCAATCAAAAATTCGTATAGAGACAGAGCACCAAGATTGAGATGGTTAATCAAGCTTGTAAGGATATTGTACCATCCGCTGAATATCAGATACCAGGTCCACTGTTAGATAGCTTTATAGCCATCGATACTGCAAGGGATATATAAAACATTTGAGTGTAAAGAGGATAAGAGGCAGACGGGCATTATAAAGCCAAAGCGTCAAGGGAAAAAATTAGATAGATTTATAAGCAAATAGCATCATATACAGTGGTTACCTGTTAGCGGGGACAATATCCTAATAGAGCCCTGAAGGAGTCCGTGCAAACCTGTCCATTCAGCGGTCAATCAGACCGTTAAATAGGCTCCCCAACACACATAGCGTCCGACGTCCGCCGGAAATCGGCGGCGTCCGACGTCATGTGGTCTACTTCTCCGCACCGCGCAGGCGCACTAACCAGTCGCTACTGCGCAGGTGCGTCTGTTCGGCGGTCTGGTAGAACGCCAAAACAGATTACCTAGCAACCACCACGTCAGACGTACGCCAGGTCCCGGCGGCGTCCGAACGTCATGTGGTCTGTTGCCCCACACTGCGCAGGTGCAGTATTATACTGTTACTGCGCCAGTGCGCAAGGGAAACAACGCTAGTGGATCAATGATCCAAGCGTTAGCCCTTGCAAGTCAGGCGAATAAATCGTCCGGACCAGGGGGAACACATGTCCACCGGGGGGAAAAATTAAAGGACACTCCATTCTACCCACAAATCATTGTCCCTCAATTATAGGGGTCATTACCGTATATACTCGAGTATAGGCCGACCCGAATATAAGCCGAGGCCCCCAATTTACCCCCAAAAAACTGGAAAAAATTATTGACTCGTGTATAAGCCGAGGGTGAGACATGCCTGTCCATCCCTGTGTGTCCGTCCATCCCTGTGGGTCCATCCATCCCTGTGTGTGTGTCCATGCATCTGTGTGTGTGTCCATGCATCCGTGTGTGTGTGTGTGTGTGTGTGTGTGTCCATGCATCCGTGTGTGTGTGTGTGTGTGTGTGTGTGTGTGTGTGTGTGTGTGTGTGTGTGTGTGTGTCCGTGCAGCCTACCTGTGTCCAGCCTGACTGTGTCCGTCCAGCCTGTGTCCGTCCAGCCTGCGTCCCGTCCAGCCTGCGTCCCGTCCAGCCTGCGTCCCGTCCAGCCTGCGTCCCGTCCCGGCCCGGCCCGTCCCGTCCCGTCCCGGCCCGTCCCGTCCCGAGCCGAGCCTCCGTCCTTCAGCTCTTCGTCGGCGGCCATTCTAGGATTCAAAAGCCGCGCCTCCGTCGGTGATAGGCGGAACACTCAATTTCCCACTGACTGCTGTTCCGCCTATCGGATGTCCGTGATAGGCGGAACACTCAATTTCCCAGCAGCCTGTGTTCCGCCTATCACGGGCATCGTCTCATCCTCGTCCGTAGTACGAGGATGAGACGATGTCCGTGATAGGCGGAACACAGGCTGCTGGGAAATTCAGTGTTCCGCCTATCACAGGCGAAGGCGGAGGCGGAGGCGCGGCGTTTGAATGTTAGAATGGCCGCTGTCTGTCTGCTCGATACGCTGATCGAGCAGGCAGACAGCGATGACTCGAGTATAAGCCGAGGGGGGCACTTTCAGCCTCAAAAAAGAGGCTGAAAATCTCGGCTTATACTCGAGTATATACGGTAATCAAATATTGGTGTGTGTAAGTGTGGATTAACCAAAGCTCAAAATTAAACATTGTAGACATATTCAATTAGTGCATTATACTCAGACATAGTTAACACATATTGTCCTTCCATGTCAGTTCCTGAATTGGCTTTAGTTAAATGAGCGGTTTTAGGCAGGCTGAATTGTCCATGATTATAAGCATATATGCAAAGCTAGCAGACTTGGATGGGTATTGTTGTGCAACAGCACTCGTACTCAGCACATTAAATAGAAGCAAGCAGGCCAAGCATATCAAAAAGCAGTTTGCATGTCAAAGTCTGTTTGAGAGCCACGTCGCACGACCGCGCAATTTTCAGTTAAAGCGACGCAATACTGAATTGCAAAAAGTGCTCTGGTCAGGAAGGGGGTAAATCCTTCCGGGGTTGAAATGGTTAAAGCAGAACTACAACTGAGCACCAAAATGAAAAACACTATTTAAATAATGTTTTCTATTCAAAGCAAACTCACCCATCATCCAAGTCTTCATGCTTTATTTTGCTGAGAAATCAGTTTGCAAAACACCACCTATGGCCATCCTGAGTAAGGGCTGATGATTCATGTAGCATTTACTTCCTGGAGTCCATCTGCCCTTAGCTCAGGTATGCAGACAGGAGGGTGTGTTTAGCTAAGAAAACACCTCCCCTCATCCGGAAGACTCCTGGGATGTACAACCTAATTTGCCTAGGCCTGGAAACCGGGAAGTAACTAAAGAAGTGGAAAAAAAAAAGAAGTTTAAAACAAGTAAATGTAGCACTAACCCCTGAAGGAGCTGCTGGCTAGATTTGGGCTTACCGTTACCTTCTGTTTTCCTCGTTGCACGTCTAGGGGTGTCCTGTGGTAAATGGCCCAGTAACTTGAGAGACCGACAACAGATCCACTTGAATGGATTTTATTTGCACAACGTAGACAATGAACAGTCTCTTAACAGCCTCTTAAATAGGGATCAGAGGGTTGGAAAGAAAAAAAATTCACGTACTCTAAAGCCTCATACACACTATCAGATTTTCTGCTGATTTCTTCCTTCAGATTTACCAAAACCATATAATATGAGATCAAACCTTAGGAGTTCCAATGTGTATGTAATCAGGCAGGCCCTTGCCTACATGGTTTTGGTAAATCTGAAGAAAAAAATCAGCAGAAAATCTGATAGTGTGTATGGGGCTTTAGTGTCAAAGTCAGAATGTTGAAGAACGTGCTTACTTTGACTGCATCCAGAGAATAGCCATTCACAACTGGATGTTCACTCAATTTGGACAGTCCCTCTCTCACAAGGCCTAGCAGCCAACAAGGTGCTTACTCAGGAACAAGTCTCTGCCACAGACGTTGTAGAACACATAGGGAAACTTAAGCTTGAACACACTTGTAGGATACCTGGATCTTTCAGCCAGCTTGGCGATATCCACAAGACCGGAGCTAGCAGACTTGGATGGGTATTGTTGTGCAACAGCACTCATACTCAGCACATTAAATAGAAGAAAACAGGCCAAGCATATCAAAAAGCATTTTGCATATCAAAGTCTGTTTGAGAGCCACGTCGCACGGCCGCGCAATTGTCAGTTAAAGTGACGCAGTACTGAATTGCAAAAAGTGCTCTGGTCAGGAAGGGGGTAAATCCTTCCAGGGTTGCAATGGTTAAAGCAGAACTGCAACTGAGCACCAAAATGAAAAACACTATTTAAATAATTTTTTCTATTCAAAGCAAACTCACCCATCATCCAAGTCTTCATGCTTTATTTTGCTGAGAAATCAGTTTGGAAAATACCACCTAGCATTTCTGGCCATGGCCATCCTGAGTAAGGGCTGATGATTCATGTAGCATTTACTTCCTGGAGTCCATCTGCCCTTAGCTCAGGTATGCAGACAGGAGGGTGTGTTTAGCTAAGAAAACACCTCCCCTCATCCGGAAGACTCCTGGGATGTACAACCTAATTTGCCTAGGCCTGGAAACCGGGAAGTAACTAAAAAAATGGGAAAAAAAAAGAAGTTTAAAACAAGTAAATGTAGCACTAACCCCTGAAGGAGCTGCTGGTTAGATTTGGGCTTACTGTTACCTTCTGTTTTCCTCATTGCACATCTAGGGGTGTCCTGTGGTAAATGGCCCAGTAACTTGAGAGACGACAACAGATCCACTTGAATGGATTTTATTTGCAAAACGTAGACAATGAACAGTCTCTTAACACCCTTTTAAATAGGGATCAGAGGGTTGGAAAGAAAAAAAATTCTGCTGATTTCTTCCTTCAGATTTACCAAAACCATATAATATGAGGTCAAACCTTAGGAGTTCCAATGTGTATGTAATCAGACAGGCCCTTGCCTACATGGTTTTGGTAAATCTGAAGAAAAAAATCTGCAGAAAATCTGATAGTGTGTATGGGGCTTTAGAGTCAAAGTCAGAATGTTGAAGAACGTGGTTACTTTGACTGCATCCAGAGAATAGCCATTCACAACTGGATGTTCACTCAATTTGGACAGTCCCTCTCTCACAAGGCCTAGCAGCCAACAAGGTGCTTACGCAGGAACAAGTCTCTGCCACAGACGTTGTTGTAGAACGTACAAGATAATGTCTCTGCCACAGACGTTGTTGTAGAAAACATAGGGAAACTTAAGCTTGAACACACTTGTAGGATACCTGGATCTTTCAGCCAGCTTGGCGATATCCACAAGACCGGATTCTCTCGGGTACCTCAGCCCTTCCAGGCTCTTACTAAGAAACCAACCCGTACGTGGTCTTCTTCTGAAGAGTCCTCCTCTGGAATGCTAAAAGTCACTGGGTCTCTCCCAAACCAGAGATGGCACCCAAACACCTCAGAATCCTTCTTCAGTTTCCTTGCCTCGGGCTAGCCAGCCCCAAGACATCAAGATCAGGTGATCCGCACCCCAGGCCATAGCCTTCCTGGGGGCTGGTCAGGAGGACCAGGACCACGAAGTCAGTACATCATTCTGGACCCCGAACCACGTGACGTCCACATCTTAAATACCCCCTCCCAGAAAGCACAGTGAGAGTGCCACTCCCACTGGGCAGGCTCCGAGAGGGAGTAACTTAAGCACCTAACCAGACCATAGTTCCAGGCCTGCCAGAAGAGACAGTGACCCCTGTGGCCAGGCTGAACATTTCACAGTCCAGTCAGACTGATGCTGATGTCTACTTTAGACAATTGTACCCAAACCAAACTGCACGTGCTCTTCAGGAGCTGCCACTACATAAATATAATATAATTACCTATCTATTTACTAATGCTAACAGAATAATTATTAAAAATAGTCAATGTTGATGGAAAGAGTGAAGTTCCACTTTAAGGAGCTGGCACCCATTGGTCGTCTTATCAACGATGAGTCATTCCTACTGTCAGTGGGGGATTGCCTGCTGACTGCAAAGTGCAAACAAAAGAGCGTACATAATTTTTTTTTTAAATGCCATGCGCATGAGCAGGGCTGAGAGCTTGATGCCTGCAGTGGAAGGGAACTTAAACAGAGACCAACTGTAGCAACAAAGTATATTAACATGTAGGTATTGACGAAGTGCAACAAAACACTGCATACACAGTTGCACGGAGCTGAAATACTTATAATGAACCATACAGAGGATTGCACACTGTGGACACCCGACAGTATCTGACAGAGGATGGCAGCTGGAAGGCAGACAAGCAATGGGGAACCTGAATAAGCCTGGGCTGCTCCCAGAGACCCAGCGAAAGTCCCTATTCTGACCCTCCTCTACAGGTACCTCTCTCTACGCTCCTTTCCCTGACCAGGGGGTGTTCTGTCCCTAACCCGACTAATTGCAAAAAGTGCACCACTCAAAGGTAGACAGAGCTATTTATTGGCCATGGAGGTCAGCCAAGGTAGTAATCAGACAGCTGCTCCCTGATGACACTTGTGGAGGCCTCAGATCAACATGAGTTCCTTTGTCCCTGCACGGCGACTGCTGAACAGTGCTACCTTTGCTGTGAGGCCTAGCTACACTTGCCTACATGTGAGTCCCCACCTGATCCATACCAGGCCCTTCAGGTCTGGTATAGATTTTAGGGGAAAGAGGACCCTACACCAAAAAAAGGTGTCACTGGGTGACCCCGCCTCCTATGACATTATAGGGTGGGGTCTCCAAGGGCCATCATGAGGTGTCACAGCAGGAATGAGCTCCTAACAACCAGCACAAATCAAACAAAATGGAGAGGGGGAAAAGAAAAGGGGTGCTTGGAGGACATGGACTAGAAGAGGGGTGTCTGAAGGCCCAGGGATAGGCTAATGGGTGTCTGGAGGCCCTGAACTTAGACAGGGGAATTGTGGAGGTTCTTGACTAGGGAAGAAGGTGCCTGAAAGCCCTGGATTAGATGAAGGGGTGCCAGGAGACCCCAGACTAAGAGAGGGGGGTCCTGGAGGCCCTGGACTGGAAAAAAGAGTGCCTGAAGGCCCTGGATTGAAGGCGGTGCCTGGAGGTAGAAATGTGCAAAAGGGAAATATTTGTTTTGTTTCACATAGATTTGTTATGTTACTAATTTCCTTTAGTTCATTTGTTTCAGAATCCATTTAGTTTTGTTTAGTTTTGTTTATTAATTTTCTAATACATTTTTGGAACGATTCAAATTCGTAATGGTCGAACAATTATCAACTGATTTGAATTCTGTGTGAACAATAGCTGGATGTTAAGGAGCAGGGCGGGAAGCCGGCCTCCACGTCCATAATATTCAATAACTGATAAGCTGTTAGCGGATTTCCTCACTGACAGCTGAATGTAAAGAATAAAATGCTGGCAATGACAAGTGTAAGAAAAAAACAGTGCCCCCCCCCCCCCCCAATCCATACCAGGCTCTTCGAGGCTGGTATGGATTTTAGGGGAACTCAACGCCAAAAATAAAAATAAAAAACAGGGTGTTCTCAGACAATTCTTAAATGTAAGCAGAATGTACCTAAAAACAAGCTGAATTTGCCCATCAACAATAATCCAACGTCAACAATTTCATATATTTCCTTTAAAAATAAATTATTGTTGCTTGCCATTTACAGATACGTTGAACCACGGTATAATCGTGACTGTCTTTTGGACAGCACTGTTGAGGATAATTTGGATGCAGAATACAATGTTTCTGGCTTAACTTGCTGGATCGTGGTACCATGCCACATATAGGGATTTGGAAGGATGGCAAAGGGTGATCTAAAATAGTGCATATCACTTATTAAGTGAGGTAGAAGGATTTAACTTGCAAAATCGATTTGCTATTGAAATCATATTCCTGTTAAAACATTTCATAGAAATCCCAGTGAAATGAAATTATGACATTTATGCTTTGACAATTTTTTCCTGCTACACCCAACATTGTGCAATAAAAAACAAATGAATGGATGAAGCATGATTCAATATTGCTACAGTAATATGTCTTGTTATTGCAGTAATGTTAGACAATGTTGGCACCTAATAGTGTATTAGCTTGTGATAATGAAAGCAGTTTGTGAATTTCTGATAATGTAGTGTCAGCATAAAACAAGTAACTGGACTGTGTAACAAAATTCAATGTGACAATTCACAATAATCTTAAACATTAAAGCCTTATGCCCTGTACACACGACCAGTTTGGGAAGTGGGAGGGGCCAAGATTTCCCTATGCTGTCAGCCGGCCAGCACAGGGGAATCTTGGCCCCTCCTGCTTCTCTCCATAGATCAGGGCCAGCTAGCACCGAGGATCACGTGACCGCACAGCTGCGGTGTGACAAAAGGTATTTTGCCTTTTCAATTTTAAAAAACAAACCCACTGTAGTGGATGACAGCATGCCTGATGGGATATTTGTACATTATGCAGCTTAATAGCAGTGGGAGGACCGACAGGAGAGCCGCTCTCATGATGACAGGGAGGTAGAGTTGTCTCCGCATCCCTTTAGACCCAAACACATATTAATTACACAGGTTCTATGGCTGATTAAAGTGGTAATTAATCTCACTCGGTGCCTTATCTGCATTAAATTAGCCTCAGAACCTGTGTAATTCATATGTGTTCAGGTTTAAAGGGATGAGGTGGCAACCCTACAGGGAGGGAGGGGGAAGAGGGGGGAGAGTGTCAGAGGAGATCAGCAGATGGTGGGGGCACGGAAACTGACCATGGTAATCAGGGCTCAGCAGGCATGATTATCATGGTCAGCAGAGGGACATAATAACTGGCAGGATCAACCAGATGTTAGGAAGGGAAAAATGACATAGCACAAGCACTGTGCTATACAGCATGCCTTAAAGGAACAGGATGCTATTTATTTTTATTTTTTTTAGGGTTACAACTACTTTAAGATTTGGATGTCAGTGGTATTTGTGATAAGACTGCAGGGAACATAGGGCAGCACTGGATTTCTGGCAGGATGAACGGGTATATTTTAATTATATATTTAACAGCCACAAAGAAAGAACGTCATTGTTAGGATTTACATACACTTTAAAATGAATAATGATCAAAAGATTTTAGTTTTAAAAACAAAGCCAGCATTGGCAAATCCCATATTTCTTTAATCACATGTTAAAATTAATGTCAGGCTTATTTAATTACATAATTTTTAATTAGGGATTTGATTCTTACAACACTTTGTGAAGAAGTGGCTCTTTCCAGGAAATCATTAAGCAAATTAAAAAAACTTGCTGCAGTTGGATGCTGGTAGATCATAGCATGATGTTAAATGGGAGCCAGGATGTAAAATATGAACCTGGCAGACTTTAGCTTCCATTGCACTTGGAAATGGGTATCAACACGATCAGTTCAGGCTGAGCACACCCCTACTTTTATACCTTTTCTTATTCATAGTTATTCCGCAATTTGAAAGAGCCAATGTGTGAATGACAAATCAGGGGACTCGTATTTGAGATGCCATTAATTTGAATGACACCTAAAATCGCAGTACGGGTTTGTCACGCGACAAATTGTGCTGCAATCGTGGCAACCCACATCGTGGGAAGCATGTCACCCAAAAGTAGCTACTGAAATATTTTTTGGGCAACATGCTTCCCGTGATGCGGGTTGCCATGATTGCAGTGCGATTTATCATGTGACAGTCACGGCAGACCCACACTGCGATTTGAGGCATTATTCAAATGCTAGTCCCTCCATTTGTCATTCACACATCGGCCCTTTCAAATCAATTCAAAACACCGAACAGTGAATGCAGCCTTAACACAAGTTCTTGTGCTTCTTTTGGTCGACAGGGTCCCACGATTCTGTTTCCCCCGAATTTAGCGCAATTTGTCGGGGCACAAATCGTGGCAAAATTGCGCTACGATTGGGGTGCCATTGGAAGTGACTGCGCAGGTGTCCTGCGATTTGCCCCTATTTCGAATCACGGGTAGGATTGCGTTGATTCTCCTCGTTCAGATGTGAACGGAGCCCTGTATAAACTACATAAATACAATGTTTTCTTATAGTTTATCATGGAATGGAAACGGAATATGTGGTGACTGTACATAGTTTCATTCTTGCATACAAAATCTATGCCCATAGTTACATTAGAGATAGCCAAGCCTGTCAGAACAAATTTTCATCCTGGCTGATGGGGATTTGAGAACTTGCATAATAACTGGCTCATTTCATGCACAAAAAGATTTGCGCAACAACTAATAAAATGAAAACTAATTAGTAAACTGATTTACCAACAAGAGAGAGTATGATTGAGTAATGTCATTAAATCTGAAAATCTAGCATATATGATTGGCATAAAATGTTTCAAAGTTGGAAAGATGATATAATGAGCATCATTAGGATTTTTGACATTGTCTTTATTAGACATGTGGACACTGAAGCATTTGGTTTCGGAATTTTGTTTTCGGCCGAAAAATAAATTTATTTAGTAATTCCCGAAATTCATTTTTATTTATTTCGTTTTTCATTAAAAATTGCATTCGTCCGAAAATCCAAATGAATTAAGGTCGAATATGTCATTGCAGGCTTATGGTGTCTGTCGAATGTTAAAAGAAGATTCGACAGAGCAGCTAAACTGTATGACTCCATATTGTTTAGCTGCTCCGTCGAATCTTCTTAGATAGACACCATAAGCCAAAGATTCACTATCACTATCAAGTTAACAACACTGAGCCCCTGTACACACGGTCGGAGATTTCCACAACCAAATCCGTCGGATTTTGCCCGTCGGATTTTGTCCATCGGATCTTGTCCGAAACTGTTGCATACACACGGTCAGACAAAGTTGGCGAAAAATCCGATCTTTCAGAACGTGATGACATAATTTCATTACGATGGGACTACATTCAGGCTAGTAGCCAATAGCTTTGATGTAGGAATTTGATCTGAGCATGCGTGGCACTTGGTCCGATCAAAATTCTCTACACATGATCGGAGTATGTCCGACCGGCCCAGTTGGTCGGGAAATATTTCCAACATGTTGGAAAATTGGGTCCGACGGATATTCCGACGGAATCAGTCTGATGCACCACACACAGTCGGATTATCCGACGACACGGTCCGATAGGACACATTCCGACGGATTCTCCGACCGTGTGTACAAGGGCTAACACAATAGCAGCAGATTATTATGAAAATGTTAAGTTGAACTGTAGCTTGCTTCACTATTGTTCTGCTGCTGTGCTTAAGCTTAACCCCCCTAGCGGTAATCTCGAGTCTGGCTCGGGTTGAGAATTTACTAGCAGGAGCGGTAACCCCGAGCCAGACTCGGGATCGCTTCGCTGGATGCAGGGGAGGACACAGGGAGAGTTACTTACCTTGTCCCCTGGATCCAGCGATGTCCGCCACACTGTGTGATCGAGCTGTCCTCTGCTCGATTCACAGTGCCGAATGCCGCCGAGCTCCGTTCCCTGCAACGTTATGGTGCATGGGAGCGGAGAACGGCGGCAAATTCAAAAAAGTAAAAAGACACAAAACACACACAGCACTGTAATATTACAGATTACAGTGCTGTATTAAAAAATGACACACCCCCTTTGTCCCTAGTGGTCTGTGCAATGCCCTGCATGCACTTTTATATTATAAATACTGTTTTTTCTGCCTGGAATTTGGATTGTCCATAGCAGCCAAAACGTGTACCTTTTTCAGTGTTTTAGGATTTGATTACATTATTCAATCATTTTTATTATTCCTTATTATATTATAAACTTTATCATACCCGGGATGTCTGCTAGACTCTGGTTTGAACAGATTTAAGAGAGTTATTCCTAAGGCCGCGTACACACGGGCGGATTGTCTGCCCAACTAAGTTCGTCAGACAATCCGACAGACAGTCCGTCCAAATTTTGAATGAACGGACTTGACCACACACGATGAACAGACAGTCCGCTGAAAACTTGCGCGATGACGTGTACAGCACGTACGACGGGACTAGAAAAACGACGTCCAATACACTGCAATGCAACCTTCGGCCGTGTAAATCCTTTCTGAGCATGCACCATACTTAGTCCGTCCAACTTGCCTACACACGAGCGGACTGTCCGCTGAAACCAAGTTTGGACGGACAAAACCAAGTTTGGACGGACAAAATTACGGAAATTCCGAAAGACAAAGTCCGTCAGACTGTCCGCTGAAAAAGTCCGCTGAAGCCCACACACGAGCGGATTGTCCGCTGAAACACGGTTCAGCGGACTAAGTTGGGCAGACAATCCGCCCGTGTGTACGCGGCCTAAGAATTACAGGACTACAAAATAAAACGCCAGATTTCCATGCAAAATAATTGTACCGCTTTCAGCACCTAAATCCAGACTGAATCATACCGCCAAGAAGGTTAATTGCTAAATAATTTAGGTTCTCTGGCCAGCTAAGATTGACTGTCTTCTGAAAGGATTCAGTGTGTGTGTCTCTCTCTGCTAGCAATCGTAAGTGAAAGTAAATTGGCTGTACGTGTGTACTTAGTTCTAGCTATTTTACTGCTCTTCCTCTTTGGTTACAATCAGCCAATAACATTCATAATCATCATTATTTTTATTTTACTTCCCCCACCCAATTCCAGCAGCGATCTTTTCTCTCTATGTCGAATCTTTTCTCTCTGTCAAATCTTTTCTCTCTATGACGAATCTTTTCTCTCTATGTAGAATAATCCTGGACTAATAGAGTTAAGGTTAGGTACATTCGACCACAGGTTCGATAAAGGGGGTAGATCTGAAATGAGACGATAACAAAAATATTTTCGTTATCTTTCAGGAGAAGTCCAGCCTGGGCTCGTTTAGCTAGACTTCTCCTAAGGGTCACAGAAGTGCAATTTGTTTTAAACTCCTGTGACCCGTTTTCAGCAGGGAGGACGGTCTAAAGTCCGCTATCTGCTCACAGCACCGCGTCATCCCAACAATGGAAGTCTGGATCTGCCAGGTGCCTGAACTGATGTCTGTCTCAGCCTCTCAGCGAGCCACTGAGACAGTTGCTCCCCACCCCTACACAGCTCAGCACTCCGATGAGTGTGAAGGAGCAGAGCAGGAGAGATGCTGACTGACAGGCAGCAGCTCTCTGCTTGGAGAGGTAAGAGAAAGGAACCATCGGCAGTGTTCGGTGGCTCAGTTCTCAGTGAAGAGGCGGCGGGGACAGATGCAGCATCCACCTAGGTAAGTATGAATCTAAAATTATATTCTTCTCTTCATTTATTGTAAGACAATTAATGCACTTTGGTTCATGTCACTTTGTTATCCTATGTAGCATCTGCAAACATTGGAATTGTTAGAATGATTGCAATTTAATAAAATAGATGTGCATGTAATGCTTCCCCTAACACCTCTTTCAGTTAATGTCATCAGCTTGGCATGTTCAAAGCACATTTTTCTTATGTAACCCAGCTGTTCCCTAAAATCTGTAGGAGAAACTAATTTTTCACATGTTACATTCTTAGGCTGAGTACACATGGACCAAAAAAAATTACCAAAAATGGTCTGGTCGGCAGGAATGGGCCTACTTTTGTGTACATCTCCCTGTCTGACAGAAGACGGTCCCACAACTGGCTTCTGTCAAACAAGGATACTGGAAAACCAGCAACCGATCAGCTGATCAGTGTGCTCTGGCATCTGGGAGGTCCCTGTTAGTACAGAGATCTGTTTATATATATATATATATATATATATATATATATATATATATATATATATATATATATATATATATTTAGCCCACTGGGTTAAACAAGAAATAACTTAAAATGTGTACCCAGCCTTAGTGTACTGATCTACATTTTCGCATTTGAGATTAAAAAAACAGGGTTCTTCACATCAATTTTAAAAATGCAAGACAAAACACATCTAAATATGTATGTATTAATTTGCAATAATACAGTTAAACTGTATGTGTTTGTAATCAATAAGCACTTCTGGCAGTGGTAACTGATATTTCCTGAGTATTTTCAGAATAGTTGATGGATTTATAGAAGTGGTATACTGTGCTAATAATAATAGTAACTGTGAAAAATCCTGTGAGAAAAAAGCAGAGACACAAACATGCGATATAGTCATGTGCAAAAAATGTATAAACCAAAATAGTCGTGCTAATCAAGAATAGTGACACAGACATAAAACTAAAATCTTAAAACACTATGAATTGCTGAAGTGTAAAGATATCTATATAATACATATATTATGTCATACGTGCCCTGGAAGACGCCACATATGACGAAACATGTCGGGCGGAGCTACGCGGTGACGTAATCATGCCCCTCGTGAGCCCAGAAGTGCGGGTGTTTTGAATTGTATTGTCGGCAAGTGTTTTTCATGATGTTTGTACATCCAACTAGAGATTTTATACAATAAAACTGTGTTTTAAAAAAAGATCACTGTTGGGGCCTTTGTTCCTCTATATGCTCCGTGCTAACTTGGGAGATTGTGCTTTTCAAGGAAGGGAGACAGAAGGTGGCCACACAGGAGGACACCCCTAGTCTACCTGCGCATCCTAGAGCCAAGACTCATCTCAGACCCTGCAGAGGGCTATATCTGCAGGTGCATGTGACCTCGCTACAACAGGAGGTCCACTCCTTCTGGTAAGAGTCTCCATTCCTTCATGTGATTGCCACACGGAGAGCTCCATCTCTTTCCATTGGTGGTGGTGAAAGCTCTGAGAATCTTTTTCATCCTTCTGGATTTCTACCGTTATAGAACTTGTTTCATTTTCTATCTTTCAGAGACTTTATTTCATGTATTACTTTTCACTTTATATGTAATTATATGTATTATATAGATATCTTTACACTTCAGCAATTCATAGGGGTTTATTTACTAAAGGAAAATCCACTTTGCACTACAAGTTGCACTGAAAGTGCACTTGGAAGTGCAATCGCTGTAGATCTGAGGGGGACATGCAAGGAAAATAAAAAACACAATTTTAGCTTGCACATGATTGGATAATAAAATCAGCAGAGCTTCCCCTCATTTCAGATCTACCCCCTTTACGGAAAATGCACTCCCAAGTGCACTTTCAGTGCAATTTCAAGTGCACTTGCACTTGTAGTTTGCACTTGTAGGACAAAGTGGATTTCCCTTCCGTAAATAACCCCCCATAGTGTTATAAGATTTTCGTTTTATGTCTGTTTCACTATTCTTGATTAGCGCAACTATTTTTGTTTATTAAGTCAACGGAGTTACTGTATCACAAACTGACTTATAGCCTGTTCTTTCACTACATGTAAGGAAAAAACAGGGAAGGGGGAGGCGCCGACCTGAGTGTAGTATAAAATTGATGACTTTAATAGGATAAGATTAAAAACACTTACAGGATGATAGAAGATTGATGCTCGTCAAAGTAAAGTGCAGTCTTGGTATTCCACATGGATCTGTGGGTACCACCGTTGTTCCGGATAGCTGGAAAGGATTGAGCCGCTGGCTGGAATGGCTGTTTCTCCAGGACCAAAGTAACCAAGCAGCTCCACACAGACCAGCATGGACCGTGGAACAGGAAGTGATGTCACTGGCGTCTGACTGGACCTAGGCAGGGCTGGAATCTTGTCAATCAGGGCTGCAGTGATTGACAAGAGCCTTTCAACACTGCTGCCCTGATTGACAAGATTCCAGCCCTGCCTAGGTCCAATCAGACATCAGTGGTATCACGTCATCCTTTGCTCCTAGAGAAACACTGTTATCCATCCCAGCCAGCTGCACAATCCTTTCCAGCTATCCGGAACAGCGATGGGACCAACAGAACCATGTGGAATGCCAGGACTGCACTTTAATTTGACAAGCAAGCATCTTCTATCATCTTGTAAGTGTTTTTAAAGCGGGAGTCCGCCGGGACTCCACGTTTTTTTTTTTTTTTAAAAGCCAGCAGCTACAAATACTGCAGCTGCTGACTTTTAAAATAGTGACACTTACCTGTCCAGGGCGCCCGCGATGTCGGCACCCGAAGCCGATCTCTAGATCGTCTGTCGGGTGCTGCCGCCGCCATCTTGGGTATGGGAATCAGGAAATGGAGCCTTTCGGCTTCATTTCCCAGTTCCCTACTGCGCATGCGCGAATCGCGCTGCGCAATAAGGACGGTCCCCGCTGCCTCTGGGATCTGTGTGTTTCCCAGCAGGCAGCGGGGCACTTGCGGAAAGGGGCGTAATCTACGCCCCTTTCCGCAGAGAGCTATCCCGGAAGTGGGTGCAGAATACCTGTACTGTACAGGTATCTGCACCCCCCTCCCCCCTGAAAGGTGCCAATTGTGGCGCCGGAGGGGGGGAGGGTTCCGATGAGCGGAGGTCCACTTTAGGGTGGACCTCCGCTTTAATCTTGTCCTATTAAAGTCATCAATTTTATACTACACTCAGGTCGGTGCCTCCCCTTCCCTGTTTTTTCCTTACATGTCTTTCAGAGTTCTGGACACACTCTAAAGCAGTGTTTCTCAACTCCAGCTCTCAAGGCGCACCAACAGGACATGTTTTCAGGATTTCCACTATTTTGCACAGGTGATTTGATCAGTTTTCACTGCCTTAGTAATTACCACAGCCATTTCATATGAAGAGAAATCCTGAAAAAATTACCCATTGGTGCGCCTTGAGGACTGGAGTTGAGAAACACTGCTCTAAAGGATGTCTGTCTTCCTTTTTAACCCTTAATACTCCTTTCTATGAATATATCACCATCCAACTATTACAGCCACAGAAAGTTCTGTGGCTTTTGAATTTGCCTCGAACACCCAAAATTGTTCGCTGTTTGGCGAATGGCAAACAGTAAATGTTCGAGTCGAACATGAGTTTGACTCGAACATAAAGCTCATCCCTGGTCACTGCATGTTAGTATCAATGTCAGTGCTGCAGCAACGTTATAATACAGTAGAAAAGGCTGTCAATGAATATACCATTCTTTACATATTTGAGGCTTTAACTACTTCAGCCCCGGAAGATTTGGCTGCTCAATGACCAGGCCATTTTTTGTGATACATACTGCATCGCTTTAACTCACAATTGCGCGGTTGTGCTGCGCTGTACCCAAACAAATGTTTTTCCCACAAATAGAGAATTATTTTGGTGGTATTTGATCGCCTCTGCTTTTTTTATTGTTTGCGCTATAAACAAAAGAAGAGCGACAATTTTGAAAAAAAAAAAAAAACACAATATCTTTTACTTTTTTCTATAATAATTATCCACCATTTTTATCAAAAAAAATATTTTTTTCCTCAGTTTAGGCTAATATGTATTCTTCTACATATTTTTGGTAAAGAAAAAAAAATCACAATAAGCAATCAATGCTAATAGAATGCACTGATTACTGTATAAATGTCACTGGCAGGGAAGGGATTAACACTAGGGGACGATCAATGGGTTAACTGTGTTCCCTCGCTGTGTGCTAACTGTAGGGGGATGGAACTGTCTAGGAGGAGAGAGAAATTGGTGTTCATACATAGTATGAACAAACGATCTGTCTCTACTCCCCTGAAAGAACCGGGATCTGTGTGTTTACACACACAGATCCTGATTCTCGCTCTGTAACAAGTGTTCGCGGAAGCCCGGCGGTCATCGGCCCTCCGAGCACTTGCATTGGCACTGGGAACATGCTGCGGGCGCAAACGCACTCCTCAGGCGCCCCTAGTGACCAAATGGCTAAGCGACAAAAGGCAACGTCTTTTCGGCCAGCCGTGCCATTCTGCCACAGTAAACCTGCAGTGGCTGGTCAGCAAGTGTTTAACAAAGGTTACTGCCCTGCCCCTTTGCAATGAAGTCCTTTAACTTCATACCACAGTTGCATGACCTGTGCTCAAACAATCCTTTTTTATGTTAGTTGCTGACCAGTACATGAAAATGTAAATGCCCATAGTGAAATTACAGGCAAATAAAAACTACTCCCTGAGTATAATTAGGCTGTGTAATGAGGAAGTGTTCATTCTTATAATGATTTAGAACATTTAGCAGACACTGGCATTTCCAGAGGCTAAGTGGAAGAGTGAGTTTAATAATAGAGTTGGCAGTGCCTCCACTCAGGACAGGGCCTCTGTGAACAGAGGGGGTTTCTTTCCTAGGAAATTAACCAGTAACCAAATCAAAGAAATTAGGAACAAAGACTTATGCCGCGTACACACGAACGGACTTGGCCACACACGAATGGACTAAGTCTGTTTGAAAGTCCGTTAATTTGAATGGCATGAATGGGACTAAACAAGAAATTTCAATAGCCAGTAGCCAATAGCTGCCCTTGCGTCGTATTTGGTCCGTCGGACTAGCACACAGACGAAGAGTTTTCCAGATTTTTAGTCCGTTGAACTCTAGTCCGTCAGATTTGAAACATGTTCTATTTCTAGGCCTGTCTGATTTTTGTTATAAAAAAAGGTTGGACTAGCCCACACACGATTGGATTGTCCGACAAACTGATCCCGTCAGACCTAGTCTGTCGGAAAGGCCGGTCGTGTGTACACGTCATAACTGCAACCATCATACAACATTAACCATAAGTATATAGATGCACACCAGTACTCTCAGTGCCCCACGGCTTCATACTGGCTACACAAACCACTTCCAATTGGCAGGGTTCCGGTCTAGTTTGCAGCCAGAGAACATCTAATGGGCGAAGAGAGGAGACCATACTCCAGGGAGTGAAAGATCCAAAATGCTTTATTATAAATCCATAAAATCCAAATGCAAAGACAAGCACAGATCAAAAGGGAAGGAATAGCATTGGTTATTCTTAATCACATTCATGTGTGAAGCGCGTCAATGCTATTCCCTACCTGTTGATCTGTGCGTATCTGTACATTTACATTTGATGGATTTATAATAAAGTATTTTGGATCTTTAACTCCCTGGAGTGCGGTCACCTCTCTTCACCCAGGGAGAATTTTAATTTTAAAATATTGTATTTTGTTTCTTTGCACCATGCATTTCTATTCGCAATAGAGTTAGAAATACTGCTTCACATGTCATGAGGCAGGGTTTACATATGTGCAGCCGCGTGTTTGTGCCTGGGGTCCAGTGCATGTCTGCTCACAGGTTTAGGTGTGATTTAGGTCAGAATTTTTGCCTAAATTCGCACCTGAATCAGACTCAAAGCCCTTGTACACACGGTCGGACATTCCAATGGAAAATGTCCGATCGGGCCGTGTTGTTGGATAATCCGATTGTGTGTGGGCTCCATCGGACTATTTCCGTCAGAATATCCAACGGACAAAGTTTTAGAGCTGGGCTGTAAAACTTTCCGACAACATGAACCGATCGGACTTTATCCGATTGTGTGTAGAGAATTCCAATTGGACAAAGTGCCACGCATGCTCAGATCAAATTCCTAGACCAAAGCTATTGGCTACTAGCCTGAACGTAGTCCCGTCGTAACGAAATAACGTCATCATGTTACGTACGATCAGATTTTCTGACAACTTTGTCCGACCGTGTGTATGCAACACAAGTTTCGGACAAAATCCGTCAGACAAAATCCGGTGTATTTTGTTGTCGGAATGTCCGACCGTGTGTACAAGGGCAAAGACACACAGGACCATTTTGGAATGTGGACCGTGGCTGCCCCGGACCTGTATGAAACGGCTCCATTGAGAGCCAGTCACACTCACCCGTCATGCAAATTGGATGCGGAGAAACCTGCATCCAATTCAGATATGTGTGAACCTAGGCTGAAACATGACACTCTACAAAGTAAAGGGAAGTTTACATAGATTACATTATGCTATACAATAATTTCAGCTGTCTCATATTATTACTACCTGCAGTGCGAGTGGCATTGCAATCACTTAGTAGACAGATGCCCTATCACCTACACAACACCCTTATGAAGTCTGATGTGGTGAGTGTGCCTCTTATTAATCACTGACACATACAGGTGTGGTCTGATGGAAAGTAAGATGGATTAAATTCAAGGACATAAAAATTGAAATGAAGATGACTCAGTTAGAAAAGACAGTATTGTTAATTAAATCAAATCATTTGATAATACTTTACAATAAAATTTCTTTATCACTTTTTCACTATCAGCACCATATAGTGTCAGAACAATATATGTTTTTTTAATGAAATAGAAGTCAAGAAGATCTATAAGAAACAAACAAACAGTTATTAAGAAATGTAATCCAACTAAGCATAGATCAGATGTTCCAATCAGAATGCCCATGAAGGTTTTAAAACATGCCAGATGCTTTAAAGGAAAACTGTAATGTAAAATTGGTCAATTTTATTTTTGTTTTACATTTTTAAACTGTTGGTCCTTTTTTATATTGTGGAAGCAGAAGTTAAACAAACTATGACAACTAGCATAAGTATTAACTACTAGAAACATTTGCTAAATGCTATGCTTTAACTTGTGATCTATTTGTGTAGGCTTATCAACTGTTTTGTTATGTGTTCTATAAGGGTCACACTAGCAATCTCCTAGAGAGCAATAAGAAACCCTTACCTTCTACTAATGGTGCCAATCTATTAAGGTATCATTCTTTCCCTGCTCCCTCATTGATTCAGAGCAAGATTCTTCAGTATGCCTGTGAAGGTTCTCATTTTTTAAGGTCATGGTATCTCTAGTAGTAGTAACATCCAAGTGAACTTATTCCGTAGTGTTGAAGATGTTGCATTACTTACCAAGCCGATTCTTCAGTTCCTAGAGCATTAAGAGGCATTTATATTCACACTTTAGGAAGCCGGAATATAAGCACCATGAAATGTGCAAATGTTGATTTTCCAAGAGCAAAATGAAGTGTGAAAGTTGTGGCGCCATTGTTTGGTAAGCTACAAAATGTCTTCAATATTACAGAACAGGTCGAGTTGAATGTAAACTGAAATGAAAACTACTATGCAGTGTTTTGGCTAGTGAACAGGAACAGGTAAGGCCGCGTACACACGGGCGGACTGTCTGACGGACTTGGTCCGCTGAAACGTGTTTCAGCGGACAGTCCGCTCGTGTGTGGGCTTCAGCGGACTTTTTCAGCGGACAGTCTGGCGGACTAAGTCTTTCGGAATTTCCGTAATATTGTCCGTCCAACTTTGGTTTCAGCGGACAGTCCGCTCGTGAGTAGGCAAGTTGGACGGACTAAGTATGGCGCATGCTCAGAAAGGATTTACACGGCCGAAGGTTGCATTGCAGTGTATTGGACGTCGTATTTCTAGTCCCGTCGTACGTGCTGTACACGTCATCGCGCAAGCTTTCAGCGGACTGTCTGTTCATCGTGTGTGGTCAAGTCCGTTCATTCAAAAGTAGGACGGACTGTCTGTCGGATTGTCTGACGGACTTAGTTGGCCAGACAGTCCGCCCGTGTGTACGCGGCCTAAGCATTCTCTTAAGCAAGACAATTGCTGGTGATTTGTTAGCACTTGGATTGCTAATATGACATTGCCCTACTGCTTAAGTGATGGTCTCAGCTGAACTGAGGTGCCTTCTAAATTATGCAAAAATGTCAAACATGTAGCTTCATTTGTGAGCTGGCAAACATCTCTGCTACTCTCAATTCTGAAGACGTTGCTACAGTTTTCATGTCAAATCCTTGGCTTGGTTATGACTCAGCTGTAACAGGTTGCTGTTCTCAGTTTTTTTTTTTTATATTTGTCTTTTTCAATAAAAAGATGCTTTGCATCATTAACCACATGCCCACTGGGTTTTTAAACCCCCTTCCTAATCAGGCCAATTTTCAGCTTTCGGTGCTTTCACATTTTGAATGACAATTAGTCATGCAACACTGTACCTATATGAAATTTTTGTCCTGTTTTTTCACACAATTAGAGCTTTCTTTTGGTGGTATTTTATCACCACTGGATTTTTTTATTTTTTGCGCTATAAATGAAAAAAGATCCCACATTTTGTAAAAAAAAAAAAATGTTTTGCAAATTAGTAACATTTCAGCATAAATTTTGGCCAAAATTTATACTGCTATATATCTTTGGTAAAAATAACCCAAATTAGTGCATATTTGGTCTTTGTGAAAGTTATAGAGTCTACAAGCTATGGTGCCAATAATTGAAAATTGATCACACCTGATCTCACTTGATGTACTGACGGTCCATCTCATTTTTTGAGACCCTAACAAGCCAGCACAGTACAAATACCCCCCAAATGACATCTTTTAAGAAAGTAGACAGTCCAAGGTATTTAGTAAGAGGCATGGTGAGTTTTTTAAAGTTGTAATTTTTTCCCACAATTCGTTGCAACGTGAAGATTTTTTTTTCTCACACACAGCATATTCATACCACAAATTACACCCCAAAATACATTCTACTACTCCTGAGTATGGCGATACCACATGTGAGACTTTTGCACAGCTTGGCCACATAAAGAGGCCCAACATGCATGGAGTACCATCAGGCGTTCTAGGGACATAAATTACGCACAATTTCTAGATTACCTCTTACACTTTTGAAGGCCATGGAGCACCAGGACAATGGAAACTTCCAAAAAAAAGCTAATTTTGTAAAGAAAACACCAACACATATACTATGAGGCATAAAAAGTCTTTTGAACATGTGATTTTTTCCCACAAGTTTTTGGAAAATGTGTAAAGAAAATGAAAACGCATTTTGCTTCTTTTTTTTTTTTACACAAAGTTGTCCATTTATAACATATTTCTAACACACAGCATGTACATATCAAAAATGACACTCCAAAATATATTCTGCTACTCGTCCCAAGTATGGCAATACCACATGTGTGAGTTTTACACAGTCTGGCCAAATGCAGAGGCGCAACATGCAGGGAGCACCATCAAGTGTTAAAGGGACATACATTTCAAATCTAATTTGACTACCTTTTACACTTTTGTGAGGCACTGATGGGCACTGTAGTGGCATGGATGTGGCATGGATGAGTACTGATGTGGCAAAGATGAGCAATGATGTGGCCTGAATGAGAACTGACGTGGTATGGATGTGGCATGAATGAGCACTGATGTGGCACAGATGATCACTGATGTGGCACGGATGATCACTGATGTGGCACAGATGGGCACTGATGTGGCATGGATAATCACTGATGTGGCACGCATGATCACTGATGTGGCACGGATGTGACATGGATGTGGCACGGATGAGCACTGATCTGACAGGGATGAGCACTGATCTGGCATTGATGATTACTGATGTGGCATGGATGTGGCACAGATGATCACTGATTTGGCATGGATGGCATGGATGATCACTGATGTGGCACGGATGATCACTGTGGTAGTGGATGAGCCATGGATGGGGATGGATGAGCATGGATGAGCGAGGGATGGAGCATGGATGAGCAAGGGATGGAGCATCAGGGATGGAGCATGGATGAGCATAAATGTGGATGGATGAGCCAGGGATGGAGCATGGATGAGCATGAATTTGGATAGACGAGCCAGGGGTGGAGCATGAATTTGGATGGATGAGCAAGGGATGGAGCATGAATGAGCCAGGGATGGAGCATGAATGAGGATGATGAGCCAGGGATGGAGCATGGCTGAGCATGAATGAGGATGGATGAGCCAGCGATGGAGCATGGCTAAGCATGAATGTGGATGGATAAGCCAGGGATGGATGGGTGAGCCAGTGATGGGCATGGTTCAGCCCTGTGGGCACTTCAGATCCAGCCCACAGCACTACTGCACCAGCTCTTTCCTCTCCTCACACGCTGTACCGATCGGTGCGAGGAGCGGGAAAGAGCCAAACCAGATATGCTCTGGATTGTTTACAAGTGATAACTCCCTCATTGGACAGAGTGATCACATGGTAAAGGGTGGCTGTCATTGGCCCTTTACCTCAATTTGTGACATGCTGGGTCTGGAAGTACCGACAGTTATGGACATTCTCGGAGGCGTGCGGGAGCGCTATTCTGGGAGAACGTTATAATATGTCCTCGCGCTATAGCTGTCTTTTGGCTATGGCCCGGTTGGGAAGTGGTTAAAATATATGGCATTTGTGACAGCCTTAAAAACCTTTTTTTTATATTAGCCTGGCTCATTCCCACCTGCTATTTAAAGTGGAGGGCCACCCTAAAAAAAACAGCATTAATATTCTTTAAAAAATGTAAAAAAAAAAAAATTGAAAAAAAAAAAAATGTACCTTACCAGAAATCCCTGTTGCTAGGCAGTCTTCCTAATCTACCTCTTCCTACTCTGTGGTGATGTTCTCTCCTCCTTGCGTTGTCTTCTGGGTAATGGGGTGCTCTGTGTTCTGGGAACTGTGTGTTTCCTAACAGCACTTCACAAAGAGCTGCGCGACTCGCGCATGCGCAGTAGGAAATGGGCAGTGAACCCGCAAGGCTCCACTGCCTGTTTCCCTTTGTGAGGACCCGAGAGCCGAGGGACAGGTCGGCCTCGGGTGGCCCACATCGCGGGCGCCCTGGAAAGGTAAAAGTCAACAGCTACTTTTTTTTTAGCTGCTGACTTTAAAAAAAAATTTAATTTCCCCGCTGGAACACCCCTTTAATTATGTATTTTGCTAAATAGGGTACCAATACCAATACCATTAGATATGTATCTCAAGCTGATTCAGATTGGATCCGTCTGCTCTATGAATTTCACAAGAACCATGAACACATTTTTATTACATTAACCTTTATTTGTTTTTCCAATTTTTCAGGTTTCATGCCCTGCAGAAAGTCATCATGCATGAATCTGTTTTCCCATTTTACCTCCGACCCAGGACACCTTTTCTTTTTGACACAGAAATTATTGAAATCATCATTATATGTATAATCACTGCAGCCACTTTTATTATTATATTGCCTGGAATCAGAGGAAAATTGGTAAGGAAATTGTGATTACTATTTTCTATATCTGTACCACCAGACAACTAGAATTTCCAGAAGCACTGTAGGGTAATGATGGCAGCTCCCATATGTATCTTGTAACAGGTTTGCTTTAAAGTGATTGTTATTTTTAACTGAAAAAAAAGACTTTACAAACATGTCATACTTACCTACTCTGTGAAATGGTTTTACACAAAGCAGCCTGGATCCTAATCTTCTTGGGCCCCTCTTCAGCACTCTTGACCCCTCCCTCCTGTTGAGTGCCCCCACAGCAAGCAGCTTGCTATGGGGACACCCGAGCTGAGTCACTGCTCCGTATGTCCATTCAGACATGGAGCCGCGGCTGGCCCCTGCCCCCTTTCTTTTATCATTAGCTGACTGACTTTGATTGACGTACCCATCATTGTAGCCTCACTGTACCCATCACCGCAGCCTCATGATGCCCATCATTGTAGCCTTACTGTGCCCATCACTGCAGCCTCACCATGCCCATCATTTCCGCCTCATTGTTCCTGTCATTGCAGCCTCAATGTGCCCGTCATTTCAATCTCACTAGTAGGGACTGTGTGCCCATGCATGAGGTCAGTACATGGATTGCACAGCGGCATCTCTCGCTATATCTGCGAGCTTAGTGTGAAACTTTCAGCCGTGCTGTGACAAAAGTCCCACCCTCCTCCTAGACCAGCTCGTGTGATAGATGTAGTGTTCTGTCTATCACACGAGCTGGTCTGGGAGGAAGGCAGGACTTTTGCCAAAAGTTTCAGAGTCAGCTCTGAGATGCAGCGGTCTCCCGCTGTGTAAGGTAAGGAGAGAGTGCGGGACTTTTGACACAGCGCGGCTGAAAGTTTCACACTTAGCTCTGAGACACAGCGGTCTCCCGCTGTCTAAGGGAGGATGAGAGAGGAGTGCTGCAGCCACAGTAAAAAGTGGCCTAATGCCCGGTATCCCTGCCCTCACTCGAGTATAAGCCGAGGGGAGGTTTCAGCCTAAAAAATGGGCTGAAAAACTCAGATTATACTCAAATATATACGGTAGTTCACTTTTCCAAAAGAAACTGCCTATTCAGATAAGGGTTGTTTGTCAATAAAAACTGACTCTGCAGCTCTGACTAAAGTTGAATAATGCCCTTGCTATAGGTGTAGGTCATTTACGTACCTCCCAAAGCCTTACTGGAATACTCCCAGGATGTTGCTAGGAGGTTGATAAGTGAATTGGTGTCACTAGTCATTAGTGTTCACCTTCACCATCACAGGAGTGAGCTTGCTTTCTAAATTAAAACATCCGACATGCTCTTTCTTTCCCTGATGCAGGAGCTCAGTTTGAGAGCTTGTTTCTTTGTTGATGAAGGTGAGTAGTAGTAGTGAGCTAGTAGTGAACTAACCCTTTAAGTAGAATTAATATGTTATGTTACAAAACAATACAAAAATACAAACATTAACTACTGTCAATGAGACCTTTAGGACTAGTTCCCATTACACACACACAAGAAAACTATTTTTTTTAAATGTAAGGCACTTTTTACCTTTTGTTATTATTATTTTTATTATTTTTTTAAAATTTGATTTTAATTTCTTGCACCAGAGTTCAATTGCAGTGCAGAGACGTGCACAGACTGACAGAGAGCTCTGGTGAGGAAAAATGCAGATCTCTGCACAGCAATGCTCTGGACCTGCCACCTTTGTTCTAGTATGATCAGAGGTGGTAAGTATGAGCATATAACAATTGTTTTCTGTGTGTACTTTTAGAGACCAGCATTTTCTAGTGCAGAAAAGTAGAAAAAAAAAACAGCCATACCTACCTATGACATAACTTAAGAACCATCTACCCAGCTAGAGTATGCAAAGAATATAAATAAGTTGCAGTTGGAGGAAATTGCTGGCTAAAAGGGTTGGCACTGGCAATGCAGTGTAAAAGGAAATACTATTTCTACACACACATACAAAATACCACCTTTTTATTCAAATAGGGTTAGTCCTAAGAAGCGCTTAAACTTTATACCTTAATCATCATTACCCTCTTAATATAGCCATGACATGTTCATAAATATCTTTCCTCTTGCATAACATAAAAATTTAAATATTTGTAGAACTACATTTATAGCTACCAATAATTATAATATTTTAGTCTACCATTTGTCAGGTGTATTTCCTGTATAGGGAATTTTAGACTTGTCATAAATCATTTGCTGTAGTAAATGTATTTCCTTTTATAACATGTGTATTTATGATACAACTATTAACACTCCTTATTTACAGAGAACCTTCTGGATTGTGAAAGTACTGACAAGTCTCTTTATTGGCACTGTGATCCTAAGTAAGTTTTTGCTTTGAGTTGCTACTTATGCTAAAATGAATCTGTCCCAATGTAAGACCTTGATGGAATCTGCTCATGTTGCATATAGGAGTTCAAGGGCAGTGCAGTGACTGGCCCTCAAACAGCATGCAGTTTTCATCAAACCTTAGCTCTTTGTGTTGACTACAAGTACCTAGCCCAGTGTTGGCGTAACCTTGACACCCCAGATGTTTTGAAACCATATTTCCCGTGATTCTTATGCACTCTGAAGTGTAGTTGAGTATCATGGGAAAGATAGTTCCAAAACATCTGGGGTGCCGAGAATCGCCATCATTGACCTAGTCTTTAGATAGATTTGTATTTCTCTGAAAAGCCCTTTGAGTGATATGCATGGACTATTCATAGGGCTTGGCCTTCTTAAGCCCTATTCCTGTGGAAAAAAAAAATCTTAATCTGGAGAGAAGGTTTAGCCCCAAGTATAGTCTGAGCCTAGGAACCAATAAGCTCCACAAGAAAATTGGGCTTTAGTTGCAGACTAATACGGGTACTTGCAGGAACCATACAGTACCTACACTTTAGCAGTTTTGTTACATCAGACATTTGTTGCACCAGGTCAAGTTTCCTTTTATGTTAACTATATATGTTAAGAGCAATATGGTTAGGTATGGTTGTTACATCTCAGCATCTAATCTATTAAAGTGATACTATATAAAAAATAAACATGTTATACTTACCTCCTCTGTGCAGGGGTTTTGCACAGGGCAGCCCCGATCCTCCTCTTCTCGGGTTCCTCCCTCCTGTTGGTTGCTTGCTATAGCAGCTTGCCATGTCCATTCAGACACAGAGCCTCGGTTCGGCCTGGCCCCCTCTCTCTCGATTGGCTAATTGACTTTGATTGACACATACAATTTGTGTCTCAGCCAATTAGGAGGAAGAGTGAAGGACAGTCGAGACACTCGTAGACTTCACTGGATAAAGATGGGGCTCAGGTAAGTATTAGGGGCGCTGGGACCACTGCTCAACACAGAAGGCTTTTTATCTTAATGTATAGAATGCATTTAGATACAAAACTTTCTGCCTTTACAACCACTTTAAGTATATATTAGGATCATACCAAAATTTCTGTAAACCACCTTACCAGTCTGAGAGAAATCATAGTCTATATATAGATATATATACATATACATACATATTGTTTTTTTTTTTCATTTTTATTTTAGGTAGCTAGTTGTTTCTTCATTTAATGTCTTTTGTGTTCTTGTTTGATTTGTCCTAATTTCTTCTCTATGTCTGAAAAAACACACAACTTCGTTGACTTATTACTTGTGTATAACATGCAGGTCTTTATGAGAATATTTAATCTGTCTCTTGCAATTCAAAGAATACAAATTAAAGTGGCATTAAACTCTTATGCCGCGTTCACACGACCAGTCTTTTCGACAGCAAAGGTCCGATGCAAGAATCCGGCAGACAATTCAATTGTGTGTGGGCTCTATCAGACCTTTGCTGTCCAAAAATGACAGACTTTAGAAATAGAACATGTTTCAAATTTTTTCGCTGGACCCAGTTCCTATCGAGAAATCTGCTTGTGTGTATGCTAGTCCAACGGACAAAAAACTACTCTCTGGCAGCTATTGGCTACTGGCTATGAACTTCCTTATTCTAGTCCGGTCGTACGTAATCACGTTCGAATCGGTCTGACTTTGGTGTGATTGCGTTTAGCCAAGTCCGTTCATTCGGAAAGTCCATCTGAACTCCGCCGAAAGTCCGTCGGGAAGAATGTCGGACCTAGTCCGTTGAAAAGTCCACTCGTGTGTACGTGGCATAAAGGGAACATTATATTGTAGCTTACCATTTCTTAGATGTGATGGCTGCATTCGTTTCCTTCTTTAGGCTTTCTTCTACTTTCATCTGGTAATCCAGGCAGCCAGCAAGTCTTTTTTTCACAGAACAAACTCTATAGCAGAATGTGTCAGTTTACATGAAAGCGGGAGTTTGGCTTCAATTTGTTAAAGAGATGTGTTACTGGCCAGATCATCAGGTAAATACAGATGGGGAAAAAGCTAAAGAAAACAAAACTGATGCAGCCACCACATCTAGACATGTGCAATTAGTTTTGTTCCAAATTAGTTTTTACAAATTTCGGCAAATGTGTTAATTCGGAAAAATTCAAATTAACGGAAACCCATGTAACAAATGTTTCTGAATATTCGTAAATTTGAAAATCTGAAATACTAACTACCGTATTTATCAACGTACAACACGCACTTTTCCCCCCTGAAAATAAAGGTTAAAGCGTGCTTGCGTGTTAAACGGCACTATATTATGCCTCTCCTGGCCCTGGGACAGCGCTGCGATACTTTAAAGTTCAGAAAACATTACTGCCAGCTCCTTCTCATATACCTCTCCTCCTGTGTCACTCTCAATGTAAATCAAAGCTTCTAAATACCTCAATTAACGCCACTCATTCTGGCCGCTCTACTCCTCCTGCTCCGCCTCCTCCTTTAGTGTAGCTATTGATTGGAAGAGGAGAGCGGTCATGTGACTGTCAATGAAGCAGCTGAGGATAGCAGTCACATGACTGGGTCCAAGATAAAGCGGCATTAAATTAGGTATTTAGAAGATTCAATTTACAAGGACAGTGACACAGGAGGAGTAGTGTATATGAAGGGGTTGACGGTGAAGTTCTCAACTTTAGAGTATGCTGGCAATGCTGTCCCAGGTGACTGAGGGGGTCTGAGAAAGGGGTCTGTGTGCTGTGCAGGGGGTCCATGTGCTGTGGAAAGTTTTTTTCCTGAAATTTCCCTTTTAGTTTAGTTTAGTTTAGTTAGGGCACGTGTTATACGCTCAAAATACAGTAACTAATAATAACGTAACTACAGAGGCGGCTCTTTAATTAGGCAAATTAGGCGATTGCCTTAGGCCTCGCCCACAGAAAGGGCCTCGCCATTGAGCGATTGCCTAATTTGCCTCTGAGGTGTTGTGCTGCACTGTCTGCTGCTGTGTGGAGTGTGGGACAGACTCTCAAGCGGCGGGGTGAGCGGGCGGCAGGCTGCACACAGCTGCAGACAGTGCAGAGTGAGCTCCGCGGCAGTGGACGAGGGGGGGTGATAAGAGTATGTCTGTGTAATATGCATGGCTTAGGCTGCCTGCGCGTCAAATAGCAGCAGCGCTGTCCTCCGAGTCCTAGCCCTTCCTTCCCCTAACGGCGGCCCCATTGCATGCCGGGAATTGTAGTTCTCCCACAGAGCACAGGCACATAGACTTCAACATGGCCGTCTGGTGCCTGTGCTCTGCAGAGACTACAACTCCCAGATTGCACTGCAGGGCAGAGCTAGAACATCATGTGTTGCTTCTCCAACTGAGTCCTGCTGCCTTTACCAATTTGTCACCAAGGCGAGGAGCAGGAGCAGGTACAGTTTATAACTATTTTTTATATATATACATATATATATATATATATATATATATATATATATATATATATATATATATATATATATATATATATATATATATAATATATATATATATGAAAAACCTAACAACAATGCACCCCCACCAAATCTAAGAGTCCAAAGGCCATATTAACTCTGCATTGACAAGACAGTTTTATTTTCACACATTCTAAAAATAACTTTTCATCTGCTTTACTGAGGATGCTTTACAGTGGCTGCGCTTGATGGGCACGGTGGCTGCAATTGATGGCACAGTGGCTGCGTTTGATGGGCACGGTGGCTGCAATTGATGGCACAGTGGCTGCGTTTGATGGCGCAGTGGCTGCAATTGATGGCGCAGTGGCTGCAATTGATGGCACAGTGGCTGTGTTTGATGGCGCAGTGGCTGCGTGTGATGGCACAGTGGCTGCATTTGATGGCGCAGTGGCTGCATTTGATGGGCACAGTGGCTGAGTTTGATGGCACGGTGGCTGCAATTGATGGGCACAGTGGCTGCGTTTGATGGCACAGTGGCTGCGGTTGATGGCACAGTGGCTCCGTTTGATGGCGCAGTGGCTGCATTTGATGGGCACAGTGGCTAAGTTTGATGGCATGGTGGCTGCAATTGATGGGTACAGTGGCTGCGTTTGATGGCACAGTGGCTGCGTTTGATGGCACAGTGGCTGCTTTGATGGCACGGTGGCTGCGTTTGATGGCGCGGTGGCTGCGTTTAATGGCACGGTGGCTGCGTTTGATGGCACAGTGGCTGCTTTTGATGGCACAGTGGCTGCGTTTGATGGCGCAGTGGCTGCATTTGATGGGCACAGTGGCTGAGTTTGTGGGCACAGTGGCTGCTTTTGATGACACAGTGGCTGCGATTAATGGCACGGTGGCTGCTTTTGATGGCACAGTGGCTCCTGTATCATTGTCCGCACACAGTCTCTGACCATCTCCTGTATCATTGTCCGCACACAGTCTCTGACCATCTCCTGCATCTTTGTGGCATGATTGTCTGTCAGCACCCTGTCAGTGTCTCCAACTTTTCATACCGTGTTAGCCAGGTAAGAGTTTGCTTGTCATTACCATAATAAAACCGTCTCCTGTATCATTGTCTGCAAGTCTCTGACCGTCTCCTGTATCATTGTCCACACACAGTCTCTGACCATCTCCTGATTCATTGTCCACACACAGTCTCTGACCATCTCCTGTATTATTGTCCGTACACAGTCTCTGACCATCTCTTGTATCATGGATGTGAGGTCGGTGACTGTCCTTTAGCTGGGTTGGACTGTCCCTTAGCTGGGCTGTCTCTTATCTGGGACTGTCCCTTAGCTGGATTGGATGGGTCGGACTATGTCCCTCAGCTGGGTTGGACTATGACTATATCCCTCACCTGGGACTGCCCCTTAGCTGGATTGGACTGTCCCTTAGGTGGATTGGATTGTCACAGTCCCATAGCTGAATTGGACTGTCACACTCCTATAGCTGGATTGAGCTGTATTAGGCTGTCTCTCAGCTGGATTGGGCCGTCCCTTAGCTGGGTTGGACTGTCTCTTAGGTGGATTGGAATGTCACAGTACCATAGCTGGATTGGCCTGTCCCTCATCTGATTGGCTTGTCCCTCATCTGATTGGCTTGTCCCTCATCTGATTGGCCTGTCCCTCAGCTGGATTGGACTGTCCCTTAGCTGGGTCGGACTGTCCCTTATATGGGACTGTCCCTTAGCTGGTTTGGACTGCCTTCACTAAAAGATATTGAAACATTAAAAAAATGTACTACTGTTAAAACTTCCCAGGGGGTTTGTGTATGAGCCCCAACTATAGTTAGCACATATATTGTGGTATTGTATATTGAAACAAAGGTTTTTTTGTTGTTTTTGTTTTGATTGGCTTTCAGTAAGTGCCTGAGAAAGGACCCTGGTATAAGTCTAATCTAATAATGCACTCTTACACCAGGCTGTTTTCCTGCAGGCACCCTAAACAGACACCTGTTCAGAATTGACAGGCATTTGTTGGAGCAGCACCATGGTAGTTACAGATCAAACAGAAGCAGCTTCTTTGGCTGCACAGGATAGCAGGACTTAATTTTATGAGTAAAGTTTCAATTTAAGTTTTTTTTTTATTGATGTTTTGCTAAAGAATACAATAAACTGAGTTATTTTGTTACTTGAAAAATATTGCACTTTATACCTATTATGTTCTATGCACTACTGAGCAAATATTCAAAGTTTTTTTAAATCACTTGTTGCATTAAACAGGTTATGTTTTAGAATATATTGTAAAATTACTTTTTGTTTTATACTTTGTTGACAAATTCATTTCACATTTATGAGACAGCACAAAGGATAATGAGTAGGCAGCTGCACAATTTGATCTATATCTGTGTGCGTGTAACATATATACCCACCCACCCTATATTTAATGATATTTGATTAAAGAATAATTGGCTAGAGAAATTTATAGAAACTGAATTCATAGTTCATAGGATTTAAGGTAATATATGCATTCATACAGTTAATTTTTATCATTTTTATAATATTTTTCCCATTATGGGCGTGAGTGGGGCCTCGTGTCTAAGTTTTGCCTAAGGCCTCAGAAAGTCTAGAGCCGCCCCTGCGTAACTATTACTAACTATTACATTATAGGTATTGGAATTTCCTTTAAAATTTGGCTGTTAGCGAACATAACGAATACGAATTCATCTGATGTTACGAATTAGCCAAAATAATGAATGTGTTATCTAAACGAATGGAAAGTAACAATTGAATAATAATAAACAATAATAATAACAATATAAAAATGTATTATTATAATTATTTATTATTAACGTGTTCCTCAAAATATTTCAGGCCTGCGTGCTGAAAATTTATCGTCCCCACCTGCAAATCGCACACTGCTCAGCGCTTGAGGATTTAATTTTAAAAGAAAATTGTAGCAATCTTTAGACTGATCCTTATTATTACTAAGTGATTCAATCAAATAAATAATAATAGCTGCTGCTTGTTTAAAATGCACTTCATATAAAATATATACATAAAGAATAGATAAAACTTCAAAGAGTCCACAAATTAAATATATATATATAGCAGCGCTCAATATACAAAATCTTATTCAGATGTTTGTTCATATGTGCTCTTGAAAGAGTGGTGATAGAGTCCAACGCGTGAAGAGAAGAAAAGAGATCAAAACCACTTTCCACCTGGCGTTTTTCCACCTTATGTGCTCTCCAAATACAAGCCCCCCAAGGGGATGCACTCACCAGAAAATCAAGAATATATGAGCCTTCAATATACCAAACCACTGAGTTCTTTGGTCATGGGAAATCAAAGATATAGGAGCCTTCAAAACGTTACATTCTTTGGTCGCTTGATGTCACCATAATGGGGTGGTCCAAAGCTCATAAAGGAAACAAGATCATACTGACATAGCGTGATACTGTTTAAAAACCCTTTATTATAGACCCCCCATACAAAATAGGCGTACCAAATATATTAAAACAATTTGCATAGGATAAGTGTACTGTGCCTGTGTTACTCGTGGTGAGCCCCTTCGGTTACCGCGAACGACCGCTGTGCACGTTCGGCTTACTTCCTGGTACCTTGGTTAGTTCACGAACGAGTCACTGGAACGCACACGTCACTTCCGGTGTGTGTTACGCCCTGACGCGTTTCGTCATTTCCGACTTCGTCTCGAGGGAGTAACACACCACGCCGGAAGATAGTAAATATACACACCGGGAGCCAATGAAAGCGGATATTCACTGAGAGTGACAAGGGCCAAAACCCGCCCAGACCGACCTATTGTGATCTGGATTTCTCGTCGCTCTGCAGTCACCGTAAACCGCAATCACTGGACCCGATGTGTAGCTAAATAACATAAAATAAATACGATCTCACGAATGTGCGTGTGTACACGAAGATCATTTTACACACACACACACACATCGTGAACCTAGTAAAAACAAGTTAACAGGACCATGCCTATCCTCAAGTCAAAATAAATTGGCAGGTAAAACCATAATACATTATATGCAAATTTCTTAACATATAAATATATAAATATATAATTTCTTAACATATAAATATATATAAACCAATAAGTAAAAACGTCCAACAATGCTTGATAAATGTATCGCAATATGTCTTATATCTACATATATAGATATATGTGCCAATTAGTGTCCTATATCTAGCTCATGAGATGATCTAATTTTATTCAATCTGGGGCATGCTTAATCAATGAGGTAAAAATTAAACTTTTATATAAACGTGAAATATGTGAAAATAAAATAAAAAATGAATGAAAGTAAAAATAAAAATAAAAATAAAAATAAACAAAAATAAACAAAATAAAAATAAAAATAAAAATAAAGAAAAAAATAATAATAAAAAAATAATAAAGAAAAAAATAAAAATAAAAATAAAAATAAAATTAAAATAGAAGAAATGAATAAAAATAAAAATAAAAATAAAAATGAAAATAGAAAAAAAAATTAAAATAAAAATAGAAATAAGAATAAAAATAAAAATAAAAGATAAAAATAAAAATAAGTATAGATAAAGATAAAGGTAAAAAAATAGAAACAAAAAATAAAATAAACGATAAAAATAAATAAAAATAAAAATAAATATAAAAATAAAATAAAATGAAAAAAAGTAATAATACATGGAACTAATAATATCTGCAGGAGACATTCATTCAGAAGCTTAAGTATCACTGATGAAACAATTTATATCCAGTTCAATGTTTAAACCCTTTGGATTTAAAACGTCTGTTAAAAATATCCAATGGGTTTCTTGTTTTGACAATTCACGAACTCTATTAATTCCCCTCCAATAGGGTTTAACCTGTTCAATCCCCCAAAAACGCAATTCCGTTGGATCTCTATTGTGTTGAAGATTAAAATGTAGGGATACATTATGATCTTTATAACCTATCTTAATGTTATGTATGTGTTCTGCTATCCTAACTTTTAATTTCCTCTTTGTTCTCCCAATGTACATTAGGCCGCATGGGCACATAAGGGCATACACAACATGAGTACTATTACAGGTAATGAACTGCTTCAGGGTAAATTCTCTGTTGTTCGAGGTAGAGGTAAATTTAACAAGGTTTCTGGTAGGGTTCCTGATTTCTCGACATGCTTTGCACTTGCGACAGGCAAAGAAACCATTTTTTTCCCAGAATGTACGAGGAGGAGCCGGTGGATCTATAACTTTTTTTATTATTTTATCACCGAAACTTGGCGCTTTCCGATAAATAAATTGTGGTCGAGTCGGTAGTGTTGGGTTCAACTTTTTATCTAATAAAAGAACAGGCCAATGTTTTTTAAAAATATTTTCCACTTCTTTATATTGTATGTGGAAATTAGAGATAAAACCCCATTCTTTATTGTTTATAGGGTTTATTCTCTTATTATCTACCGTTAATGGCAACCCTAGATGCTGTTCTTGTAGACATTCTGTTCTTGGGATCTGCCCCACATCCTCAATAATTTTTTGCATGTCTTGGGGATTATACCCTCTGGTAATAAATTTATTACTCAGAACAGTAGCCTGAGATACATAGTTATCGAAATCTGTGCAATTCCTGCGGACCCTCATTATTTGGCCTTTAGGAATATTTCGTAGCCAATTTGGATAGTGTCCACTAGATATGGGCAGATAGCTGTTCCGGTCTGTTTTCTTAAAGAAAACTTTTGTTTCAAGTTTGTCTCCCTTACGATATACAGTCACATCTAGGAAATTGATCTCATTTTTATTAGATTCTGAGGACAGAACAATATTATGGCTATTATTATTCAAATTATTGAGAAAACCGTCTAATTGGGCTTGGTTGCCATTCCAGATAAAGAACAGATCATCTATGTATCGTTTGTAAAAAAGTAATTTATTTATTATTTCGGATAATCCGTAACTTCAGATAAATTTCTATTTGTTACGTTTATCAACAGCCACATTTGAAAGGAAATTCCAATAACTATAATTTAATAGTTAGTTTTTATTAGTTAGTTAGTTATTCTTTAAAATTTTCTGATTTTCTTTCTTATTTTGGGATTTTTTAATTTTTCGGTTTTTTGACTTTACCAATTTACGAATTTTCGAATTGTGATCTTTACGAATGACCCCAAAAACTAAAAAGCAAAACAAAGTGAGTGAAACGAAAAACAAACAAATTTTTCAGCAGTGTACATGTCTAACCACATCTAATGATCGGTAAGCTGCAATATAATAAATTTTTGGTTTTGGGTTTAATGCTGTTTTAAAGCTTAATAACCTTTTTCTATTTTCCTTTCATTTATGGTAACTATTCCTGCTAATTCTGGTCCCTATACTATCCCTTCGTACTTTCCCTGCCTATAGAACTCGCATTAATGACTGTAGGCTCTGTACTGCCACAGCAGCCTGTCTATTGTGTTGTTTATTGTATTGGGTGTGTTCCTCATTACCCATTCTGTTTCGTCTCTCGTTTTTTCAGTCCTTAGCTAGACATTCTTTGATTCATCATCCTTGTAAGGTTTTAGTTTCACTTTCCACTGCAGAGACAAGGAGATCATTGCCTTCTTACCCTTCAAAAGGAAGCAAAAAATGGAAAATTGTATACTCACCTTTCCGTAATTTTCCTTTCCTGACGCATCTTCATGGCAGCACACACTGGGTTGTGACTCCGCCCCCACAACCTGACAGGATTAGATTAACTATAAATTTGAAGGGGAGACACCCTGCTGCATTCTCTGTAAATATCATCACAAAAGAAACAGGGAGGGCAACTGTGTGCTGCCATGAAGATGTGTCAGGAAAGGAAAATTACGGAAAGGTGAGTATACAATTTTCCATTTTCCTGACGCCTTCATGGCAGCACACACTGGGAAATAACTCGCCAGTTGGGTGGGTGCAAGTAAAATAATATTTATTCCTTATAATGCTGAAGAATTGGCTCTAATGACGGATCTGCCGAAGTCGGCCATGGATAAATGAGCAGAATCCACCTTGTAGTGGGAAATAAAGGTATTCCTGGAGGACCACGTTGCTGCCCTGCATATTGTCTCTGGTTAGACCCTGCAATACGCTGCCCAAGAGGTAGCCACTGCCCTAGTTTAATGAGCCCTGATGTCTTCAAGAATCGCTGTATGCTGGGTGGCGTAAGCTTTTTTAATGGTTCTGACTAACCAGGATGCAATAGTGCATGAGGAGGCGGCTTGCCCACGCCTGGTTCCATGGGGAATGATCAAAAGAGAGTTTGTTTTCCTAAAAGAGGTGGTAGCAGTTAAGTAGTTCATGATGGTTGTTTTGACATCTAGTGGATGAGGATTACCCTGATCGTCCGTGAAGGATGGAAGGATGATGGTTGTAATGGAAGGAAGTTGCCACTTTGGGTATGAAGTGTTCGGAAGGTCTGAGGACTACTTTGTCAGGAAAGAGAACTAACTTAATGCTTGGATCTCCGACACTCTCCTAACTGATGTAATCACAATGAGAAAAGACAGTTTTAAAGTCAAGTCCCATAAAGAGATTGTTCCATTTGAAACTAACGGAGGAGAAGCGAAAGCATGGAGAACTATTGAAAGATCCCATAATGGAAAGACTGGCCTCCTGGGGGGTTTAATGTTTAGATAGGCTCTGTAAATTGGATTACCAATGGGTGGAATGCCCACTTAGTATCTGTTTTAGCTGACAGAGCTGATACCTGAACCTTTAGGGTACTTAAGCTTAGACCCTTGTTGACCCCCGACTGGAGGAATTCCAGGACCTGAGAGGGTTGCGGAGAAAGGGAATTCTATCCTTTCTGTTGTGCCATGAAGCAGAATCTTCCCCAAACCTTTGAATAGATGGTATTGGTAGTGGCTTTCCTGGCTTGCATCAGGGTTGACTTCATGAGAACAGCCTTGCGCTCTTAGTCTAGCCCTCTCAATCTCCAGGCCATCAGGTGCAATTTCTCTGATGCAGGATGTAAAAATTGACCTTGAGACAGAAGATCCGGAGTTATTGGGAGAGGAACTGGAGGTTGAAGGTTGAGCTGTAAGTCGTGAACCACGGCCTCCCGGGCCACAGTGGAATAATTGTAAATACCGTCACCGAGGATCTCCTAAGCCTGGATAGGAACCTCACAATTAACGGAGTTGGAGGGAATATATACTCCAACTTGAAGTTCCATGGGTGAACTAGACAGTCCACTCCCTCCACCGATGGGAATGAACCTCTTGACAGGAATCTGTGGCACTTGGTATTCATCGGAGTGGCTGCTAAATCTACTTCCGGCGTTCCCCAGATTTCCGTAAGGAGGGAGAAAGTCCGAGGGTTCAACCACCACTCGTTGTTGGATAGCGTTTCTCGACTCAGACAGTCGGGTAGTATGTTCTGTGCCGCTGGGACATACACTGCTTTTAAACTTGTTAGATGTATCTGAGCCCATTACAAGATGGGCCGAACTTCTCCCATCAAGGTGGCACTCCTGGTACCCCCTTGCTTCTGAACATAAGACACTGCTACTTGGTTGTCCATTCGAATGAGCACATTCTTGTCCGTCAGAAATGGTGAAAATGCCCTTAAGGCATAAATGGCTTCCCTGAGCTCTAAAATGTTCGAGACCAAACCTTGAGCCTGAATATGCCACTGGCCCTGGGCTGCCTGGTCTTGATAGTGGGCCCCCCAACCGCTCTGGCAGGCATCCGAAGTGACTACTTCCGGGTCTGGAGGGACTATCGGTTTGTATTTCCTGAGATTGCTCGGGCGCGTCCACCACCATATCGATTGTTTCACCGATCTGGAGATGAAGATGGGCTGACGCATTGAGACTCCATCCCACTGCCTGAGGAATGAGTTCTGTAAGGTTCTCATGTGTCACTGTGCCCATCGCACCATGGGTATGGTTGCTGACATGGACCCTAGTACACTCAGACAGGCTCTGGCTGGTAAGTGATTCCTTGATAGCAGCTTCTGCATTTTCTGTATCAGAGGCCGGATCTTCTCTTGTGGGAGCTGTATCTTGTTTGTTTTGGTGTTTAGATCTGCCCCTAAAAATATCATATTTTGTGTGGGTCGCAGACAGCTCTTTTCCCAGTTGATTATCCACCACTTCTGGAGGGTTGTAAGGAGGATCTCTCGTGATGAATCAACGTCTCTTGATCCTTTGCTAAAAGTAGGATGTCGTCCAGATAATGGTGGACGCGTAATCCCTTTTCTCTGAGGAAAGCCACCAACGGTAACAATACTTTTGTAAATGTCCTGGGTGCCGAAGAGATGCCGAATGGGAGGCACTGGAATTGGAAATGATGTTGGTTTATGGCTAACCGGAGAAACTTTTGAAAGGCCGGATGAATTGGTATATGCAGATAAGCGTCCGATAAATCTATTGAAAGCATCCAATCGCCCAGATTTATTGCTAGAAGTATGGATTGAAGGTTTTCTATTTTAAAAGCCTCCACTTTGATATCCTTGTTGAGCATCTTGAGGTCAATACAGGATGCAAATCCCCTGTCTTTTAGCAGAAACAAGGAAGAGTAGAACCCTCTTCCCTTTTGGCATGATGGGACCTCCAGGATCGCTCCCTTTTGTTTCAATTCTGCTACGTACTTTACTAGCAGAATCCTTTGGGGTACTGAGGATGGTACTCTGGTTGCCTGGAAATGATTTGGTGGGAGTCTGTTTTTGAATTTCCACCTGTGTCTGAATCGGATTGTGGACAAAGTCCATAAATCCTTTATATGGTCTGACAAGATCTTGGTGAAGTTCCTTCTGTTCCCCTGCCGGGGTGGCCTTAGATTTCTGTATCCTTAGAAAAGAAGGTTTTGTGTTTTTCCAGTCCCTTCTAAATTCCCTACCAGGAGAGTAGGACCTGGACTCTCTATATTTGTCTGGAAGATTACGTCTGTAAACAGGTCCCTTCTGCGTCTTGGGTCTCCTGTCGGAGGGGATCAGGCCTGACTTCCCTCCTGTTACCTTGGATATGGCAGAGTCTAACTTGGCACCGAACAGATTTGCGCCATCATATGGAATTCTGCACCAATTTATTTTTGATGCTGTATCGGCCATCCACGGTTTGAGCCATAGCGCTCTTCTCGCTGTTACGGAGGCCAGCATAGCCTTGGCTGAAGATCTTATAATATCTACTGATGCCTCTGCTAGCTTGACTTCTTGCAGAGAGAAAATAATCTTTCCCATTTCAATGCCATCCTGTAGGTCTTTTTCTATTTTAGATGCCCATCCTGAGATGGCTGTGGCCACTGCTGCTGTGGTAATTGCTGGTCTACAGGCTCCCCCAGCCATGGAATATGCCTTCTTCAATTCTAGGTCCATCTTTCGGTCGTGAGTGAGATGGGGGTCTGCTGAAGATGTACTGGGAGCAGCTCTCTCTAATGCTGGTGTTGTTGTTTCCAGTATGGACTCCCGCACTGATTCTCTTATGAGGTCTGTAGCAATTCTTGCGTCTGCGACAGGCAAGTTATCTGGCAGTGCCGGAGCGCCGCATACCCAGCAAGCGTTTGCTGCAGGTTGGGTGTGGCGGCTTTGACATTGTGAGGAAGGAGATCTCCTGCGACTTGATCGACTGTGGCGTGAGTAGCTATGTTGTGAGTGGCTGTGTCTTCAGTGCCATGAAGGAGATCTTGAGCGGCTCCTGCGGGACATCCTGCTAGACGTATGGCTAGACCTTCTCCCATGGCTGGAACTTGCGCCTCTTGATCTAGACGGGCTGCCAAAAAAATGCAGCATTTAACGTCTGGCACTCTTTTTTTCTCCCCTTCAATACTTACCTTGCCCGGTAAAGCCTCTTACCTAACTTGCTGATGGTGGTCTGCGTGGGCAGTGGACTCCATAGAAAAAAAGGGGTGAAGGACAGTCTGAGATATATAGAGAAATAATGTGTACATATATACATATATATATATACACACACACAATTCACTTATAAATATAAATATATATATTATTTATTAACAAAGTTTATCTGCAAGAAACAATATAATAACAATAATAATAATATATATAGGAGTCCCACAGGGACTTACCTGGAGACTGCAGAGTGATCTACATGCAGAGGCAGCAACCTTCCTTAAGTTTTGCAGATTGCACAGCAGAATCACAGAGAAATACAGCTCTGTATTTGAAAATAGCGCCATTGTGGCGGCTAATTGACGCTCTGCGCATGCACAGAAGCGTCCCGAGTGTTCCGGCGCCATTTTGGATAAGGGAACACACATTGAAAACATAGGGGGAAGAAAAAAAAAAACACTAGCACTGCACGTGCTCAGAGTGGCCGAACGGCGCCATCTAGGCTGAAATTACAGCATAGAGAAAACACCACTGAAGGAGAAACAAACGGCAGCCATGACAGGGGACTACAAGAGACAGCAATCCCAAAGGTAGAGAAAAAAAGGGAATATAAACCACCACTTACTATAGGAATAAAAGATGGATATTATTTAAATAAGAGGAATTAATAGGCAAAGGAAGAAAAGGAGTCCACTGCAAAGGTAAAAAAGCTTCTTTAAAGCTTTGGTAATGCCAGAAATCCAGTAGCCCCTTGAGACCACCAGAGCGGGGGTTCCCTCCATAGAAGCTCCTTTAGAGACTGTACAGGAGGGACTTCCAAACAGGAGAGGCTTGAACCTGCTGGGGCGAATGCGGTAGAGGCTTATTCATCTGTAACAGGAAAACTCCGTCCGTCCAACCTGTCAGGTGAGGATAAAAAAGAGAATGCAGCAGGGTGTCTCCCCTTCAAATTTATAGTTAATCTAATCCTGTCAGGTTGTGGGGGCGGAGTCACAACCCAGTGTGTGCTGCCATGAAGGCGTCAGGAAACATGCTTTATTATTGCACTTATCTGAAGTAAAATAAAGTAAAAACAAAGGCTTTATTTGAAGTAACTTATTTTTAAGTTTCTAGAAGCTACTTTGAGCATTTTTTTTTCTGCCCCAGAAGCAAATAGTGTAATCCTATGTGACCATTCAAACTATTGAAGGCTAGAAGAATTGTTCAAGCTTCGGCTTCTAGGAGCAGAATTTTTTTTTTTTTCCTGTGTTTTTTGGATGCGATTTGCCAGCAGAAAAAAAAGGACAGCTCCTAGAAGTTCCTAAATGTTTTTAACCTCTGCTAAGCAGCCTTTTTTTGATTTGGCGATTGACGATGGATCTATACCGGGGGACATTTTTGTTTTTATAATAAAGGACTGTGTGTGCGTTTTTTATTGACTTTTAGACACTTTTTTTAGTGAATGACATTCACATGGGGGGGGGAGCTAGGGGCCTCTCTTGTTCTAGATTCTGATAAGTCACCCCCCGCACCACCACAACCACCGGGCCAGGTTTGTGGGAAAGAGGCCTTTGTCCTCATCAATATAGGGACAAGGTACTTTGTCCCCCACCTTCCTGGCTCGCCAGGCTGTATGCTCAGATAAGGATCCGGTATTGATTTTGGGCCCCCACACTATTTTTTTAAAAAATGTTGGCGCAGGGTTACCCTCAAAATCCATACCAGACCTAAGGCTCTGGTATGGATTTGAGGGAGACCCCATGCCATTTTTTAAAAACTTTTTGGCATGGGTTCCCTTTAAAATCCGTACCAGACCCGAAAGGGCCTGGTATGGATTGGGGGACCCCCATGCTGTTTTTTTATTTTTTTTATTGCCAGCAATTATTTTGTTTACATTCAGCTGTCAGTGGGAAACCTTGCTGACAACTGATGAGTCATCAGTCCTTAAGGATGTGGTGGTTGGCTTGCTGGCCTGCTACTTAACAAACAGCTATTTACTGGTTGTTAAGGATGCTGGTGGCTGACTGCTTCTTAACAGAAATGCTACTAAACACTTTTGTAAATGCTCCTAAACACATTTTTTTGAGCATCTAGTGTGCATGGATCCTAAATTTGATTTAATAAGTAGTTAAAGCAGAGTTCCAGTCCCCCAAACACTTTAAATTGCTCTGCATTTGTCCAAACATGTACATTAACAATTGCAACATGTCATATGTGTTGCAATTTTACTTTCCTTAAAAATAGTTTTGTACCTACTGATCTCGGAAGCAGACAGGTTCCATTTAAGCTGTGGGCATCTGAAGCCCTCCTTTCTTCATTTCCGATATTTCCTCCTGATTTTACACATGCATAGTAATGCTGCTGCATGGCTCTCCGTCTTCCTTGCCATAGCAATGTTGGCATTGGCGGAAGTTCCCGCCCCATTGCTATTGCAACCTGTCAATCAGACACGTTTGCATTATTTAAGGTCTGTAAATAATGCAAGATTTCATCAGTAGGTGATTCACAAGGACTTCTGGGATACATAACGCCGCTATCCTAGGAGCCCTTGTGAATCGCCTAGGTGGGGAAATGCCGGAAGTGCTGTCCACACAGACTAGGTCTAAAGGGGTATATAAATACATATATCTGCATTTGAAACAGAACAGTAATGCCGCGTACACACGGGCGGACTGTATGGCGTACTTAGTCCGCCGAAACACATTTCAGCGGACAGTCCGCTCGTGTGTGGGCTTCAGCGGACTTTTTCAGCGTGCAGTCCGGCGTACTAAGAATTTCGGTTTTTTCGAAATTCTGTCCGTCGTACTCGCATTTCGGCGGACAATCCGGCCGTGTGTATGCTAGTCCGCCGTACTTTTGAAATGAGCGGACTTTTCCCGCCCGGAGAAAAGTCCGCTCATTTCGAGCGCGTCTCCAGGTAGGCCGGGCCCGCGAAGGAGACGCCGCTGGCCCCGCTGCCTGGTATGGACTTAAAGGGGAACCCCAACGCCGAAAAAAAACGGCGTGGGGGTCCCCCCCAAAGTCCACAACAGACCCTTGTCCGAGCACGCTACCCGGCCGGCCAGGAAAGGGGGGCGAGCGAGAGCCCCCCCTCCTGAGCCGTACCAGGCCGCGTGCCCTCAACATGGGGGGCACCTTGTCCCCATGTTGATGAGGACAAGGGCCTCTTCCCGACAACCCTGGCCGTTGGTTGTCGGGGTCTGCCGGCGGGGGGCTTATCGGAATCCAGGAGCCCCCTTTAATAAGGGGGCCCCCGGATACCGGCCCCCCACCATATGTGAATGAGTATGGGGTACAATGTACCCCTACCCATTCACCTGTAAAATAAAAGTACAAAAAAAAACACAACACACGAGATAAAATACTTTATTGCACAGCTCCGGGGGTCTTCCGTCTTCGGGGGTCTTCTCGCCGGACTCCTCCGCTATCTTCTTGTAGCTCTTTTGCTAGCGGAGGAGTCCGGCTTTCTTCCTCGCCGCCGGCCTCTTCTCCCGACTTCGGGGGTCTTGTCCCCCTCTTCGGTTCTTCTGCCGGGCCACCGCACCTTCTTATAGCTCTTTTACAGGTGGTGGCCCGGTCTTCTGTTGCCGCCGCCGCCTCCGCCTTCCGTTCTTCTTCTTCTCCTTCTTCTCCAGGAGATGTTGACTCGACGCTCTCTCCGGCCACAATGCCAGGGCCGTGCTGCGCGGCCACTTATATAGGGACAAGGGGCGGTGTCACATGGCTTTATGTCACATGGGTTGGTCACATGGGTTGATGTCACATGGGTACTATGACATCGTAATGGGGCGGGGTCACCATGTGACACCAACCCATGTGACATAAAGCCATGTGACACCGCCCCTTGTCCCTATATAAGTGGCCGCGCAGCGCGTCCCTGGCATTGTGGCCGGAGAGAGCGTCGAGTCAACATCTCCTGGAGAAGAAGGAGAAGAAGAAGAAGAAGAAGAAGAACGGAAGGCGGCGGCCGCGGCGACGGCGACAGACGACCGGGCCACCACCTGTAAAAGAGCTATAAGAAGGCGCGGTGTCCCGGCAGAAGAACCGAAGAGGGGGACAAGACCCCCGAAGTCGGGAGAAGAGGCCGGCGGCGAGGAAGAAAGCCGGACTCCTCCGCTAGCAAAAGAGCTACAAGAAGATAGCGGAGGAGTCCGGCGAGAAGACCCCCGAAGACGGAAGACCCCCGGAGCTGTGCAATAAAGTATTTTATCTCGTGTGTTGTGTTTTTTTTTTTGTACTTTTATTTTACAGGTGAATGGGTAGGGGTACATTGTACCCCATACTCATTCACATAGGGTGGGGGGCCCCCTTATTAAAGGGGGCTCCCGGATTCCGATAAGCCCCCCGCCGGCAGACCCCGACAACCAACAGCCAGGGTTGTCGGGAAGAGGCCCTTGTCCTCATCAACATGGGGACAAGGTGCTTTGGGGTGGGGGGGCCGCGCGGCCCCCCTTCCCCAAGGCACCCCCCATAATGAGGGCACGCGGCCTGGTACGGCTCAGGAGGGGAGGTGCTCGCTCGCCCCCCTTTCCTGGCCGGCCGGGTAGCGTGCTCGGACAAGGGTCTGTTGTGGACTTTGGGGGGGACCCCCACACCGATTTTTTTCGGCGTTGGGGTTCCCCTTTAAGTCCATACCAGGCGGCGGGGCCAGCGACGTCTCCTTCGCGGGCCCCGCCTACCTGGAGACGCGCTCGAAATGAGCGGACTTTCCTCCGCGTGTGTGAGCGAGTCCGTTCATTTCAAAAGTAGGGCGGATAGTACGGCAGACTTAGTACGCTGTATTAGTCCGCTGAAAAAGTGCCGTGTGTGGGCAAGTAGCCCGTTCGGAAAGTCCGACGGACAGTCTGGCGGAAAGTACGCCAGACTAAGTACGTCATACAGTCCGCTCGTGTGTACGCGGCATAAGAAGACAGATTTCTAAGGCCTTCTACACAGTCTACTCTATCCGCTGTGAAGTCTTTCCTGTGCCTCACTAAGCAAATGGTCTTTGTCTATACTCCGAGTGGGCACACACTGCATTACAGACTCCTCAATAAATTAAATTGTGCTGTTTTTGAAGCAACTGAGGATCAGGTTAAATTCTGCTGCATTACTCCTGATGTGACTTATCTCACTCATTAGAAGCAAATCTTTGTATCATGTTTGGTGAATAAACTCATAAATGTCCTATATGTTCTTCTATCCATTTCTACAGGTGTTAACTTTACTCGTGACTGGGAGGTTGGATCTATAACTGTCACAACTGTATACAAGTCTTTCAGTCATACCATGGTGAATGCCAGTATTGGATTATGGGTCGGATTAAGGGGTTTAAATATTACTCTGGCAGGTATTTTCTTCTTCTCTTTGATAATTATTCTATCAACAACAAGTAGTCCAGTAATATTGAGTAAATAGCAATACTTCCTCAGAAGAAAATGGAACCACTATCTGGATGAGGTTTAGTTCTCTAATAAACAGTTTATCAGAAACAATTGCCTTCTTTTTTTTTTTTTTTTTTTTAGAAAATACTAATTTAATTTTTTACCATCTCTTTTGCATCCCAGTGCTGTTGATCTCCTCAACCATTTTTCCAGGCACTTCCTGTTTACATGCATGTGCACTAGCAGCAGCTGCATTTTACTGCTCAATGTTTACAATGGTGACAATGGTGAAACTTGCCTGTGCAATGAGTGTCAGCACAGCTGTAATCAGTAGACATGTGCCATTAGTTTCATTCCAAATTCATTTTTTACCAAATTTTGACAAATTAGTTCATTTGGAAATATCCAAATTAATGAAAAACCTTTTTTACGAATATTCATAAATTCGAATATTTGGAAATCTGAAGTAGTAACTAACTAATAATAACTTAACGATTACTAACTATTAAATTATAGGTATTGGAATTTCCTTTCAAATTTGGCTGTTAGCGAATGTAACGAATAGGAATTTATCCAAAATAAAGAATAAAACATAATGAATTAATAAAAATAAATGATAATAAAAATGTATTATTATTATAATCATCATCATCATCTAGTCATTTGTTCTGTTCCATTTGTTTAGATGCAGCATTCGTTATTTCGGATAACTCATAACTTCAGATAAATTCATATTCGTTACGTTTACTAACAGCCAAATTTTAAAGTAAATTCCAATACCTATAATTGAATAGTTAGTTATTTTTTCAAATTTTTGGATTTTCTTTCTTATTTTCAGATTTTTGAATTAAAGAATTTTTGTAAACTCGTAAATTCATAAAGTTGCAAATTCAAAAATTCTAATTTACTAGTTGCATTCATAACGAAATCTCTTGAAAAACTAAAGAGAAACAAACAAGAAAAACACAAATGAAACAAAAACTAACAAATTTTTCGGCAGTGTAAATGTCTAGTAATTAGTCACCAGAAGTGCATGTGACAGGATGACAATGCAGGCAAACAACTTGGAGACATGAACAAAGTGTTGTCACCTGTAACAGGAAGTGCCTGGACAATGACCGGACCATGGCAGGACTGCTAAGTATTATGTTTGGATTAAAATTATATTAACAGTTAGATCATTTTTTAGACTGTGTCACTAGAATGCAAATGTAAAAAACAGTTGTCCTCTGCAAGGAAATTTTTATACAATATATATATATATATTTCTCACTAAAGGACACAGTAGCAATCTATGGGCGGGGTGACTCCACCACTATGCACAGCTGAGGACCAGGTATCTGACATCTAGAAGTGTCAGGATCTAAAGATTCTTCAGGCATCTATATATTTTTAATACATAAAAGATCATCAGCATAGAACGGGTTAGCATTAACTGTCTTTGTTGCAGCTTTGCAAGGAGCACTTTTTTACTATTCTATTCAAGGGACACAGTCACTTTAAGTCCATTGTACCCAGACATATAGTTGTATTGTTCACAAATTCCTGATAGGTGTCACTTATGCATTCAGATGAATATTTGCATGTATCCAAAGATTTTGACATGTACCTACAGTTTAAAAACTTGTGTTCGTTAGTTGTAACCATACTTTTAAATTGTTATGTTTAAAGCTTACAAGAGTGGTAGCTTTGGCATTCAACTCTTCTTGCACATTTTAGTTTCCAACACCTATTGGTGTTAACTAATATTCTGCCTACCGTATTTCTTTTGAGAGATGTTTTGGCAGCACATATAGGCTAAGGGAGATGTTTCGGCAGCACAAAAATTTCAAGCAATTTATCAGGAAAAGGGGCAGGAACCCTAATTAAAAAAAATTACTGCAGATTCCAAACTTGTTTAAAGCGGTTCTGCACTCATAATAATACATTTGCCCATTCTGTTGCCTCTAGACCGTACATTTGATAATGCCACATGTTTTTTTTTTTTTATTAATCTACCTTTTGTAATTCGTAGTTTTTTATTTTCCTCCCCTGCGGCGATGGGCGGTCTCTTGCGGGGATCAGCATCACTTCCTGCTGAAGCCCGCACTGTCTCCTGTCTCGCGAGATTTCGGGTGCATTAGCCGCAATGTCTCCTGGGATTACTTGGACGAGATCCCAGGAGACAGTGCGGGCTTCAGCAGGAAGTGATGCTGATCCCCGCAAGAGACCGCCCATCGCCGCAGGGGAGGAAAATAAAAAACTACGAATTACAAAAGGTAGATTAATAAAAAAAAAAAAACATGTGGCATTATCAAATGTACGGTCTAGAGGCAACAGAATGGGCAAATGTATTATTATGAGTGCAGAACCGCTTTTAAGCAATATCATGAAGAAAGCACTGGTAGAACCTTTGACTCATGGTCAAAAAATGTATACAATTTCATGTAATGGGAGGATTCAAATGTCATGGGTTAACTCAATTCAAATTCAAATATTGTTTAAATATGAAGAATGGGTCTCTAATGTAAAAAGGTTAAGCTGACATTTTCATATGCATCTGTGATTTACCATGTGCCTACAGTATGTCTAAAGTTGCAGTAAAGACATAACCTTGCAAAGCACCAGTACCAGGGATGTTTTTTTTTCATTCTGTAGAATCTAATGTGTTTGCTGTATCCATGACCCTGAAAGAAGAATTTTACTGGCTGCCATGCTGACTATAACTCTGGGAAGAAGCATGGGCCCATAAACATTGCAGTTAGTGTGTCATGGAAACAAACGGCATTAAAAACAAAGCTGCTGAATAGATGTGTTTGCTAGGATATCATATACCAGAATTTACTATCATCTTGAAAGTATTTCTCCTAGGAAGAATTTGCATTTCTAGTGTGATTCAAGATAATCAATTATGGTATAAAAATGCAATTTGGACTACTGTATTTATTGGCGTATAACACTCATTTTTTTCACCATGAAAATCAGGTGCAAATAGTGTGTGAGTGTCATACACCAATACTTCAATTTTAACTGTTTTGGAGGGGACAGGGAGGTGGCAGGATGAGCGCTGTCAGATTACATACAGTGAGAATCTCATGTTTACTTGGCGGCCTCTGTAATAGGAAGTCCCATCTCCTGGGCCACCATTGGATCACTGTTCTGTCTATCATAGGAGATTCTCACTGTATGTAATCTGTCGAAGCTTGTCCCGCCCTCCTGCCTGTCCCCTCTAAGCTGCAGATGGGCATTGATCAGGCTGCACTGATGGCAATGGTGAGGCTGCGGCATTGAAGGCAATGGTGTGGCTGCATTGATGTGGACTGATGAGGCTGCAGATGGGCATTGATCAGGCTGCATTGATGGCAATGGTGAGGCTGAAGATGGGCACTGACCCTTATTTTGCTTCAAAGTTCCTTATTAAAAATGTACGTTTTTTTCCCTGAAACATCCCTCTTAAAATGAATGTGCGTGTTATATGCTGATAAATACGGTATATACAAAGGATTGTCTAAAAACTCATATTAAAGCATATGTATCCCTAAAAAAAAAATCGATCCTGTTCCCTTAGGCTGGATTCACACCTATGCATTTTTAGTGCATTTTGCAGATTTGCACTGCAGTCCATTTAACATGGTTTCCTATGGAACATGTTCTGTAGTGCAAATCTGCAAAATGCAAAAAGCACAAAAAATGCATAGGTATGAATCCAGCCTTAAAGCATGCATAACAACATGGTGCTTGTGCAATTTGGCCCCTTGTATCATCTAAAACACCTGTCTGATCTTGCCTGGTTCTGCCCCCCCCCCCCCCCCCCCCCGTAAACTCACTATGGTTTATCATGGCTGCTGAGCCCAGACAGCGTGGTCAGTTTACGTGCCTCCATCATCCGCAGCTCTCCTCCGTCCACCTCTTTCCCCTCCCTGCCTGTCAGCTAGTGACAGTGCCGCTATGTTCCCCTCTCATTCCCTTCTTCCTGCTGCTGTTATAACTGTATCATAATCATACAATCCCCTCTATTAGATAACATTATGTGCTCCAGTGTCTGTGCTGTATAAAAAATGTCCATATTTCTACCTTATTTCAGAGCTCCATTCATAGCTCACATGACAGCCTGCTGCTCTCCTCCTTTCCTCTCTTTGTCCCGGCTGACATAAGCGGAAGTTCTTGGCCCCTCCAGCTGTAGATGTCAGCCCAGAAAGCTGCGAGCAGTCACGTGAGCGCCTAGAGGTGCTCTGAAATAAGGTAGAAATCAGTAGACACATGCATGCCAAAAAAAAATACAAATTTCATTTCGATTTGTTAATCTAGTTATTTTGTTTAGTTCGATTCGGTTGATTTGGTCAATTTGTTTTCGGAATTCGTATTCAGAATTTTTTAATTTTCTTCAAATTTACAGATTTTTTTTATTCGAAATGTTCAAATTAATAAATTTTGTAATTGGTTGACACAAAATTGATATATTGTTTTCTATTTGAATGCAGTAAAGTGAACAAACAAGGAAAATCTTCATCAAATGATTGCCATGACTCTGTAAATCACCATTGGTTTAACAAAAACAGCATTATTTCGAAATGGTACTCACACCAACACATAGTTTTTGATTTCAGCATTATGTGTAGTTAGAATTCTACTGGAGTTCAAGGAAAAATTTGAATTTCAGTCCGAATCTCCAAAATTCGGGTGAATTTTGTTACGTTATTATGCGGGTATGCAGATATATCTGAATCTCCGAATGACGAAAAATGTGTCTGAATATTAATTAGGAACAAAACAGACTGCACAAGTCCAGAAATCTGCATATTTTATATAAAGCAGAGACACTGGGACACATAATGTTATCTAACATAGGGGATTGTATGATTATGAAACAATGGCCTTACAACCACTTTAACCACTTCAATACCCGGCCATAGTCATATGACGGCCACAGATGGGATCGTGGATGAGGTATGTCCCTCGGACACAGCCCATCCCTGATCTGTATGGTTTCCATCCCCATCCACACCCCCCGATACATGTGACCGGCTGTGTCCAATCACAGCCGGTCACATGTACTGCGACATTACAGCGCTCGTGCACGCGCCTCGGGCGCATGCAGAGCAGCGATCGGGGATGCGGCTTGTCACCCTGACACAGCCCAGCCCCAATCGCAGTAAAGAGCCAATGAAATTGGCTCTTTACCACGTGACCGGCTGTGTCCAATCACAGCCGGTCACAGAATGTAAACTAACCGCGGTAACGAGATGTTACCGGGTTCTCCTCCTCACACACTGATCGTGTGTGAGGAGGAGATTGCGGTAACATCTTGTTACCGCCTAGTGTACACAAATCACACACTGATTACCACCCATCAAAGTACCTGTCACCACCCATCAAAGTACCTGTCATCACCCATCACAGCCCATCTGAGTACCTGAGTACCTGTCAGCCCATCTGAGTACCCGAGTACCCGAGTACCTGTCCCAGCCCATCTGAGTACCCGAGTACCTGAGTACCTGTCAGCCCATCTGAATACCTGAGTACCTGTCAGCCCATCTGAGTACCCGAGTACCTGAGTACCTGTCAGCCCATCTGAGTACCCGAGTACCTGTCCCAGCCCATCTGAGTACCTGAGTACCTGTCAGCCCATCTGAGTACCCGAGTACCTGAGTACCTGTCAGCCCATCTGAATACCTGAGTACCTGTCAGCCCATCTGAGTACCCGAGTACCTGAGTACCTGTCAGCCCATCTGAGTACTCGAGTACCTGTCCCAGCCCATCTGAGTACCTGAGTACCTGTCAGCCCATCTGAGTACCCGAGTACCTGAGTACCTGTCAGCCCAACTGAGTACCCGAGTACCTGTCACAGCCCATCTGAGTACCTAAGTACCTGTCACAGCCCATCTGAGTACCTGTCACAGTCCATCTGAGTATCCGAGTACCTGAGCACCTGTCAGCCCATCTGAGTACCCGAGTACCTGAGCACCTGTCAGCCCATCTGAGTACCTGAGTACCTGAGCACCTGTCAGCCCATCTGAGTACCCGAGTACCTGCCCCAGCCCATCTGAGTACCCGAGTAACTAAGTACCTGTCCCAGCCCATATGAGTACATGAGTACCTGTCCCAGCCCACCTGAGTACCCGAGTACCTGTCACAGCCCATCTAAGTACCCAAGTACCTGAGTACCTGTCACAGCCCATCTGAATACCAGAGTACCTGAGTACCTGTCACAACCCATCTGAGTAACCGTCACAGCCCATCTGAGTACCTGTCACAGTCCATCTGTGTACCTGTCACAGTCCATCTGAGTACCTGAGTACTTGTCCCAGCCCATCTGAGTACCTGTCACAGCCCATCTGAGTACCCGAGTACCTGAGTACCTGTCCCAGCCCATCTGAGTACCTGAGTATCTGTCACAGCCCATCTGAGTACCCGAGTACCTGAGTACCTGTCACAGCCCATCTGAGTACCCAAGTACCTGAGTACCTGTCACAGCCCATCTGAGTACCCGAGTACCTGTCACAGTCCATCTGAGTACCCGAGTACCTGTCACAGCCCATCTGAGTACCCGAGTACCTGAGTACCTGCCACAGCCTACCTGAGTACCTGTCACAGCCCATCTGAGTCCCTGTGTATCTGTCACAGTTCATCTGAGTACCTGTCACAGTCTATCTGAGTACCTGTCACAGTTCATCTGAGTACCTGAATGCCTGTCACCAGACCGTCGGAGTACCCGAGTACCTGTCACCAGCCCGTCGGAGTACCCGAGTACCTGTCACCAGCCTATCGGAGTACCCGAGTAGGTGTCACCAGCCCGTTGGTGTAACAGAGTACCTGTCACCAGCCACTCAGAGTACCCGAGTATCTATTTGCAGCCCATGCCTCAGAATACACATTGGGGGTTTGCTTTCCAAAATGGGGTAATTTTGTGGGTAATTCCATTGTCCTGGTGCTCCAGGACCTTCAAAAGTGTGAAAGGTAGGAACGAAATGAGATGTGTCATTTATGCTCCTAGAATGCCTGAAGGTACCACTTCAATGTTGGACCTCTGTATATGGCCAGGCTGTGTAAAAGTCTCACACATGTGGTATTGCAATACTCAGGAGGAGTAGCAGAATGTGTTTTGGGGTGTAATTTTTGCTATGTACACGCTATGTGTTAGAAATATCTTATAAATGGACAACTTTGTGTAAAAAAAAAAAAAAAGATTTTAATTTTCTTTTCACGTTTTCTGAAGACTTGTGTAAAAAAAATTAACCATTCAAAAGACTCATAATGCTTCATAGAATATACTTTGGGGTGTTTGTTTTCCAAAATGGGGTCATTTTGTGGTTAATTCCATTGTCCTGGTGCTCCAGGGCCTTCACAAATGTAATAGGTCGTTAGGAAATTAGAGGTGTCAATTATGCTCCTAAAACACCTGACGTCGCTCCCTGCATGTTGGGCCTCTGTATGTGGACAAGCTGTGTAAAAGTCACACACATGTTGTATTGCCATACTCAGGATGAGTAGCAGAATGTATTTTGGGGTGTAATTTTTGCTATGTACATGCTGCGAGTTAGGCCGCGTACACACGGGCGGACTGTTCGCTCAACTTTGTCCGCTGAACAGTGTTTCAGCGGACAGTCCGCTCGTGTGTGGGGCTTCAGCGGACAGTTTCAGCGGACAGTTTGACGAACAAAGTTTTTCGGAAATTCCGAAAAACTGTCCGCTGAAACTTGGTTTGAGCGGACAGTCCGCCCGTGTGTAGGCCACTTTCGAAATGAGCAAACTGTTCCCGCTCGGAGGAAAGTCTGCTCATTTCGAGCGCGTCTCCAGGTAGGCGGGGCCCGCGAAGGAGACGTCGCTGGCCCCGCCGCCTGGTATGGACTTAAAGGGGAACCCCAACGCCGAAAAAATCGGCGTGGGGGTCCCCCCAAAGTCCACAACAGACCCTTGTCCGAGCACGCTACCCGGCCGGCCAGGAAAGGGGGGCGAGCGAGCGAGGGCGCCCCCCCTCCCGAGCCATACCAGGCCGCGTGCCCTCAACATGCGGGGTGCCTTGGGGAAGGGGGGGCCGCGCGGCCCCCCCACCCCAAAGCACCTTGTCCCCATGTTGATGAGGACAAGGGCCTCTTCCCGACAACCCTGGCCGTTGGTTGTCGGGGTCTGCGGGCGGGGGGCTTATCGGAATCCGGGAGCCCCCTTTAATAAGGGGGCCCCCGGATACCGGCCCCCCACCCTATGTGAATGAGTATGGGGTACAATGTACCCCTACCCATTCACCTGTAAAATAAAAGTACCCAAAAAAAAAACACAACACACGAGATAAAATATTTTATTGCACAGCTCCGGGGGTCTTCCGTCTTCGGGGGTCTTCTCGCCGGACTCCTCCGCTATCTTCTTGTAGCTCTTTTGCTAGCGGAGGAGTCCGGCTTTCTTCCTCCCCGCCGCCGGCCTCTTCTCCCAACTTCGGGGGTCTTGTCCCCCTCTTCGGTTCTTCTGCCGGGCCACCGCGCCTTCTTATAGCTCTTTTACAGGCGGTGGCCCGGTCTTCTGTCGCCGCCGCCTTCCGTTCTTCTGCCGGGCCACCGCGCCTTCTTATAGCTCTTTTAGAGGCGGTGGCCCGGTCTTCTGTCGCCGCTGTCGCCTTCCGGTCGCCTTCCGTTCTTCTTCTTCTTCTTCTTCTTCTTCTCCAGGAGATGTTGACACGTCGCTCTCTCCGGCCGGAATGTCAGAGCCGCGCTGTGCGGCCACTTATATAGTGACAATGGGGCGGTGTCACATGGTATATGTCACATGGGTTGGTCACATGGGTTGATGTCACATGGGGACTATGACATCGTAAGGGGGCGGGGTCCCCATGTGACCAACCCATGTGACATATACCATGTGACACCGCCCCATTGTCACTATATAAGTGGCCGCACAGCGCGGCTCTGGCATTCCGGCCGGAGAGAGTGACGTGTCAACATCTCCTGGAGAAGAAGAAGAACAACAAGAAGAAGAACGGAAGGCGACCGGAAGGCGACAGCGGCGACAGAAGACCGGGCCACTGCCTCTAAAAGAGCTATAAGAAGGCGCGGTGGCCCGGCAGAAGAACGGAAGGCGGCGGCGACAGAAGACCGGGCCACCGCCTGTAAAAGAGCTATAAGAAGGCGCGGTGGCCCGGCAGAAGAACGGAAGGCAGCGGCGACAGAAGACCGGGCCACCGCCTGTAAAAGAGCTATAAGAAGGCGCGGTGGCCCGGCAGAAGAACCGAAGAGGGGGACAAGACCCCCGAAGTCGGGAGAAGAGGCCGGCGGCGGGGAGGAAGAAAGCCGGACTCCTCCGCTAGCAAAAGAGCTACAAGAAGATAGCGGAGGAGTCCGGCGAGAAGACCCCCGAAGACGGAAGACCCCCGGAGCTGTGCAATAAAATATTTTATCTCGTGTGTTGTGTTTTTTTTTGGGTACTTTTATTTTACAGGTGAATGGGTAGGGGTACATTGTACCCCATACTCATTCACATAGGGTGGGGGGCCGGTATCCGGGGGCCCCCTTATTAAAGGGGGCTCCCGGATTCCGATAAGCCCCCCGCCCGCAGACCCCGACAACCAACGGCCAGGGTTGTCGGGAAGAGGCCCTTGTCCTCATCAACATGGGGACAAGGTGCTTTGGGGTGGGGGGGGCCGCGCGGCCCCCCCTTCCCCAAGGCACCCCGCATGTTGAGGGCACGCGGCCTGGTACGGCTCGGGAGGGGGGGCGCGCTCGCTCGCCCCCCTTTCCTGGCCGGCCGGGTAGCGTGCTCGGACAAGGGTCTGTTGTGGACTTTGGGGGGACCCCCACGCCGATTTTTTTCGGCGTTGGGGTTCCCCTTTAAGTACATTCCAGGCGGCGGAGCCCGCGACGTCTCCGTCGCGGGCCCCGCCTACCTGCACACGCGCTCGAAATGAGCGGACTGTTACCTCGTGTGTGGGCGAGTCCGCTCATTTCAAAAGTTGCGCAGAATTAGTACGACGAACAAAGTTTGCCGTATTTGTCCGCTCAAAAAGTGCCGTGTGTGGGCGTGTTCGTTCATTCAAAAGTTTGAGCGGACTGTTTGACGAACTTAGTTTCGGCAGACAGTCCCCGCGTGTGTACGCGGCCTTAGAAATAGCTCATAAACTGACCACTTTGTGTAAAAAAAAATATGTTTTCATTTTCTTTCCACGTTTTCCGAAGACTTGTGGAAAAAAATTAACTGTTCAAAAGACTCATTGTGCCTCATAGAATATACGTTGGGGTGTTTGCTTTCCAAAATGGGGTCATTTTGTGGGTAATTCTACTGTCCTGGTGCTCCAGGGCCTTCACAAATGTAATAGGTCGTTGGGAAATTAGAGGTGTCATTTATGCTCCTAGAACCCCTTACGATGCTCCCCGCATGTTGGGCCTCTCTGTGTGGCCAGCCTGTGTAAAAGTCCCACACATGTGGTATTGCCATACTCGGGAAGAGTTGCAGAATGTATTTTGGGGTGCAATTGGAAGTATGCATATGCTGGGTATGAGAAATAACTTGTTATTATGACAATTTTGTAAAAAAAAATAAAAAATAAAAAATCTTCTTTTTCCCAAGAATTGTGGGAAAAAATTACAACTTCAAAAAACTCACCATGCCTCTCACTAAGTACCACCCTGTACTGTCTACTTTTCAAAAAGGGGTCATTTGGGGGGTATTTGTACTTTCCTGACATTTCAGAGCCTCAAAAAAATTAGATAGGCCGTCAGTACATCAGGTGTGATCAGATGTGATCAATTTTCAATGATTTGCACCATAGTTTGTATATAGCTTTCAAAGAGACTAAATAATATCCACTAATTTGGTTTATTTTTACCAAAGAGATGTAGCCGTATAAATGTCGGCCCAAATTTATGAACAAAAATTAATTATTTGCAAAATTTTATCATAAAAACTAAAAAAAAGTGTTTTTTTTTCAAAATTTCCGCTCTTTTTTCACTTATGTCACAAAAAATAAAAAACCCAGTGGTGATCAAATACCACCAAAAGAAAGCTCTATTTGTATGAAAAAAATGATAAAAATGTTGCTTGGGTACAGTGTTTCATGACTGAGTAACTGGCGTTCAAAGTGTGAGAGTGCTGAAAGCTAAAAATTGGTCTGGTAAGGAAGGTGTATAAATGCCCTGTATTGAAGTGGTTAACTAGAATTCTGCAAGGTCAGTAATTTAATTGTGGAAATTTGATCTCTTAGCTGCCAGCACTGCACAGACACAAAAAAAAAAGAAGTGAGCAGGCTAAAACAAGAATTGTCCTACTGACTAAGATCTTGAGCAAGGTGAATGATTGCCTTGCCATCCCAAATAGATTTGCACATATACAGAGTTCACCAATATATTAAAATAGACATCTTGGATGCATCTTTTTTGCATCCCAATAGCTATGCTTCTTCTTGGACCCCAACCAATCAAAACTTGAAAATTTGAAAAATGATGGGATATTTGCATATTCATGTAAGCAAGGACAGATCAATATATGCACTGCTTTTCTGGGACAGAAATGCAGGTTGTTATGAGAACAAGGTTTATAATGCTACTTCAGTGGTTGGGACCATTCTATGGTACCATTTGAATGTAGTGTAGTTTTAGTTAAACCAACTGTAGATCTGACCTCTATTAGAGATCTATTGAAGAACGAAAGTGCTATCTATTTGGTTGTTTGTTTCTTACAAACTGTCTGATGAAAGGAGGGTTATTGAAATAATCTGTGATGCCACATGTTCCGTGACTTATTTCAGTGCAGGTTAGCACTGACTGAATCGGATCAATGTAACACTCCTATTGGGTGTGCTCTCAACCAAACTATCAAACCATCCAATGGCTGGTGTCATAACTCATCAAATGTGCAGCATCATGGCAGTTGTAGATTAAACAGAGGCAAAGATGGCGGCTTCCTTGGCTGAAAATGATAGGAGGGTTTACTTATACTTTAACTAGCAACCCTGTACGAGTAAATAGAAATCAAGTGACCTGAAATTTGTTGCGTAAATTCAACCATTAGCAGAAATTCCAGGCATTTTCTAAAGGTCTGTATTTGTTTCTTTTTTTTTTTTTTCAGGGAATCCTATTCATCAATTTAATGAAACAATCAACTACAATGAGAGGTTTTCTTGGGAGACCAGGATCCAATATGACACAGACTATCAAGAAGGATTGGAGAGGGGTCTTCCTAATCCCATATTATATGTGGCTGAAAAATTTATCAGCATTAGCCCTTGTAGACTTCACCAGCAATATTGTGCATCCTCATATTATGCATCAGCACTAATGTGGTAAGACATACTGGTCCAGGTAACATCCCTACATTCAGATTAAAGTGTATGTTTTGACAAAAAAATAAAATATTTTAAGTCAATCAAGGCATAAAAAAAATTGAATTAAGCAAGTACAGCTAAACTAGAACCAAGCTGTACTCATTGAACTTCATTGTACAATTCAGGGATTCAGGTTGCTATGCAGTCATACATCCATGCACACATGTAGAATTGTAATACAACCATTTCACAACAATTTATCCCTACTCAAATTTATTTGCTTTAGCCCCATTTTCAGTGACCATTCGGAGCCTGAGAGAACCAAGGGAGCACACTTTTTTTATAGTACTCATAAAAGCTCCATAATTTTCTAACCAGTTTGTTGAGCTGTCGCAGAAGCATGTATGTACAAGGATGTGTGATGCACAAGGTATTGCCACCCATCATTTATTATTGGAAATTGACCACCACATGTCAAAAATCTCGTGAGAATCCAAAATTCCCCAAATCCAGTCATAGGAAGCAACCAAAAACAACATGCACACAAATATTCAAGCTGTCATCAGTCACAACTTACAGTCTTGTGAAAAACCTTGCCCTGACACCTCCAAACAAAACACTCTGTGCTCAAGCATAGTGGTACACAGTTTTATTTAGGCCACACGCACACTACCCTCACTAGAGGTTACAGGTTATCTAAATCAGAGCAATCAAAAGTCAGCTTATTAATATCCTATTAAATATTCCCAATCAGCAAGTGCATATAAAGTTAAAAAGAAACAAAAAACAGAAATTACAAAGTAAGACGCACATAAGCAAGTAGTATTGAAAAAAACAAAATTATTTATACTGCTCTGGAGGATGGATGGAACACACAGACCATAGCCCCCAACCTCTGCAGATATGACAACCTGTCTAAGGCTATAAGGCCACCCATAACCAGTTTGAATCTCCTCTGGTTAAGCAGGAACCGGTCGAGATCTGAACCAATAATGGTCAGGCTGACTGTACCAAGTTGATCAACTGATAGCTTGGGCACAACCAGCCTGCTAGATTCTCTTGCAATTATTGGTAGCGGCTGCTTTAGCTGCTAGAGATAATCACTTTCAAGGATTAAAATAGACACATTTATCCCACAGACTAAGCGGTAACATTATACCTAGACTGTGCAATTTGGATGCAGGTGCTTAGACCAATGTCTAAAAACACACCCAGGGTCTAAACAACCCCTGTTGTGAAGGCATATGAATTGAAAATTTGGCCGCCATCTGATATTGTAGTACAGCCTTTCTCAACCTTTTCAACACAGAGGAACCCCTGAAATAACTTTCCGGTCTCAGGGAACCCCTGCTAAAAATGACTATATCTACAATTCAAGATATAATAGTCTGATGGACAGTGGGAAGAATGGTCCTTACACTTGTGGCCATTAGGAAGAATTAGCCCCCTATGCCGCGTACACACGATCAAACAAGCGGGTGGAAAAGTCCGGCAAACTCAAGTCCGCCGGTCAATCCCCCCCGTGTGTAGCCTCCGGCATACTTTTTTGACCCGAAAGTATGGTGTACTTAGAAAGTAGTTTTGCACTCCAATCTTCCCGCCAGACTCGCACTTCGGCGGACAATCCGGCCGTGTGTATGCAAGCCCGCCGTACTTTTGAAATGAGCGGACTTTTCCTGCCCGGAGAAAAGTCTGCTCATTTCGAGTGGGTCTCCAGGTAGGCGGGGCCCGCGAAGGAGACGTCGCTGGCCCCGCCGCCTGGTATGGACTTAAAGGGGAACCCCAACGCTGAAAAAAATCGACGTGGGGGTCCCCCCAGGTCCACATCAAACCCTTGTACGAGCACGCTACCCGGCCGGCCAGGAAAGGGGGGACGAGCGAGCGCCCCCCCCCCCCCCTCCTGAGCCGTACCAGGCCGCGTGCCCTCAACATGGGGGGTGCCTTGGGGAAGGGGGGGCCACGCGGCCCCCCACCCCAAAGCACCTTGTCCCCATGTTGATGAGGACAAGGGCCTCTTCCCGACAACCCTGGCCGTTGGTTGTCGGGGTCTGCGGGTGGGGGGCTTATCGGAATCCGGGAGCCCCCTTTAATAAGGGGGCCCCCATATACCGGCCCCCCACCCTATGTGAATGAGTATGGGGTACAATGTACCCCTACCCATTCACCTGTAAAATAAAGTACAAAAAAACACAACACACAAGATAAAATAGTTTATTGCACAGCTCCGGGGGTCTTCCGTCTTCGGGGGTCTTTTCGCCGGACTCCTCCGCTATCTTCTTGTAGCTCTTTTGCTAGCGGAGGAGCCCGGCTTTCTTCCTCGCCGCTGGCCTCTTCTTCCGACTTCGGGGGTCTTGTCGCCCTCTTCGGTTCTTCTGCCGGGCCACCGCACCTTCTTCTAGCTCTTTTACAGGCGGTGGCCCGGTCTTCTGTCGCCGCCGCCGCCTTCTGTTCTTCTGTTCTTCTCTTCTTCTTCTTCTTCAGATGTTGCCTCGCCAAGTCCTCCGCTCACAATGACGGGGACCGGGCACGCGGCGACTTATATAGGGACAATGGGCGGGGTCTTCGGTTGATGTCACATGGGTTGATGTCACATGGGTTGATGTCACATGGCGACAGTCCCAGCATCCTACGGGACTGTGACATCGTAAGGGGGTGGGGGGTCACCATGTGACATCAACCCATGTGACATCAACCGAAGACCCCGCCCCTTGTCCCTATATAAGTCACCGCGTGCCCGGTCCCCGTCATTGTGAGCGGAGGACTCGGCGAGGCAACATCTGAAGAAGAAGAAGAAGAAGAAGAAGAGAAGAACAGAATAACGGAAGGCGGCGGCGCCTGTAAAAGAGTTAGAAGAAGGCGCGGTGGCCCGGCAGAAGAACCGAAGAGGGGGACAAGACCCCCGAAGTCGGAAGAAGAGGCCGGCGGCGAGGAAGAAAGCCAGGCTCCTCCGCTAGCAAAAGAGCTACAAGAAGATAACGGAGGAGTCCGGCGAGAAGACCCCCGGAGCTGTGCAATAAACTATTTTATCTTGTGTGTTGTGTTTTTTTTGTACTTTATTTTACAGGTGAATGGGTAGGGGTACATTGTACCCCATACTCATTCACATATGGTGGGGGGCCGGTATCCGGGGGCCCCCTTATTGAAGGGGGTTCCCGGATTCCGATAAGCCCCCCGCCCGCAGACCTCAACAACCAACAGCCAGGGTTGTCGGGAAGAGGCCCTTGTCCTCATCAACACGGGGACAAGGTGCTTTGGGGGGGCCGCGCCCCCCCCCCCAAGGCACCCCCCATGTTGAGGGGCACGCGGCCTGGTACGGCTCAGGAGGGGGGGCGCTCGCTCATCCCCTCTTTCCTGGCCGGCCGGGTAGCGTGCTCGTACAAGGGTCTGATGTGGACCTGGGGGGACCCCCACGCCGATTTTTTTCAGCGTTGGGGTTCCCCTTTAAGTCCATACCAGGCGGCGGGGCCAGCCTACCTGGAGACCCGCTCGAAATGAGCGGACTTTCCTCCGCGTGTGTGGGCGAGTCCGTTCATTTCAAAAGTAGGGCGGACTTGCATACACACGGCCGGATTGTCCGCCGAAATGCGGGTCCGGCGGGAAGATTGGAGTGCAAAACTACTTTCTAAGTATGCCGTACTTTCGGGTCAAAAAAGTATGCCGGAGGCTACACACGGGGGGATTGTCCGGCGGACTTGAGTTTGCCGGACTTTTCCACCCGCTTGTTTGATCGTGTGTACGCGGCATAAGGGGCTAATTCTAATTCTGGGCCTGGTACGGCTCAGGAGGGGGGGGGGCGCTCGCTCGTCCCCCCTTTCCTGGCTGGCCGGGTAGCGTGCTCGGACAAGGGTCTGATGTGGACCTGGGGGGACCCCCACGCTGATTTTTTTTTCGGCGTTGGGGTTCCCCTTTAAGTCCATACCAGGCGGCGGGGCCAGCGACGTATCCTTCGCGGGCCCCGCCTACCTGGAGACACACTCGAAATGAGCGGACTTTCCTCTGCGTGTATGGGCGAGTCCGTTCATTTCAAAAGTAGGGCGGATAGTACGGCGGACTTAGTACGCCGTATTAGTCCGCTGAAAAAGTGCCGTGTGTGGGCAAGTAGCCCGTTCGGAAAGTCCGCCAGACTAAGTACGTCAGACAGACGGCTACGTGTGTACGCGGCTTTAGAGATACCTAAAATAATAACAGTGTCAGTGGGAACTTATCTGAGAGGCAGAAATTATCCATTGCTCAAGGAACTCCCTGTGAAGGAACTCTGGTTGAGAAACCCTGCTAACATGTTATGTAGATTCTGAATTAACTCTGTCCCGACATGCCTGTGTTGTAATGTTAAAAGTGTGCACAAAAATAATATCTACATTTTCTCATTTGTGGATGGATCATGCTAATGCACACATCGTGTGTCAGCACTTATCAGCATCACTGCCTTAAGCAGTAGTGACACATTCTTTTCCCCCACCCACTGCACCTAACTGCATCACTGACATGAGACTCAGTTCACAAAGCAAACACACTAGGATAAATAACGTTATTTTAAAAAAGTGACCGTTATTTTTGGTTGAGGCCAATGCGATTTGAAAACTTGGGTTACGTGGCTGAGGAGTACCTAAGGCTAGGGTAAAAAAATAAATAAATAGGGATTTGAGCCTATTGTCACACAGCTATTCCTCTCTCCTACCTACTACTTCTACCAATCACACACTTCTGCTAGTTACAGCTAAACTGGTTGCAGAAAGGCTTAAAATGTACACAACAGCTTTTCTATCAATTAAAGATATTGGGAGGAATTGAATAAGACCCCTTTCACACTGGGGCGGCGGGTCCAATAGCGGTAAAGCACCGCTAGTTTTAGCTGCGCTTTACCATTTTAGCAATGCTTTTTGGCCGATAGCGGGTACTTTAAACCCCCGCTAGCGGCCGAATAAAGGGTTAAAACCGCCTGTATTGCAATGCTTTCAAAGCTCTTTGGAAGCGCTGCCCATTCATTCCAATGGGCAGGGACGGTGGAAAAGCTATGTATACACCGCTCCTCCACTGCCCCAAAGATCTGCTTGCAGGAATTTTCCCATCCTGCAAGCGCACCGTCACAGTGTGAAAGGCTTCCACACTGGGGAGGCATGAGAGGCACTTTTCAGGTGCTATTATTAGCACTAAAACGCCTGAAAACTCAGTTTGAAAGGGGTCTAAATCTGCTGCTGTCAATAATCCCTCTGTAAATTTCCTGTATTGCACCAAATTCATGAAGCATTTGCAACACTTTTGGTCCTGACAGCGACTCATGCACCAAATTCAGGTAGTTCTAAAATGTACCACTTTCACATTGTATCTCATTGAATGTGCCAAATATAAAAGTGGAGCTAATTAAGACCACCCCTCTTTTTGAGTACAAAGAGAAAAACTGTCAGACTTTGTGAAAGTGTCTCTCTTGTATTGTAAGATTAGCCCAAAATACAGAGTAATATTAACCAGTTCCCGCTCGCCCACCGCACATTTACTGCAGCAGGGTGGCCCAGCTGTGTGAAAAAAGGTACTTGTATGTTGTTCACGCTTCCTGGTCTGGGGTGCATGCGGGAGCCAATCAGCGGGTCTGGCAGCCGCAATAGCTGCCGACCACCCACAATCATTCGGGGGAATGATAGTCACAATCACAGAGGAAGAGAGACATCTGTGATTCCTACTAACCAGGAACACGGATCTCTCCTTTGTCTAGTGTCAGCACCCCCCACACAGTTAGAAAGTACACATAAGGAACACATTTAACCCTTTGATCGCCCCTGATGTTAACCCTGCCAGTGTCATTTATATTGTGACAGTCTAAAAACTGTAATAGCCCTGCTGCAATCTGAAAAAATAATACATAAATCCAATAGTATGCAATGCTTTGCCCTCCAGTTGAAGCCATCTGTATGGTGGCATAACACGTAGAGATAAAGCCTGGCGGTAACATGCGTAAGACCTGTTGGATTTTAAATGAATGGGTGAAGTTGGGTGGGTGAGGTTTATTCTATTTAACACCTGATACTGCACTATTGGAGGCACTTTATATTTTTGCATGTCGATCTGGAGTTGCTGGTGATAATAGCAGAGGCAACCTTTAAAGGAGAAGTATACAAGGTGCAAACCCGGACCTTGGTGGGAACCATTAAAGATCATTGTGGAGCCTTTTTTCCTGATGGAAATTATCATTAGTTGTGAGCGAGTTTGACCCTTTCAGGGTCTAAGAAAGAGGCGAGCAGTCATTTCACCTGGTGAAGGGAGCACTAGTCACAGATTGTTGGTTTATCTGAGAAGCACTTTTTTCTCACAGTGGAATCTGAAGCACACTCTATATAAGAAGATTTTGTGTTCAGATTAACTTTCATATATATGGAACAGAGAATCTTCGATTCAGCAGCACACCCACACAGAAAGTGAAGTATAAAGTCTTTATTGAAGCTAAAATATTAAAAGCACTGGATGGGTACAGGCAGGGGAAATGCAGGTAGATTGACGCGTTTCACACTATAGAAGTGCCTTGTCAAAGGCACAGAAGTTGCAAAAGCTACAAGTACATTTATACCACATAAATCACATGACAGAACAAGTGCATCTCATTAAAATCAGACTCAGCTGTTGCAACTTCAGAGCAATAAAATCTCCTGTTCAGAAAAGTGTTTAACTGCTCCCCGATCACCTCATGCAGATATACTGCGGCAGAAGGGCACATACAGGCAGATTAACGTACCTTATGTTGCCCTTTAAGAGGCGGATTGCGGGCGTGTGGGCAGCTGGCGGCATGACCACACGCGACCGCCGGGAGCTCTGTGACTGTGAGAATCGATGTCCGTGGGGATTATCGCGATCATCTCACAGGGAGGAAGAATGGGGAAATGCTGATGTAAATAAGCATCTCCCCATTCTGACTAGTGACACTGTCACTGATCACAGTGCCCTGTAATTGGGAGCGGTGATCAGTGCAGTGTCACACACAGCCCCTCCCCGTCCCCACAGTTAAAATCACTCCCTAGGACCCACTTAACCCCTACAGCACCACTTAGTGGTTAACCCCTTTACTGCCAGTCACATTTACACAGTAATCAATGCATTTTTAATTGCACTGATCGCTGAATGGTCCCAAAATTGCACAAAAATTGTCCGACAGGTCAATCAAATCTTTATCAATAAAAATGGCATAAAACGATCCCCTATTTTGTAGACGCTACAACTTTTGCACAAACCAATCAATAAACACTTATTGCGATTTTTTTTGCCAAAAATATGTAGAAGAACACGTATCGGCCTAAACTGAAGGAAAATAAAATATTTTTTATATATTTTTGGGGGATATTTATTATAGCAAAAAGTAAAAAATAATGTTTTTTTTTTCAAAATTGTCGCTATTTTTTTGTTTATAGCGCAAAAAATTTAAAACGCAGAGGTGATCAAATACCACCAAAAGAAAGCTCTATTTGTATGAAAGCTCTATTTGTATGAAGATATCACCCCCTTCTTGACCAGAGCACTTTTTGCGATTCGGCACTGTGGCGCTTTATCTGACAATTGTGTGGTCGTGCGACGTTACAACCAAACAAAATTGACGTCCTTTTTCCCCCACAAATAGAGCGTTCTTTTTTTGGTATTTTATCACCTCTGCGTTTTTTTTATTTTCTGCGCTATAAACAAAAAAGAGCGACAATTTTGAAAAAAAAGCGAATTCTTTACTTTTTGCTATAATAACTATTCCCCAAAAATATATATACATTTTTTTTCCCCTCAGTTTAGGCCGATATGTATTCTTCTTCATATTTTTGGTTAAAAAAAAAATGTAATAAGCGTATATTGTTCGGACACTTTTGACACTATTTTGGGACCATTGTCAATTATACAGCGATCAGTGCTATAAAAATGAACTGGTTACTGTGTAAATGGCACTGGTAGGGAAGGGGTTAAACACTAGGGGGTGATCAAGGGGTTAAGTGTGTCCTAGGGAGTGATTCTAACTGTGGGGGATGGGCTACCACTCACATGACAGCGATCACTGCTCCCAATGACAGGGGGCAGTGACCTCTGTCATGTCACAAGGCACAGCGGGGAAATGCTTTGTTTTCCCCGTTCTGCGGCTCCGTGACACGATCGCCAGGAGGCCGGCAGACTTGCGGTCTCTCGCTGGCACGGTCACGATGTACACGGTGGGTGCGTGCGCCCTCTAGCCCTGCCATCTAAAGGGGGTACAGGTACACTCATTTGCCCACTGCTGCCATTGTGCCGACGAATATCCTCGTGCAGCGGTCTGCAAGTGGTTACTGGTGTTTTAGAGGTAACCCTTGTGTTAAAGTTCAATGTTTTCCTTTCCTGAGAATTTTTATGTTTTTTGTTTGTTTGCCTTCCATGTGGTAGTCTGGTTCTGGAAAATAATGTCCCACAGGTGTTGTATTCTGTTATGATGGATTTCTGCTCTTTGCTTAACGTTCTAATCCCTTCTAATGTTGTACTGTATATGGTTACTAGAGGTACATTGCTATTAGTTTTTCCACGTTGTACTAAAGAAGCTTTTCTTTGTGTTTTCCTGGCAGTGTTTATGCTTGTACTGATAGATGTGTTCCTGTAACTTCTTATTGAAGTATTCTGTTTGTACTCTGAGATATTTATTTCTGTCTTCCTAGTCAGAAAACATATGGAGGTATCTAGTTGTCTTGCTGCATATGATCGCTCATTTGGTGTGTTGGGAGCGTGGAAGCCGGAACAATGAAGATAGTTGATTCAGCCAGTGGGTTTCTTGTGCAGTGTTATTCCTTAGAAATGCTGTGGTGCCTATGAAGTTCATATACAGTATGTGCTTGAATAGTCCATTTTTATTTGAGGGGGAACACTAAAAACTGCTGTGTATTAGAAAGGAGTAAGCTATGTACCATCCTCAGCTCTGAATTTTTTAAACCTCTTCATGCCGGCACCTCTCGGCTCTCTTTAAGAGGTTTATGATGCCAGGGGGTGGGGCTTAAGATCAAGTGACCACCGTTATTGGCTGTCATGGCAGTCATGTGATCCAAAAACTCAGGGGTCAAGTCCTGGGGAAAAAAGTGTGGGAACTCCCACCCAAGATCCACTCCCTCACCAAAAAAAAAAAAAAGGTACGCTCATATGCATATATATTTCACAGAAAATACAGTACATTTATTGTAAAGTGACAGTTTACAAAAACAAAATAAGTTCACTTGTCAAACAGAATAATCAACACAATGGGTGATGATCTTTCCCTCACAGGGAATTTCTAACACAAATACACCCTGTTCCAAATTCTATGTTACACAGCCCATTAGAAAATATCCTACAAACTGGAATAACGTTGCCCTTGCCGTGCAAGATTATCGGCAACGGATCAAAAAACTCACGGATCGGATCATTCCTTGGATCAGAGTCACGGATTGGATCATTTTTCGGATCAGCAAATAATAATTGAATTTGCAAAAACCTGTGAAAATGTCAACACCATATAGTCCCCACTGCAATATACATTTCCCCCACTGTAATATACATCTCCCCCACTGTAATATCCACGTCATCTCCCCCAATAATATTTTGGCTGAGCATGGATGGGTATGGCTGGGTATTAGCAGAATATGTATTGGCAGGGTAAGTATTGGCAGGGTATTAGAGAATATTGGCAGGAAAGTATTGGCAGGGTATTGCAGAGTATTGGCAGGGTATGGCAGATTATTGCTGGGTATTGCAGATTATTGGCAGGGCATTGCTGGGTATTGCAGGGTGAGTATTGCAGAGTCTTGTCAGGGTAAGTATTGGCAGGGTAAGTATTGCAGAGTAAGTATTGGCAGGGTATGTATTGCAGAGTATTGGCAGGGTATTGCAGAGTATTGGCAGGGTAAGTATTGCAGAGTAAGTATCGGCAGGGTATGTATTGCAGAGTATTGGCAGAGTAAGTATTGCAGAGTATTGGCAGGGTATGTATTGCAGAGTATTGGCAGGGTATGTATTGCAGAGTATTGGCAGGGTATTGCATTGCAGAGTATTGGCAGGGTATTGCATTGCAGAGTATTGGCAGGGTATTGCAGAGTATTGACAGGGTATGTATTGCAGAGTATTGGCAGGGTATTGCAGAGTACTGGCAGGGTATTGCAGAGTATTGGGTAATGCAGAGTATTGGGTATTGCGGAGTATTGGCAGGGTATTGCAGAGTATTGGGTAATGCAGAGTATTGGTAGGGTATTGCGGAGTATTGGCAGGGTATTGCAGAGTATTGGCGGGGTATTGCAGAGTATTGGGTAATGCAGAGTATTGGCAGGGTATTGCAGAGTATTGGCAGGGTAAGTATTGCAGAGTATTGGCAGGGTATGTATTGCAGAGTATTGGCAGGGTATGTATTGCAGAGTATTGGCAGGGTATGTATTGCAGAGTATTGGCAGGGTATTGCATTGCAGAGTATTGGCAGGGTATTGCAGAGTATTGGCAGGGTATGTATTGCAGAGTATTGGCAGGGTATTGCAGAGTACTGGCAGGGTATTGCAGAGTATTGGGTAATGCAGAGTATTGGGTATTGCGGAGTATTGGCAGGGTATTGCAGAGTATTGGGTATTGCAGAGTATTGGCAGGGTATTGCAGAGTATTGGCGGGGTATTGCAGAGTATTGGCGGGGTATTGCAGAGTATTGGCAGGGTATTGCAGAGTATTGGCGGGGTATTGCAGAGTATTGGGTAATGCAGAGAATTGGCAGGGTATTGCAGAGTATTGGCAGGGTATGTATTGCAGAGTATTGGCAGGGTATGTATTGCAGAGTTTTGGGTAATGCAGAGTATTGGCGGGGTAATGCAGAGTATTGGCGGGGTATTGCAGAGTATTGGCGGGGTATTGCAGAGTATTGGCAGGGTATTGCAGAGTATTGGCGGGGTATTGCAGAGTATTGGGTAATGCAGAGTATTGGTGGGGTAATGCAGAGTGGCAGGGTATTGTATTGGCGTGGTATTGCAGAGTATTGGCGGGGTATTGCAGAGTATTGGCAGGGTATTTCAGAGTATTGGGTAATGCAGAGTATTGGCAGGGTATTGCAGAGTATTGGTGGGGTATTGCAGAGCATTGGTGGGGTATTGCAGAGTATTGGTGGGTATTGCAGAGTATTGGGTAATGCAGAGTATTGGCGGGTATTGCAGAGTATTGGCCGGGTATTGCAGAGTATTGGCAGGGTATTGCAGAGTGTAACTTAAGAAAGAACACAATAGTGACTAACCTGGTTTACTTCTCGGGAGAGAAGTAAGCTGGTAGCTGTGGCCCCAGGAGGCCTGGACTGTCTGGCACTGGGTAGAGGGGAGGGAGGAGACTGTCCGGATACCAGCGGCGTGTGTCTGTCGCTGGCTGCGCTGGAGGCCGTATGTGCACTGCCCACTGACTCCAGTGCGTGCCCACGTGTACGGCCGACGTCATGTGACCAGTTGCTAGACGCGGAGCGGCCCTAGCCTAGCAACCAGTCACTCGGGCGGCCGAGTAGCGGTGAACTACACGCTGAATAGCCTCAGGCGGCTATTGGGAACGGCGTTCCCGTTGTGGAAATAGTACGGGAACGCCGTTCCCATGCGTTCCCGCAGGACTCGAGCCCTGCAAAAACTGCTTGCTATCTAAAGCTATCTAAAGCTTTCGGTTAGGCTCCGGTAATGGTGCTTGGAGCGTGCATGCTCTTGACACAGCAGTATTGACAGCAATTCACACAAATATATACGGCCTTCATCTCCACCATCAGGAGCTCTGGTGAACACAGGTAGTACTTAGACTCATGTTCCAAAGGTAACCTTTTAAAATGGACTATTAAAAAACACATGTGAACTTTCTTATTTATTTTTTTTCCATAAAATGTTTATTTATTTTCAAAGAAAAAAGTATAACAAGCATGACTTGATGTACTAAATAAGTAAAGTACAAGTCGATATCACAGACAATAACAATGGAAATAATAGTACAGGTGAACAGTCGGAAAGAGCTTAGTTTCAAAGTGGAAATCGGAGGTGAGTCCTTCCCAGCATCTCCTGTTCAAACTTAACACAGTGCTATGTCCCCTACTTCTCAACTCCTTTCCGTTTCCTCTCCAAGATTGCAATCACAATGAGTGTTAAGGGGTATCTGTGCAGTGGCAAATTGCTCGTCTCGGGGATGTTCAGTCGTCCATGGCAATCGGGTTGTTTCCCCAGGGTATAATGGAGGGAAGTGGTGGGTGGGCGGTAAAACTTCAGCCAGAAGAGAGGCGTAGGGGGCCGGGGAGGGGTTCACTCCGTCAGTGAGAAGTCATCAACCGTTCTCGGGGATGGGTGTCTGCGTCAAAGGTCTAATCCCCGTGCAGTGGGATAGCCAAGTCAAAAAGAAATAAGGAAAGGGTAGGAACAGGAGAACAGCAAAAGAGGAGATGGGGGGGTAGGTAGTGGGTGCATAGGTTAGGGAGGGGGTCTTCTCTCCGGGCTCCCCCATTTGTCCATGTGCAGAATGAGGGGTGGGAACGATAAAGCAGTCTAGCTTAAATAACCTGGGACCGAACGATCGGTGTGAGTCGAGGCGGGGGGGGGGGGGGGGTTCCCTAGATCAGACGGGTGATTACCCATTAAGTGAAGTACTAGTCGGGTTGGCCCCGGAGTTTAAGGGGTTACTGCTTTGAAAAATTATCCATCTATCCCAGATCTGTGCGAATTTGTGTGGGGAGTCTTTAGCAATGTAAATGAGTTCCTCCATCTCAGCTATCTTTGCTACCCTTTTTAACCAGTCAGTGGTGGAGGGGACAGTGGGAGATCCCCAATGGATAGGAATGCAAAGTTTGGCAGCGTTGAGCAGATGCAAGCCTAGTGAGTGCATATAGGAGCGGTTTGGAATTGAAGTGTGGTGTAGGAGCATGCGAGCTGCTGTAAAATCAATAGGGATGTCAGTAATGGAGCTGGCTATGCTATGCACCTGGGTCCAGAAGTTCTGGATACGGGGACACGACCACCATATGTGTAGTAGGGATCCATCAGTACCAAAGCACCTCCAGCATTTGTTAGGGATCTCTGGGTTAAACTTGTTAATTAGAGCCGGCGTTTGATACCATCTGGAAATAAGTTTGAAATTGTTCTCTTGGGTATGCATGTTCAGGAAACCTTTATGCGTGATGATAAAGATTTTTTCCCACTCTTCTTCCGAGATCTCCATTTGCAGATCCCTTTCCCATGCTAAGCATGCTTTCCAAGTTTTTGGTGATTTGGACTGGGAGAGGAGTGAGTGGGCCATCGAAATTAGGTTGCGCTGGGGAGAGGCTTGTGAACAGAGGGTCTCAAAAGGTGTCAGCTGCCTAGAGAATTCAGCTTCTCTATGGACCTTTTTAAGAAAATGGCGTATTTGAAAGTAAGACCATTTAGGTACGGGGGGAATATCCCTATCTGTCGGGAGTGCAGAGTAATCCAGGATCTCCCCATTTTTATAAAACTGATGCGCAAACATTTATTTATGTGGCCAGTTATTTTTAAGAAAGGTTACGGACATGCCAGGGGGAAACACGGGATTAAGCCGAATAGGCATGAGGGGCCCAGGATTGGATGAGACATTGAATTTTTTGCAAGCTTCTTTAAAGTTGGTCAGGGTAGCGTACACAAGGGGATGTTCTTTAAGGGCCTTAGGTACAGAGGAAGGGGGGATCCAGGGTGTGTGGTTGATGGGTAGGTTCGAGAAAGCGTTTTCTATAGTGACCCAATCCTTATCCGACCCATGGGCTGACCAATCAAAGATTCTGACCATTTGGCAGGCAAGGGAATACAATTTGAGATCCGTAAGACCTATGCCTCCTGCGGGTTTAGGGCTCGTAAGTTGACTATAGCTGATTCTTGGGCGTTTATGTTTACATAAAAATTGTGTGGACGCGCGTTTAAGGTGCACGAAAAAGGAGGCAGGGAGTTGGATGGGAATTGTCTGTAGAAGATACAGGACTCTAGGGAGCACATTCATCTTAAGAATAGCTGCCCTGCCAAACCAAGAGAAGTGGGGTTTGTCCCATCTTCGTAGGTCTTCAGTGATGGAGCGTGACAGCGGGAGGAAGTTTTTGGAGTATAAGTTGGACAAATGCTTGGGGAGTTGAATTCCTAAGTATGTGATAGCTTCCTGTTTCCAGGAGAAGGGGAATGCGGTTTGGCATTGGGATACTAGGTCGTTAGGCAAAGTGATGTTTAGAGCGTTGGACTTTGAAAAATTGATTTTCAAGTTGGAGAGTTTGCCAAAGATTTCAAAGTCCTTGAGCAGATTCGGGATAGACATTAGCGGCTCGCTGAGGAACAGAAGGATGTCATCCGCGAATGCCGCTAACTTATGAGTGCGTCCTGCTACCTGAATTCCCCTGATGTCTTCATTAGATTGTAAGCGTCGAAGGAGAGGTTCAAGCGTCAAGATAAATAGAATAGGGACAGAGGGCATCCCTGTCTCGTTCCATTTCGGATGGTGAAGGCATTTGACAGGTGGCCATTAACCCTTATGCTTGCAGTGGGGGTAGCATAAAGGGACAGGATTAAAGTCATCAGTCTGTTGGGTAGGCCTAAGTGTTGGAGTACTGCAGCTAGGTAGTCCCAGGCCAACCTGTCAAATGCCTTCTCCGCGTCCCGAGACAGGAAAAATCCCTTTTCATTGTGGGACGTAAGCCAGTGGTGTAGGTTAATGGCCTTGGTAGTGTTGTCCCTGGCTTCCTTGCCAGGGACAAAGCCCACCTGATATTTGCCAATAAGAGAGGGGAGGAGCGGGAGTAGGCGGTTGGCCAGTATTTTGGCAAAGAGCTTGATGTCTGAATTAAGTAGGGAAATGGGTCTATAACTGGTGACCGAGGAAGCGTCCTTCCCTGGTTTGGGGATGACCGTGATGTGGGCTTCTAAAAGCCGATGGAATGGAGTTTCTGAATTGCTAAGGGAGTTAAAGGCCCGCAGAAAGGGTGTAGTGAGGATCTCTGTAAAAGCCTTGTAATAGGGGGCAGACAGACCCTCCGGTCCCGGGCTTTTGCCTGGTTTCAATTGCTTGATGGCCTGCCTGAGCTCCAAATCTGAGATGGGATTGTCCAACTCAGAGGCCAGTTCACTTGATATTTTTCCGGGGCTATCTTTCTCCAAGAAGTTCGTAAGGAGCATTTCCCTGTGTCTTTGGGTCGATGGTGTAGTTGTTGGGCTGTGTAGGTTGTAAAGGCTCTTGTAGTATGTTTCGAATTGGGACGCTATATCCTCCGATGATGTGTGTGCAGTGCCCCCTGGATCCTTTATGGTGTGAACAGTAGTGGAAGTACGCTTGGTGCGGATGGCCTGGGCTAGGAGTCTACCATTTTTATTGCCCTGTTCATAGAACAGTTTCTGGTTGAGAATAAATTTACGATGAGTTTTACGGTTCAACGCCTCCTGTAAAAGCTTTCTCGTGTCAGTCAGGTCTTGAAGTGTGGCCTGCGCTAACGAGTGTTTGTGGGCTCGTTCAAGCTGTTGGATTTTGTGGACTAATTCGGAGATACGGGCTTGGTTTGCTTTTTTTCGTAATGCGGCAAGTTCTATAAACTTCCCTCTAATGGTGCATTTGTGGGCTTCCCAGATCGTTATAGGGGAGATCCCGGGGACTGTATTTTCTTGGAAATAGTGATTTAGGCTGGATGAAATAGCATTTAGATCTGTCTCAGAGGAAAGGAGAGAAGCGTCCAAGCGCAAAATTTTTGTGGCCCTGTTTTGAATCGGGAGGGTAAGGAGCATTGAGATCGGGTGGTGGTCTGCAAAGAGGAGTGGTTCTATCCTAGCCGATTGGAGCAGTGGGAGGTCTCTTTGGGAAATGAATAGATAATTTAACCTGGAATATCTGTTGTGTGGCGTGGAAAAAAAGGTGTAATCTTTTGTGGTGGGATGTAGAGTGCGCCAAGCATCGTGTAGTGTGAGAGCTTGTAGTAAGGTTCTGACCTGCCGTAAAGAGCTGTAGGGAAGGGAGGACGTACCCGACGAGGAATCCAGGAGGGGTTGGAGTACAACATTGAAGTCGCCGCCCAATACAGTCAATCCCGCCTGAAAGTTCGTGAGAAGATCCACGACCGTTCGGAAAAAACTCACCTGCGCCGTGTTAAGGCTGTAAATGCTTGCTAGAGTAACTGGTCGGTTATATAGGGTTCCCTTTAAGAAGACGTATCTTCCATCTGGGTCGATAATATAATCTTCTAACTGCCATGGGACATGCCTAGCGATAAGGATTGAGACACCCTTAGTTTTTGCAGAGGGGTTTGTAGAATGGTAAACTGTGGGATATTTTCGACTTAGAAAGTTAGGGACCTGTCTAGTACGGAAGTGTGTTTCCTGTAAGAATGCTACATCTACTTTCTGTTTGGATATAAGGTTTAGGATCTGGCTACGTTTTTCGGGGATGTTAAGGCCTTTCACGTTCTGAGACCAAATTTTTAGAGTAGAGGGGCCCAGGGTAGGGGTTGGGTCAGACATAGTTGTGTAAAGTAAAGTGGGCGAAATCGCGTGTGGTAGTGTGGCCGAGCTCTGCGATCAGATCAAGCGGGGTGATGTGCGGGCAATTAAGTGTAAGCCCAGTGCTAGTAAGGAGATCCTCCCCTTGTGGGGTGACGTGCGGTTTGGGGGAGGCCGGAGAGAAATATATGGGGGGGAGGGAGCGAAGGGTGTATAAGAAAGAGAGTGGGGAGGAGGGTAGAGGGGAAAGATAGAGATAGGAAATGTAGAAGAGAAAGAAGGAGATGAAGGGAACAAGGAAGAGAGAGAGCCGGAGGGTTGTGTAGCACAGCTACCTTACCCTGACCTAGTGCGGTAAGTCCGGAATGGGTCAACAGTCGGTGAGTCCGTCCGTTGTGCGAGTGCGTGGAAGGACGTCCGGGTCGTATTCTTTTCGGGGGCCGGCCAGCGGGAGTCCTTGAGAAATGTCCGTGGGTTTAGTAGGAGCCTGCTATATTAAGTAAGCGAGGAAAGATGATAAGTTATAGCACCACGACTGTGTAACCTGTGATAAACATAACAGTAAAACAGCAACAAAAAGAAAATAAAACAAGGGGGGTCCAATAACAGTACGGATCCATGGAGCAATGCTTCATATTGAGAAATGGAGCCGTGAGAGATATGCGACATGCAAAAGCTAACATGTGTCTATCAATCCCCCCTGCTCCTAATAACGCTATGGTCCATCTTATGCGTAACCTGACACATATCATTCAGTCCCCCCAACCTCCCCCCCCCCCATCCCCCCCACCATCCCCCTCCCACCCCCCACATATTCATCTTGGCAGTTCAAAGCAGGTATCAGGGACCCCGCTGCCTATCCCAATCATGAAATAGTGTGATATGGCATCAAATCGCAGGCAGATTCGCGAGAGAGGTCCTCTTCGAGTTGGCGGGATGCAGCAGCCTGGTCTTTGGAAGGGTCCTGCTATGGGAGCGGGAGAGAGAGGGAGCACACACAAAAAAAAAATTTGAAAAAGAAAAGGGGGGGATGGGGGGGAAGAGGGGAGATGTAGCAGAATGGGGGACCACTCCCCCCCCCTCCTCACAGATATTAATGTCAGTACATGCAAAAAGAAAGAAAAGCCCCTTAGCAAAATAAATCCAGCCGTGACTTATGAGGAAGTAAGCGTTCTACACACGAACCAACAGGTGTAATTTGCTCAGTAACTGTCATCTGATCGTGGCAACTGATCAGGCTAGGTAAGTAGCTGAAGTCATGTGGGACATATGGGTTCAAGGGAGGGGGGGAGAGGGACACCCCACTTACCAAGGCAAAAACAGAGACAAAAATGGGGGTGTACGATTAAATAAATCAGTGCCAGTGTATCCCCAGCCCTCCAGTTTGGGAGGGAGGGAGGGAAGATCTACCAAGAAGCATCGGGACCGAATGAGAATCCTGAGTAAAGTAAACAAGGGTGCATGAACCCGCAAACTAGAAGTATGAAAAGTGACGATGAATTAAGGGCCATCTGGTCGTGCTCGCCTGTGAGCCGGTGATGCAGTAGGGCTATTGTAGGCCCTGTCACCATGTTCCCTTTGCTGAGGCGGGCTCGGCGATGATGGTCTGCGCCGTCTGATATGGAAATCATCTTTCTCAGGGATGGTGTCCATCGAGTCAGATCTGTGAAGATGGTTGGAACGGAAGGCTTTGTACCAATCAGGCAGATCAACCGGAGGCAACTGAAGCGCATTGCAGGACCCGAAACAGTCGCTGAAAGTCCAAAAGGGAATCTCCACTTGTAGGGAATGCCTTTGTGGCGCAGAACCTCCAAAAGGGGGCGCAGATCTCTCCTGTTTTGTAGAGTTACGGGAGACAGATCTTGGAAAATCTTCACTTCTGTTCCCTGGAACAGCAGCTGCCGTCTGTCTCTGGCCCTCCTCAGGATTTCTTCTTTAGTTTTAAAGTTAACTAAGCAGCAGACAACATCTCGGGGGGGGGGTCTGTATCCCTGCCCCTGGGTTTCAAGGCTCTGTGCAAACGTTCAAATTCCAGGGAGGTTTCTGGGGGTCTGCCTAGGACATCATTAAAGATCTGTGTAGTGGCCTGGGTCAGATGTGCGGGTTCAACATTCTCGGGGATGCCTCTTACCCTCAAGTTGTGACGGCGTCCCCTGTTGTCAAGGTCCTCCATGTACCTGTTCATATCTCTCAGCTGTGCGTTATAGGAAGAAGAGGTATGCTGCAGCTGCCTAATGGCGGAGTCATGGCGGGCTGTTGCTTCCTCCACATCAGATACTCTGGTGTGCATGGCCTGGATGTCCCTGCGGAGCTCTCCTATAGCCGCCGAGAGGGAGTTCTTGATGTCTGTGGCTACATCCCGGAGGTCCGCCACAGTGAGTGTTTGCCTGCTGTGTGGGCTCGGCGGTCCGTCCGTTCGTGGGGAAATCTCCGCCGACGGTGAACTCCTGGAGGGAGATGCGGCCTCCGGGTAGGCCTGAGATGAAGCCTCGGCCTCGCGTGATCGGGGACGGAACAGCTCCGGTATACCGCGCCCCGTCGGGGCTTCGGAGCTCCTCGGGGAGCGCGAGCGGGATTGTGAGCGCTGTCCCCGTGATTTCCCCATTGAAATGCGGTGGTGGCTCCTGTAGTGAAGGCTTAGAAGGACTCCCGCGGACGGAGCTTCACTAACATGCGGCCATCTCATCCCAGCTCCAAGCCACGCCCCGTGAACTTTCTAAACACTAGTAGTATCCATTAGGAAACCCCATAAAAGAAACCCACCTACAGCAGCTTTCTCCACATTTTTAGTTTCCACCCTCAACACTCGAAACGAGCCATCATACATAGCTGGGCCACTAGACATCACTGTATATGCTCGGACCCAGAAGCCAGAAATACAAAATTTTAGATCACTATGTGAGGTCTTATGTGAGGTCTTAGGTGAGGTCTAGTGGTTGCGTATGATCACTCGTTTGGTGTGTTGGGGGTGGAAGTCAGAACAATGGAGAAAGTTGATTCAGCCAGTGGGTTTCTTGTACAGTATATTGTGGTCTGCAGTTTGTTATTCCTTAGAAATGCTGTGGTGCCTAGGAAGTTCATATACAGTATGTGCTTGAATAGTCAATTTTGATTTCAGGGGGAACACGCTAAGTAAAAACTGCTGTGTTATAAATGAATTTTTTAACTGCTTCACGCCAGCACCTCTCAGCTCTCTTTAAGAGGTTTATGATACCAGGGGGTGGGGCTTAAGATCACGTGAGGTCACATAAGAATCTCAAATTTTGGGTGAGGTCTTATGTGAGGTCACATAAGACCTCACATAACAAAGGAATAAGAATTACAATTGCAACAATTACAGCAACAAAATTGTCAGTACAGCATAAACATTGCGTTAAAAACCCAAAGAGAAAGTCTCTTACAGTACAATGAGAAATAAACAAATAGTCTTTCAATCAAAGAGCAATCCCCAATTCTGGTCTTCAGGCACCCATCAATCACCCAAATGAATCATACAATTGCACCTTCAGCAATGGGATGTACTTCATTCAATGCAATAAGTGCAACCAGGAATACTAAATTGGAAAAACAAAGGACAGAAAATACTAATAAAAATGAATGAAGCTACATACAGTAGACTCACCAGAAAAAAACACAAGGTAGAGGATTACTACACACCTGTGGGACATCATTTTTCAGAACCAGATTATGATATGGAAGACATGATGCTTTTATTCCTAAAGGTGCTTTAGAAATACTTTACTAGGGGAGTAAAAAAACGTTTGAACTATAAATGATAATACTGTTTAATAAACAGATTAATGTAGACTATATCTTTCTAGATCACAATTACACATTTGTATGACCATTCTCAGCTCTGGGACCCTTCTTTCCGTTCCAAAGCTCACTTCTTCACTCCTTACCCAACTTTTTTTTTTTCAGAGAATTTTGTCTTTGCAGATTCTCTTATTTCATTTTGCTAAATCTTTGTGTATCATTAAAAAACAAAACAAAAAAAAAAAATATTAACTGATTAGTGGTTAGAGAAAGGGTCCTTTCACACGGGGCGGATCAGTTCTGATCCGCCCCGTGGATATCCGTTTGCTCAGCGGGGATCACTCCGCCGATCCCCGCTGAGCAGGGAGATGACAGCTCCGTCTCTGTACACTGTGCAGGGATGGACCTGTCACAGCTCCGCTCTCCCCTATGGGAGATCGGATGACGACGGACCGCAGTGCCCGTCGTCACCCGATCTGATCCGCAGACGGATGGAAAAATAGCTTTTTCCTCCGTTACACTTTTTCGGATCTGAGCGGGTAGGATGTCAGCGGACATGTCACCGCTGACATCCGACGCTCCATAGAGCTCTATGGAGCACCCGTTCAGGTCCGCCTGAAAAACTGACAGGCGGGCCTGAACGGGACGTCAGTGTGAAAGAGGCCTAAGTAAAAAAAGTTGTAGCAAGTGCACTAATTTGGCTGCAATCACATTGAGTACAAACTATGAAACATACAGTTAATAGCAATGCACATTGAGCAGTCTCACCTGGAGGAAGCAACACACCAGAAGCCTAGACATTGCCTTTAGCTGAAGACTTTCAGTGAGCCTTGTACATACAATGCGTTTTGTTGGCAGGGGATTGTCTGTTGACAGACTGTTGTCCTAAAATCTGACCATTAGTATGCTCCTTTTGACAATTGTTGGCAGGCTAGTAAATTTTTTGCGGACAACAGTCGGTTGTCTGATTTTCGTATGGTCAGTACACAAGTCTATCACACAAAAGTTGAAAGTATAAACATGCATGATCGGAATCAATGCTCACCAAACAAAAAATTAGAGAAGGGGGCGAAAGGGTGGCGCTCAAGAGCTGAAATTCCTTGTAGTATGTCACTATGTTCATGTTTGTAGCCCAACAATTGTGTACCGTTAGTATTCAAGGCAAGATCCAGACACACGCCCTTAAGACAAAAATCAGATGTTAGGTTGGCCAACAATCAGATTGTATGTACGAAGCTTAAGTCTACACATGCACTTTTTCTGTGGTAGAGATACTTGGCTGTAAATCAAGTTTGGAAATGATTCCATGCTTTTTCTGAAGAAACAATTATATTTATTGTGTTCCTATATGTGTTCTTTTTTTCAGGTGTGCATTTTGTGCATGGATTCTCAGCAATGTCCTTTTCTGTGTTCCAGTCCCTCTGTATGGAATTTATATGATGTTTGCAACTGCAGTGTGTATAATATTCTCGCTCATATCATTTGCAACAGTTAGACAGGTACCTATATGCAACATCCATTTTGGAACTTCTATTCTGCGGACAAGATTTGGGTTTTCCTTCTGGATAAGTTTTGCCACAGGTAAATTGTTTTATGTACTGTACATACGTATTGTTTAACCTTAATTTCAGGATATATATATATATATATATATATATATATATATATATATATATATATACCTGGGGGTAGCAAGCCAGTTTATTGAAAGCATCCAGTTAATTTATTTTAAAGGATATGTTTGTTTTAAAAAACAAGAACAAACATGTCATACTTGCCTTCTCTGTACAGTTGGTTTTACACAGAGTGGCCGCAATGCTCCTCTTCTGGGGTCCCTCAGTGTCGCTCCTGGCGCCTCCTCTTCTCGAGTGCCCCAATGGAGAGCCGCTCTCCCTCAGGGCAGGGTGCTCCCATGTCCTGCTGCTGCGTCCATTGACATAGACAGCAAGACTCTTGTGTCATTGGATTTGATTAACAGCAATGGCTGCCCTGCTATCAATCTATCCAATCAGGACCTGAGTCACTGGCTGGAGCTGGTGTGCTCATCCCAGTCACTGGAAAGACCGGGTTCCAGTAAGTAAAAGGGAGGCTCTGGGGGGCTGTTGAATAACAGCAGAATGCATAGAATGCATCAAGGTGAAAAACCTTGAGAGTTTACAACCCCTTTAATCACGACTAAGCAAAATGACAGCTTACTTCATCCAAAGTAAATAAACAGTCCAAAATCCTGGTATTGATAATTAAAAAGTAGTCTCATCACTAGTCTTCGGTTCCATACAGGGGTTAGGCTCCTCCAGAGTAAGAGTGCCAGGCAGGCCACACGTGAGTCAGCAGCTCGTGTCTCAGTTGGTCTAAGCCCTTGTACACGCGGTCGGAGATTCCGACAACCAAATCCGTCGGATTTGGTCCGTCGGATCTTGTCCGAAATTGTTGCATACACACGGTCGGACAAAGTTGTCGAAAAATCAGATCTTTCAGAACGTGATGACGTAATTTCGTTACGATGGGACTATGTTCAGGCTAGTAGTCAATAGCTTTAATGTAGGAATTTGATCTGAGCATGTGTGGCACTTTGTCCGATCTGAATTCTCTACACATGATTGGAGTATGTCCTATCGGACCAGTTTGTCGGAAAATATTTCCAGCAAGTTGGAAAATTTGGTCCGATGGATATTCCGACGGAAACAGTCCGATGCATACCACACACAGTCGGATTATCCGACAACACAGTCCGATAGGACACATTCTGACGGATTCTTCTGACCGTGTGTACAAGGGCTTAGAGCTCACACTTGCTGGACAGCTTCGGAGACTCTCTCACTTCCTTGACACAGGTGCTGATTTCCCTCTGCTGCCTTTCAAGCCTCCCACCCCTGGGACTTATTTTGTAGGGATTTAGTAGGAATTTTGTAAAATAAGCTGTGTTTGTATCTGTTAATAATGGTTTTAGTGTATTTTTTGCCAATATATTGGTTAAATAAACATTTGCGCAAATACCGCAAGGTCTAAAAAAATCAGTAGCACCTTTTTATTCTAGAGGTCCTATGCTTTCAGAAAATATATGGTTTTAGGGGTCTTTCAAATTCTGAAAGCTGTAAGGGAAAAATAAAACCTTATGATTTTTAGAGAAATTTGGATATTTACACTTTCGCGTCTGTTCATTTTTCCCATTTCGCGAAAAGGCGCAATTTAAAAGTTACAAATATTTGTTAGTTATTCACTCAATACAGGTTAAGCTTTTATATTTAGTATGAATTTTGTAAAATGTGCTGTTTTTATCTGCCAATAATGGTTTTAGTGTATTTTTTGCAAATATATAATACTGCAGGGTCGAAAAAAATCAGTAGCACCTTCTTTTTATTCTACTTATCATGTGCTTTCAGAAAATATATATAGTTTGGGGGTCTTTCACAAATTCTGAAAGCTACAAGTGAAAAATAAAAAACAAAATGAAAGATTGCAAAAATGGTCTGGTCACCTGAGTGTATGAAATGGAGCACAGAGCCTGGCAGCGAAAGGGTTAAAAGAGAAGTATGGGATTTTTAAAAAACATTTTTAGAATCATACTTACCTAGGTGGATGATCATCAGTCCAATGCTGCATCTGTCCCCCGCTAGCTCTAAGGCCGCGTACACACGCGCGGACTGTTCGCCCAACTTTGTCCGTCCAACAGTTTCGGCAAACAGTCCGCTCAAACTTAGCATGGACGGACATGGCCACACACGACGGACGAACAGTTTGCTGAAACCGTGCGCGATGACGTTTCGGCACGCACGACGGATCGAAAATTTCGACGTCCAATACACTGCAATGCAACCTTCCGACGTGGAAATCCTTTCTGAGCATGCGCGAGACTTAGTTGGCCGAACAAGCCTACACACGAGCGAACAGTCCGCTGAAACCTTGTTTCAGCGGACAGTTTTTCGGAATTTCCGTAAGACCTTGTTCGGCCAACTGTCCGCTGAAACTGTCCGCTGAAGCCCCACACACGAGCGGACTGTCCGCCCAAACACTGTTCAGCGGACAAGGTTGGGCGAACAGTCCGCCCGTGTGTACGCGGCCTTAGGCTGAGGACAGAGTGATCAAACACTGCTGATCACTTAGTTCTCTGTGCTCTGTGAGCAGAGCACTGATGACTGTCAGTTACCGCTGTCTGCTCTGCCCCCCCCATGCTAACAGGAGTGCCGGGCTGTGGAGGGGGCAGGTTGAGGCTCTCAGCGGCTTGCTGAGAGGCCAAGCCAGGTGCTGGTACAGGTTTGTGGGTGGATCCCAACCATATTGTCACAATCTTTCCTAAGTCTGGACCATTTCTGTGATGTCAGCCAACAGCGGGATTCAGCCCGCTGTCTGCTAAAAACAGGTCACAGGAGTGCAGAGCAAACTGCGCTCCTGTGATCCACAGGAGATGTACAGCCAAGTGAGACCAACTTGGGAGATAAAAATCTAGCAGAGGCCCTCTAAAACGTATTTCAAAATGAAAGTGTCTCTAAACCCAAAAACAAATATGTAGTGTATTCCAGCATCCCAAATCTTAGATCTGGTGGGCCGGCTGCATACTGCTTTTATTTTAATTTTTACTTGGTGGTCTGGCCAGTAAAACACTTTGTCTTATGGCGTGTATACACAAGCAGAATTTCCGACAGAAAAAGTCAGATGGGAGCTTTTCATTGTATATTCAGATCGTGTATATGCTTCATCAGACTTTTTAAGTCGAAAATTCTGACGGACCTAGAAAGAGAACATGTTATAAATTTTTCCAACGGAACCAATTCCTATCGGGAAAACCGCTCGTCTGTATGCTGTTCCGACGTGCCAAAAAATGACGCATGCTCTGAAGCAAGTACGAGACGGAAGCTATTGGCTACTGGCTATTGAACCTTTTTCTAGTCCCGTTGTACGTGTTGTACGTCACCGCGTTCTTGGCGGTCAGACTTTGGTGTGACCGTGTGTATGCAAACAGCTTGAGCGGAATTCCGTCGGAATTCCATCGGAGAAACTATCAGAGTTTATTCCGATGGAAAAAACTGCTTGTGTGTACACGGCATTACTCTGCATAACATGTTAGCTGGAGATACAGTGCTTTGAAAAATTATTCATACCCCTTGAAATTTTACACATTTTGTCACATTTACATTTTGGGTTGTAACATATTTTATTGGGATTTTATCTGATAGACCAACACAAAGTGGCACATAATTGTGAAGTGGAGGGAAAAAGATAAATGGTTTTCAAAATTTTTCACAAATAAATATGCAAAATAGCTCAAGCTCAAAGATGGAGAGCATCTGTGATCATCATTTTTCAAGTCTTGCCACAGATTCTCAGTGGGATTTAGGTCTGGATTTTGACTGGGCCAATCTAAGGCCCTGTACACACGGTCAGACATTCCAACCATAAAATCCGTCAAAATTTTTTCTGACAGATTTTGTCCGAAACTTGTGTTGCATACACACGGTCAGACAAAGTTGTTGGAAAATCTGATCGTTCGGGAAGAGGTAAGGTTCGTTGCGTAAGACAGGACTACATAGAGGCTAGTAGCCAATAGATTTGATCTTGTAATTTAATCTGAACATGCGTGGCACTTTGTCCATCGGAATTCTCTACAAAGGATCAGAAAAAGTCCGATCTGATTGTGTTGTCGGAAAATTTTAGATCCAGCTCTCAAACTTTTTCCGTTGGGATTTCCCAGGGAAAAAGTCAGATAGAGCCCACACACGATCGGATTTTCTGACAACATAATCCGATTGGACCCTTTCTGTCGGAAAGTCCGACTGTGTGTACATGGCATTAGACATGAATATGCTTTGATCTAAACCATTCCATTGTAGCTCTGTATGTTTACAGTATGTATGTATGTTTACAGTCCTTGTCTAGCTGGATGATGAACCTCTGCCACAGTCTCAAGTCTTTTTCAGAGTCTAACAGGTTTTCTTCTAAACTTGCCCTGTTATTAGCTCCATACTACTTCCCATCAACTCTGACCAGCTTCCCTGTCCCTGCTGAAGAAAAGCATCCCCACAACATGTTTCACGGTGGGGATGGTGTGTTCAGGGTGATGGTGGGGTTTGTTTTCCTGACACCGCATTTTGCTTTTAGGCCAGTAAGTTCAATTTTGGTCTCATCTGACCAGAGCACCTTCTTCCACATGATTGCTGTGTCCCCCACATGGAGTCCCGCAAACTGCAAAAATGACTTCTTATGGCTTTCTTCTTGCCACTCTTCCATAAAGGCCAGATTTGTGGAGTGCACAACTAAGAGTTGTCCTGTGGATGAATTCTCCTACCTGAGCTGTGGATCTCTGCATTTCCTCCAGAGTTGCCAGGGGCCTCTTGGCTGCTTCTCTGATTAATGCTCTACTTGTCCAGCCTGCCAGGTTAGGTGGACGGACATGTCTTGGTAGGTTTGCAGTTGTGCCATACTCTCTCCATTTCCAGATGATGGATTGAACAGTGCTCCGTGAGATGTTCAAAGCTTGGGATATTTTTTTTATAACCTAACCCTGCTTTAAACTTCTCCACAACTTTATCCCTGACCCATCTGGTGTGTTCCTTGGCATTCATAATGCTGTTTGTTCACTAAGGTTCTTTAACAAACCTCTGAGGGTTACAAAGAACAGCTGTATTTATACTGACATTAAATTACAAAAAGGTGGACTAATTAGGTGACTTCTGAAGGCAATTTGTTCTACTAGGTTTTAGTTAGTGGTATCAGAGTAAAGGGAGCTGAATACAAATGCACGTCACACTTTTCACATATTTGTAAAAAAATAAAAAATAATTGGAAAACCATTTATGATTTTCATTTCACTTCACAATTATGTGCCACTTTGTGTTGATCTATCACATAAAATCCCAATAAAATTAATTTACGTTTTTGGTTGTAACATGAAATATATGGAAAATTTCAAGGGGTATGAATATTTTTTCAAGGCACTGTAGGCATTAATTTCTTATTCACTTTTGTAAAGTCCTTATAAATTTACTTGTCCATCTAAAGCTACCCTCTTCAGACAGGGCTTCTGGCCAAGGGTGTTTCCTTTGCTCCTTCATTGATAATAGAGCAACCCTAAGACAAAGTGTTTTATTGGCCAGATCACCAGGTGAAAAAAATAAAAAAAAATAAAAGCAGTATGTAGCCACCAGATCTAAGGTTTGGAATGTTGGAATACAATACATCTTTGTTTTTGGGTTTAGAGACACTTTAATTTTGAATAAAGTTTTGGAGGGCCTCTGCTAGATTTTTATCTCCCCAGTTGGTGAGGGTTTCTCCTTATTATTTGTCAGGACTGGAAATTAAGGGCCATTTTTGCAATATGGAAACAGACAAAAGCAAAATCATATTTAATAGAGTAATGACAATGCTTTTATTGCCAACTGTACCTTCCTGTCCTGGTGACAACCTCTCCTCTTTATTTCTTGTTTGGACATTGCAGGGAGAAGGAAAAAAATCTCTTCAGTGGGGTCAAAGGCAGAAGTAAAAACTAAATTTCAGGCCCCTTTCACATGGGTGCCCACACTAAATGGAATCTACTTGCTCAGCCGGGAATCTCTCCGCTGATCCCCACTGAGCAAGTGAATGACAGGTCCATGTCCCCTCTGCTATGCAAAGAGGACAAAGACACACTCCAGCTCTCCTTTATGGGGCATCCGATTAGAAATGGACCGCCTGTTTGTTTCCATCTGATGCCATCTAATCTGATCCGCTGGAACGTGTGGGGAATAGGACCACCATCCATCTGTTTTTGGCAGAGAGGATCGGATGGCGGCGAGTGTCAACAGACATGTGTCCGCTGACATCCACCGCTCCATAGAAGAGACTAGAGGGTCTTATCAGATCCATCTGAACAACTGACAGGCGGACCTGATCTGACAGCCCATGTGAAAGGGGCCAAACTCTTTTCAAAAAAATATCACTGTAGAAGTAGGCTCTATATTTCCCAGAGACTTCCGATTATTATTTATTAACCTTATATTTTGTAAGGTCCTTTTATATTTACACGTTATTTTATTTATTTTTTTCAGGTTTGGTTTGTCTTTTTATTAGCATTACCCTCTTGACAGTACACATAAAGAGCCCAGCCTTCCTTCGTCATTTATTCAGTGGTCGAGATAATGAGGAAGTTTGCCCCAAGTCTGAAAATGAAGAAGGTGGTGGTGTGATTGACAATGAAACAGTTACTATGATGACCCAGTTGTAATCAATCAGCTGCTTTCCAAGACTTACATATCTACCAGATGGACTTCTGTTTCAAGTTGATGGACTTTAATTTTGGTTTGTAATTTGAGATTCTCAGTAATTCAGAGTGTTGGGGTAAATCAGAATGTTTGAATAACTGAGACATATTCTAAATGTTACTGGAAACCAACAGTCTACAGAAAAGGGTTGCAGAAGTAACAACCTCCTATTGAGTTCATAGACCATTTTGGTCTCAGCTCTGACCCTGAATGAACAACAGTTGTCTCTTCAGCCCTCACAGTATTTTTGGAAGCATCTTCATGGTTCCTAAACATATAGATTATTTTTATTGTGTGAGATATTTTCATGTATAGTAGGCTTTTTTTTTTAAATGAATAGTTGCTCTGGTTTACATTCACTGGTAAATTTTAAAGGATACCAATCCTTCATCAGGCAATTTGTTATACCTTGCTCATAGTTCAATAATCATATCATATTACTGTGTGGCCTGTGTTCAATGGGGACAAAGGCAACTATACTTAAAAAATTCCATATAAAATAAATGAACATGTGCTAGGCCAATGAAAACATTTCAAATTTACTTTTTTTTATCTGCATTTCCTTGTTTTTAATTTAATTGACTTGTGAATATTTGGAAATATTGACATCAATGGGGTAATTCCCAATAAAGGTAAGGTGAACATTTACTTAAAGCGGTTGTATACCCCTTTTTTACATTTTTACCTACAGGTAAGCCTATAAAAAGGCTTACCTGTAGGTAAAATTAAGATCTTCACTCTGCATGCTGCCGCTGACATCAGCGGCGCATGTGCAGTGAAGGTCCGGAGAAGGTCCGATGTATCACGTTGGAACTTGTTGGAACTTGTTGGAATGAAGAACTCCCGCACGCATGCATGGGAGTGACATCATCACAGCTCTGGCCACTCATAGCATCGGAGCCGCAAACCCGAATAAAAAACGCAGAGGGGAAAATGTCAGCTCCCTCAGCGGTGACCAGGATGTGATGCCGACGCTTCATTCTAAGGTAAGTATTTCATAATGAGCTAGTATGCATGAGGACCGCAACACAGTATTAACACGCAGCAAAATCCACCTCTATCATCAGGAGCTCTGGTGAACACCAGTTAGTACTTAGACTCCACACCTTAAGTGAGCCCACATCATCCATCAGGACGACCTGCTTGTATATACGTATTCTGCAAATATTGATTTGATTTGAATTTCTCTTCTGTTTATTTGCTTTCTATTTTCTTAATTGATAAAAAATAAACTATTAACATTTCTATTCCTGAAAGCATTCTTAATTTTCAGCATTTTTTTTTCACACCTGCCTAAAACATGGATAGCCAAATTGGCTCTGTAAATTTGCACCTTTCTTCTGGTCTGGTAAATGTTAAAGCCACCAACTTCACCCTCCGTTTGCAAGTGGCAAATCACTGGGTGTTATTTACTAAAGGAAAATCCACTTTGCACTGCAAATGCACTTGAAAGTGCACTTAAATTGCAGTTGGAAGTAAAGTCGCTCTAGATCCGAGGGGGACATGCAAGGAAAATAAAAAACAGTATTTTAGCTTGCACATGATTGGATGATAAAATCAGCAGAGCTTCCACTCATTTCAGATCTACCCCTTAGATTTAGAGCGACTGCACTTCCAAGTGCACTTTCAGTGCAAAGTGGATTTGCCATTCGTAAATAACCCCCACTGCCTTATAAGCAATTCACGATTATCTGCTATGATAGGCCAGGCACTCTTGATCCTGCCTGTTTATCCCTGTACATATTTAGCACACCTTCAATGACCTTCAAGTGATTAGTGTAGACTAAAATTATTATTTGCATATGATGGCATTTGCTCTTTGTTCAACCAACTGACATGAAAAATGAGTTTAACAAATCCGTTCTTTTGTGATGTCTTTCTGTTCTGCCTCCCTTCATTCAGCAGACAGGGAGACTTGCAGTAAAAGGGCAAAAAAGAAAGCGTGTTTTTTTTTACAGAAAAGACAAACCCCAGCCACAGGCTCTTTTTCCTAAATGTTATTTTTTCTCTTGTGCAGAACGATTTTATGTTTAACAGATGTGCATACTTTTTCAAAAGTTTTTATTAAAACAGTTAAATAAATACACTGTGTTTTGATGTGGTGTCTACGTTTATTTATAGAAAAGGTGTTGTCATGTGGCAATATCCTTGATTGTCTGGGAAGTCATCTGCTAGTAACAAAGATTGCAGCAATAAATATTTATATTAATAGCCAGTAATGGCTGGGTGGAAAAAAAATATAGTATGCTTGCAAAGTTAGAATTAACTGTTTGCCGACCAGTTCACGGCGATATAAGTCGGCAGAATGGCACAGCTGGGCGAAACCCTGTATGGGTATATCTTCCCCTATAAGAGCTGTCAGAGGGTACATGCACGCCGCCGGAGGAGCGGGCCCACTGTATGGCAGGGGACCCCAAGCGCATGGCCAGCAGGCACAATTGTCACCGGCCAATCGCGATTGTATGCACGAGAGACAGCAAGGGGATTTGTGTGTAAACACACAAATCCCTGTTCTGTCAGGGGAGAGGAGACGTATCGTTTGTTCCTACTAAGTAGGAACAATGATACATCTCCTCCCCCAATCAGTCCTATCCCCATACCGTTAGAACACATCTAGGAAACACACATTTAAGCCCTTTATCGCCCCCTAGTGTTAACCCCTTACCTACCAGTGACATTTACACAAAATACAGCACTGATCGCTGTATAAATATCAATGGTCCAAAAAATGTGTCAATAGTGTCCGATCTGTCCGTCAGAATGTCGTAGTACCGCTAAAAATTGCAGATCAACGCTATTACTAGTAGTGGTCCCAAAAATGTGTCAAAAACCGCAGAGGTGATCAAATACCATCAAAAGAAAGCTCTATATGTGGGAAAAAAGGACGCAAATTCCATTTGGGTACAGCATTGTACGACCGCCCTATTGTCAGTTAAAGTGACGCAGTGCCAAATTGTAAAAAGTGCTCTGGTCAGGAAGGGGGTGACATCTTCTGGGGCGATTGTGATTAAACAAGCAATACAGCGCCATGAAAAAGTATTCATACCCCTTGATATTTTCCACATTTTTTCATGTTACAACCAAAAACATTAATGTATTTAATTGAGATTTATTGGGATTTTATGTCATAGACCAACACAAATATGTACATAATTGTGAAGTGGAAGGAAAATGATAAATGGTTTTCAAAATGTTTTACTAATAAATATGTGAAAAGTGTGGCATACATTTGTATTCAGATCCCTTTACTCTGATACCCCTAACTAAAATCTAGTGGAACCAATTGCCTTCAGAAGTCACGTAATTACATGTAAATAGTAATAGAGTCCACCTGTGTGTAATTTAATCTCAGTATAAATACAGCTGTTCTGTGAAGCCCTCAGAGGTTTGTTAAAGAACCTTAATGAACAAACAGCATCATGAAGGCCAAGGAACACACCAGACAGGTCAGGGATAAAGTTGTGGAGAAGTAAAAGGCAAGGATAGGTTATAAAAAAATATATACCAAGCTTTGAACATCTCATAGAGCACTGTTCAATCCATCATCCGAAAATGGAAAGAGTATGGTACAACTGCAAACCTACCAAGACACAGCCGTTCACCTAAACGGAGAGGCCGGGCAAGGAGAGCATTAATCAGAGAAGCAGCCAAGAGGCCCATGGCAACTCTGGAGGAGCTGCAGAGATCCACAGCTCAGGTAGGAGAATTTATCCACAGGACAACTATTAGTCATTATCTCCACAAATCTGGCCTTTATGGAAGAGTGGCAAGATGAAAGCCATAAGAAGTCCTGTTTGCAGTTTGCGACACTCCATGTGGGGTCACAGCAATCATCTGGAAGAAGGTCCTCTGGTCAAATGAGACCAAAATTGAACTTTGGCCTAAAAGCAAAACGCTATACGTGGTGGAATACTAACACTACACATCACCCTGAACACACCATCCCCACCGTTAAACATGTTGTGGGGATTGCTTTCTTCAGCAGGGACAGGGAAGCTTGTCAGAGTTTATGGGAAGATGGATGGAGCCAAATACAGGGCAATCTTAGAAGAAAACCTGTTAGAGTCTGCAAGATACTTGAGATTGGGGTAGAGGTTCACCTTCCAGTAGCACAACGACCCTAAATACATAGTAAGAGCTACAAAGGAATGATTTAGATCAAAGCATATTCATGTGTTAGAATGGCCCAGTCAAAGTCCAGACCTAAATTCAATTGAGAATCTGTGGCAGAGCTTAATCTATTTTGCAAAGAAGGTGGTCAAAAATGTCACTATCTAGATGTGCAAAGCTAGCAGAGACATCCCCAAAAAGACTTGCAGCTGTAATTGCAGTGAAAGCTGTTTCTAAAAAGTATTGACTCAGGGGGCTGAATTCAAATGCATGTCATACTTTTCACATATTTATTTGTAAAACATTTTGAAAACCATTTATCATTTTCCTTCCACTTCACGATTATGTGCCACTTTGTGTTGGTCTATGACATAAAAACCCAATAAAATATATTTATGTTTTTGGTTGCGACATGACAAAATGTGGAAAATGTCAAGGGGTATGAATACTTTTTCAAGGCACTGCATGCATATATAAAACTAAAGGACATGCGCTTTTTAACCCTTTCTTACCTAGAGGTCATTGATGCCTAGTGAAGGTCAAATTTATCAACAATCATTTTATATATAATATGCATACCTGTAATACCCATACTTTTTATACAGTTTTCACTGACATAAAAGGCTTTTATTTGGTACCCTTTTTATGTAAAACCCTGTTTTTTTTTTTTCGTTTTGTTTTTTTATTTTAGTTTTTTTTTTGGGGGGGGGGGGGGGTTCTATTTTGCTGACAAATGCAATTAAATGTAAAAACAAAAAAAACATATCTACTGTAAGTTAATATTAAAATTAAAGTGTTACCCTGCCAAATACCTTTTCTCATCATCAGTAAAGTACATAGCAGTTTTGTGAGTGGTCCCAAGACTCTGTATTATCAGCAGATGTATTGAGAACAGTAAAAGAAGGGGAGGATCAGAGAAGACAGGATCATGCATACTTTTTACACAATGCAGAGGATTAACCCCTTAGGCTCCACAGTGAGCATAACAAGCATGCTTTACTGCATATACATTGAGTTTATTGTTGTGGGTTTAGTAATACATATGGTATAGCAGATGAACACTGCTGCCTGAAGGTGGCAGTATTTGTGTGCTAAAGATTTTCATTTTTCTCAATTAAACAAGCTGACTTGTCATAAGACAAAAATAGAAAATTACATTTCACACTGTAATGTTTGGGGGTTATAGCTCCACGGGACCAAGTGCAAAGCCATTTACATTTTAGCAAAAAAGGTGTTTATTTTTCTTCAGGCAAAAAACAAAGAAATGCTTCCAGCAGCAAAACAAAATACAACACAAATGTCAGAGTGTCTTCAGCACAAAAACAGCATAGACAAAATATAAGAAAATACACAGTTCATTGATGGGACTTTACCCAATGGTTAGCACTAGGGATGGGCTGAACGGACCCCTGTTCAGTTCGCACCAGAACTTTCGAACACCGCAAAAGTTCAGACCAATTAATGAAACATATTAAAGTCAATGGGATCCTAATGTCAAAAGTGTCCATTTTGAAGGCTTATATGCAAGTAATTGGGCATACCATGGTTATAGAGGGACAGTGATTTTTTGATTTTTAAAGTGAACGCCTAAAAGTCCTTCCAACATAGTGCCTGGGGAGTCCCCTTATGCCCCGTACACACGAGAGGACTTATGTCCGACAGACCTCCAAAGGAGTTCCGCCGGAGTTCCGACGGAGTTCTGGCGGACTTTTCGACCGAACGGACTTGGACACACACCATCACACCAAACTCCGACGGAGTCGAACGTGATGACGTACGACTGGATTCGAATAAGGAAGTTCATAGCCAGTAGCCAATAGCTGCCCTAGCGTCGGTTTTAGTCCGTCGGAATAGCATACACACGAGCGGATTTTTCGAAGGGGACCGGGTCCGGCGGAGTTCCGTCGGGAAAATTTGAAGCATGCTTCATTTCTAAAGTCCGTCAGACTTTAGCGAAGCTAAAGTCCGTTGCAGCCCACACACGATCGGATAGTCTGACGGACTCAGTCCGTCGGACTTTGGATGTCGAAAAGTCCGCTCGTGTGTACGCGGCCTAAGTCTACCTGTAAAGTGGCAGATCTGTACCATGTCTAGAATCTGCTGCAGCTATAATTGCATTTATAAAGCCCCTCCAAAAAATACCTTTTCCCTGCAAGCAGCCTTTATTTTACTCATCAACAGCTGGGGAGGCAGTGTGTATGATGAGGCCACAATGTAGTGCACTGGGAACAAGATTAGAGATTTTTTGGATACATTCTGGTGTCACTTTGACTTTGTATAGAAGTAACGGGTACGTAAAAATTGGTCTTTGGGTGTCAGTGGCGCCTTCCCACCGTATAGAGATACTCTTGATGAAAATAAAAATTGGTCTTGCCGTAAAAAATTGCAATAATATGCACCTGTCAAACAGGTGCAGAAAAATTACTCTTTGGGTGTTGGTGGTGCCTTCCCACCATCACCCTATAGAGGTGCTCTTGATGAAGGCAAAAAAAAAAAATGCAATGATTTGCATATGGTTGGTGTTTTTGCCACATTTGATGTGCCTGAGACAGAGTTTGCAGATAGCAACAGTGCGATCTGCAGCAGATGTGTGGAAAAGGGCCCAGACAGCTGAGCTTTGGGGAGTGGGCCGGGAGATAACAGCTGCAGAATGTGATGGAATAGGGTGGCTGCTCTCTACTCTCTTGATGTCGGCTTCCTTGGGGTTGTGCCACCTCACCTTCAGTTTTCTCCTCTGCTGAATAGATGTGGACAAGGAGGCAGGTTTATCCACTCTGGCAACTACAGGGGACTGCAAAATTATCTTGCTTGCGTGACAGAGGATGAGGAGAATGAGGAAGGTTTAGTAAGCCAGTCCACCATCTCCTCTGCATGCTGTGGCTGGATAACATGGGCAAACTCACTAAATGGTGCCCATTGAAATGATGCCCTGCCTGAGGACTGACCACCACGTCCACCTTTGCCTGTGGACACATTTGTTAATGGGACCCTTACATTGCCAAGGAAACTTCTGCCTCTCCTTGTTGTCCTCCCAGACATTATTGGGAGGGAGGGGGCGGTGCTTATAAGCAAATGTAAAGAAGAAGTTGAAATCTGTACGTAGATGCACTTTAATCAATGTAAAGAGGTGTTTGGTGCACTTTAATTTGAGTACTCACATTACAAAGACACACTCCATGGATACACTATAATATACTGTAAAGTAATGTGCCAAACGTATAGTGATTCACAGAACTATATGGCGTTAAACTGGGAGTAACACACACAGAAGTAAATGGCATTCAACTGTCAGTAAAGCAATCAAATAGACAATTTTCAGCCATCACCACACTGACGCTATCTGAATTGCACCTTCACTAGCTATACACTCATGTAAAGATTACTGACACGGTCTCACTACACTACACTGAAACTATCTGACCTGTCCCTACTCTAGATGCACACTGTGCAAAACTGAATGATGGTCCTCCTCACTACACTCACCATATCCCTAGACTGACACTATGCTAATATTCTACACTGACAATTAAAGCAAAATAACACAGTATAGGACACTAACTAACTAATAGCACTGAAGAAAGCCCTGTTCCATCTCTCTCCACACCAAAATCACACTATAAATGGCTGTCATTGAAAGAATACTTTTATACTGTGGGATGGGAATGAGCCATGATTGGATAAAGTCATGATGACAGTGTCCAATCATGACTCTGACAGTGCTCTGTGCCCTTATTGGCTGAAGCTTTCACTGCTTCAGCCAATCAGGGCTTGCAATGCACTATTCAGCGGCGCAATGCATTGTGGTCGGTTCGGGGGGGGCAAACAAACAGTCAAATGACCAGTTTGTTCAGCTGTTTGTCAAACGTCTAATCAGCAAAATTTTGGCTCAAACTTATGCTCGGGCCAAACCATTCGCCCATCCCTAGTTAGCACCCAGTCTGGCTATCTGGCAGCTTTCAGACAACTGCATCATTCCAAACAGGAGTCTCTCTCTCTACTCCTACTCACACACCCAATCACAACTAATACTGCTTCCTGTTTTAAGTGCTGCGTCCTGTGGCTCTTAACACTGTGGGGACTGGAGTCCCTGTAGTCAGGAGTGGAGGCCCTTTTCCCATGCAAATATCACTTCAGGGCCTCAGAAATTCCAGGACCCGAAATACCTCTCTACGAACACAGAGAGGTCTGCGAGTTAGTCCTCTCCTTAATGTGGCTATCCCGGGAATTCCTCCTCTCGGGTGACCTCCTGACTACTCACACACTTTCCTTAAAGGAACCGCAACCCAAATACAGATGCTACATAGCACCTTTCCAGGAGCCAGCCTTGGCATCCTGTACAACACATATTAGACACATTTCAGGTATTATTTGTGATTATTGGGTGAATGTCTCAGCAAATGTTTTAATAAATAGACCCCTAAATGAAATAGACTCCTAACTGAAAAAAAACAGTTAAACCAAATACAATACCTACCTCTCCTCCAAGAAAACTCAGACCAAGGTGAGACAAAATTAAACATCTAGTCTTACATATCAGAATACAAAGTGATTACTGAAAGTAAGAACAGTAAGTCTCAACAAGCGTAGTAATTGCTTACAGAACCAAACATTTTGGGTATAGCTTGTATCTAAAAAATTGGCATTAATCCTTTCATACAATGCAGCCTGCTACACGGTAACATCCATTGCGACAATTCTTTATTGGCTACATAGCAGGATACAGTAATAACACGCTAAAGCATTTCAGGTGAAGCCTTACTCGTAGGCTATGAGTAAGGTTTTGCTTAATAGTAATAATGTAATAGTAATAGTGTTATCAAATGGACAGCAGCATGGTATTTTATGGGTCTTTGAACCCAATACAATCTTGCTTTCTGTCTGTTCCATAAATAAGACAGTAAATGGGGTCGCAAGTCATTCAGGAAACCCATATGCATTTGAAAAAACACCCTTTAGTGAAAATTTTTTATAGCTGCAAAGGGGTGGGCCAACTCAATATTGAACCCTACGAACTAAGCCTGGTATGCCACTAATCACATGCCGACCTCCCGCTGTCGGTTGACCATGGCAGAATGGCTCTGCCGTTTCACTGAGGGACTGATGCTCTGCCCAGCAGCCGCAATGTCCACCAGGCACCCGCGATCGCTCGTGGCCGAGCAGGAATGTGGATCTGTAGGTGTAAACACAAAAATCCACATCCTGTCAGGGGAGAGGAGACAGATCGTGTGTTCCTAGTATATAGAAACACCGATCGGTCTCCTCTGCCAGTCAGTCCCATCCCCCACAGTTAGAACACACAGTGAGGGAACACATTTAACCCATTGATCGCCCCCTAGTGTTAACCCCTTCCCTGCCAGTGACATTTATACAGTAATCAGTAGCTATTTATAGCACTGATCCCTGTAAAAATGTCAATGTTTTATAAAAAGTATCAAAAGTGTCCAATCTGTCCACCCCATGTCACAAAAAAAAAAAAGCAGGTCTATTGGACTATCTTTGTAGAGCTCTCTAGCTGTTTCTTCTTGTCCCACATGCATGGGCGTAGCATAAGGGGTTGCAGGGGTCACAATCGCAACCCCGTCCCTAGCTCCAGGGGGCCCCTGCAGCCTCTCTGTCATATTATCATATTCTCCCCAAAATTCAGCTCTGATCTGCCCCAGGGCCCCACAACAAGCTCCAGTACTGGGCTTCTACTTTATCTTCCACGGTCCACACTCCTCTGTTCCCATTGGCTGGGGAGAAGCTGTGAGCCATTTCCTGAATGGAGAGGAGCGTGTGGTGAGAACAGCCCAGGATGGGGTAGTGTCTGTGCTGTGTACTGGCAACAAGGAATGGTAACTGAGCTCAGCGAGCCAAGAGGGGAAGAGTGCCGTCCTGTAGCCAAGATGGGACTGATGTCACTGGTGAGGTATGGCACTGCTCAGTGTCTCCTAGTCACCAGCTGGGATTCTCTGTACCCGGGGATGTCTACTTATACCCCCCTTCCCTGACAATTGGGGAAAAGACACACACCTCCAGAAGGTGACCTTCCCCCAACACCTACCAACAGTGACAGAGAAACCTTCAGAAATTGCTAAAACAAATCCATTAACACCTCCTTGGGGGCCCCTAAAGGGCTGCAGGCTCCAGATTTTGTGTCACATGGCTTTGCCCTTCCAGATCTAAGTTGCCCCACCCCAAAGCCCCCTGACCCCCCCCCCCCCTCCATCCTGAATGCTATGCCTGGCTGTTGAGCTCCTTTTCCCTTTACAGCATGCTATACTGGTCCTCCTCTGCAGGGCTGAAATCACATTCCTTTACAACACAGACAGTTAGCCATGATCTGCACAGGGTGTATCTGCCTACTGCAACTACATTGCTGTTCCGGCCAAAGAATTTCACAGGTCAGAAAGGAAACATAAAAGCCAGATACACCCTGTGTAGACTGACAGACTGTGTGTAAAGGAATGTGATTTCAGCCCTGTGTTGTGTGTGTGTGTGGTTGGGGATGCTGTTACAGTGCTGGGATGGGAAAGGAGCTCTGCCAAGTAGGGTTGCCACATCATCCCTTTAATCCAGGACACACATTAATTACACAGGTTCTGTGGCTGATTAAGGTGGTAATTAAACTCACTCTAAACTCATAAGCCACTGCAGTGGATGTATCTGCACGCACATTGGAAGTAGTGGGGGGGCCAGGTCAACTTTTGCATCGGGGCCCACAAGCTTTAAGCTACACCTCTGCCCACATGTATTCCTTTCAGGCTTTGGCCTCTGTCCCAACCTGAACACCACTGATGCTCGACAGCATCTCACATGGCTCCCTTAAGACACACTGATCTCCCTCAGAAGATCTGGGCCCTGAGCTCTCACTCTGGCTCTATTATAAAGCCAGCACACACCTAAGTCATTAATGTGCTTGCTTCTCCAAAAACCTGGCATTAACCACCAATTTACACAGTAGCATGATGTCACGCTGCTACAATATATAAATATATACTATGCTATGCAAATGCTGATCGTGATGGATGTAGATTTTGATTTAAAATCAAAATGGGAATCCTATGTCTCAAATTATAAGCCTAATTAGCGTATAAATATATTGGGCATATTTATATAGCATGGGCAACATAGTAAATAAAGATATATTGAAGATAAACCGTCACAAATCGTTGTTTGTTGTAACTGATTGGGAACGAGAGGGGAAATTATGCTTATGCACAGGATTATTAGTTCACTGTGAACAATTCAGATCAGCATACTAGACTGAATGATAAAACATATACATTTCAGGCGGTAAATGGCTAAAAATAGCGCCTATAAAGCGCCTGCAAAAATGCCTCCCCTGCAGTCCCAGTGTGAAAGCCTGAGTGCTTTCACACTGGAGCAGAATGTTGGCAGGAAGTTAGAAAAAGTCCTGCAAGCAGCATCTTTGGAGCGGTGGAGGAGCGGTATATACACTGCTCCTCAACCGTCCCTGCCCATTGAAATCAATGGGCACCACTACCGAAGCACCTGCAAAGCAGCAGCGCTATATGGGTCTTACAGTTGCAGCAAGAGTCCATCAGGAGTAGGATTGCTGTGTGGGGGTCATATTTTTGTCCGCTAGGTTGTTGCGGCATTGTTCATCATGAATTACAGTACGGTAGCTTTGTATCACTGGACGGTGTCATTGATGATGGATTTACCTAATGGGACATTTTTTTTTTTTGCTACTGTTTTTTTTTTTTTGTTTTGTTTTTATAAAATGGTTAATGTGCAGTGAGTATGTGTGTTTATTTAGCATATACTTTTTTAAGGGATGTGTAAAAATCCCTTTCCCATTCACATGGGGAGGGCATATTTGGGACTATCCTGGCATGGTTCAGAAGAAGGGTTGTGTGCTTGTAGCTTTCCCTTTCCTTGGCAGCCTGCATGCTCAGAATAGAGTCTGGTTTGGATTTTGGAGTGACCCCGTGACATTTTTTTTGGTTTACATAGGGTTTCCACCTAAAAATCTAGGGCAGACCCTGATCAAGGATAAAAGATTTTGAGTGAGATACCCCAGATGCTTTTTTTTACAAAGAAAGCTGCTGGAAAATATCATTTGACAGCAAATGTTTTTTCTACTATTTCTAAATGTCCATTTTACTTTAGTGCATTAGTACATCTTACAGGTGCACTTTCACATGCAAGTATTTCATTTCACTTTAAAATTTTATGGAAAAAATGCTCCCTGCTAAATGGTACGTTTTATTTTCTTCTGTTTCAATATTTTTATTGAAAAGGGTTATTATTGAAACACAAAAACAAGAGCAGGAACATTGATTTATTTTATTTATTTATTTTTGCATTGCTATCCTCAGACAGGTGGATTTTCAAGATGTGCTGAACCACCGGCAGACATGTGTATCACATGTAGATGCATAGTAAAAAAATATTTTGAAAGATGAATAATGAGCACAAATCAAATGCCTGGTTTTCTGCTTGTTTGGTTAAATGCATGCCCATTTTTATTATTTCATAAATCTGTACAAATAAAGTAGAACAGTTTTATTCCAGCAGGGGGAACAATATAACCACAATCAGTCCTGTTCAGTAAAAATATCTTCATTTCATTGCATTGTGGTACTGCCTTGTGACAAGTGCTAGAGAGACACAGACTCTTATGTCTGGCAGATATTTGAAAATCTATTGACAGTCATATATTTAAAAACAAAAAAATAATCTTTTAATGGCAATTCACTAATGTTTAGGAATGTATTTCTCTTTGGGATTCAGTAAAGCCATGAAACATCTAATGCCACGTACACACGATCGGAATTTTGGCCAGCAAAAGACTGATGAGAGCTTTTCATCAGAAAATACGACCGTGTGTATGCTCCATCGGAATTTAGCTGGCCGAATTCCCGCTAGCAAAATCGGAAATTCCAATCGTGTGTATGCAATTCCGACACGCAAAAACTCACGCATGCTCAAATAATAATATTCTGGGGGATTTACCTTAACCTGTAAACTTATTTAAATGAAAAAATAGTAGCGCTAATGAAACAAATACTAAAACAATTTAAGTGACTCCATGTGATAGTGACAACAACATAAACTGTAAAAAAAATGATGAATAATAAAATAAAAAATTTATAAAAAAACAGAAAAAGTGAAAAAAAGTGAAAAAAAAATCCGATTAAAGTCCATAAAAGTGACAATCTTCAAGTGAGTAGCTAGGTGATGATTTATACTCAAAATTAACTTCCTTCCACCACACTGTTTGTGACAGTGATTCCGCTCCCTTAAGAAATTCACTCATCAAATTTAAATGCCTTGCACTCTCGGCATCAACACTTTTAAACCCACCATGGTTAACAGTACTTCCGATAACTGACTGTGCACAACAGAAGGGGATTGCTCCACCTGGAATAGGTGACGGGTCCTCCGGTAGTAAGGGGTACAGTTATCTAGCTTCCTCCCCAGCGGTCGGTCTCCTGTAGCAATCGGGACTGAACCCGTATGTCATGGACCGGTGTGACCAGAATTGTGTGGACTCTGGTTTTGTATCAGCCTTAGGCCCTATGCAGACTAAGTGCTTTTTCAGGAGGGTCCCCACCCTCCTCATGTTGAGGGCATGTCCCCTGGTATAGTTCAAGAGGAATATAGTTCAGCCCATTCCCCTCCAATGACTAGACTTGTTCAGCCACCCCCCCCCCCCCCTTCTCAGCTGTTCACTGTGAAGACCATTGTGCTGCTGTTTCGTCTCCTCTAGCTCTCTGAGCTCCTTATGCAGCTGAGAACAAGGATTATGTATATTTATAATTTTATCTCTCTCTCTCCCTCTATCTCTCTTTCTCTCCCTCTCTCTACACATTATATATATATATATATATATATATATATATATATACTGTATATAGTGCAGGGGTTTGCTACCAAAGTTATCATGCTAAGTAATGTATTGTTTGGCTCCCTCTAGCGACCACTAAAGCTTTACCAGGATCTTTCTTTCTTTAAAGAAGCAAACAAATATGCATTGTGGGGAATGTAGTCTGATGAGGAAGTGACTCATGTTGTTAAATTAGTCTGGGAACTACTGGCCAACAATGCCAAGTCACAGACCCACAATGCCAAGTCACAGAACAGCCTTCTGGGTAAACAGATAAAAGGACAGGTGTGGCCTGCTTTCGGCCTCTCCGGATGCCATTCAACAACCAGCAGTGAGGTCTATGTGTGTGTGTGTGATCAAAAGGCTGCGGCCTACATGGCGCGGATCGTGATCGCCAGCCTCTGAGGGACTACAGAGTACAGCCCTGCCAGCTCAGCAAGCAGATCGGTGTGCAGTGCCAGGACATCTGGAAATCTCCTGCATTTTAGCTATCTGGAGGCGCCATCTTTCATCAGACTGAGACATCAGGAGGGAAGTCTGGATGGAGCCTCACAGCCACTGGGTCTATTGTGGTGAGAGTGCCCATTTCAGTAAAGTACACTATTTGCTGAGTAGGTTATGTACAGACTGCTGGTGAGACTTGTAGTCCTACAGAAGTGATCCTACTTAACCACGGGCCACATACAGCTGAACCCTAGGGTTTGTTATTTCCTGTGCTATAAAGTCAGTACTGTATTACACTCACTGATAAGGAGAAAGTGTTACAAGTGCCCTATATCTTCAGGTAACAGCTACCAGCATATCACTTATTCTACAGTTTGCTTTCTCTCTGTTTCCCTGTTTGGATTACAAATATTGCAGTTTAAAACTACAGGCTAGCTGAAGATATCTGAAGACAAGGAACTTTTATTATCTTCTACAAAGTGTCAAGGTTCTACTTTGAAGTTGGAACATTGAATCACAACCTAGTGGGAGCCCCTGAGTACAGGTTAATTATTGCATTGTGTTATTATATGTGAGGAGCATTACTTTGCAATTTGGTGGGGGTGCTAAGGCTTCAGTGGGAAGGTGTTCAATATAGACCTTGGAGAATATTGAACATTTGTCCCATTGTACCCCTGTCTTTATACATATATTCTCTACGTTGATTATTATATTTACAGTTCTTTTCAAATCCATACTGATTGTTATTCACTGACATTTACTGTTTATATTTGTCACATTGTTCATCGTGTTTAATATCCACTTTAGTAAACTTTCTTTGGCGTGGCAATTGAGCTCTCTGGAGAGGGTTGGGAGGAAGATCAGATCAGTCAAGTTGTGAAGGTGTTGTCCCCAGACAGAAAGGAGTGGGTGGTTGCTGCTAGACCAGATCGTGGGACCTCCCGCACTCCTGCACTGTTGGAATGGAAAAAGGGGTACATGAAAGCTTCAAAGGCACAAGTGTGCAACTGGCCAACAAGACAAAGTTTTGCATAATACATCCAAAGGTTCCAGACGGGGTCCTATCAGCTCCACACAAGCGGAGTCAGCTATAGGAACAGTTCCCTCCCAGTCGCCACTGGCCATGATTGGGCCAGAGTTCTTTACAGCCATAGGGGACTTTGTGTCAAAATGCCAGAAGAGCAACCCAGTATGTGTAGAAGCTGGATATCAGAAGCTAAGGGTTTTCTCTGGAAAACAGCCTGTGCCAAATGGAGAGGAAGAGTTTGAGGTATGGCTAGAGCAGGCCATGCAGGGCAGGCCCTAGAAGAGAGGGATCTGCCAGAGGCCCAAAAGAAGCAACGCATCAGTGAGAGTTTGCGAGGAGCCACGGCTGAGGCCATCAGGAACTTGAGATTTAGTAACACAACCTGTACAGTTTATGATTACCTGGCCATGTTACAGGAGGAGCTTGGGCAGACAGAGAAAGCAGCTGACCTGATCTATGAATTTGAACATGCCCTTCAACGTCAAGGTGAATGCCTGTCGGAATACATCAGCCGGCTGGATAGGATGCTATACCAGATTGTGTTAAAAAATGTGATGATGCCCTCCGCCATAGATCAGGCCAGAATACAACAAATCCTAAAGGGGGCTCTACGCTCTGACCCAGTCTGGCTCCAGCTGAAGACCTCTGTGGGTGTTATGTCCCTGAAATACCCTAATCTCATCAGAGTAGTGAGAGAAAAAGAGACCATGTTTGATGACAAGCAAGCTGCTGTTCGTCCAGTCTCTACATCTGTAGTTGAAGTCAGGTCTGTGGGGTCAGAGGAGCAGAACTCTGAAATAGCCACCCTGAAATCTCATATGGCACAAATAATGGAGATGATGACTTTATTGATAGCACAAATCACCAAGACATCCCAACCCAGAGACAAGAGTACCACAGACTTCATCTACTTGTATAGTGAAACAGTGCAGTGCAAATTCTTGAGATATCCTAAATATATAAAAAGTCCACTGTTTCACTATACATATTCATTTGAGGTATTATTTGAGTTGACCTTGAGTGCTAGCTTGCAGTTCAATTGTTTGTTATGGTCTATATGTCAGCGCTGAACATCCTTTCATTTTACTGATAGACCTCGGGCCAAAGGTCAATGAGTAAAGAAGTTTGTTTCAACTATGGAGGGACCAGACATTATCGACAAGTGTGCCCAGCACCAGAAGCCGACGGAAAACTACAGAGGGCCTCGGTGAAGAAGTCAACCAAGTGCCCTGTTAAGTTAGCCAGCTCCAAAAACCCCAATGATGCAAAGAGACCACAGCGGAAGTCCAAACCCTCACAGAGGACTCCTGTTGTCGCTTCTGAGCAACCAATGTCCCACTCCCTTGGACCCAGGCTACCCGGCGTTGGAGAGTCAATGCACACCAGACTCCCAGAGCTCAACAGAGGATCAAGCCGGATCAGAACCTCCGCAAGAAAGGAGGGCAAATACAAGCCACCGAACAGGCTAAGCCTGCCACTAACCCTAAATTCCCTCCCAAGTTAGTGGGGCCTTCTCCCGATGTCCCCATCCAGGTAAAGGGAATCTACACCAACGCCCTCCTGGATACTGGGGCTCAAGTGACCCTCTACAGAGACTTTTATGACAAGCACCTAAAGCACCTTCCAATAAAGAAGTTAGAAGAGTTAGAGATATGGGGTATTGGGAATCAGACCTTCCCCTATGATGGCTATCTACCAGTCAAACTGACCTTTGACCCTCTGCAGCTGGGAAGGCTAAGACTTTTGATACTTTGGCAGTGGTCTGTCCTCATACACCTGGGGCTAGTAAAAGTTCCCTCATCATTGAGACTAATGCCTTGTACACACGGTCAGACATTCCGACCACAAAATCCGTCTGATTTTTTCTGACAGATTTTGTCCGAAACTTGTGTTGCATACACACGGTCAGACAAAGTTGTCGGAATTTCCAATTGTCAAGAACGCAGTGCCATAAAACGCCTCACTGGAATCCTTAGTCCCACAGAGGAGGAATGTAGCAACTGACACTAGGCAGGCATAAGGCCTACTTACTATCACATCTCAAGTATTGTATTATATTTACGGAAGCAACATTGGATCATCCTTAACTCAACTTTAATTACTTTAACCCTTGGATTACAAATTATAAGGAATTATCATTGCTAGCAAAGACAAGAAGACTAAAGACTGAGTACTTTAAGTGAGATCTCACGCATAGCTATAAAAGTAGGGGGATCGCCTATATATATATATATATATATATATATATATATATATATATATATATATATATTGTTTATAACTGTTTTCAAAATTCATTGTCCGGTCATTCTGTGTTGGGATGACAGTACACTTGCTGTAATCACCTGTTTACCAATATATACAGTAAAATATACTTTAGTTAAGTACCCCGTTGTGTGGAGTATTGTTTTCTCCCAGCAGGTGGAGCCAGTGGATCCTGAGAGGACAATACTGGTATATTTTGTTATATTATATTGTAGTGTATTGTATTGCACCACAGCTGTGTCAAAGGGACTGAGGCAAGTTAGTGGGGTTTATTAGCAGAGTGCAGGCCCAAATCAAACCAGCAGCTCCTTCGGGGGTCAGTGCTACATGTACAAATGTTATGTGTGTCCTTAAATTAATACAGAGTGCCAGAGGCTTTTTTTGGTGGGCCAAACTCATTAGGAACCCCCCTCCCCCAACTGGTAAGTCAGCTGATACCAATCCTCTATCTGCTGACTTTGTCAAACCCATACACACTATACCTACCTCTTTTGTGGTCAGATTTATGGATGAATTCACCAAAGCATGCAGTGCAAGGGTCTGCCTCAATACTTTCAAATGCTACTGTTTAAATTTTTTTTATCCTATTATTATCTTGACAACAGCAGAATGTAAAAATGTGCTTCCATTTGTTCATTGTTTTTTTGGGGGGGATTATGACACTTCTTACCTGTCCAGTGGGCTGCCAATAGTGTAAGTAAGGAGGGGCTGGCCAAAATATCACACATTATTTATGCATTCAGCTCTCAATGAAGTGGAGAGGGTTACCTGTCCAAAACACCCCCCCCCCCCTAATTTTTTTGCAATGGGCCATCAGATGGGGTGAGGAATCTGATAAGGAGACCTTATACTTTTGGCTTTAAATATTATACTGATCGTGGCCAAAAATGTTTGTGTCTAATCTGCTTGCTATGTTGATGTGCAAAATGACTATTTTTTTCTTGTTTGACTCCACAGTTTATTAAAAAGAAAAATAAATACCGCGCTAAACCTAAATCTACACTAGTACAACTAAAAATCGCTGCAGCTCAGTTTTACAAGATACTCTTAAACGCAATAAGATAACAAAAGAAAAAAGCCGCGCACATACATAAATACTATAAATAAAATTAAATATAAACACCTATGAGTGATTAATTGATTGCAATAGTAGTGAAAAAAAAGTTGATCTACCTCTCTAATAAATCAAACATACCATCATTTATAAAAAGAATTATAAATAACAAGTTTTAATAATGAAATTCGAAACATCCCAGTGAAGTGATAAAAAAGTCCAATAAATGAAAAATAGTACAGTGAAAACGTAATAAATACCTAAATTTCATAAAAATTCGTGGAAAAATTAAAAATATTAGATTAATAGTAGCAATAAAAATGAAATGTAAAAAATATATATTAGTGATAATAATAAAAAATTGATGATAACGCCCTCGGTTGAAGTCGGAAGTGACGAAACGCGTCAGGGAGTGGCCTACACGACGCTACCGGAAGTGAGGTGTGCGCTCCACCGCTAACCACGGACCAGGAAGTGATACCCAGTGCATACAGGGGAACACTGGTGAATGGTTCTGGAATCGATAATTCGGTGAAGTACACGATTTTAACGCTGATGTTACTCTTTGTTAATGTACGCATATATTGAAGTGGGTGACTTTGCTGATATGTGTCAAACTTTTAAAAAAATAAAACAGTATTATGCTATGTATACATTCTGTTTCATTTCTATGATATACTTGGAGGACTACTTGTGACTGCAACGCTAAAGGGGGATATATATGAATATTACTATATCCATTGAAGTGATCACTCCTTAAGGCTTATCTTATCAGCAGTGTCTGGTGAGTTTAATCCCCGAGGGGGGTACGCATCGCATGTGGTGAAGCACTCCCGGTTTATGGTGGAGGAAAGTTTGGCAGCACCTTTGATCACCTTACAACGTTGATTAGATCACTATAGGCACTTTATCTGCACATTTTGGAACTGTCTAGTGATTTTTTTGTTTATTACGACTTCTACAAAGGACTTTTTGTTATAAAAATAAGCGCTGTTTTTATACTGATATTCTCGTATATATTGATGAATTGTTCGTATTACTTTTTTTATATATTTTTAAATAAAAATGAAATGTAAAAAATATATATTAGTGATAATAATAAAAAATTGATGATAATATGAGTGTAATAATAATGCAAAAATAAAATAAAAAATACCAAGTGTTCAATCTTCTGTGCAACCAAAACACACCAAGGATCGTGACCACCACCACACAAAATATGCGCTTACCAAAACGCAAGCAATTTCATGCCCATAGTCAATCTCCACAGCACCTCCTCAGACCATGATCACAGTAGGCTCCCTTATTGAATGAAACAGGCCGGGAACGTCAACAGAAGCACGTGAAGCAGAAAGGCAGTACTCGGGATTCCAGAGAAATGGAAAGAAGACTCACCATAGCATAATTCCGTATAACAAATGTAATAAAATTAAAGAAATACACTTACATAGAAAGCAGTAAAAACACCCATAAAAAATTCCGGCCGGAATGCAATCGCCCGTCCAACCTACGCTGTATAGGGATGACGTCAGCACGTCTGCCACCTAACGTATGTTTCGTCGTAAAAAGACTTATTCGTGGTGAAATTGTGGAGACTCCACAGTTTTCTTCAATGCCACAGGAATGGCAGACTGTGGCCTCCCACTTTATCACTCGTTGGGACTTTCCCAATTGTGGAGGTGCAATTGATGGGAAACATGTCCGCATTGTCCCACCCCCCCAACTTTGGGTCCTACTATTATAATTACAAGGGGCATAATAGTATTGTGATGTTGGCAGTGGTGTCAGTTACCTACGAGTTTCTGTATGTGGATGTGGGGAAAAATGGGCTGATGTTGGATGGTGGAGTGATCGTGCAGACGGAGTTCTACTGGCGTCTCCAGAGTGGCAGTTTGGGCTTGCCACCTCCAGAGGAGAATGTGGAAGGACTCCCCTTTGTCTTCATCGTGGATGAAGAGTTTGCACTGGGGGGCATTCTTATGCAGCCATTCACGATGAGGACCCTCACCCCGGACCATAGGGTTTTTAATTACCAGCTGGCCAGAGCCAGAAGAGTGGTGGAGAATGCTTTCGGGATAATGGACAGCCGGTTCCGCCTATTTTTGACACCCATCCACATGGCGGAATATAAACTGAACCATATAGTGCTTGCCTGCTGCATTCTGCACAATTTTTTTAAAAAGTACTCTCCAAACTTTGTGACCTCAGTTGGGCCTGAGGCAGACTTTCCAGAACATAATAAAAACCTAAAAAATACAGCGCTGTTCCTATGTAAACTTAATGTGAAGTAATGAAACAAAAAAAAAAAAAAAAATTGTGAATTATAAACGCAGCAGCAGCTTTAACCGTGAGATACCCACAATTCAAATAATTATTCCCAAATAAGCTGCGCTATACTGATCCGATAAATGCTATGTGAAGCAAATGAGTGAATAAATAAAGCATGAAATCAAAAATATTAACAAAGTGCAGACAGGGAAATGCATATACTAATGTTCAAATATTAGTCCATCATCCCATCAACAAAAAATGTTTTGCTTGTAATCTCCAACGTGTTTTAAACACACCACACCGATATAGGAAAAGTGTCATCAGAGTTTGCAGGAAAAAAGAGGACTTCCACCACCAACACTACTGCCGCTTACCAGCTACACTGATCCCATCTCAGAGACCAGATATCGCCAAATCAAAAACGCTTCCTCTGAGTCAGGACTGCATGGAGGGTGTATCCTCTTTAAGCGCTTGGTTCAAGTGGTTAGAAGAATCCTACGGCCACACCGCTTATTCCAATGGTTAGAAAAATCCTACGGCCACACCGCTCATTGCCCAGCACATATAATAACGAAAGGAATCGCCATAGTGTGATATAGTCACGAAATTTAATATAATAAAAAAGATTGCACTTACATCAAGTAGAAAAAACTTTGCTTTGTAAAACAATCAAATTCGCCGGCTGGCTTAGTAACGCTGCCCGTCGCTTCCGGGTCCAGCGTAGATCGCGGTGACGTCAGTACGTCGCTCCTCCCTACGCCGTTTCGTTATAGGTAACGTCTTCCAGGGGGGAAGCGACGGGCAGCGTTACTAAGCCGGCCGGCGAATTTGTTTGTTTTACAAAGCAACGTTTTTTCTACTTGATGTAAGTGCAATCTTTTTTATTATATTAAATTTCGTGACTATATCACACTATGGCGATTCCTTTCGTTATTATATGTGCTGGGCAATGAGCGGTGTGGCCGTAGGATTTTTCTAACCATTGGAATAAGCGGTGTGGCCGTAGGATTCTTCTAACCACTTGAACCAAGCGCTTAAAGAGGATACACCCTCCATGCAGTCCTGACTCAGAGGAAGCATTTTTGATTTGGCGATATCTGGTCTCTGAGATGGGATCAGTGTAGCTGGTAAGCGGCAGTAGTGTTGGTGGTGGAAGTCCTCTTTTTTCCTGCAAACTCTGATGACACTTTTCCTATATCGGTGTGGTGTGTTTAAAACACGTTGGAGATTACAAGCAAAACATTTTTTGTTGATGGGATGATGGACTAATATTTGAACATTAGTATATGCATTTCCCTGTCTGCACTTTGTTAATATTTTTGATTTCATGCTTTATTTATTCACTCATTTGCTTCACATAGCATTTATCGGATCAGTATAGCGCAGCTTATTTGGGAATAAGACTTTCCAGAACATGCCAATCTGACAGCACTTGAAGCAGGCCATCCTGGCTTTCCCCTCCAAAGCGCCCGCGAGGTCAGAAACAGATACACAGAGTACTTTGCAGGTAGGGGGGCCATTGATATGCCAGGCAATGTCTGAGAGGCATTTTTTAAATAAATTTCTCTTTCAAGCTGCAATAATATTTGTTTTCATTTACTGCTTGGGTTTGATTTAGGTGTTTCCTTTTTTGTTAAATTTTTTGGCCCTTTTTCTTCAACAGCGCAAAACTAATTTCTGTGCGAGATGAGGTGACAGTCTCTTCTTCAGATAATATTATATTATATTAATATTATATTATTATTATGTTGTGGGTCTGCTACACACACACACACCTTGTTTTTGTTGTTAATGTATGTAGTGCATTACTGACAAAAATATTCCTCATTTTCAGTACCATGACAGAAATGTGTGGAATCATGAAAATGGCGTGATTGGGGAAAATTATAAAACACTGTGGGTGTTATTTACTAAAGGCAAATCCACTATGAACTACAAGTGCACTGCAAAAGTCCAACTGAAACTGCACTTGGAGTGTAAAGTGGATTTGCCTTTAGTAAATAACCCCCATTGTCACTGAAAACAACAACTTTACTACAAATACTGCTTTTGAAAAAGGAAGCCACACATTGTTGATAATTAAACTTTTTACTCAAAGCACATTTACATGTGCGTTTATAAAAGGGTTTTACAACAAACCAACATATTTGGTGTATATAACAATATTTTTGGTAACATTAATATAATTTGCCGTTTTTGAGGAAACAGGCATGTATCAAAGAATAACATACAGAACTGAGGAACTTAAAAAGTTCAACTTTGAAAAGTGAAGACAATATCAGACATGAGTATGTCAAAACTGTGTTGATATTGCCTTCATCACATGGGGTGTCACCCCTGGAAAAGCCAAATTTGGAAGATGTACACAAATTGTGAATCAATCAGCCACTTTAGTAGCAAGGAAGGGGTTGCACCCACAAAACGCGTACATTGATCCCCCATGATGGGAGATAGCACATGTTGACGCACTGTGTGCATCTTCCAAATTTGGCTTTTGTCAAAATATATAAATTTATATATGGTTTTTAAAATATAAAATCGATGCTAGCTAATTTTGTGTGTTTCAGATTCTCCCTAAAACACCAGTGATGTTCTTCATTTTTTGTTGAACCTCATTGATGTTTTTCTTGAGATTATCTACATCGCGATTGCACCCCATTATCTCCCTGATGAGGATCTGGGCACTTTCACTGGTAAAATGCGATTCTTCTACCACAACATCCACATCACCTAAAAATTAAACAAAAAAATCACACCATGTGTTATAAAAATGCAGGCATACATCTATTACCTGAAGCTGTGGTCTCAGACACTAACCTGTTGTGGTGCCAATTTCACCAATTTCAACAACCTGTCCTTCCTGCTCCTCCTCTGCTTGTGCTTTTGGGATTTCTTCTTTTTTGGGAGGTGTGGGGTCCCTGGTGTCCTCAGACATCCCAAGTCTTCTCTCCCCTATGAGAATGTAAAAAAGGTATACTTAGCACACTGATATTTGAGGGCAGAAATAGGAATATGAAACATTGCTTGGAGGTGTCGTACAATTGTCTTTTTTGGCAGAATTCAAAGCTGAAAACATTATTTTAGAGACTTTCTAAAGCTGGAATACTTACCTGTTTTGTGCAAGTTTGACAGATGGAGACACCCCTATAGTATCCACTGGAGCACGTGTGTGGGACACCCTAATAAAAAGAATGTTCTGGTGTCCAACACTAGTGCACCTGAGTCTAGATGTGTAAACAGCTACTGAGTGTCCTCTCCTTTACACTGAATCAAGTTTGCATTTCATTCTGTTACAAACCCCTCTAGACAACAAACTTCCTTTGACTAGAAATAGGCATGAACAAATGTAGTTAAGTGCAACTTTCAAAAACATCGCATTTGAAGTGGGCGAACGAACAATGTTTACTATGAACGATTGAATCCATGAACATGAAAGTGGCCATTTTAAACTGTACATCACTAAATAAAAGCACATGGAGCAGTATGCAAGCAATAATAATAATATGAACACACGACAACTACTTAGTTTTTTGAAGAACACGCTTGATACTTCTGTACTGATTGTGCTCCCTCAGTTTCAGGTCTGACCAGTGTTTTCTTAGTTGATCCTTGGATCGTCGTACTCCAAAGCTCTTCTGAAGACTCTTCATAACTTTAGTCATGATCTTGGCCTTTCTGATATTTGAGTTTGGGTAAGGTCCATACTTCCCATCATATTTGTTCCTCTTCAATGTCCACCATCTCGTACATCTCGACAAAAGACATATTTGAGTCCTTAAATCTTCTCCTCTGGGATCGGGACGTTTTTGGCTCCGGGCTTTCCTCATCCTCCTCCTCGTTAGTGGAATTATCATGCACTTGCTGTGTCTCCGCCATGTGCCCTCCCCACTGTGCCGAAAGAGAAGGGGCAGGGAATAGACGAGAAGGAACATGAATGCGTACTGTATATAAAACGTAACACACTTACGTACGATCTGTGAGCGGAGGAAGGAGGAACTGAAACACTGATGGTTCAAACGAAGGTACAATTTTAACTTGGTACATCACTAGCCTATACTGCTTCTAGATTGAGGCTTATATTGGGACAAGATTAGGAGAGTTTAGCCTGACATTAGGGTTTGTCTTGTGTTGTGTCTTGCAGAGAATATGGATGGGTTCAATGACTACAGTTTCCTCCCCCTATTCATAGACAAGTACAGGGAGCTGCCCTGTCTATGGCAAATGAAACACCCGCATTACAGCAACAAATTAAAGAGGCAGGCAGTGATGAAGAAACTGCTGAAGTTGGTGAAGCCGGTGGTCTCCAGGGCAGACATCACCTATTTAAAAGCGGAAATTGGTGGCCTGAGGAGTACATATCTGAGGGAGCGCAAGAAGGTCCAGAAGTCCATGAGATCTGGAGCTACAGCAGATGATGTTTATGTCTCCAGACTGCATATTCTGCCAGACCAGACTGAGGTCAGGGAATCTCTCTCCACTTCCTTCCACGCTTCCTTCTACACTTTGTTCCACTCCTGCTGAGGCTTCCAACGCCCAACCTGGGCCTTCCAGCCAGGAAGAACTGGAGGAGCCCAGCTTGAGCCAGCCAGGTTCTACATATTTTTGGATTAAAAATTAATGATGTTAACTTGATTTTTGCTCACTAATTGCTGCTTTTATAAAGTGTTTTACATATCAATAGACAGTAGTGGCCAAAATATTTGGGACAAGAATGAAAAATGCTTGGCTCAGAATGATAGTCTTTTCTATTCGTTAACATTCAATTTTCAGCAGTCAAGAGCTGACAATTTTATGTGATTGATGAATCAAAAACCTTTTCATACACAGGATGACCTCAGCCAGGAGGAGGGTGTGGAATGTGGCAGCCAGGAGGTGGCTGTGGAATGTGGGAGCCAGGAGGTGGCTGTGGAATGTGGGAGCCAGGAGGAGGCAGGGGTTAGTGGCAGCCAGGATGTGGGCAGGCTTAGGAGCCTGACAGAATCCCAGATCCCTCCCCTCCGCCTTCCAACCAAAAGGGCCAGAAAGGGGGGGAACGTGGAGAAGTCAGCACTCAGGCTGCTTTGGGAGGCTTCTGTGGCCCTCAAAGCCAACCCCACTCATCAAGAGGCCTTTGCCACCTTGGCTGTCTGCAAACTGCAGGAAATGGAGGAGGGGAAACGCCTCATGTGTGAGGAAATAATTTACCTCACACTAAACAAGGGGGTGAAAGGGCAAATGACACTAAAAACACCTGTGTGATTTGGACCATATTCCTCCTCCTTCTGCCACACCTCCAACACCATAGCCACAGCCTGGAAGGAAGCATGGAAGGAAGTCCAGAGAGTGATGGCCTGGGTTCAGTCTGATCTGACAGAAGATGCAGGCTCTTGTATTACCACAGCCTGGGGACACAGATGTCATCTGCTGCTGTTCCTGATCTATTGGACTTCTGGACCAGACTGTTCTCCCTTAGATATGGACTCCTCAGGCCACCCATTGTTGCCTTTAAATAATTAATGACTGCCCTGGGGGGCAAAAGCTTCGCCAATTTGACCAGTTTCTCCAGCGTTGCCTCCCTCTTTATTTGATTATGACAACTAATAAAGGTTTTTTTTGGGTTAAAGAAATACTTGCCTATGTGTTTTACTTCAAAAAGGACAGTTTATTTGTGAGTAGACAGGTACATTTCAAAAATACAAAGTCAAATTAACAAGGGGCACCAACACCAAACAACCTCCTTGAGATTAAAAAATAAAACAATAAAATAAAAAGATAATAATGGTGTTGTGGTAAGTAGACACACAAAACACACCAAAAAAATTACAAAGATGACCAAAATTTTTAAAAAAGGAGATCTTAAATAAAAAAGCAACCACAAAATATAAAAAAATAAAAGATAAAAATCCAAAATGATTCGGCAGATCTGACGAATAAAAATATTCTATTCATGAAATCAGGAAAAAAAAATAAAGAAATACGTTTTGGAGAAGTCTGTGTGAATATGAGAAGCAAAACAACTTAATTCTTCTAGCATTAGAAAGAAAAAGAGAATATGCTGCATTAAACATTTTTTAACATTGCAGCATGACGAATGGGCTATATTCATTACAAACACTAGTTTTAGCTGACTGAGCGCTTCCCTCTCATAATTTATTCTGAGCATGAGTTGCACTTTGTGCGTCGGACTAAGCTACACATAATCGAAATTGACGCGATCAGATCATGTTGTCAAAAAATTTGAGATCCAGCTCTCAAACTTTGTGCGTCGGAAATTCAGACGGAAAAAGTCAGATGGAGCCCACACACGGTCGGATTTTCCAACAACATGATCCGATCGCACATTTTCCCTCGGAAATTCCAACCATGTGTACAAGGCATCAGGGCCGGGACAAGGGGTTGGCAGGAGGTGTAATGGTTTATTACAGGGGTAGGGGGCACCCTGACCCTAACCCTAAGGGAAAGGGGGACGCAGTTTGGCATATTTGCCCTGGGTGCTGGATGACCTTGTCCCGGCACTGCAAGGCGTAATACTGATCTTATTGGAAGACTGTTAACATGTCTTGTCAAAGAACAGAGAACTTCCACTACAAGTGTGCACCCCATGTTGAGACAAGCCTATCAGCGCCTAGTGCAAGAACAGAAGGCCCCAGCTGAAGGAGTAGGAAAGATCTGTGCCTGAACCAGAGTGAGAAAGTGTTACAGCCCGGTGAGGTAGCTTGTTTGAGAGCATGCGTCAAGCTGAATTGGAAGCAACAAGGCCCTTTCATTGTTCTTGAAGCAAACGGTCAGAAAGAAGACATGGGGTTGGAGAAAATTCCTGAAGTGGTCCCAACTAAGGCATTACAGATAAGTCACGGGAGAATCTTGGTTAGTGTTCACAACACAACAGCCTCACCTGTGAAGATGCCAGCTCGGATATTGCTGGGGCAAGCAAACCCAGCTACCACGGTCTCACTGTGTGATTTGGTGAGGGCAGAGAAAGGTGAAATCCCTGTGGAGGAGTTCTATCTGAAGAATACTCCTCTCTCACCTGCCTGAAAGGAAAGGGCCAAGACGCAGCTCCTAAGATGGCAGGCTGCATTTTCCAAGAGCGAGTTTGATGTGGGATGTGCAAAAAGTGCCCAACACCGGATCTGTCTTCAAGAGGATAAGCCATTCTGAGAAAGATGGTTGGCTACCCTATCAGGCTTTACCTTCAGCCTAAAGTACTGGCTGGGGATCAGGAACAAAGATTCAGATGCTTTGTCGAGAAAACCCCACTGTATCTTTTATGATGTACTAGTGTTCCAGTTCTGTTTCTTATTTTTCATCATCTCTTCCATCCATTCCGAAATTTAACGTTATAATAGTCATAGGTTCATTCACAATAACACCCTCTATAAGCTTGTCACATGGGATCAAAATGATAACATCCATGTGAACACCTAAAATTATACATGTGTGTGCTAGTCAGACACACTAAGTGGGTGGTAATTGACATTTCTTCCCCATATTTACTAATACCATAGAGGGGGGTTTTTGTCTAGCTTGTGAATGTTACCCATATATAGATATTTTCAGATACAGTATATATTACATGGGTATAGTCTCACAGATATGGGACACACTTACTGTTTTACATGTATGTGGTTTACTGATATAACCTAGACATTGGGGAATTTGTATATACCGCATTACATACTTTTCGGTTTATGCAATTTATTGCTGCGGTTTATATACAGCACATTTCACATTCAACCATTGTACAGATCTGGAAATATTCTTTTTCCGTGACTATAGTCTTTTAACAAGTAAAAAAAAAAAAATGTATATATTTTTTCACTTTACACAACCTAGAGAGGTGTCATTTACATTAGGTAAATAAATAAATAATAATAAAAATAAAAAATAGAAATCAAGAGATATCTCACAGCATTGCAGCGTGATCCCTTCTGCATATATGTAATTCACAAACTGTGTTCACATGAGTTTATACATATTGTGGTTATATATATCACCATTTTATCTCATGCGGAATTGATCATGTTCAATCACCCGTTATAGCCATTGCATCTTTGCTTCTATTCCATCATAGACTCTCTTATAATATTCACTCAGGTCATTGGTCTTCAAAGAAAAGGAGATATTTCACAGCATTATAGTGAGATATTTCCTTTTCATACTATACAACTTATAAAAAATGTCTAAGTGATTTTATATACACTGCGATCACACACTATATATCACTATTCTATGTAGAGCAGATGGTGTCTGTACACTAGTTGCATTTATTGTATTACAGAAATTTCTGCACGCCGCTGTATTGGTTTTTATATGGGCGACCCGTGTGAACAACACAAGTTAATCATAGTTTAGGAGGAAAGGGGTTAAAAAATTGTCCCCCCTCCCTCCTTATTAATGTTTCTTCCTTTACTCGCCCATTAATCGTAATATTTATGGAACATTCAAGTAGATGGTTTATTGCCTAAAGTATACGCCTCATTTGGGTGCATTTACTGTTTTAGGCACTTGATTGAGGCGTCTAGGTTTACTCTAGTGTCCGTGAGGGTTCTAAAAGGTTTTTTGTTTTTCTTCTTTGTTTCTGTTTTTATTTAACTATTTTACATGTTATATTTGTATATTTGTGTGTTTTTATAGTGGCAGTTGCAGGTACATACTTTATTTTATGCATTGATTGGTGTATTTACATTCATTTACACATCGATAAAAACACGAGATTAGTTGGTGTATGTACAACTTTAGAAATATTTGGCAATTGTGATCTGCTTCTGAATCTTGGATTTTCCATGCATGCATACTACTTGTCATCGAAATAAGTCCATCAATTGTATGGTTTCATATTGGCTCTTTTATTATTATCCTTTTCTTTTTTCACCGACAGTTCACATAAATATGGCCATCAATCCGATGTGACTTTGTTTAGTGCATGTTTATCCCTGTCACTTTTATATCACAGTTTATTCTCTAAATATTTCAGTTTATTTACATACATATAAACATTCAATACTGTTTCACTTTGAATTGTATGACATTTATTCATATTCTTTATCTATGCATTAAAAGGTTACTCTGCACTAGTGCACTATTACAAGTATTTTATCACATTTACACCAATATATTTATATACACACATTTATACACGTCTATATACATATTTACATTTTTCTTTTTATTTTCACACTTTGTTATTTTCACTTCTATATGTATATACATATATATATTTTTTATATATTTATACTTTTCATCAAATCACATTTCAACACACAGATATGTTCACCCTTTTCCCCTTTCTTCCTTTCCCAGTTATTTTTCACCAACCAACAACTGGGTGTGGAATGCATGTGTGAATAATCTATGATGATAGCTTTATCAGCTGTCATGGTTTTACCTCTAATTTCACTGTGGTGTGCTTATACATGAACAGTATATATTTGTTTGTCATTCAGAACATAAGCTAGCTATGAGTAAGCGCTGTTTGTAGCATGAAACGCGTTAGCTATTTTATTCAAAAATCCTTTTTTGTTCCCTTTTTGCTGTGACGTTTTGTTCAATGGAGTTTTGCACTTGCATTTTGAAGAAATAAAGGAATTAAATTTTTACACAATCCGGAGTGCGGCTATCCAGAGTTTCATTTTGTTTCTACACACAAGACCCCACTGTTCCCGAGACTCCCCAAAAGAATGGACTCAGCTGACCCCTGACCCCTGAGGGGGTGAGAGCCCGTTGTCAAGGAGCGAAACAGCAAGCTAGAGGTGGAGCCAGGGCTGAGGAAGTTGGAGTGTCAGCCACTGGGGTGCCCAGAAGCTTTTGCAACATCACTCAAGTCAGCGATGAAGGTCTGCCAAAGCTTTCCAAGAAGGACCTGCGAAGAGACCAGTTGGGAGATCCCCTTTGTAGCCTGGCTTTAAAGGCTTTGGGGAGCCAGTGCCCCAAACTACTCCTAGCTAACTTTCCAAAGGAAGCCCGCTTGCTACAAAAGCAGTGGGATCGGTTGCAGCTGCAACATGGGGTGGTCTACCGAATTGGCCCCTCTGATGATCTCGAAGAAAAATGGCAGTTATTCCTCCCAGAAAAGCATTGGGAGACAGTGTTAATTGCTCTACATGACCATAATGGCCATCTAGGATCCGAGAGGACTTTCCAGCTGGTGAGAGACCGATTCTATTGGACCTGCATGTGGGCTGCAGTCGAGGGCTACTTCCACTCTTGCCTTAGATGTATCCAAAGGAAGACTTTGTCTCATCGAGCCGCCCCAATGGGCCACCTTCAGAACCAGGGACCACTGGAGCTGGTGTGCAAGAAGGGTTGACTTCCTGGGGTTTGGAGTCTGATCTGAGTGGGCACAGGAATATCCTGGTGATAACCAACCATTTCACCCGTTATGCCCAGGTATTTCCCACAAAGGATCAACAGGCATCCACGGTGGCCAAAATCTTAGTAGAGAATTTCTCAGGGAGATCCTCAGAGAGATTCAACAGAATATATTTGAATATGCTCGGAGCAAGCACATAGTGGCTAGTGTGCATGCTTACGACAGCACTGCAAATGATGACACAGGATACTCTCCCTATCACTTGATGTTTGGGCGGGAGGCCAGCTACCAGTAGATATAGCTTTCGGCACATCTCCAGACCATACCTTAGCAACTTCCCACAGAGGGTATGTGGACCGACTGCGGAGAAGCCTGAAGACTATGCCTATGATAAGGGTCAAGATGCTTCAGATGCCCAAGGATAGAGGAACAAAAGAGATTTCGACCTCAGGACTTACAACCAGGCAATAGAGTGCTGCTGAGGAATCTAGGTGTACCTGGGAAACACAAGTTGACTTATCGCTGCAAACAACTCCCAGGACTGCCAGTGTACCAGATTTGGCCAGAAGGATACACAGGCCCACTAAAGACTTGGCATCACAATCATCTTTTGCCTCTGTCGGAGGCAGTTTATGTACCACCGCAGCAAGATTCACCGTCCACATCCACCACCTCTCAGAGATCTCGACCAGTGACTAGATCTGAGTCTGTGCCTCTTGCTGTAGATGATGAGTACAGCGAAGATGAAGACATGGGAATAGACTGGTTGTGGCCATCTCACACATCAGAGATTGCTACCACCCTTTTTCCTCATCCCACGGTGACAGACAGTGGAGTTCTCTGACCAGAGGCCCCCGAGGTTGTGCCTCAAGATAGATCTTCAGAACATCTAGAATACCCCCAATCTTCCTTGTTAGAAACAGACTCTGAGGACTTTTCTTCTTTTATTGAAGCTGAAATGCAAGAAACCGAAATACAGGAAGCTGAAATAGATGAGCAGGCGGAAGAAGGGGTTGTGGATAAAGACGATACTAGTTTGCCTTTAACACCAGAACCTAAAGAATGGAGAGTGAAGAGAATTATTCAACCACCCAAGAGTCTAACCTGTGACATTTTGGGTGAATGCTCAGAGGAGATTTGTCTCACTTCAAAAAGGACTCCTGAAGTGCCTGGTCCTTCCACCGCTGATGTGGTGGAGGACAACCCCATCTCTCCCCCTGGCACATCTTTACAGGACCCTTTGGTGTCAGTAGCAACTGGACAGAGCAGTCTCCCTTCTTGTGACAATTGGTGGGAGGCTCCTCTGTCAGTTCTGAGTCATGGTATGAACAATATGAGTTTGAACTCTTTTCATGATAATGCAATTTGTTTATTGTCATGTGTGCATTAACCTATTATTCCACTTGTATATAAAAGGATGTAACAGGTCGCAAACTTTTACTGTCTTTGGGGACCAAAGATTTCAAGTGGTGTGAGTATGTAGCTCAGGGATTTGCTACAAAAGTTATCATGCATCAACATATTGTTTACTAAGCACGAGTTTGGCTGCCACGAGTGACCGCTAAAACTTTACCATGATCGTTCTTTCTTTTAAGAAGCAAACAACTATGCATTGTGGGGAATGTAGTCTGATGAGGAAGTGACTCACATTGTTAAATCAGTCTGGGAACTACTGATCCACAATGCCAAGTCACAGAACAGTCTACTGGGTAAATAGATAAAAGGACAGGTGTGGTCTGTTTTCAGCCTCTCCGGACACTATTCAACAACCAGCAGGGAGGTCTGTGTGTGTGATTAAAAGGCTGCTACAATGTAAAGTAGTGAGTGTACAGCTTGTATAACAGTGTAAATTTGCTGCCTTCTCAAAATAACTCAACACAGCCATTAATGTCTAAACCACTTGGCAACAAAAGTGAGTACACCCCTACGTGAAAATGTTCAGATTAGGCCCAAACTGTTAATATTTCTGTGTGGCCATCATTATTTTCCAGCACTACCTTACCCTCTTGGGCATGGAATTCCCCAGAGCTTCACAGGTTGTCACTGGAGTCCTCTTCCACTCATCCGTGATGACATCATGGAGCTGGTGGATGGTAGAGACCTTGCATTCTTCCGCCTTCCATTTGAGGATGTCCCACAGATGCTCATGCTGAGTGGAACCTCTCCTGTTAAACCGCTGTATGGTCTTGGCCACTGTGCTTTAGCTCAGTTTCAGGGTCTTGGCAATCTTCTTACAGCCTAGGCCAGTGATGGCGAACCTTGGCACCCCAGATGTTTTGGAACTACATTTCCCATGATTCTCCTGCACTCTGCAGTATAGTTGAATATCATGGGAAATAGTAGTATAGTAGTAGTTCCAAAACATCTGGGGTGCCAAGGTTTGCCATCACTGGCCTAGGCCATCTTTATGTAGAGCAATAGTTTTTTTTTCAGATCCTCAGAGAGTTCTTTGCCATTAGGTGCCATGTTGAACTTCCAGTGACCAGTATGAGAGAGTGAGCGTGATAACACCAAATTTAACACACCTGATCCCCATTCACACCTGAGACCTTGTAACACTAACAAGTCACATGACACCGGGAGGAAAAATGGCTAATTGGGCCCAATTTGGACATTTTCACTTAGGGGTGTACTCACTTTTTTTGCTACCCGTTTAGACATTAATGGCTGTATGTTAAGTTATTTTGAGGGGACAGAAATTTTACACTGTTATACAAGCTACACACTCACTACTTTACATTGTAGCAAAGTGTAATTTCTTCAGTGTTGTCACATGAAAAGATTTAATACAATATTTACAAAAATGTGAGGGGTGTACTCACTTTTGTGAGATACTGTATATTCAAGAGAGGTGCGGTGAAAAGCACAATGGTTTCAGATGAAGCGCAAAACAATCAGACCATCCCACCGGTCATATATAGAAAAATCCAAACAGGAATTGCTGAACATTTATTGAGAGACCAAAAAAGACAAGAGTTACATGTTATCTTCCAAATAGCTAGCTTTTAGGCAAAGTACAAAATGCCCTTCTTAAGGCTACAATGTCATATGCATATACAGTATATAAAAATACACACACACCCACAAAAGTTTTGACTTTCATTTCTATTTTAAACTGAATGAGTTGTTTTGCAAGGTGAGGGTTTAGATATACTTTAAGGCAGGGGTGCCCAACCAGTGGCCTGGGGGCCACATGTGGCCCGCGGAGCCCTTTGATGTGGCCCGTGACCTCCTGTTCTGGGATGGCGGGTTGGCAAGCCCAGATTGCAAGTTGTCTTCTGGGCTCCCTTACCAGAGCTTCAAACCTCTTCCTCTTCTCTGTATGCCACCATAGAAAGCTGCTTCCTATGGTGGCACACATGTGGGCTTAATCCCAAGCCATGCTTTGTGTGTCCATTCACTTACACAGTGAGGTGTGTTAGCAGAAGGAGGAGAAAGAGCGAGAGCAGTGCTGCTCTTGAGCACATCCCTGGATTGAGATCAGGAAAGTATTTGGGGGGGCTGGCGGAATTCCCGCCAGCAAAAGATTGAGAGCAGGTTCTCAATTTTTCAGTCAGAAAAAGTTCAGATCGGAAGTTCCGATCGTCTGTACCAATTACGATGAGCAAAATTCCTACACATGCTCAGAAACAATTCGACACATGCTCTTAAGTTAATTTTCTCCTCTCGTCGTAGTGTTGTACATCACCGAATTCTGAAGATGGGGTGGGTAGATTTACCTTCCCCCTTCTTTCGTTGCAAGCATGATATCTTTATTTATTTCATTTATAGAATTTTTCTAACCTGCCCAGGGGGAACATGGGTGTCTCAGTTATGCCGCTTGTAACCCTTCTTGGGCCTTGTTGGTGAGTTGCATAGATACAACTAAATACTCCAATATTTTTGTTATGATTATTAATGTAGTGTAATGTTGGTGTATTTGTTGATTGTTGCCGCAAAACTAGTCGAGGTCACATCCACACCAACATCAATCATACCCCCACTTATCTGTGGGGAGTATTACCCAGGAATTTTAATATTATTGTATTTGTAACAATTGTTTCAATACTTCTTGTTGTAATTTATGAATTCTTGTATATTTTTCAATAAACTATAAACTCTTTTTATGATTTTTGTGATATTGGGTACCACAATAGTCCCACAATCTTTGGGTGATTAAGGGTTAAAATACCTTTTTGGAGTAGCCCTTGGATAAATCTACCCACCCCTTCCTAATTGATTGTAATTTTGTAAATTTGTGGACTGTAGTCCTCGAAACATAGAAAAGCGACAGCAGAAAAAGACTGTTTAGTCCTTTGAGTCTGCCCATTTTATTTATTTATTTTATTTTTGCTTTTTGTGGCTGTTTTTTTTTTATTTTTCATTAACCTTATTGTCTGACTATAGATTTATCCCAAGCATGTCTTTTGATTGTCTCACTATCTCTGTTGGTAGTTTATTACAATCATCAACCACCCTTTCAGTACAATAATACTTTCTAAGTTTTGTTTTGAACTTAGAACAAGAATAAATTAGTTTGAGGTCATGTACCCATGTTCCTGATTTTAGTTTCATATTGAAAAGAATTCCTTCCTGAACCTTATTCACCCCCATGATGTGTTTAAGGTTTAAATCATGTCTTTCCTTTCTTTCCTCCAGACTATACATATTAAGTTCCTGAAATCACTTTCTATATGTTTTATCCCCAGACCTTGCACCATTTTTGTTACCCGTCTCTGGACTCGTTCTATCTTATCAATATCTTTCTGTTAATGAGGTCTCCAGAATGGGACATAGTATTCTAAATTAGGTCTCACTAAAGATCTATATAGGGGAATCAGGTCCTCCTTCCTCCTGCTGGTGACCCCTTTAGTGATGTATCCTAAAACTCTTTTTGCTTTTCTCACTGCCTGGTCACACTGTTTGCTCATTTTGCAATCATTTGACATAAGTACCCCCCAAATCTTACACTGTACCCCCAATGTTGTACTCTCTCAGAGGATTCTTATTCCCTAGGTGCAATTATTTTACATTTAGAAATATTGAACTGAAGTCTCCACTGCTTTGACCAATCTTTCATTAATGCTAAATCATGTTCCATTTTACAGACACCTTCAGGAATATCAACCCTATTACACACCATTGTGTCATCAGCAAAAAGACATACCTTGCCCAAGAAACCTTTAGTTATATCACTTACATATAGTTTAAATAGAAAAGAACCTTGTACAGAGCCTTGTGGTACCCCACTGGTCTCTGTTTTGAATTAACCAAATTTACAACCACACTCTGGTATCTATCCTTTAGCCAACTACATATCCACTTAAAGTCATTCCACAGATTCTCAATGGAGTTTACATTTGGTCTCCAACTAGGCTATACGAGGACATTCACCTTTTTCTCCTTAAACCATTCTGTGATAATTTTTCCTATGTACTGTGAGTCATTGTCATGCTGAAAGGTAAACCTTCCTCCCACTGACAACTTTCTAGCAGAGGGCAGCATGAGGATATTTTGCCCCATCCATTTTCCTTCTACCCTGACAAGTGCACCGCTGCAGAGAAACACCCCCATAACCGAATATTACCACCTCCATGCTTTACTGTAGGAATGGTGTTATTTGGATGGTGAACTCTACTGGGTTTCTGCCAGACATATCATTTGGTGTTGAGGCCAAATAATTATATTTTTGTCTCATCTGACCATAACATCTTTTTCCATGCGGTCTCAGAATCTTCAAGGTGTGTTTAGGCAAAGCTCAGATTGGCTTTTTTCTTGCGACCATCCCATACAAGCCGCATTTGTGGAGAATTTGTAATATTGTTGTCACATGCACACAATGACCACTCTTTGTCATAAATACCTGCAACTGCTTCAGAGTTGCTGTAAACCTCTTGGTAGCCTCTCTAAACAGTTTCCTCTTGGCTCATTCATCCAGTTTGGAGCGACGCCCTAATCCAGAAAGGGTCTGTGTTGTACCAAATACCTTCCACTTCTTAAGAATAGACTTCACTGTTCTTCTATGCATTGATAAAGCCTTTGTATCTTTTTTATATTTTATATCCTACTCCTCACTTGTGCCTGTCCACAACTTTATCCCAGATATCCTGGTTACAGTGCCTTGCCACCCATAGTTGATTGGTTGCTTCAGTTGCACCACAGGGACTAAAATGCTTCCGGAAAGCTCTTTTCATGCTGAGCTAATCAAAATTACAACAGCTGATCACAGTTGAAAGTCAAATGGATTTGTGTGCCATTGAGAAGGTGATTAGCTACACCTGATTGGGTTTGCACACTGGTACGACACAACAGTCGTACCACTTTGGATCTGACTTTGCCCTGTGACTTGAAGTCCAACATGCATCCAACTTCAATGAACAGGGATCCAACTTTAATCCCGACAATACCAGGCACTGTGTCTGGTATGAATCTTTAGGGGGAACTCCACGCAAAATGTTAAAAAAAACAGCATGGGTTCCCCCTCCAAGAGCATACCAGGCCCTTTGGTCTGGTATGGATTTTTTTATTTTTTTTCAGTGTGGGGATCCCCCCAAAATCCATACCTACCAGAACCTTATCCGAGTGTGCAGGTCAGGAAAGGGGGTGGGGACGAGCGAGAGCCCCCCTCCTGAACCGTACCAGGCCGCATGCCCTCAACATGGGGAGTGGGTGCTTTGGGGCAGGGAGACTCTGCACCCCCCCACCCCAAAGCACCTTGTTCCCATGTTGATGTGTAGGGATGAGCTTTGAGTTTGAGTTGAACTCCTGTTTGACTCAAACATTGCCTGTTTGCCTGTTCGCCGAACTCCACGCAAAATGTTAAAAAAAACAGCATGGGTTCCCCCTCCAAGAGCATACCAGGCCCTTTGGTCTGGTATGGATTTTTTTATTTTTTTTCAGTGTGGGGATCCCCCCAAAATCCATACCTACCACAACCTTATCTGAGTGTGCAGGTCAGGAAAGGGGGTGGGGACGAGCGAGAGCCCCCCTCCTGAACCGTACCAGGACGCATGCCCTCAACATGGGGAGTGGGTGCTTTGGGGCAGGGAGACTCTGCACCCCCCACCCCAAAGCACCTTGTCCCCATGTTGATGTGTAGGGATGAGCTTTGAGTTTGAGTTGAACTCCTGTTCAACTCAAACATTGCCTGTTTGCCTGTTCGCCGAACAGCAAACAATTTGGGGTATTCGCGGCAAATTCGAAAAGCCATGAAACACCCTGTAAATGTCTATGAGAGAAATCTAAAGTGCTAATTTTAAAGGCTTATATGCAAGTTATTATCATAAAAAGTGTTTGGGGACCTGGGTCCTGCCCTAGGAGACATGTATCAATGCAACAAAAAGTTTTAAAACTGCAGTTTTTTCACGAGCAGTGATTTTAATAATGCTTAAAGTGAAACAATAAAAGTGTAATATTCCTTTAAAATTTCCTTTAAGTGTGTATAGTATGCCTGTAAAGGGGCGCATGTTTCCCATGCTGTCCCTGCACAAAGTGTAATTTCTGAAGGAAAAAAAGTCATTTAAAAGCACTGAATGAATTGTCAGCTCACGGTAATACAGAGAACAGTCATTGAAAGTCATTGGTAATAAAAAAAAATGCTTGGGGGTCCCCCCAAATTCAATTACCAGGCCCTTCAGGTCTGGTATGGATATTAAGGGGAACCCCGTGTCAAATAAAAAAAAAATGGCATGGAGTCCCCCCCAAAAATCCATACCAGACCCTTTATCCGAGCACACAACATGGCAGGCCACAGGAAAAGAGCACCCCCCCTCCTGAACCATACCAGGCCACATGCCCTCAAAATATAAGCCTTTAAAATTAGCAGTTTAGATTTTTCGTGTTCGAGTCCCATAGACTTTAACGGTGTTCAGATGTTCGAACAAATTTATTGCCTGTTCACATGTTCTGATGCGAACCAAACTGGGGGGGTGTTCGGCTCATCCCTATTGATGAGGACAAGGGCTTCTTCCTAACAGATCCTGGCCCCCCACCCTATGTGAATGCATATTGGGTACAATGTAACCCTACCCAATCACCTAAAAAAAAGTGTCAAAATGAAAACGCAGTACATGCATTTTGATGATGACACCAGTGTCAAAAATAAAACGCAGTACATGTATTTTGATGATGACACCACTTGAACTCATATGAGATAATGATGAGACAGCTTATAGGCAGAACAACATCAGCATTTGGTTGAGTGGTTCATAGAAAATGATTTAATACTCAATATTGAAAAAACTAAGGAAATTATTGTGTATTATAGAGAGATTAAAAAGATTAATCATTCCTCAGTATGTAGTCAGTGAGAGGGTGGAAAGGGTAGACAATATCACATTTTTGGTGTGCATATTGCAAGGAAGTCATCACAATCTCAAAATACTTGTTTTCTAGTGAAAATTATGCAACAGAGATTGTTTTTCCTTAAGAGCAGTGATGAGCCGAACTGCCTAGGGTTCAGTTCAAGCAGGGTTCAGCAAACTTTCAAAGAAGTTCAGATGCTAGCTCAAACACCATTAAAATCAATGCATGCTAAATCCGACAAATTATTATTGTCCACTTTCTGGACAAGGGGGTATAAAAAAATAGCATAGGGTGTTGGCATTGCCCTGGGGAACATAAACAAATGCAAGTTATTTTTCTTTTTTAACCACTTACAGACCGGACCATTTTGCTGGTCAAAGACCAGACCACTTTTTGCGATTCGGCACTGCGTCGTTTTAACTGACAATTGCACGGTCATGCGACGTGACTCCCAAACAAAATTGGCGTTCTTTTTTTTCCCACAAATAGAGCTTTCTTTTGGTGGTATTTGATCACCTCTGCGGTTTTTATTTTTTGCACTATTTACAAAAATAGAGCAACAATTTTGAAAAAAGCGCATTATTTTTTACTTTTTGTTATAATAAATATTCCCCAAAATTATATAAAAAAAAATTTCCTCAGTTTAGGCCAATACGTATTCTTCTACATATTTTTGGTAAAAAAAATCGCAATAAGCGATTATCGATTGGTTTGCGCAAAAGTTATAGCGTTTACAAAATAGGGGATAGTTTTATGGCACTTTTATTAATGTTTTTTTTTTTTGCTAGTAATGGCGGCGATCAGCAATTTTTATTTTGACCGCGACATTATGGCGGACACATTGGACATTTTTGACACATTTTTGGGACCATTGTCATTTATACCACAATCACTGCTATGTAAATGCAGTGATTCCTGTGTAAATGACACTGGCAGTGAAGGGGTTAACCAGTGGGTGGCAGTGTAGGGGTTAAGTGTTCCAAGAGGTGTGTTACTAACTGTTGGGTGCTGGGCTTTCATTTAGTGAACACTGATCTCTGCTCCAATCACATGGAGCAGAGATCAGTGTCACTAGTTGCTAGGCAGAATGGAGAAATGCTGTTTACAATGGCATTTCTTCATTCGGCCGCCCAGTGAGACGATCGAAGATCGAGTCCGCGGGACCTGCGACCGGACTCACGGGGGTCCCGACCAGCACGGGAGCGTGCTGCCGGCGGCGTGCTCCCGGTGGCAGGGCAGCAAATTTAAAGGGATGTACAGGTACGCCAATTTGCCTGCCCGTGCCATTCTGCCGCCGTACATCGGCGTGCGCTGGTCGGGAACTGGTTAAATTCCATTTGACCAGAAGCAGGGAGTTTTTAAATGCTTAACTTGAAACATTAACAATGCCCAATTCCTTTAAATACCATACTGGGGGGAAGGGCCCTAACCTTGCCTGTAAAGGGGCACATCCCTGTGATGTACAGAAAGTACTGCACAGCACTGATATTTACAAAGGAAAAAAAAGTGTTTAAAATTGCTGGCAAATGACATGTCATTGACAGCTTTTTTGATTACAATTTGCAACTACACTACAGAGTGCATGAGCATCATGGGAAATGTTCTAAAACATCTGGGGTGACAAGGTTCTCCATCACTGTGCTATAGCAAGAATTTAAAAAAAAATTTGCAGACTACCCCCCAAAAAGCATACCAGACCCCTTCAGTCTTTGGGTTTGATACAGATTTTAGGGACGATCTTATGCAAACGAAAAAAAAAAAACATGGGGGTACCTCTAAAAAATCTATACCTGATCCTTTATCTGACCATGAAGACTGTGTGATGAGGAAGGGGGGCAGGAACAAGTGCAAGCCCTCCCTGTGGCAAAGCTCCTTGTCACTTGTTTCTAGAGCACTGGGCTGACTTTTCATTGGGGTGCAACCTATATGCTAAAGATGGTTTTCACTTGAATGGAAGGGGGTCTGCTGTGCTGGGGGAGAGGTTTATGGGAAAGCTGGAGGAGTATTTAAACTAGGATTGAGGGGGGAGGGTGAACCAGAATTACATCGGGCAGACAGGTCAGTTAGAGGTCAGACATTAATGGAGGGTGGAATGGGGATAGATGGGGGGTGGGATATGGCAGGTGACAAGAAATTTCCCATGTTGCAAACAGCCATTGAAAACAATTGTGCATTTGTACTACTAAAAATAATATGATAAACACCAGAGCAAAATGTAATAATGCATTTAAGTGTTTGTACATCAATACCAGAAGCCTGCCAAGCAAAATAGGTGAGTTGGAAGCTGTGGTGCATGAGGAGAGCTATGATGTAATCGGTATTGCTGAAACTTGGCTTCAATTCTCACATGACTGGGCTATTAATATTCCTGGCTATGCACTCTTTCGGAGAGAAAGGGAAAAAAGGAAAGGTGGCAGGGTCTGTCTCTATGTCAGAAGTGATCTCAAAGCAAGTGTGAAAGAGGACCTGGTTGATGGAGAGTGTGATGAGTCTGAAGCATTATGGGTGGAACTGCACTTAGATGGGTGTAGTTCAAAGTTAATCATTGGAGTTTGTTATAGACCACCCAATGTTAATGAGGAGGTGGAGACTCAGCTCCTTGCATGGATGTAAAGGGCTGCAAGGGCTGGGACAGTGATAATAATGGGGGATTTTAACTACCCAGAAATTGACTGGAGTAATGGTACTGCTGGGACAGTTTATTGAGGCTCCAACTAGGAATGAAGCTCTGTATGATCTGGTAATCTCAAACCATCCAGAGCTTATTACTAATGTCTAGATAAAGGAACACCTGGGTAGCAGTGATCATAACATTTACACTTAACTTCAAGAGAGCAAATTTTTCAAGGATGAGGGCTGTTCTCCAGGACTAAGACTGGGAGGGAATATTCACTTCAATGGGCACAGAACAGAAATGGGACTTCTTCAAAAAGACTGTTTGGGACCTCACTGCAAAGTATATTCCCATGGGCAATAAGTTTAAACTATAAGAGAAGAGCTTTTAAAAAATATAAAAATAAAGGAACACTAGTGTCATTTAAATTTTACAAAGAATTTAACAGAATATGTAAAAAGGAAATCAAGGATGCAAAAATTCAAAGCGAACAACAGATTGCAAAAGATAGTAGGACAAACCCCCAAAAATTCTTCAAATATATTAATAGTAAAAAGGTCAAGTCTGAGCATGTAGGCCCTTTACAAAATAATCTAGAGTGGGTGACTGGGGACAACGAGAAGGCTAATTTATTAAATACTTTCTTCAGCTCTGTGTATACAAAAGAGCATGGTAGAGCGCATGTCCATAATGGGGGTAATAGTGACACAGCCCCAAAGCCCCAAATGATCCACAATGGCTCAAAAGTGATATGGTCCAGAAATATTTAGAAAGAATAAAGGTGGATAAAGCACCTGGCCCTGATGGCATGCACCCACGGATCCTAAAATAATTGAGCTCTGCAATTTCAGAGCCATTGTATCTAATTTTTAGGGACTCTTTAATGAGGGGAATAGACCTACTTGAATTAAAGCAGGGCAAGCGTGGTGCCTATATTTAAAAAGAGAACAAAGTCTTTACCGAGTAACTATAGACCTGTTAGTTTAACTTCTATAGCCATGAAGATACTTGAGCGTTTAATAATAGACTGCATCGATGAGTTCTTGCTGGAAAAACACACTTTAAGCAACAGACAGCATGGATTCATGAAAGACAGAAGTTGTCAGACAAATCTGATTTCTTTTTATGAAGAGGTAAGTAAAACCTTGGACAGAGGGGTGGTGGTGGACATGGTAAACTTGGATTTGCAAAAGCGTTTGATACAGTTCCGCACACACGGCTCATGTGTAAGGTAAAGTCTACAGGTTTGGAAATATCAGTTTGTAAATAGATAGAAAATTGGCTAAAAGACAGAATTCAGAGAGTAGTGATTAATGATTCTTACTCTGAATGGTCTAAGGTTATCAGTGGTGTACCCCAAGGTTCAGTGCTGGGACCCTTACTTTTTAACATCTTTATAAAGGATATTGGGTCTGGGATCAAAAGTAACATTTCTGTCTTTGCAGATGACACCAAGATATGCAGTGGAATCACGTCCTTACAGGATGTCTCCAATTTACAAGCTGACCTCAATAAACTGTCTAATTGGGCGACTATGTGGCAGATGAGGTTTAACCACTTAACGACCAGCGCACGCCGATGTAAGTCCTATTTTTGAAGAGGGATATCTCGGTAATGGCAGCAGCTGCTGCCACAACCGAGAATCTCTTCAGGTGTACCGTACAGGTCGTCTGTACGATAATGATGGTCTCCACGGCGCGTTCGGCGCAAGATCACCGCTATCGGCGGCGGGAGAGTTGCCACCCCCCCCTCCCGCCGCCCTCCCGCGCCCTCTGCCCCTTACCAGAGCTGTCGGTAGCAGCGGTGGCGATCAGGTCCTCTTCCTAGCTGGGTATAGAGACGAGTGAGGCTAAGATGGCCCCCCACCCGTCTCTATACCATAGGAGGGCGGAAGCAACGTCAAAACTTCACTTCCGCCCATACCTCTTAAAGGTATATTTTTTAAATGTCATTTTTTCAAATGACTTTTTTTTTTTTTACTGCATTTATGTCCACATATGAGATCTGAGGACTTTTTGACCCCAGATCTCATATTTAAGAGGACCTGTCATGCTTTTTTCTATTACAAGGGATGTTTACATTCCTTGTAATAGGAATAAAAGTGATACATTTTTTTATTTTTTTAAACAGTGTAAAAATAAATAAAATCAATTAAAATAAATAAGAAAAAAATAAGGTTTTTAAAAACACCCCATTACGACGAGCTCATGTGCAGAGGTGAGAGCATATGTGAGTAGCGCCCGCATATGAAAACGGCGGTCAAACCACACATGTGAGGTATCGCCGCGATTGGTAGAGTGAGAGCAATAATTCTAGCCCTCCTCTGTAACGCAAAAAATGCAACCTTTAGAATTTTTTAAATGTCGCTTATGGAGATTTTTGAGGCTAAAAGTTTGACGCCATTCCACGAGCAGGCGCAAGTTTGAAGCGTGACATGTTGGGTATAAATTTACTCGGCGTAACATTATCTTTCACAATATAAAAAAAATTGGGCTAATTTTACTGTTGTCTTATGTTTTTATTCAAAAAAGTGATTTCTTTCCAAAAAAAGTGCGCTTGGAAGACCACTGCGCAAATACGGTGTGAAAAAAAGTATTGCAATGACCACCATTTTATTCTCTAGGGTGTTAGAAAAAAAACAATATAAAATGTTTGGGGGTTCTAAGTAATTTTCTAGCAAAAAAAAAAACTGTTTTAAACATGTAAACACCAAATCTGAAAAAGAGGCCTGGTCAAGTGGTTAATGTTGATAAATGTAAAGTTATGCACTTGGGGGCATGCATCATACATGCTAGGGGGAGTACAACTGGGGGAATCCATAGTGGAGAAGGATCTGGGGGTTTTGGTAGAGCATAAGCTCAATAATAACATGCAATGCCAAGCTGCTGTTTCCAAAGCGAGCAAAGTCCTTTCTGGACTCCAGAGAGAGAGATATAATTTTACCCCTGTAAATCATTAGTAAGACCTCATCTGGAATATGCAGTTCAGTTTTTGGCACCAGTTCTCAAAAAGGATATCAGGGAACTGGAGAAAGTGCAGAGAAGGGCAACCAAACTGATAAGAGGCATGGAGGAGCTCAGCTAGGAGGAAAGATTAGAGGAACTGAATGTATTCACTCTTGAGAAGAGGAGAATAAGGGTGGATATGATCAACATGTTCAAATATATAAGGGGTCCATATAGTGAACTTGGTGTTGAGTTATTCTCTGTACGGTCAACCCAGAAGACACGGGGGCACTCTTTACATCTAGTGGAAAAGAGATTTCATCTTCAAATACGGAAAGGACTCCTACCAGAGGTGGTTCTGGCCAGCTCAGTAGATTGCTTTAAGAAAGGCCTGGATACTTTCCTGAATATACATAATATAACTGGGTACTAACATTTATAGGTAAAGTTGATCCAGGGAAAATCCGATTGCCTCTTGGGGGATCAGGAAGGAATTTTTTTCCCCTGCTGTAGCAAATTAGAGCATACTCTGCTGTTTTTTTTTTTTTTGCCTTCCTCTGGATCAGTTGTGGGCATAAAATTGGGTATATTGGATTGTACGATATTTTTTATTTTATTTATTTGTTTTTAAGGTTGAACTGGATGGACTTGTGTCTTTTTTCAACCTAACTATGTAACTATGTAACATGTAATATGTAAACATGTTGAGGACGACAAGGGCCTCTTGTACTCCACCCTGACCTAGTGGTTTTTGAAGGTCTGCAAATTCCCAGCCATATAAGTGAATAGGGCCAGTGATGTCACTGGTTGTTAATGACTTGGCAATGCCTGCACCCACCAATGTCCTTAACAACCATTGATAGCAGAAAGTTGTCATGTGTAATAGCAAGAACAATAAATCGTCAATCATGACACCCAGCAATGCAAATACATGTCAATCATGAACAACCACCGACCCACCAAATGAAGAAAAGAAGCCATCGCTGTAACACATCCTGCATGTTGGATTGTCACCTACAGAATGACAAGTCCAGTGGATGACAGTTGTTATATATAAGGGGGAGGAGTCTCCCGTGTGACGTCATACTCTGGGAAGCTGTCATGTATTAATGAAAGTAAAACCATTATTATACATGACATTTGAATCTCACCAAAGAGGTAAATATTCAGATCTTCAGAGAGTTCACTGCTACTTAGGAGGTTCAAAATGCCGGATTGTCCTTAAACTTCCAGTCAATTTTTATCAACGCACCACAGAGTATTCTTCTCCACTGCACTATAGTGTAGTATGCCAGCTGCAGAATGTAGGATAAGAAGTACCTGTTTAATGTGGTGAAAACAGCACAGCTGATTATTGATACAAATCTACCAAATTTGGATACAGCATATGTCAGACAATTAAAAAGCAAGCAAAAGCTATTTATAGTGATCCAACCGATCCAGGTGTCACGCACCTGTCCATGGGACGTTAGATAAGGAGGGTGGCCTCTTACACAGTTACATTCCAAGCACCTCATATAGTGGAGACAGTGACTGCTAGGGCAGCGGAAGGGCGCAGTGCTAAGAAGTTGGATCAGCGAACTTGAGTTTGAAAGCACTGGGATCCAATGAACAGAAGAGTGGAGTCGGGTCAAAAGCCACATTTGGTAACAGTCAGGCAGATGGGTACAGAATCATGATCAGGTTTCAAGACAGGGAAGGGTCAGCAATGTGCTGGCAGCAAAGTACAAAATAAGAATGCAGAATATTGGTCAACAGTCAATAACACAGATGAGCAGCAAACATGAGCAGTCAAGGGAAATCGAGCGTAAAATGTAACATGATCAGTTACATGATCAAAAGGTTTTCCAGAACATAGGTCAGAGGGATAAGAGATGAAAACCATCCAGCAATGATACTAGCAAGCCTCAGATTAACAGGCATCTGGGCGCCATGATCTGTAGGCATGCCTGTGCATCTACATATGCACTGTGTCACGTGCATGCATATGTGCATGCCTGTTCTCATCCTTGCATGTCCCGTTAAACACCTATGCACATATCTCTGCGCACAACCAGCATGAGGTTCCTGACACTATGAAAAAGGCAAACCCACTGTACACTACAAGTGCACTTGGAAGTGCAGTGTCAGAAACCATGAATCAGACTGAGACAAAAGTACAGTTAAAGGGGAGGGCCACCCTGAAAAACAAAAAAATGTTAAAAATTACAAAAAATCTAAAAAAAAAAAAATGAAAAAAATTATTTTTTTTTACTTACCAGAAATGCCTGTTGCTAGGCACTTTCTCCTAATCTTCCTCTTCCTCCTCCGCGGAGATCTTCTGTCTTCTCTCTTCGTCGCGGCGTCTTCTGGGTAATGAGTCACGCTGTGTTCTGGGAACTGTGTGTTCCAGAACACAGCGCGTCCCATTCAGAAAGCGCTGCGGGACTCGCGCATGCGCAGTAGCTGCGGGACTCGCGCATGCGCAGTAGGAAACGGGCAGTGAAGCCATAAGGCTCCGCTGCCTGTTTCCCTTACAAGGGATGGCGGCGCCGGGACCCGAGAGCGGAGGGACGGGTCGGCCTCGGGCGGCCGACATCGCGGGCGCCCTGGACAGGTGAGTGTGTTTATTAAGTCAGCAGCTGCAGTGTTTGCAGCTGCTGACTTTTTTTTTTTTTTTTTTATAACCGGCCCTCCGCTTTAAATCATTTAACCACTTGCCTACTGAGCACTTAAACTCCCCTCCTGCCCAGACCAATTTTCAGCTTTCGGTGCTCTCACACTTTGAATGACAAATACTCAGTCATGTAATACTGTACCCAAATTAAGTTTTGTGTCCTTTTTTCATACAGATAGAGCTTTCTTTTGGTGGTATTTGATCACCTCTGGGTTTTTTATTTTTTGCGCTATAAATGAAAAAAGAAAATGTCTTAGTTTATGTGATAAAATTTTGCAAATTATACATTTTTCTTCCTAAATTTTGGGCACAATTTATACTGCTTCATATCTTTGGTAAAAATGACCCAAATTAGTGGATATTATTTGGTCTATGTGAAAGTTATAGAGTCTACAAGCTGTGGTGCGAATCACAAAAAATTTAGCACACCACATGTACCAGTGGCCTATCTCATTTCTTGTGACCCGAACAAGCCAGGAAAGTACAAATACCCCCCAAATGACCCCTTTTTTGAAAGTAGACATTCCAAGGTATTTAGTAAGATGCATGGTGAGGTGTTTAATGTTGTCATTTTTTTCCCACAATTCTTTGCAAAATTAAGATTTTTTTTTTCACAATATTTTCATTGTAATAGGTTATTTCTCTCACATGGCATGTGTATATCACAAATGATGCCCCAAAATACATTCTGCTACTCCTCCTGAGTATTACAATACCACATGTGTTAGACTTTTGCACAACCTGGCTACATACAGAGGCCCAATATTGAAATAGCACCATCAGGCGTAATAGGAGCATAAATTACACATCTCATTTCTCAACCACCTATTACACTTTTGAAGGCCCTGGAGCACCAGGACAATGGAAACGCCCACAAAGTGACCCCATTTTGGAAAGCTAACACCCCGACGTATAATCTATGAGGCATAATGAGTCTTTTGAACTGTTAATTTTTTCCAGAAGTTTGGGGAAAATGTGGAAAAAAATGAAAACGCATTTTTTTTACGCAAAGTTGTCCATTTATAAGATATTTTCAACACATAGCATGTACATAGCAAAAATTACACCCCAAAATACATTCTGCTACTCCTCCTGAGTATGGCCATACCAAATGTGTGAGACTTTTACACAGCCTGGCCAAATACAGAGGCCCAACATGCAAGGAACACCATCAGGTTTTCCAGGGACAAATAGCATGCACATACCAAGAATTACACCCCAAAATATATTCTGCTGAGCAAAGAGTAAACAAAAGATTACCTGTGGTTTTAGTAGCGCAGTTGTCCATAGGATGATAGCACTGGTCCAGGCAGCAGGCAGGCACTTGGTCAGCAAAAGCAAACACAATTTTCCAGGCAACAGGCAGGTATACTGTCCATAGTCAATACAGGCAGCAGGCAGGGATACTGTCCATATACAGTCCAGGGTCAATGCAGGCAGAGATTGTTAGCAGTGCCAAAATATTGGCCCTGGTAGTAGGCAGGAACATGGTCCATCCATGTGGTGTGGTCAGTTCACGCGACAGGCAGAGGCCTGATGGCATAGGTCCTACAGGCAGCAGGCAGAAGTAGGGCCTCATTCAGGACAGAATGGGGACAGGGGTAGAGGCTTCTCCCACCCAAATCTCTTTGAAGCCTCCGAGTCTCCAGACCCTAATCTAGGAATGAGAAAACAAATTAAATAGTTTTCTTCATCCAGAAAAACAATTCTGGAGCCCCACACATATGTGAGACCCCTGTGTTATGAATCCCACTAGTCCACTGGCAGGGTACAAGATCAGTCCAAGAGGCAGGCAAGAGGCATGGTCAAACAGTCCAGGGTCAGTTCCAGATCAAGGCAGAGGTATGTACAGAATCGGTAGGTAGAAGCGTGGTCGAATAACAAGCCAGGGTCAGTTACAGAGCAAGCAGAGGCATAAGGGGTGTGAATGTAAATGGTAGGAAGTGTTTACCATACTTCACTAATAATTCACTGAAGTATGGTAACCGCGGAAACAGTCACCAATGCAGAGGTCTGGTTGGGAAGGACATTGGGCACAATGATAAGTTGTGTCTCTTCTCAATCCTCCTTTGGTGCACACCCAGCATTTTTTCTGTTTTTGGCCTGTTGGTCTGGGAGGGATTTTATTGGGAAAGTGGCGTTCAGAGAGTCTGCTAATCACATCAGATCGAATGTTTTCTGGTGGGCCATTTGGGTATAAAAGGGTAGTGGTGATTTCCTCCTCAAAGCCAAGGAAGGGTTTGGGGCTTTCAGTGGAGTTGCGATAGATTACATAGGTGTTGTATATGGCCAAATTAAAGAAATAAATTGAAACTTTTTTATACCACTGGTATGTTCTTCTTGTGGAAAGGTAGGGTTTGAGCATCTGGTCGTTGAAGTCGACAGCCCCCATGAACATGTTGTATTCATGGATACATGTTGGCTTTTGGATTGGTCCATTCCTCCTGGTGATCTCAACAAATGTATTGTTGTGGATCGAAGAAAGCATGTACACATCCCTTCTGTCCCTCCACTTCACAGCCAGAATTTCCTTGTTCCCTAAACTCGCCGCTTCCCCTCTTCTTAACTTCTTGTTGATGAGGCTTTGAGGAAAGCCCTTCGGGTTCGTCCTTACGGTGCCACATGCTGGAGTGTTCCTTCTGTGAAGGTTGTGGAACAGGGGCAAACTTGTATAAAAGTCGTCCACATACAGATGGTAGCCTTTCTCCAGGAGTGGGTTTATGAGTTCCCAAACAACTTTCCCACTCGATCCAATGCATTCTGGGCAATTAGGGGGATGTAGCCGGGTGTCCTTCCCTTCGTATACCATGAAGGAATATGTATACCCTGTGGCTCGGTCGCACAATTTATACATCTTCACCCCATAGCGGGCCCTTTTGGTGGGAATAAATTGTTTTAAGCCCAGCCTGCCAGAAAACTTGATAAGGGACTCATCCATACATATGTGTTGGTCTGGGGTAAACAACTGGGGGAAGATCTCAGAAAAATAATTTATTAGCGCCCGAATTTTATAAAGCTTATCAAAATTTGGGTCATTTCGGGGAGGGCACTGGGTATTGTCCTTATAGTGTAGGAAACTCACAATCATGAGATATCTGGTCCTGGGCATTATTGAGAAAAAGATGGGCATGTGGTAGATGGGGTGGGATGACCAATATGCACATAATTCATTTTTTCTGTTTAGTCCCATAAAGAATGTGAGGCCTAAAAAATGTTTAAACTGCTCCACTGTTAGGGCTCTCCACTTGTAGGGACGGGCATAAGAGGATGTTAGGTTACTTGCTATAAATTGTTGTGCATACAGGTTGCACTGGGCCACAATCAATGCAAGCATGTCCTCAGTAAAAATTAAATGGAAAAAGTCTATCGGGGAAACATATTCTGTGTCCACCTGGACTCCTGGGTGGGCAGTGAAAGGGGGAACATTAGCTTTTCCTGAATTAGGAGGAAGCCACAAGGGGTTCTGAAGGGAATAGGGAAGGCTGGCATGGGACCTAACCCTTTGGGGCAGGGGTGACACCCCACTGGTACTTGGCCTTTGCCGAGGTACTGCAGTGCTGGTGGATGGCACTGCCTCCTCACCAGTATGCCTTCATCTGACGGGCGGACTCTCATCTTCCTCCTCTGAGGCAGTCATTGTACCACTGCTGAGGACAGGCTCGTAATCCACATCAGACTCAGAATCTGAATATGAGGAGGAATCTGAAGCGGAGAGCTCCCCGTTGCTCTCGTCGGCCGCAAGAATATCGTATGCCTCCTTTGCTGAAAATAATCTTTGTGACATTCTTACTGATCACAAATGGCACTGATATGTGACACTGATGTGGCAGATGACACTGACAGGTGGCACTGATGTGGCAGGGCACACTAGCAGGTGACACTGACAGGTGGCACTGATGTGGCAGGTGACACTAGCAGGTGACACTAACAGGTGACACTGATCACAGGTGACACTGATGTGGTAGGTGACACTGACAGGTGACACTGATGTGGCAGGTGACACTGACAGGTGACACTGACAGGTGACACTGATGTGGCAGGTGACACTGATGATAGGTGGCACTGAGAGATGGCACTGATACTTAGCACTGACGACAGGTGGCACTGACAGATAGCACTGATCTGTGGCACTGACGACAGGTGGCACTGACAGATCCTGAAAAGAATAGGCCCAATAAACCGAGGTGCAAACTTCAGAGAGGGAACACGAAGTCGGAGGTTGTGGGATGACAGCCAGACCCTGTCCCCAACCTGTTAGGAAGGTGCAGGCAGGTGTCTACGGTCAGCAGGGTGTTTGTACCTATCATTAGCTTGTCGCAAAGCCTCCTGGACTTGTGCCCAAGTGGAACGAAGACCACGGAGATGCTCCTCCAATGCAGGAATACTCTGTGGAACAAATAAGTCAGGCAACATGGAAGGCTGAAACCACAGTTCATCATAAATGGGGACAATCGGGAAGCAGAATTCAAGGCACAATCATGAGCAAACTCCACCCATGGTAAGAAGTCTGACCAGTTGTTATGATGGTCAGAAATATATCAACTTAGGAATTGCTCCAAGGATGATTGGATCGTTTTACGGCCCCATTAGATTGCGGGTGATACGCAGATGGGAAAGCAAGCTGAATTCCCAACTGTGCACAAAGGCTCGCCAGAACCGGGACACAAACTGACGACCCCTGTCTTAGTTAAATAAATATGAAAAAGTAGAGGCTTGTGTAAACATGTAAAAAGTACATACCAAACGGTTGTGGTTGCAATTCAACCCCCCAAAAATTTTTTAAAAAAGTATCCCAAACAGAGGGGGACAGAAAAGGTGGGGCTTACTGAAAAAGCAATACACATGACGTTTCTCCAATTTATCAAAATAGTATAAGTAAAGAATTATTGGTATATACAAAACATGTAGGAAATATGATAAAAAACCTGATTATAGACTATTCCTGGTACAAATTGCTGAATAGTCCGGGTGGGCTAGTAGAAAACAACCAAAAAACACAAAAAACAGCATGTAACAAATAACAGAAAAGCGTCCAGACGCAGAAAGAAATTGGTGTCAGCCTTGCCCTCCACATGGGTGGATTGTACAGAAATTGCTGAATGTGGAAAAAAGGCTAGCACCAATTCCCCCAGGGGCTCGAATCAGTGAAGGGAATCAGTGAAGGGAAGGAAAAACAAAGCAGGGATTGAGTTTTAGAATATGTGTGTCCTACAGACTAATTTTAGAAAAAGGCACATACATTATCCATCTAACACACTAAGCAGAAAATCCCCCCGGGAGACCGATCGTTTCGGCCAACAAAGGCCCCCTAGAGAGAGTAGGCAAGTACCTTGACAATTTACTCAAGGAGATATTTATTATCATTGAATCATATGTTAGGGACACAGAGGATGTCCTAGAGTGCATAGCCAGATCAAGCTACAGGGGGACCTCCTACTCATGGGGATCGACGTAGAGTTTCTCTACACGTCGATTCCCCAATAATTGGTTTCAATTTTTGTCTAACTACAACCAACAAACCAATGGTACTTCCATGGGTGCACCATGGGCACTGGCATACGCATGTCTGCATCTGGGCCTATGGAAGGAGGACCTGGTTTACACCTTGCCAATGTACCTGAGCCACGTGCATATGGGGCTCAGGTACATCTATGACGTGTTTGTCATTTGGAAGAGTGATGAAGAATTGCTCAAGGAATTTATTGCGGTCTTGAACTCTAATGACCGCAATATTAAATTAACGTTTGTATGCGACCATGAGAGGATTTACTTTTTGGACCTCCCTATTGGCATTGGTGACCAAACCCTTGTGACCCACACCTATCGGAAGGAGACCTCGGCCAATACGTTACTACGACAGTCATCATCCACGGTGGCTGAAGGACAGTATTCCAGTGGGCCAATTTCTCCACATTAGATGCAATTGCTCTAATGGGGAGGATTACAGGTGAGAAAGTGACGAGCTATATAAATGGTGTTGGGAACAAGGGGTATTCCCATAAACAAATTAGAAGGGTGAAGTGTAAGGCAGCAGGTCAGAATTGACCCTCTCTCTTGTCGAAAGAGGCCCTCCCCTACCCTCCCCCCAACTCTCGACCCTGGCCCAGTGAGAATTATTACACAATTTGGCACCCAATGGGACACAGTTAGATCTATATTGCAAATAGTGATGGACGAACTTCCAGAGGGATGTTTCGCGAATGCAAACGCGGCCGATAGTTCGCGAACCGGAACGTTCGCGGCGGGCCCCATTGACTTCAATGGGAGGCAAACTTTGCAAACCTACAGGTCAAATTTGCAGCCACAAAATAATTACTAGCCTTGCAAACATAGTCCCACCACATGGCCAATGACATAACACATGTATGAGGTGAATCTGGGATCGACAACTACAAGCATTCTTTTTTTATATGTGAAATTGTTGTGACAATTCAGGACTGTGGAGCGCATGAAGGCAATGGAGGAGAGGGAAGGTCAGGGTAGGCAAAGAAGAGGGTGCAGGAGATGATCACCAGCAGCGTGACATACAGCAATGATACCTGCACCGTAATAGAGTCCTCTGACACCAGCACCGTGATATACAGCACTGACAGCAGCACCGTGATAGAGAGCACTGACATAAGCAGCGTGACATACAGCAATGACACCTGCACCGTGATAGAGTGATCTGACACCAGCACCGTGATAGAGAGCACTGACATCAGCAGCGTGACATAAAGCACTAACACCAGCACCGTGATATACATCACTGACAGTAGCACTGTGATAGAGAGCACTGACATCAGCAGCGTGACATACAGCAATGACACCTGCACCGTGATAGAGTGATCTGACACCAGCACCATGATAGAGAGCACTGACATCAGCAGCGTGACATAAAGCACTGACACCAGCATCGTGATATACAGCACTGACAGCAGCACCGTGATAGAGAGCACTGACATCAGCAGCGTGACATACAGCAATGACACCTGCACCGTGATAGAGTGATCTGGTACCAGCACCGTGATAGAGAGCACTGACATAAGCAGCGTGACATAAAGCACTAACACCAGCACCGTGATATACAGAACTGACAGCAGCACCGTGATAGAGAGCACTGACATCCGCAGCATGACATACAGCAATGACACCTGCACCGTGATAGAGTGATCTGACACCAGCACCAGATAGAGAGCACTGACATCAGCAGCGTGACATAAAGCACTAACACTAGCACCGTGATATACAGCACTGACACCAGTACCGTGATAGAGAGCACTGACATCAGCAGCGTGACATAAAGCAATGACACCTGCACCGTGATAGAGTGATCTGACGCCAGCACTGTGATAGAGAGCACTGACATCAGCACCGTGATATACAGCACTGACACCAGCACCGTGATATACAGCACTGACATCAGCAGCGTGACATAAAGCACTCACACCAGCACTGTGATATACAGCACTGACACCAGCACCGTCATATACAGCACTGTCACCTGCACCGTAAGCAGCCCCAGGAGGAAGTCAGCATAGCACAGGGATGGTGGGAGCCCCTCATAATGAGCATAGCACAGGGATGGTGGGAGCCCCTCATAATGAGCATAGCACAGGGATGGTGGGAGCACCTCATAATATGCACAGCAGAGGTACAGCCCCAGGAGGAAGTCAGCACAGCACAGGGATGGTGGGAGCCCCTCATAATAATGATTAGCAGACTGTACCTCAGTCCCTATACTGATAAAGGACTACTGCAGCAGAAGGGGAGCAGTCAGCAGTAGTGCACCTCAACCCTATGTATTGTGGACCTATACCAGTCCTTAAGGAATAGCAGACTGTACCTCACTCAACCCTATGTACTGTAGTACCCTATACCTTACCAGTCCTTATAAGGACCTTTGTGGAACAAGTAGGTTGTGAATGATTAGCAGACTGTACCTCAGTCCCTATACTGATAAAGGACTACTGCAGCAGAAGCGCAGCAGTCAAGTATAATATTCTTTCTATATTTGGAAGAAAGAATATTATACGTGTACAAGCCTATTACCATACCATTCCTGAAAAGAACCTTTGTGGACCTAATAGTAACAGCTACTGATTAAACTGACTGTCCCTCACTGCCTCACACACAGCTTCCTGCCTGTCCCTATTTAAACTGACAAAACAGAGGCTGCTGGAACAATAACTTGAATAGCACTTTTGTGGACCTAATAGAAACAGCTAATGATTAAACTGACTGTCCCTGCAGCACACAGCATCATGTCCCTCTCTCTACACTGACAGGCTGCTGCAAAAATCAGTAGCACAGCAGTGCCTCAAACCTATGTCCTGAACTACACCTAACACCTATACCAGTCCTGAAAAGAACTTTTGTGAACCAAATAGCTAGCGATTTGGGTCATTGCAGTCTCTCCCTGCTCCACACAGTAACCTCTCCTTATAGTGACAGAAGAAAGAATGTAAAATGGCTGCCGGATCGGGTCTATTTATAAGTTAGGGGGAATGTCCAAGTGTCCATGTGCTGTAATGTCTCAATTGGCTGTCCTGTACCCCATGATGGATGTGTCATCATAGGTCAAAGTTCTTTTACACAGTAAACACGGAAGTCCGCCGGGCGAACGGCGCCAATAGTCCGCCGATCGGGTCAGCGAACAGCCGAAATTCGCCGCGAAACGACCGCCGGGCGAACCGTTCGGCCATCCCTAATTACAAAAACATTGGGGGATTCTCACTAACACTCCAGGAATAGCTCAGATAGTAGGTCCTGCCCCCAAGATGGTCGCTAGGAGGAGCTGAAAATTTGGGTGATAGTCTTATTCAATCAGAGCACATTAAAAGTATGGACACTTCCTGGCTATCACAATTTCGGAGAACCAAGGGGGTGTTCCCCTGTGGACATTGCCAGTTGTGCCCATACATATTCAGTGACTCCCAAAACAAAACAAATTTTCAGATAAAAAGTCTTGTGAACTGTGCTTCAACAAAAGTTGTCTACATGATAACTTGTCCATGCAATAAAATGTATATAGGCAAGACCAAACATCAATTCATCCTGAGGTAGCTTCGGTCACCTCGCAAACAGATGATGAGAGGTGCACTGTTTGCATGCCTTCTGATAAGTAGCTATGAGAGCACTAGTTGATTTGTCTGTACATGCATATATATATATATATATATATATATATATATATATATATATATATATATACCCAACAGTGACATATCCTCTGTTTTTTGTCTCTACTATGTGTCTCTCTCCTATTTCTTTCCATTTGTCTATCCTTTCTCCCCTTTCCCTATCCCCATCCTGGATTTGCCAGGATATGGGACAGTACTAGATATTTTTTACTAACAATTTAATGATTAAAGTATCTTTGGTCAGGATGGATTCAAAAGAATGAGACCTCCAAGGTAAAATAGTGGACAACTGTATGACCTGACACCTTGTATTCTAGGTACTCTATATCTCTTGTGATATCTTACTTGACCCCCTTAATGAGTCTATTAAGGACGTCTTTAAGGACAATCAGCACTTTGAAATAAGAAAAATAATAAAACAATGAGCACACACAGCAATATAGGTTAATCAAGATCAACAAACCTCAACAATCTAGTTACTATACAAACTTGGGGTTGCTCCTTTAAGAGATTTTTACTTGGTGGGCGTATCTGAGGAACAGATATTCTTAAAAAGGAGCCCTCGCACGCTACCTATACGTCCAGATGAAGCTAAACACTCCCCCTGTGTGAAACGCAGCCTTTGTTTCTGCTCCTGTGTTGGCACATTCTGATCCTACGTTGTCTTTTATCCTAGAAGTTGATGCTTCTGAGAATGGAGTTGGCGCCCTTCTGTCTCAACGTCCTAACTCTGAGTGCGCTATGCATCCGTGTGGCTACTTTTCCAAGAAATTGTCACCTGCTGAGTGCAATTATGAGATTGGTGACAGAGAGTTGTTGGCGATCATTTTAGCCCTGAAAGAATGGAGACATCTCCTTATAGGTACCACTGTGCCTGTTCTTATTCTTACTGACCACAAGAATCTTACATTCTTATCTGAGGCTAAGCGACTCTCTCCCAGAAGGGCACGATGGGCTCTTTTCTTGTCGAGCTTTAATTACATTGTCTCATTCTTACCAACTCTTACCGTACTAAGAATGTAAGGGCTGATGCCTTGTCACTACAATTTTCCTCCACTTCCGGTTCCTATGATTCCTCCTGATCGTATCTTGGCTACGGTTCGCACCAGTCTTACTTCTCCTTTGGGTGACAAAATTTTTGCTGCTCAGGTCCATGCTCCTCCTGAGAAACCTTTGACCGCTGCTTTGTCCCAGAGAGTCTCCGTACTGCTGCGCTCCAGACTTACCATTCTCCCAAGGCTGCTGGCCATCCTGGGAAGAATCAACTCATTTGGGCCATTCCCAACAATTCTGGTGGCCTAGTCTACGGGCTGATGTTACTGCCTTCATAGCTGCCTGTCTCGTGTGTGCTCAGATTAAGACTCCACTACACCTTCCAGTGGGCCTCCTACAACCCATACCCAATGGAGAGAGGCCCTGGACTCACCTGACAATCGATTTCATTGTGGATTTGCCCAACTCCCAAGGCAACACTGTTATCCTTATGGTGGTTGACCGGTTCTCAAAGATGTGTCATTGTATTCCACTTAAGAAGTTGCCTACCTCTAAGGAACTGGCTTCCATTTTTGCTCGGGAGATCTTTTGCTTACATGGGCTACCAAAGGTGATTGTCTCGGACAGGGGCAGTCAGTTTGTCTCCCAGTTCTGGCGAGCTTTTTGTGCACAGTTGGGAATCCAGCTTGCATTCTCTACTGTGTATCACCCGCAGTGTAATGGGGCCGCAGAACGAGCCAATCAGTCCTTGGAGCAATTCCTACGTTGCTATATTTCTGACCATCATAACAACTGGTCAGACCTATTACCTTGGGCTAAGTTTGCTCACAACAGTGCCTTGAATTCTGCCTCCTGATTGTCTCAATTTATGGCAAATTATGGTTTCCAACCTTCCATGTTGCCTGACTCGTTTGTTCGGCAGAGTATTCCTGCTTTAGAGGAGCATCTCCGTGGTCTTCGTTCCACTTGGGTACAAGTCCAGGAGGCTTTGCGTCATGCTAATGATAGGTACAGACTCCATGCTGACCGCAGACGCCTGCCTGCGCCTTCCTACCAAGTTGGGGACAGGGTCTGGCTGTCATCTCGCAACCTCCGGCTTCGTGTTCCCTCACTGAAGTTTGCACCTCAGTTTATTGGGCCTTTCTGTATCCTTCGGAGGATTAACCTAGTGGCTTACGCATTGGACCTTCCTCCTAGTATTCGCATCTCAAATGTTTTTCATGTCTCCTTATTGAAACCGTTGGTCTGTAACCAATTTACCACCTCGGTGCCACGTCCTCACCCTATTCAGGTTGAGAACCATGAGGTGTATGAGGTACAATCCATTGTTGACTCCCGTACGTTCCGTGGGCGCATACAGTATCTGGTGCATTGGAATGGGTACGGTCCGGAGGAACACTCCTGGGTTTCATCCTCAGACTTACATGCCCCTGTCCTCCTCTGCGAGTTCCATAGACGGTTTCCCCTCAAGCCTGGTGGCCCTCCGAGGGAGAGGGGTCATTGAGGAGGGGATACTGTCAGGGCTGGCTTAGCCCTTCCTTCTCTGGGCTTGCTGCTCAGCTGTCGGCTAATTGCCAGCTCTCATCTCTCTCCACAGTTACCAGCTGTTCCTAATCATGCTCGTCTTAACTGCCTACTTGAAACCAACCAGCTCACTTCACCTCTGCCTTCACCTTGGTCACATCACAAGAAACCATCTCCTGCAGTTCTGTTTTAAGACTGGCTTGCTGACATCCCTTCTGGCTCCTTATCCTGCTTGCTGTTGCTCTACTTGGTTTCTTGACTTCTGGCCTGGTTGACTACCCAATCTGGTTATTGAACTCTGACCTGACTCACTTCCCTATCCGGTTACTGGACCCTGGCTATGCTTTGACTACACTTTTTCTATTTACCTTTTTATTTTTATTAATAAACAAGTGTGATTTAATTGTACTTCTGTCTCAGTCTGATTCATGTTTTCTGACACTTTGCTTCTGTCCGTGGGAACCTGGTTGAAAAACACTTGCATTGGGCTGGATCGCCCCTCTCCCTCACAGACTAAACTTTTTCAAGGATTTTTCCCCACTGCTATTGGAGCCAGTTGCTGTTTGCACACTGGCTTTGCCACCATTGTCCTTCACAGGTTCCCCCTACTAGAGAACCTCTGAAGCACTAGGCATAGCACCAAACTGATACCAGTTGTAGTTTAAGGTTCAAGTTTTTGGGTACAGGCCCAGCCTGATCACTCCCCAGTTTCGGGGATGTCATCAGACGAGGGCAGGAATGACACTATGTTGTCATCATGGGTAATGTTTGTGATATTTGTTCATGTACATGTTCTTTTGTTCGTTTGGTTCTCCCTTAGTTATGACTCTAAGTAAAGGCTCCCTGGGTCCATGCTGCTCCTGACACACACTATTAGACCAAACGTGCACCTCCTTGCTGCTACGCTGAAATATGTCTGATTTTAACATCTTATCCTGGAATGTATGGGGACTCGACTCCAAATTTAAAAGAGCTGTGCTCTTTAAATACCTCAAATTGCACTCCCCTCACATAATACTGCTACAAGAGACGCATCTCATGGGCAGCAAACTATTGGCACTTAAAGAGGAAGTAAACCCTGATGGGTTTACTTCTTCTTTGTCTCCCTGCAAAGGTAAAGCATAATGGGCTACTATGCATCGCATAGTAGCCCATTATGTGTCACTTATATGACACAGGAGCCAGCGATGTCACTGCTGTCCCCTGAAGTACAGAGCGTCCATCTTCTTCCGGTATCGCTGCTCTGGCCACTCACAGCACCAGAGCGGCAATGACGTCACTCCCGCGCATGTGCACAGGAGCCACTACTAGCGGCACATCGCCGTTGGCAGCGGCATGCTGCTAACGGCAATAGTGCGCCTGCGCGTCGCTGTCTATGGCATATGTGCCGTAGACAACGGTGACTGTCTTTTCGTAAATATCTCCTAAACCACGTAGGTTTAGGAGATATTTCTTGGACCTAAAGGTAAGCCTTAATCTAGGCTTGCCTGCAGGTCAAAGTGGTTTGTAAGGGTTTACAACCACTTTAAGAAGCCATGGATCGAGAAAGCCTTTCATGCCTCATACCTCATATTCCACTTATGCCAGGGGGCTCCCGTTGCTAGTTAGAAAATCTTTTCCATGTGTAGTGGAGCAGATTCACACACTGCAAATATGTGATAGTGGTGTTCACTGTTTGGGGCATTCGATATAATGTAGTGAATGTATACATCCCTCCCCCCTTCTCATCATCCACCTTATACACCTTACACACACCTTATACACTATCCTACACTGTCCTACAGCGGATTATTCTGTACTGCCCCACCAGACTGTTACTCATGGGTGATTTTAATGCCATCCTAGTCCTGGATCTAGACAGACCAGTCCCCCCAAACAAAGCTCTATGGATTTTTCCACTTGGGCACAGGCAATGGGAGTGACCGAGGTCTGGAGATGGAAACATCCCATGACCAGAGCATACTCCTGTTTCTCCATCACATACAAAACATCCTAGCGCATCAACCTGGCCTTTGCAAATCCAGCCATAATGTCAGATGTTCTAGATGCCACATACCTACCCCCTTCTTCTCACAGTTTATTCCCCGACTTCCTGAACCTCTTCCCTTTGGCGCTTGGGGACACACTGGCTCTCCCATGGCGACCTGACCAACACTATCTCACCTCGCCTTACAGAATACTGGGAAGTAAATACAGGGTCCTCCTCCTCACATGGGAAGCCTTTAAAGCCTTCACCAGGGAACAGTATATCTCCTCAATAGCTGTGATGTGTGGAGAACAAGCTGCTACCACTACTGCGCTACAAGACATGGTAAATACCCAGACACAGGCCTATGCTACCGACCCCACCGACTCTATATTTGACACAAACTACATCTCCATCTTACTGAGGTTACCAGATTAGATCTTTACCGAAACAAGCAAAGATTCTTCAAACAAGGGGACCTCAATGGTCGCCTCCTGGCAATGTTAGCGCAACACGATCACCCTCTGACCGTGATACTTAGCATAGGATACCCTTTGGGTGAATCGGTCTCTTCCTTCCCAGGCATACTGGATGTCTTTTGTCAATATTATAGCTCCCTCTACACCTCCATATTGCCATTGGATTTCAGGCCCCAAGACCTGGCACCTTGGCTGGACCCATTGGCACTCAGCTTGCTTTCAGATGGCGAGAGGGAGAATTTGGTGAGGCCGATTACCCCGGAGGAGGTCGTGAAGGCCATCAGGTCCTTCTTTGCTGGGAAATCCCCAGGCCCCAATGGTCTCCCCATATAGTTCTACAAGACCCACAGGGACCTGCTTGCCCCTAAACTGGCCCAGCTCTACTCCCATTGTCTGGCTGAGGGTGCCCCCCCCACCTCCATGAGTCATACACACGTAATCTTAATCCATAAATCTCCTAAAGGTCCCACCTCTTGTACCTCATACAGGCCTATTGCTTTACTCAACAAAGACTTCAAAATCCTTATCAAGCTGCTCACCATGAGAATACAACCCCTACTACCCTCTGTTATAGAGACTGACCAAACTGGTTATATGGCCAATAGAGCTACGGATGTAAATTTAAGATGCTTATTCACTAACATGCACGCACAACAGGTCAATGAAGGCTCCCGGGTGGTCGCTTCTTTTAACTTAGACAAGGCCTTTGACACTGTGAAATGGCCTTTTCTTTGGGAGGTCCTCCGAAGAATGGGGTTCCCTTTGCTATTTATCACATGGCTACAGGTACTCTACAAGCACCCCACATCAGTCATTAAGCCAGGGGGGACTTGTCACAGTCCTTTTCTTTGTCCAGGGGCATGTGGCAGAGTTTCCCTCTCTCTCAGGCCCATTTTGCCATTGCGATGGAACCGCTTGCAGAGGCCCTTCGCACCCCCCTACAGATTAAAGTACTGCGTATTGGATGGCTGGAGGAGAAGGTCACCCTGTATGCAGATGACCTCCTCCTTTTCCTTAATGATGCAGACTCATCTCTCAAAGGGGAATTACAAATTCTCAACTCATTCTCCTCTCTCACAGGCCTCAAAGTTAACTGGTCAAAGTCCCTTCTGTTCCCTATAGATCCCGCAGCCCATTCAAGCCCCCCCCCCCCCCGATGTACCCCTACAATGGGTTGAGAGTATCAGATACCTTGGTTGCATTGCCTCCTCGCCTCCTTTATCTGGGGACCCCAGTCCCCCAGATACGAATGGTCAACACTTATGCACCCGACATCCCAGGGAGATCTGGCATGCCCCGGTCTATATAAGTATTTTTTGGCCAACCAGCTATTACTGCTGTTTGGTGGCTTAATCCTGACATGACCAACCCCGCTACCTTGATTGAGGTGGTGGTGGTGAAATCACTAGAGACGTTGACATTTTTGCTTTTCCGCAGCCCTCTATCCATTGACACCCTCCATGCGCAATATGCTGCATGCATGGGAGGCCAATCTCAAAATTGATCGATACACAAAAAAATGCATTCTCTCCCAATGCCATCCTATGGCCAGGGCAGGACTTAGGGTGGTGGGGGCCCCTGGGCTTGAGTTACCTTTGGGCCCTACCTTCTATACATTACAGTGTTTATCAGCGTATAACAAGTTTAGGAGGGAAGTTTAAGGAAAAAAATTACATTTAAATGTCCATCAATGCAGCCTTATCAGTGTCCATCTGCAGCCTTGTCCATTGTCATTGCAGCCTTGTCAGTGTAATTTACAGACTTGTTAGTGTAGTCTTGTCATTTGCAGCCTTGCCCCAGTGTCATTGGCAGCCTTGTCATTTGCAGCCTTGTCATTGCAGTCTTGAAGTTTAAAAATGGTGCCACCAAGATACATTGTCCTGTGTATCTCGGTGGCTCTCGGGTCCTCTCGGCGGATCTCGGGTCCTCTTGCAGTCCCGAGCAGAGCCGAGAGTAGCCAAGTGTACTCGGCTCGGCTCACAGTCACTCCCAGTCCCTGTGTTATGTCCATCATAAGGCGGGACTGGGCGTGACTGTGAGCGGAGCTATGTAAACTCAGCTATGTATCTCGGTGGGGACCATGGGGCCCCCTATTGGGCGGGGCCCATGGGCTTGAGCCCAGTCAAGCCCAATGGTAAGTCCAGCCCTGCCTATGGCTGAACCCCACCCTGGATCATATCTACAAATTGCCCGAACCTCACGCCTGGACCAAATTTAACATTAAAACATTGGTCCAAGTAATATCCAACCAATCTTTGGCCCCACTCTCCAAATTAATCTCCGATTTTAATGTCTCACAGGCCTATTTTTTTCGTTACCTACAGCCCTCCCATGCCTTTGGCTATTAATTCTCCCACCCCCCCAGTGATCCAGTCTACACTGGTGGGTCTCCTCAGAACTGGATGTGTGAAAAAGCCCACCTCACAGCTATACTCCCATTTGACAATGGCCTCCCTTCCTACCCTGGAGAAACGTAGGAATAAATGGCTACACAACATTCGACAATGACGATTGGGATGACATATGGGACTTCCCTTTTATATCCCTGGTCTCACTAAGAGACTGGCTGATTCAGTTCAAGACGGTCCATCATGCATACTTTACCCCACACAGACTACAAATAATGAACCCCGCTCCCCCCGATGCTGGCATTGCGGGACAATACCAGGGGACTTTGCTCATATCTTTTGGACATGTCCGGCTATTGTTGAATATTGGAAAGAGGTTTTGAATCTTATAACTCAGGTCACCAACATACCACTCCAACCCTCAATGTCTATATGCATGCTGGGCCTGATAGAGCAACTAACTCCCACGGTGGCAGGATGTACTCTAGTTGCGTTACTTCTCTTCTATGCCCGCAAAACCATAGCACTTAGTTGGCGCAAATCCACTCCCCCTCTTCTTTCCCTGTGGAAACAACTGGTTAACAGCAGCTTGCCCCTATACATAGACTGTTATGCCAATAGAGAATGCCCTCAAAAATACGATAAGGTTTGGTCTAAATGGCCGGTGGACTCTTCCACAGCCTCAGAAATACACTAGATCTAACCTGATACCAAAGATACTCCTTGTTAAGTGATATCCATACACAGAAGTAAGTGTAATATTCAATCCTGATGTGCACATTCTAGTGCCATACTGTCCTTCTACCCCAGGAGCCAACCTGTTACGCTCATCATGGTGACCCATGATTTCTGCTATGTTACATGTATCTGATTACCAAATGATATGTTTCTGATACCCGTCATAACCAAATGTATGTTGTTCTGTATTTGATGTCCTGAAAATCAATAAACAGATTTAAAAAAAAAAATGTTTCTTTGGAGAACAAAGACAAGGTGAAAAACTTTACATATGACAATCAGTTTTCTCAGAGAACATTATCATTGTATTGTTGTTGAAGATATCATCAAGGAAGAAGATATGATTACGTGGTTGTAAACCTCAGTCATAAAATGTGAGCAAAGCACACATATCTGTAGTGTTCTACAAAGCTGTGTCATTCCTCTCTGGTGCGTTGTTCCTCTGTTATCAGCATGAGTCACTTCCGACAAGTTTTCCCGACACATGAGATACAATTTGTGTCAGAAGGGAGCTCAGCAGACAGCTTGTCTATTCAGAACACAGTTCTGGGTGCATTTCCTCCAATCAGCTCTTACACACTGTAACTGCAGCCTCTCCATCCCTCCTCTGTGCTTCTCACAGATGCAGAAGGATTTTTTAGTAAAGCTTGTAGGAGGATTTGTTTAATCTCTGTGTATCACCTGAGGCTGTTCACTTCACTGGGTATATGACAGTCACTTTAAATAGTCTGAAAAGCCCCATACACACTATCGGTTTTTCTGCTGATTTTTCCTTCAGGTTTACCAAAACCATGTAGTGCAAGGGCCTGCCTGATTGCATACAAATTAAAACTCCTAAGGTTTGACCTCATATTATATGGTTTTGGTAAATCTGAAGGAAAAACTCAGCAGAAAAACTGATAGTGTGTATGGAGCTTTATAATGCTAGGTGTTAATAAAGACATAAGATTATTTAACAAGTCTTGCATATTTAACCACTTGCCGCCCGCCCTATAGGCAATTGAAGGCTGCAAAGTGGTTGCATAATCCTGACCGGACGTCATATGACGTGATCAGGATTATGAGCCGCTGCGTGCCCCCGGGAGCGCATCGCGGCGATCGTTGTTGCGGGGTGTCAGTCTGACACCCGGCAACTATGATGTCGGTAAAGAGTCTCCGACGGAGACTCTTTACCACGTGATCAGCCGTGTCCAATCACGGCTGATCACAGTGTAAATGGGAAGAGCTGGTAATCGGCTTTCCCTCACTCGCGTCTGTCAGACGCGAGTAGAGGAGAGCCGATCGGCTGCTCCTCTGACAGGGGGGTCTGTGCTGATCGATTATCAGCACAGCCCCCCCGAGGATGCCCACACTGGACCACCAGGGACGCCACCAGACCACCAGGGAAAAGGTAATCCTCCCTAGACCACCAGGGATGCCAGTCAGCACAATGGGTGCCAATCAGTGCCCATAATGGATGCCAATCAGTGCCCACAATGGGCATCACTGATTGGCATGCATTATTGTTTGGCACTGATTGGCATCCATTACTATAGTATAACACCAATCCCGCCTATGAGTGCCCACCTGTGCCGCCTATGAGTGCCCACCTGTGCCGCCTATAAGTGCCCACCTGTGCCGCCTATCCATGCCCACCCATGTCCATCTGTGCCGCCTATCCATGCCCATCTGTGCCGCCCATCCATGCCAATCCATGCCAGCTATCAGTGCCAATTTGTGCCACCTATCAGTGTCTGTCCGTGTCGCCCATCCGTGTCGCCCATCTGTGTCGCCCATCCGTGTCGCCCATCCGTGTCGCCCATCAGTGCCGCCTATCAGTGCCGCCTATCAGTGCCACATATCAGTGTCCATCAATGCCACCTCATCAGTGCCACTTCATTGGTGCCACATTGGTGCCCATCAGTGCCGCCTTATCAGTGCCCATCAGTGTAGCCCCATCAGTGCCCATCAGTGAAGGAGAAAATGTACTTATTTACAAAGTTTTGAAACTGAAACAAAAAAAAACTTTTTTTTTTCAAAATTTTCGGTATTTTTTTATTTGTAGCGCAAAAAATAAAAACCGTAGAGGTGATCAAATACCACCAAAAGAAAGCTCTATTTGTGGGAAAAAAATTATAAAAATTTCATTTGGGTAGAGTGTAGCATGACCGCGCAATTGTCATTCAAAGTGCGACAGCGCTGAAAGCTCAAAATTGGTCTGGGCAGGAAGGTGTTTAAGTGCCCTGTATTGAAGTGGTTAATATCATATATGTTTACTAGCTTTGGAAAACAAGAGGTACAAAAGGCTCCTAAAAATGTAACATAAAAACATAAAATAAGCATAGTAGTAGAGAACATATAAGAAAGAAAAAGGGAACTTTGGGAGGACGGGACAGTGGGGAGTGAGAGCTGCCATTCAATTCCAGCCTGGCCATGTGCCTGTTTGTGATGCTATTTTTTCAACTAGAAGGGATGTAAACTGCCTATCTTAACAGGATAAGAAGGACATTGCATCCTGCTCATCTTCTGATTGCTCCCTCAGATCCTGTTCACTTACTTTCCCATTCTAAAATATGAAATGTCTAAAGAAAATTAGACAGTGAGACTAATAAAAGGCCACTTAATTAGGAATAGTGATGGACGAACTTCCGACGGGACGTTTCGCGAACGCGGACCACGAACGCGGCCGATACTTCGCAAATCGGAAAGTTCCCGGTGGGCCCCATTGACTTCAATGGGAGACGAACTTCGCAAACCTACAGGTCAAATTTGCAGCCACAAAATAATTAATAGCTGTGCAAACATAGTCCCACCACATGGCCAATGACATAACACATGTATGAGGTGAATCTGGGATCGACAACTACAAGCATTCTTTTTTTATATGGGAAATTGTTGTGACAATTCAGGACTGTGGAGCGCATGAAGGCAATGGAGGAGAGGGAAGGTCAGGGACCAGGGTAGGCAAAGAAGAGGGTGCAGGAGATGATCACCAGCAGCGTGACATACAGCAATGACACCTGCACCATGATAGAGTCATCTGACACCAGCACCGTGATAGAGAACACTGACATCAGCAGCGTGACATACAGCAATGACACCTGCACCGTGATAGAGTCATCTGACAACAGCACCGTGATAGAGAGCACTGACATCAGCAGCGTGACATAAAGCACTCACACCAGCACCGTGATATACAGCACTGACAGCAGCACCGTGATAGAGAGCACTGACATCAGCAGCGTGACATAAAGCACTCACACCAGCACCATGATATACAGCACTGACAGCAGCACCGTGATAGAGAGCACTGACATCAGCAGAGTGACATACAGCAATGACACCTGCACCGTGATAGAGTGATTTGACAACAGCACCGTGATAGAGAGCACTGACATCAGCAGCGTGACATAAAGCACTCACACCAGCACCGTGATATACAGCACTGACAGCAGCACCGTGATAGAGAGCACTGACATCAGCAGCATCACATACAGCAATGACACCTGCACCGTGATAGAGTGATCTGACAACAGCACCGTGATAGAGAGCACTGACATCAGCAGCGTGACACAAATCACTCACACCAGCACCGTAATATACAGCACTGACAGCAGCACCGTGATAGAGAGCACTGACATCAGCAGCATGACATAAAGCACTCACACCAGCACCGTGATATACAGCACTGACAGCAGCACCGTGATAGAGAGCACTGACATCAGCACCGTGATATACAGCACTGACACCTGCACCGTAAGCAGCCCCAGGAGGAAGTCAGCACAGCACAGGGATGGTGGGAGCCCCTCATAATGAGCATAGCACAGGGATGGTGGGAGCACCTCAAAATATGCACAGCAGAGGTACAGCCCCAGGAGGATGTCAGCATAGCACAGGGATGGTGGGAGCCCCTCATAATAAGCAGCCCCAGGAGGATGTCAGCATAGCACAGGGACGGTGGGAGCCCCTCATAATAAGCAGCCCCAGGAGGAAGTCAGCACAGCACAGGGATGGTCGGAGCCCCTCATAATGAGCATAGCACAGGGATGGTGGGAGCCCCTCATAATAAGCAGCCCCAGGAGGATGTCAGCATAGCACAGGGACGGTGGGAGCCCCTCATAATAAGCAGCCCCAGGAGGAAGTCAGCACAGGGATGGTGGGAGCCCCTCATAATAAGCAGCCCCAGGAGGAAGTCAGCATAGCACAGGGACGGTGGGAGCCCCTCATAATAAGCAGCCCCAGGAGGAAGTCAGCACAGCACAGGGATGGTGGGAGCCCCTCATAATAAGCAGCCCCAGTAGAAATATGACACCGCTCAACCTCTTCAAAGAGGAGGGTACGGGCATATAGTACGGTGTGCTTTTTTTGGACAAGGAAGTGAGCCAAATGAAGAAATAAGGTCTCTGTGCTCGATTAAAAAAATTGTTTATAGACATATACATGGTCTACTGGTCACATGTGTTGAATTCCTCCGAGATCCATGCCTCATTCATTTTTAGAAATGTGAGTAGTTAACACTGTCGTGAGTTAGGCGAGTACGCTTATCGGTCACGATCCCCCCTGCTGCGCTGAACGTCCTTTCGGACAGGACGCTGGATGAGGGGCAAGCCAACAGTTCGATTGCAAATTGGGCAAGCTCTGGCCAGAGGTCAAGCCTGCCCACCCAGCAGTCCAGGGGTTCATCACTCCTCAGAGCGTCCACATCGGCCGTTAACCCGATGTAGTCGGACACCTGACGGTCTAGGCGTTCCCTGATGCTGGATCCGGATGACACCTGTTGATGGGTCGGCTGAAAGAATGACCTCATATCCGAAGTCACCAACACATCTTCAAACCGGCCTCTTCTTGCAGGCGCTGTTGGATTGGTACCCGCAACTCCTTCTCTGGGAGTGGGAATTGCTCCTCTGCCAGCACACACAAAAGCAGAATGCAGCATTTCTCGAAGCAGGGCCTGGAAGTGCTGCATTCTGACAGCCCTCTGTGATGGCGGTAACATTTCCGCCATTTTGTGTTTGTACCGGGGGTCTAAGTACGTTGCCACCCAGTACTGGTCCTTGACCCTTATGCTTTTTATACGGGGGTCATCATCCAGGATAATGTGGTACTCTTCATTCTCCTCTCCCCATCCACGCACAACAGGGATCCCAGAAAGGTTTAAAGCATGCTCTTCTTGCTCCTCCTCATCCGCCCTGGCACCATCCTCCTCTGACTCCTCTTCAGACTCCTGTTGTTGACTTGTCTCGGATAGAGTAGCCCCCCCTGGGAATTCATCCAGCATTGCGACTTCCTCATCTTCCCGCTCCTGCTCCTCCACAACTTGATCAATGACACGACGCAATGCACGTTCCATAAAGAAGGCATAAGGTACCATGTCACTGATGGCGCCATGGCTGCGACTGACCAGTTTGGTGATCTCCTCAAATGGGCACAGCCACTGGCGTGGTGAAAAAAACCCCAGCTCCCCAGAACCGGTTCTGCCGCAGAGTTCATACAGGTAGACGTTAACTGCACGTTTCTGCTGGAGCAGCCTATCAAGCATATAGAAGGTTGAGTTCCATCGCGTCGGGCAATCGCAAATAAGACGTCTGACCGGCAGATTGTGTCGCTGCTGAATGTCAGCAAGGCGAGCCATGGCCGTGTAAGATCTTCTGAAATGGGCTGAGATTTTCCTTGCCTGCCGCAAGATGTCCTGGACCCCAGGGTATTTGACAAGGAATCGCTGCACGACCAAGTTTAAGACGTGTGCCATGCATGGCACGTGCGTGATTTTGCCCTGTTTCAATGCGCTAAGCAGATTGGCACCATTGTCACACACCACTTTACCAACTGTCAAATTGAGCGGTGTTAGCCACTGATCTGCCTGTGAACGCAAAGCTGAAAGGAGTGCCGGGCCAGTGTGGCTCTTGGCTTCCAGGCACAACAGACGCAGCACGGCATGGCAACATCTCACCTGGCATGTCGAATAGGTTCTGGGGAGCTTGGGCGGTGCAGCAGAAGAGACACTAGCAGTGGAAAAGGAGGAGTCAGCTGAGGAGGAGAGGGAGGAGGATGGAGTAGGAGGAGGAGGAGAAGAAGAGTCAGGCCTGCATGCAATCCGTGGCGGTAAAACCAAATCTACACGGGTGCCACGGGTTACATGCTTGACGGCTGTCAGAAGGTTTACCCAGTGGGCAGTAAAAGTGATATACCTTCCCTGCCCGTGTTTGCTAGACCACGTGTCTGTGGTCAGATGTATCTTGGCACCGACACTGTGTGCCAGAGATACATTCACTTGCCGCTGAACATGGCCATATAGCTCTGGGATGCCCTTCTCTGAGAAATACTTCCTTCCTGGGACCTTCCATTGTGGTGTTCCAATGGCCACAAATTTGCGAAAGGCCTCCGAGTCCACCAGTTTATATGGCAGTAGTTGGCGGGCTATGAGTTCTGACAAGCCAGCCGTCAACCGTTGGGCAAGAGGGTTATCTGGCGTCATCATTTTTTTACACTCGAACATTAGGCCCATGGAAGCCTGCCTTTTTGCAGAAAAACACGAGCTTGGCGTGATGGAAGGTGGAGTGGAGAACAATTGTGAGGAGAGAGGAGATGTAGAAGACGAGGCTGGACGGTGAGAGCCTGCAGTGTGGCTTTGTGTGTTCCGTTGCTTCCACTCGGCTCAGTGATGGCTGCTCATGTGCCTTCTTAAGGCGGTCGTCCCTAGGTGAGTGTTGGGCTTACCACGACTAATGCGTTGACTGCAAAGATTGCAGATGGCAACGCTATTGTCAGCAGTGGACACGTTAAAAAAAGCCCACACTGCGGAGCCATGTGCCGGTGTCCTGGGAGTGCCAGATGTGACCGTACATGGTCGATGACTTGCTCCTGATACATTTGCAGTCTGCTTTGTCCCTCCTGTGCAATGTAAGTTATTCCTGCTTCTCCTCCCTATCTGCTGGTCCATATCTCCCTCTGAACTCCCCTCCTCTTCCTCTCTTGTGGGCACCCACGTGACATCACTAGACACGCCATCATCAACGTCACCTTCCCCACCGCTATAAGTAGAGATCTCAGAGTAGGCAGCAACACCGGGGACCAACCTCCTCCTTGGGCTGATCTGGGTACTGTCGTCAGACTGCTGAGTAGCGGTTGTTGCTACCTCCTCTTCCTGATCCAATACCAAGAGTGGCTGCGCATCAGAAATGTCCTCTTGATATGGATCGGAAAATAATTCCTGTGACTCAAGTGGAAGGTATGTGGTGGTGGTGGTGGTGGTGTTGTTGGTGGTAGTGTCTTTGGGGGTGCACATAGCAAAGAGTGAAGAAGAGGGTGCAGATCGAGAGTATGAGGAGGGTGCAGAAGAGTAAGGCTGAGCGAACTTCCCACTTTGGCTCAAGCCTGTTGCACCTGCCCTACCCCTACCACCCATGCGGAAGGGCCTGCCTCTTCCTCTGCCTGTCATTTTTTAAATGACCCTGTGACAAAACTCTCAGTCCCTATACCGATGAAGGACTACTGCAGTATAGGGCAGTGGTCAGCAGTAGTGTACCTCAACCCTATGTATTGTGGACCGATACCAGTCCTTATAGAATGGCAGACTGTACCTCACTCAACCCTATGTACTGTAGTACCCTATACCTTACCAGTCCTTATAAGGACTTTTGTGGACCAAGTAGGTTGTGTGTGAGTGATTAGCAGATTGTACGTCAGTCCCTATACCAAGGAAGGACTGCTGCAGTATAGAGCAGCGGTCAGCAGTAGTGCACCTCAACCCTATGTAGTGTGGACCGATACCAGTCCTTATAGAATTTCAGACTGTACCTCACTCAACCCTATGTACTGTAGCACCCTAGACAGACCAAGTTTCCAGTCCTTATAAGGACTTTTGTGGACCAAGTAGGTTGTGTGTGAGTGATTAGCAGACTGTACGTCAGTCCCTATACCGATGAAGGACTGCTGCAGTATAGGGCAGCGGTCAGCAGTAGTGCACCTCAACCCTATGTATTGTGGACCGATACCAGTCCTTATAGAATAGCAGACTGTACCTCACTCAACCCTATGTACTGTAGCACCCTAGACAGACCAAGTTTCCAGTCCTTATAAGGACTTTTGTGGACCAAGTAGGTTGTGTGTGAGGGATTAGCAGACTGTACGTCAGTCCCTATACCGATGTAGGACTGCTGCAGTATAGGGCAGCGGTCAGCAGTAGTGTACCTCAACCCTATGTATTGTGGACCGATACCAGTCCTTATGGAATGGCAGACTGTACCTCACTCAACCCTATGTACTTTAGTACCCTATACCTTACCAGTCCTTATAAGGACTTTTGTGGACCAAGTAGGTTGTGTGTGAGTGATTAGCAGACTGTACGTCAGTCCCTATACCGAGGAAGGACTGCTGCAGTATAGGGCAGCGGTCAGCAGTAGTGTACCTCAACCCTATGCATTGTGGACCGATACCAGTCCTTATAGAATAGCAGACTGTACCTCACTCAACCCTATGTACTGTAGCACCCTAGACAGACCAAGTTACCAGTCCTTATAAGGACTTTTGTGGACCAAGTAGGTTGTGTGTGAGTGATTAGCAGACTGTACTTCAGTCCCTATACCGAGGAAGAACTGCTGCAGTATTGGGCAGCGGTCAGCAGTAGTGCACCTCAACCCTATGTATTGTGGACCGATACCAGTCCTTATAGAATGTCAGACTGTACCTCACTCAACCCTATGTACTGTAGTACCCTATACCTTACCAGTCCTTATAAGGACTTTTGTGGACCAAGTAGGTTGTGTGTGAGTGATTAGCAGACTGTACGTCAGTCCCTATACCGAGGAAGGACTGCTGCAGTATAGGGCAGCGGTCAGTAGTAGTGCACCTCAACCCTATGTATTGTGGACCGATACCAGTCCTTATAGAATGGCAGACTGTACCTCACTCAACCCTATGTACTGTAGCACCCTAGACAGACCAAGTTAACAGTCCTTATAAGGAGCTTTGTGGAACAAGTGGGTTATGAATGATTAGCAGACTGCAGCATTAGGGCAGCAGTCAAGTATAATATTCTTTCTATATTTGGAAGAAAGAATATTATACGTGTACAAGCCTATTACCATACCACTGATACCAGTCCTGAAAAGAACCTTTGTGGAACTAATAGTAACAGCTACTGATTAAACAGACCCTCACTGCCTGACACACTGCTTCCTGCCTGTTCCTATATAAACTGACAAAACAGAGGCTGCTGGAACAATAACTGGTTACTGGAATAGCACTTTTGTGGACCTGATTGTAACAGCTAATGATTAAACTGACTCTCCCTGCAGCACACACCGTCCTGTCCCTTTCTCTAAACTGACAAAAGACACTCAGACTGCTGCAACAATCACTAGCACAGCACTGCCTATCCTGAACTACACCTAACACCTGTACCAGTCCTGAAAAGAACTTTTGTGTACCAAATAGCTAGCGATTTGGGTCACTGTAATCTCTCCCTGCTCCACACAGCAACCTCTCCCTATATTGACAGAAGAAAGAATGTAAAATGGCCGCCGGATCGGGTGTATTTATAGGTTAGGGGGAATGTCCAAGTGTCCATGTGCTGTAATGTCTCAATTGGCTGTCCTGTACCCCATGATGGATGTGTCATCATAGGTCAAAGTTCTTTTACACAGTAAACGCGGAAGTCAGCCGGGCGAACGGCGCCAATAGTCCGCCGAACGGGCGGACCGCGAACAGCCTAAATTCGCCACGAAACGACCGCCGGGCGAACCGTTCGGCCATCACTAATTAGGAACATAGAGTAGATCTTAACTCACTTTAACTATAAAGCCTCGTGCACACGATGGGAAACGTTCGATGTCAGGCTGTTAGCAGAAAATGTGACCGTGTGTATGCTCCATCGGACAATTGTTGTCGGACTTTCCACCAACAAATGTTCGCTTGCATGTCTTCAAATTTTCCGCCAACAAATGTGTGTTGTCGGATATTCTGAGCGTGTGTGCACAAGTCCGTCGAACAAAAGTCCAAAGTATAAACACGCATGCTCGGAAACAAGAAGAAGCCGGTCGGTCTTGTAAACTAGCATTTGTAATGGAGAATTAACATTAATGCCGTGGCAAATTATGAAATCTCCAAATGAAGCACACATTTTCTTCTTCATTAATGGTATAATAATGAAGCTGCTTTGCTGGTGATACTGATGGAGTTATTGCAAACAAATTTTCAAAGGCTTTTTTTTTTAGTGATATCAAGAATAATATTATTATGCTTTTTTTTTTATTTGGGCAAGTTACCACAACATCATTATCCTGTAGTTTTTAAGATCAAAGATACAACTATGTTGGTGTCCCTTGTCAATTTTACATTGTATTTTTTAAAATGTAACTGTCTACTCCCAAACTGCCATTTGTAGTAAAACACATAGCCAAGTATTATTCTACACAATTTTTTTATTGTGCATGAAAAAAAAAAACAAATACAATTAGACATGCTATCTGCCAATAGAACTTAACCATAAAGTGCATTATATGCATCCAATAGAAAATATACCAAATCAAATCATTATTCAACCAAAAAAATAATGTCAACGGACTAACTCCAAGGCCAATAATAAATAACACATTATCTCCTCCGATTCCGCAACATGTCTTGTTGACCAATGGCCGTGCAGAAACGAACTGAAAAGCGCAAAATGAAAAAGGTGAACTGAAAAGCTCTAAATTAAAAGCATGAAAAGAAAAGCATGAATCAACACTCACCAAACTTCTACTAGCACAAAATTAGCAGAAGGAGCCCAAAGGGTGGTGCTAAAGAGCTAAAAAACTACATAGTATGTCTAGTAAATCTCTACGTTTGTAATTGTTGGCCAACAATTGTGTGACCATGTGTATGCAAGACAAGTTTAAGACAACGCCCTTCGGACAAAATTCCACTTTTTTTGTCGGAAAGTCTGATTGTGTGTGTAGGAGGCATAAGATCCTTGAGACCATTAAAAAACGGTTTCTAAGAAGTAGTTATCAACATAAAAAACCTACTCAGGTGCTGTTGTACCTCCTTATTAGATCCTTTCTAAGAATGTGGTACAGGCATCCATATTTAAATTGTAAACCCTTTAGCAATTCTTAGAGTAGATCAGTTCACCCACTAGCCATTTAAACATCTACGGCATACATCCACTCACTGTGTACCAGTTTTACTAAAACATTAGAACAAAATACAAATCAAATACAGCTATATAAATAAATCAGTTAATATAACTAATAAACTGTGATGTTGTGCTATACCACCTAAATATGTCTATTCTACTTCCTAATCTGGCTATAGCAGGCCATATTGTATTACTACAATATAGGGAAAGACTATTTGGCAGAAAACACAAGTTCTAAAATGAAACATTTGCTCCTTGGCCCAAAATCCTAAGCCTTGTAGAAGTTCATAACCAATATTCTGTATAGCACATCCTTCTTTAACTCTAATATTGAAATGTTTCTTGTTATTAGTTTAAATGTACATGATCATCTGACAAGCATGTAAAATACCCATATGAGACAACTTATTTTAAAGCAGTTTCAGGAAAAAATGGTACAAGCTATGTTAGTGCTGCATTTACAATGTGTTTGTCATGTCCTTGTGATGCATTTCGGATGCATTCCTATTTATTTCTATATAAGAAAAAAAAATGATTGAAATGCAGAATAATAGGATATGCCACATTTTACCAAAACATATGCACGATGCATGCTGATTAAAACCATCATTTCAAATGTAACTGCTCCCTAAGCTTCAGTTCAAAATCCAAATGGTGCTTCTTCTCAAATGTTGCTTAAGGGTGCTTAAGGGTGATGTTAAAGCAAATCCTAAATGTCCATGTACAAATGTCATCATATATTATCAAATCCTATATTAGTGTAATAAAGTTGTCCTGATTCATCTTCATCTTCTTCAATGGTGTTGAAAAATGACTTTAGTTTTTCTGGAACACACCAATTCAGTACAATGACTGTTATTCCGATTAGAAAGCAAAGAAGACCTGAAATAACAAAGAAAAAGAGCTTCATGAATTAGAGATAATTGGGACTATTATGTGATTTGTGTTTTTATTTATATAAGATAGTTATGGATACATACATTAACAAAAAGAAAATGAACAGTCTTCTCTGTATTTAATTTAATTTATTTATTTTATATATTAGAGTGCCTACAGGAAACTTTTTGAAATACTGAAGAGTACTTAGAGCAAACGTTTTAAAGTATACAACAGTGCCTATAGGAAGCCTATGGGCTGATACCGCAAAAGTTTATCACAATTAAATGTTTATGGTATCCATACCAATAAATATTACATTTAGGAGTCAGTCTCAATAAATGATACCATTTTTGAAATATGCTAAATCTCTCATTTACATATGCTGACTGAGCACCTTGACCTACTGAATGCCTACTCCAAAAAAAGTTCCTTTACAACTGCAATAAGCCATTTGACCGTCGTTAAGGGGTAAATGATTGTAAATGTGTACCTGGCACTTGTAAAACAGGATATGTTGCAACATTCAAATTTTATATGTTTTTGTTTTATGCTGTTGCTATTTTAGAAAATATAAAAAAAGTATTTCCTTATTGGTATCAGGCAAAATGGGGGATTTTGTGGCATATTATGTGTTATACTACACGTATTACTTCCATTATGTTCACTCTTTTGGATTTCTAAGAATAGCGAATTGTTGATCCTACATCTATTGAACAAGTACCAGTCAGATAACTGCAATGCAGAAAGATCTTCCATGACCCTTCCTACAATTTATCCCACCAAAATATATGCAGAAACGCTATTGTGCGGTTTTGACACATTTGTTTTGTATGAATTAGATATTAGGATCAGTAGTGGCTGCTAGAACATTACCAGACCTTCACCAGGACATTTTTTTTTGATATACTATACAAAGCATACATCACATTATGTGATACCAATGGCTACAGCACATGTTCCATTCTAAATGGCCATGTCACTATCTATCTGGGTGAAATGAACGCAGATAGATAAAAGAGGTGATAAAGCCGAAAAAAGCAAAAACATTTCTGCATTCGATTTTTTTTAAGGCTTTTTTCCTTAATTTTCAACTATTGATTTTGCCAGGAAGTTTATTTTTCAACTTCCTTTAACAGGCCAAGCTGCTCAGCAAAAGTGGGAAGTTAGTGAGTTCTAGAAAACCATTTAAAACTGACAGGGGTGCTTACAATGGTCATTTCATTTATGTAAAACCTTCATGGCAAAAGGAGCAAAAATGGTTGTTGTTACTGCTCAAAAAATGTTATCTGGAGTGCAACTTAAATTTGTTAGACAAGTCCATCTAAATCTGCTCTCCCCAGGCTGCTCCTTCATCCAGACTGGAGACACCATATGGCAGGAAGTATGGCCCAATCACTAGGTGGAGGACCCACTAACTGCATTTTTTCCATATCTATAGCTGGAGCAGGTATAGTTTCAGAAAAATTATGTTATTATCTATGTGGAAATCCACAAAATGTTAACTGTTGATCTGACTTGAGGACTCCAGTTGAAACACTAAGCATACATTCACACTGGGCATGGCTGAACTGATCTGTGCCCAAGTTTGATTGCCCTCCCTCCCTACTCTGCCCCTGATCTGCGCTCACAATGGGCCTCGTACACTTACATAATCACATCTGGCATTCAGACCACATTTGTCCCTGCTTCTGTGCTCAGTGACCTATGGAGAGATCTGTGCTCTGGGAATGGTTTGAGTTTACATTAAAGTGAGCTGTACTGAAGCACAAGTGAACCGTTCCAAGTACCACCTTTTTCCAAGTGGTCCCAGGAATAGTACACGTAACCATTCCCAGGCATGGGTCTGAGCACTCAAACTACATAAAAGACCCAGACTAAAAGTATGAGTCATGCCCAGGCACAGTTAAAACTGCCAGTGAGAGTGTACCCTTATTTAGGCTATGTGTCAATATCAGCAACGGGGTAACTGAATGGGAAAAATATATTAAAGTGTCAGTTTGTAAAAGTAACTCACCTGTTGCTAAAGTTAGCCAAAAAGATCCACCGTAGTATATTTTGAGAGACTCAGAGCCAAACTTTATATTACAAAAGCCAACATTTCTCACAGTAGAAAAAGAAATCAGGGAGAAGAGCATGAAAGCAGCAGTCACTAGTATCATATAGGCTCCATATATAAAAACCGGCATGGAGAAAAGAATGTTGCATATAATCCAAGAACAAAATGCCACCCTGTAACACAGAAATGTTTGTATCTGTTAATTTCTTTATTGAGTATACATTACACATTGCAACACAAATGAATGTATTCCTGTCTTATTTTACCTTACTATCAGGAATGTTCTTAAAAACAGAACAATAGGCAATTATAAATTACCCAGTTTAATTTAGTTTCATTTAATAAAAATCCTTAAATAAAATCCAAATAGTACTTCAATCTGTCTATGTGGTAATATGCAGTAATAACGTGCACAAAAAAAAATTTAACTAGAAAAAGAAGAGGCAGTACTGTAAACAGATGTGATTGAATCTCTAGAATGGCTAACCGAATTACAATTGCCAGGAGAAATATTTTACACATACAGCACTGTGCAAAAGTTTTAGGCAGGTGTGAAGAAATGTAATGCAAGAATGCTTTCAAAAATATATATTTTAATTGTTTATATTTATCAATTTATAAAATGCAAAAAAGCGAACAGAAGAAAAATCTAAATCATACCAGTATTTGTGTGACCACCCTTTGACTTCAACCAACAAAAGTTCTTGCAATTGGGCATTATGTACGCTTGCACAAATACAGGGATTTTGTAGGATTAGAGTCAGGTATATGATTGATCAATTATAAAAAGCAGATGCTAATGCTCATCAATTTTATATTTAGTTTGAAACACAGTCATTAACTGAAACAGAAAAAGCCATGTAGGGGGCTTAAAACTGGACGAGGAACAGCTAAACTTTACTACTAAGGTGAGGTTGTGGAAGACAGTTTAATGTTACAGTTCTCACACCATGGCAATACTGAGCACAGCAACAAGAAACAAGGTAGTTATGCTGCATCAGCAAGGTCTCTCCCAGGCAAAGGCTGAATCATGTTTGAGGTTCCTTGCAAGTTTGGGGCTGCATTTTTGCAAATGGAGTTGGAGATTTGGTCTGGATCAATGGTGTCCTCAATGCTGATAAACACAGGCGGATACCTATCCATCATCGATATAATAAAAAACAATCAGCGCAAACAAATTTATGCCAGCTGAACACTTTAGGCCAATTGTATCACCTTATGAACATATAAAAGACAAAATAAGAGCAGCGCAATGAGAAATTAAGTCTGTAAGCACAATAAATTATGCAGAGGAACCACAAGTTCCAGGATAGGGAATGGAGAAAACCTTGTGCAGAATAATGCAGGTTCCTGTGAGACACCACCTCCACCGGCTGATACAAATAAGGCGCTTACCAGATTCAGTGGACCTCTGAACTAACAGATGGTCAAATGAGCATGTATCCTCAATGGGATCATGGTAGCTAGCGCTCCAAATGGGACAAGACAGCCGCTCACCCCCAATCTCTGTCCTCCTCGGAAATGTGCAGTGGTATGTCCATCATGCCATACCATCAGGGAGGCATTTGACTGGCCCCAAATGTATTCTGCAGCAGCACAATGACCCCAAACATACAGCCAATGTCATTAGGAACTATCTATAGTGTAAAGAAGTACAAGGAGTCCTGGCAGTGATTGTTTGACCCCCATAGAGCCCTGATCTCAAATTGAGCAAGTCTGTCTGGGATTACATGAAGAGACAAAAGTATTTGAGGCACCCACAGAAGATCTGTAGTTAATTCTCCAAGATGCTTGTAACAACCTACCTTTAAAAACTGTGTGCACATGTGGCTAAAAAAAATGATTTTGTTTTGAAGGTAAAGGGTGGTCACACCAAATATTTATTTTGATTTCTCTCTGATAAAAAATAATGAGTAAACACAGTAAAGAGATAACAGGACAGCTTTGAATGTATGACACACTCATCAGATATTTTGGCAATTATCAAAGAATTGTAGCGATACTCTGTACAATGGCATATTTAACAAACCCAAAGGAGAGCAAATAAGAGAGTTTTATTTGCAGAGTTTACATCAACTTTAGAAATATCTAATGAATACATCCAATGGAATATAAACTTAGGGTCGGTTCACACTGAGGCAGCACGACTTGCAACGCGACTGCCTCAGACGACCTGCATCCGACTTCAGCGGCGGCTTGCAAAATGACTTCTGTATAGAAGTCAATGCAAGTTGTCTGAAGTTACCCCAAAAGTAGTACAGGAACCTTTTTCTAAGTCGGAGCGACACGTGCCGCTCCTATTGTCCCCAAATATCTATTATCTATTATCAATTATTATTATTATTATTATTATTATTATTATTATTATTAATTATGTTTATTATTTGTATTATTAATTATTATTAATTATTAATAATTATTATTATTAATTATCTATTATCCCCGAGCCATCCCCATCAAATCATTCTCTGCAGCTATTACCTTTTGTACCACCACCCCCTCCCTTTAGAATGTAAGCTCTACGAGTAGGGCCCTCCTGTACCTTTTGTATTGTACTGTAATTGTGTTGTCCCCCCTATACATTGTAAAGCGCTGCGTAAACTGTTGGCGCTATATAAATCGTTAATAATAATAATAATAATAATAATATTAGAATGGTTCCATTGTACAGAATGGAGCGCGACTTGTCAGGTGGCTAAGTCGCCTGACAAGTTGCCCCAGTGTGAACCAAGTCTTACAGTTTGCCCTATAATTTTGTTGTAAACAAAAAAAAGTGCTAGTAAAGTTCAGCCTTTCAGTTTTACTCACTGACGCAGAAGTAAAGCAAAGCAATAAATTGTAAATGTGCCTTGTTCACTTTTTGAGGCTTTCAGATTTAAGAGATCATTTCTCTAAACCACTTCCCTGTAAATAAAGTTTTCCACGGGCTTTTGTCTGTGTATGTGATATCTACTTTTGTGTTAAACTGTGAAAATCCAATGCAAGTAAACATTTCATTGTACTTGGCACTTGTACTTTGTGCATATGACAATAAACTTTAGAATTTTTAATTTGTACTGAAATATGTCAAACATTCATGAAGGACATGACATATTTGCTGCCTCCCTTTACTGTCTTCCAAAAGAAAAACCTGAAATAGAAAACTTAAATACTTTATTTATAGCAATGCACTCTGTCAGCTTTTGGTGTCTGTAAAAGGGATTATACCATATATCGGTATTTAGAAATACTATAATTTCACCATGTGAGCCATGTGAAGTCAAGAAATGCATAATGCCAAATTGTAAAACAAGGTATCATGCCAATAAATTGTGTAATACCAGCCCATATGGCTTCTTTTTTGAGCAGTTTTTAAAATGTATATAGACCTAATAACTAGCCGCTGTCAAATTTATATTTTGTTCAAAATTTTGCAGGGGTTATTCTACTGCATACTGCTATGGAAACTGGCCTAAAGCTAGTCACACACTAATAGATTTTTAATTGTACAAACATTCTCAATACATTCACGTGTATTGTATTGTATACATGACGTGACGAATTTTGTTTGAAAGTATTTCAAAATGTTGCTTGCTTTTAACATTCAATTTTGTAATGAATGTAATTTCTAGAAGAAAATCAACACACAGTGTTAAAAATGTATTCATTAGAGAAAAATCTTCCATTCTGCTTATTTGAATTTTCTCATTAATATGTTTAAAAATAAATGTTTATTTGACCCCAATAACAATTTCAAAAGTGAAAAAAAAATCTTAAAATGAGAAATTTCGAATGGATTTCTACTAGTGTATGGCCGATGTAAGAGCTACAGACACTGCTATCACTTTTAAGGTCCCCTTCACTGAACAGTCATAAATAGCAACATACACTATAATACCAAATATATTACATGCATATTAACTTTAATGGCATCCCAGTCTTAGTCCATAGGATTCATTATTGAATTGGCCCAACCTTTGCAGCTATAACAGCTTGAACTCTTCTGGAAAGGCTGTCCACAAGGTTTAGGAGTGTGTCTATGGGTAAATTTGACCCTTCTTCCTGAAGCGCATTTGTGAGATCAGGCACTACTGTGGATGAGAAGCCCTGGCTCGCAGTCTCCGCTCTAATTCATCCCAATTGTGTTCTTTGGGGGTTGAGGTCAGGTCTCTGTGCAGGCCAGTCAAGTTCCTCTACCTCAAACTTGCTCATCCATGTCTTTATGGACCTTGCTTTGCGCACTGCTCCAAAACATTTGGTGGAGGGGGATTATGGTGTGGGTTTTTTTTTTTCAGAAGTTGGGCTTGGCCCCTTAGTTCCAGTGAAGGGAACTTAAGGTATCAGCATACCTAGACATTTTGGACAATTTCATGCTCCCAACTCTGTGGGAACCGTTTGGGGATGGCCCCTTCCTGTTCCAACATGACTGCACACCAGTACACAAAGCAAGGTCCATAAAGACATGGATGAGCGAGTTTAGGGTAAAGGAACTTGACTGGCCTGCAGCGAGCCCTGACCCCAACCTGTTGAACACATTTGAGATGAATTAGAGCAGAGACTGCAAGCCAGGCATGTAAAGGCAGGCATTCCAATACTTTTGGTAACATAGTGTATGTTTGTTGGTCCCATAATAGCTTTGTGGTCTTCAGAAATAGCCTTAGTAGCCTTGCCTTAGTCTAATGCACAGGGGCGTTTAAAGACCAGCTGAATCCACCTTGTCCCTGGCTGTGGTTGGCATGGTCAAAACAATAGCTGAACTAGCTCTTCCATCCAGTGGTGTTTAGGGTTTACGGAACCTTATATATGCTCCAGATATGTACAAGTATGTGTGGATTTGATTGTCTTGCTAAGTGTAACAAATTTTGTGTAAATAAGATATTTTCTTCTAAGAAAAAAAGAATAGATCATTTAGTAAAGAAAGTGCAAGTGTAACTTACTTTCTCTCATTCATTGCAAACTGCTACGTAAAATAGAGTACATTTGTAAATTGATTAAAAAGGTTACAAATAGTTGTGTTGCAGAGCGTGTTACTTTTCCTTCCATTGTTACAGCTAAAGAAGTCTGCATATTGTATGTACTGAATGTAGGCTTGTATATTTGCAGAGTTCATATTTTATATAAAGAGTTAATATTTGCAGATATTTACAGTATGTAAATATCACATATATATCATAATTATTACAGTGTAGACAAAACACATGGGTATTTTATGATGATATAAAAGGGAAGGTCCCGGAATGGACTTTCACAGTAGCAACTAACATGTAATATCACTAATAAACTTAGCATATGATAGTATTAAAAAAATAAAAATAAATAGCTGACCATTATTCATAACCCTATATTCGGTCCAACCTTATAATTGCTTTTTTTTTGTATTTTTAAATAAAGTAAGCAAGATAAAAATAAGTGCCCCATTCAAAATCTAGATTTCCTTTTACTTCAGCCCCAGTGACAAGAGTGAGAGGATGAATCACTCCAAGAATATAAACAGCAATAAAAACCTGACAAATGTTTGCACACATAAAACAAACTCACTATCTGCATTATTACAGATCAATTAAAAGAGAATCGAAACCATTTGATTCAAGTGACAGTCGGAACATTAGTGATTTCAGAAGAAAATGACAACTAGAACTTTGTACTTCCTTCAGTACAGAATTACCATATATATATTGGGATTTTCTTGCTTATCAGGTAGATTCTATCTCAGATCCTGTGTCACTGCAGCTAGATATGGCACATTTACAAAGCTGGAATGCTATGGAAATGTGAACAGGTGCCTTTCTACTCCTAGTCGCATAAACTTTTCTCTGTACTGTGGATTGAATTTTTTTTTAAGCTCCCCTGTACCAAACCTGCATAACTGGTACATAGCATCCCCAATTAAATAAAACTACAGTCAATGAACAGCTCAGAATTTGAACATGTACTCAGGGCTCAATCCTGCAGGAACACATGGGAACGGAGTACCTGTACTTTTTCCACAACAAAAACTCAGTTCCCGTTAGCAGCCGTGTCCTGCAAGACTTTGAAGTATGTGAGCTGTGTGGTAGGTGCTACATCAGCAGCCATAACACAGCTCGCAATAGTAAGTGCCGCACACCTGAGGCCGCGTACACACGGGCGGACTGTCTGGCCAACTAAGTCCGTCAGACAATCCGACAGACAGTCCGTTCTACTTTTGAATGAACGGACTTGACCACACACGACGAACAGACAGTCCGCTGAAAGCTTGCGCGATGACGTGTACAGCACGTACGACGGGACTAGAAATACGACGTCCAATACACTGCAATGCAACCTTCGGCCGTGTAAATCCTTTCTGAGCATGCACCATAATTAGTCCGTCCAACTTGCCTACTCACGAGCGGACTGTCCGCTGAAACCAAAGTTGGACGGACAATATTACGGAAATTCCGAAAGACTTAGTCCGCCAGACTGTCCGCTGAAAAAGTCAGCTGAAGCGCACACACGAGCGGATTGTCCGCTGAAACACGTTTCTGCGGACCAAGTCCGTCAGACAGTCCGCCCGTGTGTACGCGGCCTTACCATTCAGGCATTGCCAGTAGGGGGCCCCATGACAACTTCCGATTCGATCTACCTGTCAATCACAGCTAGCTGATGGGTAGATTAGGTCCTTGCTGCTACGAGATTGTATTTAGTCAGACCTCTCGTGATGCGCTCCACCCCACCGGCCCCTCCTGATTTTCTGTCTCCTCATCCCCCCCTCCAGTCTCCTGCATACTTGCTCTGTGTGTCCCGCTGAATCCCCCCCTCCTCTATCTTCAGTGCCATATGATGAGAGAACCCAGAGGAGGAGCACAGCTATTCTGCTCACAGGACATGCAGGGAGAGGAGAGCTGAGGGAGGAACATCAGTTTGGGGTGGTAAGCTGAGCACAATACCTGGCAAAGTTTAATGCCAGGAGGGAAGTTTATGTGGAAATATGTGAAGGGTTGGAATAGCAGTGGGTGTGTGTTGGAGCCCTGCAGAGTTTGCAGCCCCCCCAAGCTAACATACATCTCCTAAGCAGGAACACATCACTATCTCCCCAAGCATTCTGTCCAGATAATGTGCAGTTAATTTATGACCTTTCCGTTTAACCCTGTGTTATCCAAACTCTGTTCAATGAAAAGTGTAAACTCACCACATAAACACTCTATATACTAAATGACATTCCCCAATAAAGATCAGAACATGATGTTCACATTTGCATGGAAGCACAATTGAATGAATGCTGATTATTCAGAGAATTACCGTATTTATGTTTATTGAGGATTGTTTTTTACGCTTCATACAAACAATATCAAAATTGGATGAAAAATACCACTTTTGAAGCGTTCGTGCATATGAGCATATCGTTTTTTGTTTTTTTTTGGTGGGGGAGTTGGTCTTTGGTGGGAGTTCCCACACTTTTTTCCCCAGGACTTGACCCCTGCATGTACTGTAGTATCACATGAGCCATGAATAACTTTCACACCATCCTCAATTTTACTCAAATAGGTTCAGGGGAAATAAATGGAAAGCAAATTAAATGAATAAAATGTTTCCTTTGAACCTGAATTTAGTAAATCCATCTGAAGAGTCTTTTCTCAAGAACTATTATACTATTGTAATCTCTTGCCTCTTAGAGACAAAAAGTTGAAGTTCAGGAAACTATTTTCATTTAACTCCTTCCGGGGTTTTCTCAAGTTTTAACTTCCAGGAATCTAACCAACAGCTATTATACATTGAAAAATAGTCCTCTACCCTTTTTTTTGTTTTGAAAGGAGTGGGGATGGGTTAGAGCATTTGTCAGGCCAACATTGTATCCGTAAATTTATGATGGTACAATCTTAAATCAATATTACTGGAAAATGACTGAATTTCCCCTTTGCTGTTTACAGAAACAAACAAAAGCTTGTTATTTGCATATTGTCACTGTAAAGCAGGTTAAAGTTCTTCCTAACGCCCTTATGAAAAAAACACATGCATTAGCTTTACATATTAGCTTCCAGGACTCCATAGTTGCCCTGAATCTGCTGGTGCTTAATTATGTAAATAAAGATTAAAGTACATTTGAGTGATGGCATATCTCAATACAATTCATTGCGTGTGTGTAGGTCTATGAACCCTGCCCTCAGTCTGCTTACTGCTTCTTTACACACTATATACAGTGTGAATCCTAACCTCTACAGTTACTCCAGTAATGTGTTTCTGTAGATCACCGGACTGTTTACTGCTCTGCCTTCCACCTACCTTAAATTCTGATTTACTCCTATTGGATGCTGCAAATTATCGAATTATTTGTTGAGTAAAATAACCTCTAGAATGGGGTCTGTAAACCTTTCTTTATTCCTCCATCCTCCCTTGGCCTGATACTCTATATTGTCAAAAGTATTGTCATGCCTGCCTTATAGGCACATGGACCCAATCTTAGTCCGTAGGGTTCAATATTGAGTTGGTCCACCCTTTGCAGCTATAACAGATTCAATTCCTCTGGGAAGGCTGTCCACAAGGTTCAGGAGTGTGTCCATGGGAATGTTTAACCATTCTTCCTAAAGCGCATTTGTGAGGTCAGGCACTGATGTTAGATGAGAAGGCCTGGCTCATAGTCTCTGCTCAAATTCATCCCAAAGGTGTTCTAACGGATTGAGGTCAGGACTCCATGTCTTTATGGACCTTGCTTTGTGCACTGGTGTGCAGTCATGTTGGAATGGAAGGGGCCAACCCCAAACTGTTCCCACAAAGTTGGGAGAATGAGATTGTCCAAAATGTCTTTGTATGCTGATGCCTTAAGAGTTCCCTTTACTGGAACTAATAGGCCAAGCCCAACCCCTGGAAAACAACCCCACACCATAATCCCCCCTCCACCAAATGATTTGGACCAGTGCACAAAGCAAAATCCAGAAAGACATGGATGAGCCAGTTTAGGGTGGAAGTGGGTGGAGGAACTTGTCCTGACAGGAAAAAGTTTACATTTGCATGAAACTTCAACTGCCTAAATCTTTGGACCTACTGATCCCTTTGACATTAAACTAACCTATGCCAAGACCAGCATTGTGTTGCAAATATTTTGGCAAGCTAAATTTATTAACGGAGGAAATCATCTATTACCTTAAACAATCACAAAAATCTATGAAATAAAATTTATTGGACTTTACAAATTTCTGTGGCACTCCAGTCCTTGGAACATCTCTATGCACCAAAATCTATGTGTCATTCTTGTCTTGACTGTTACTCTATATGTAGCATTAGTAAATTATAATAGCATAGATTGTCAGTAGGGATTAGCCCAATGTTCAAGTCGAATGTATGTTCGGCTCCAACATCGGGTGTTCACCTGTTTGCCGAATAGCGAACAATTTAGGGTTTTTGCGGCAAATTCAAAGGCCGCGGAACACCCTTTAAAAGTCTATGGGAGAAATCAAAAGTGCTAATTTTAAAGGCTTATATGCATGGTATTGTCATAAAAAGTGTTTGGGGACCTGGGTCCTGCCCCAGGGGACATGTATCAATGCAAACAAAAGTTTTAAAAATGGCAGTTTTTTCAGGAGCAGCGATTTTAATAATGCTTAAAGTGAAACAATAAAAGTGAAATATTCCTTTCAATTTTGTACCTGGGGGGTATCTATAGTATGCCTGTAAAGTGGTGCATGTTTCCCGTGTTTACAACATTCGCTGCACAAAATGACAATTCTAAAGGAAAATAAGTAATTTAAAAGTACTTGCAGCTATAATGAATTGTCGGTCCCGGCAATACACATAAAAGTCATTAGAAAAAACGGCATGGGATTCCCCCACAGTCCATTACCAGGCCCTTTAGGTCTAGTAAGGATATTAAGGGGAACCACCGCCAAATTTTTTTTTTTAAATGGTGTGGGGGTCCCCTTCAAAATCCATACCAGACCCTTCATGTCTGGTATGGATTTTATGGGGAACCCCACTCCAAAATTAAAAAAATGCCGTGGGGTCCCCCAAAAACCAATACCAGACCCTTATCCAAGCATGCAACCTGGCAGGCCGCAGGAACAGAGGGGGGATGAGAAAGCGCCCTCCCCTCCTGAACCATACCAGGCCACATGCCCTCAACATGGGGAGGGTGCTTTGGAGTAGCCAAGGCACCAAGTCCCCCTGTTGATGGGGACAAGTGCCTCATCCCCACAACCCTTGCCCGGTGGTTGTGGGGGTCTGCGGTGTTCCCCTAAAGGGTCTGGTATGGATTTTGAGGAGGATCCCCATGCCATTTCTTTTTAAATTTTGGTTAATATCCATATTTTGGTTAATATCCCTACCAGACCTGAAGGGCCTGGTATGGAATTTTTGGGGACCCCACACAATTTTTTTAAACATTTTTGGTTTGGGGTTCCCCTTAATATTCATACCAGACCCAAAGGGCTTGGTAATGAACTGTGGGGGAATCCCATGCTGTTTTTTCAATGACTTTTATGTGTATTGCCTGGACCAACAATTCATTATAGCTGAGAATACTTTTAAATTACTTTTTTTCCTTTAGAAATGTCATTTTGTGCAGGGACTGTTGTAAACATGGGAAACATGCGCCACTTTACAGGCATACTATAGACACCCTCCAGGTCTGAAATTTAAAGGAATATTTAACTTTTATTGTTTCACTTTAAGAATTATTAAAATCACTGCTCCCAAAAATGTTCTGCTGCGAACCGAACTGGGGGCTGTTCGGCTCATCCCTAATTGTCAGTATTCCAAAATGCTAAGAGATTATATTGTAATTTGTGTTATCTGAAAAAAAAAAAAAGATTTCAGTTGCTTCCTCTTACAATATAATCATTGTTGTTTATGAGATGTTATACTAAAGCTAAAACTGTATAAATATCTGTTTTATATGAGGCAGCCTTTCACCAAGAAAAAATAACATTTCCCATATTGCAAAAGTGATATCAAAGGCAAAGGTACGCAGTCTTGGTGTTGACAACCCAACAGAAATTCTACAGCTTCTGTTTTGGGCTTCCTAGACTGTCAGGATCTTAAAGGGAAAGAGACAATATTTAAAAAAAAATCCAGAACTGACAAGATCACAGAAAAATAATTATTTCATATATTATATATATTATTTAATGTCATTTGTAAAACAATACAGCGTCTTGCATTGTGCAATGACCCTGTAATATTTTATACTACTTTAATATCATATGTAAAATAGTGGCTTGTTTCACTGTGTATAATAATAAAATGTGTGATAAATTACTATATCCCTTTTTCCAGTGTACATCTTGTTGGGGATTCCACTGTCAAATTCCACCAATAATCTATTTCGTCTAAAGTTGGATGAGATATTTAAGCTCAGAATTTGGGAAGGTCATAGGAAAAACACACCATCTTGCTAAAATTAAATTGCAAGCCTTTTTACAGGGCAAGAGATAAAAAAAATAAATAATAATTGCTTGTGGATGAAAATAATGTGCCAATAGTTACTTACCACATACAGGCTGATGCATAGTGCCCTGACACTCTGTACTGGTTATGCAAGCCACATGGGTCATTTTTACTAAATTTCTCTGCTACATAGAGGATGGGGTTGGGGAGTCCTCTCTCCAGACCGTTATGGTAAAACTCATCGTAGTCTGATCCAAACATCCAGAGAAACTGCTCATTATAATCAATGGTCTCATTTATCTGATGAACAGGATTTCCTTTGGATAGAAATCAGAATATAACAAACTGAAACATTTATTTTAGTTACATGTTTTACAATATCTTTGGGATAGTTAGGAAAGGTTTTTGCTCGGGATATATTTCATGTGATATTTATATACATGGATTCAAAATGATTACCTTAGAAAACGTAGAATTTTGAAAATTACAAACAATTCACTAATCTTTTCAGAATGATGCTAGTTTTAGCCTACATCTGAAAAAACATAATTTGTGTTTAGCCTTAAATTTGTCTCTTTGAACTAAACTAGTAGGCCAAGTGTCCAGAATGCAGTCTTTAAACTGGTCAAAATAGGTGCAGATCAGCTGGCTTAATGTGGCCGAGTTATGAGTTCTAACCAGGGCTTTTTTTCTTGGAGAATAGGTGCAGGAACTCCCCCCTGTCTGAGTCACCCTTGTCTCTGCCCCCTACCCACCTCTGCCCACCGTCCCTTGATTCCACCCCCTACCCACCTATCAGTACTGCCCCATTTAGAGAATACAGAACCAAGTATCATTTTGCTAAATCATTTGTATGGAACATGTTGATGATAAAAAGAAAAGCTGTAAAATAGATCCCCTGCAGCCAGCAACAAAAGAATCCCAGCAATAGATCCCAACACAACAATAGACTCCCCCAGCAACAATGGACTCCACCCCAACAACAAAAGATTCCCTGCAGCAACAGTTAACTACTCACTACAAAATATCACACCCAGTAACAAAATATCCACCCAAGCAACATTGGACTTCCCCAGCAGCAGCAACAGATTTCCCAGCAGCCAGCATCAATAGATCCTCCAGCAGCAAGTAAAAATAGACATCTCCCTCAACAGTAGATCCCTTCCAGCAACATAAGACCCCCCAGAAACAATAGATTCCCTATCAGCAACAATAGATTCCCCATCAGCAACAATAGACCCTCACACTAAATCAGATGCCCACCAGTGACAATAGATCCCCCAGCAGCCAACATCAATAGACCCTCCAGCACACCCCCACACCGCATGCTATTACATACATTCAGTGCTGGAGGTGCCAAAACTGCGTTCCCCCACGTTCCCACTGAAAAAAGCCCTGGTTCTAACCAAATAGATTTGATTGATCAAATCAGAAGCTGTTCAACAATGGATATCACAGCATGGTTCTACCAGAAGATTATGTTTATAGGCAGCTAACTGATAAGTGTAGTTTTAAGTAGTATCAGACACAGTTAGTTTCATAATTTTTAAATTGTCTTTTCTTATTGTGTTTTTAGGCAGAAATTATTATTTGAGGTGTACAAGTCTTTTGACACATATACTGTATATGTAGACTAAACTCAGTGTTTCTCAGCACCAAGATGTTGGTGATAGTACATCTCAGATAATAACATGTTGCTTTCCTCACTGATAGTGCTAATGCCTGTGAAGGTATGTATATGTATGGTTCTGTAAGCCCTTGTACACACGGTCGGACATTCCGACAACAAAATCCGTCTGATTTTGTACGACGGATTTTGTCCGAAACTTGTGTTGCATAAACATGGTCGGACAAAGTTGTCGGAAAATGCAATCGTACGTAACGTGACGACGTTATTTTGTTACGACGGGATTACGTTCAGGCTAGAAGCCAATAGCTTTGGTCTAGGAATTTGATCTGAGCATGCATGGCACTTTGTCCAATCGGAATTCTCTACACACAATCGGACAAAGTCCGATCGGATCATGTTGTCGGAAAGTTTTATAGCCCAGCTCTAAAACTTTGTCCGTCGAATATTCCCGAAGGAAACAGTCCGATGGAGCCCACACACAGTTGGATTATCCGACAACACGGTCCGATCGGACATTTTCTGTCGGAATGTCCAACCCTGTGTACAAGGGCTTAGAGGAAATTTAGTGTTAGCAGTTAGTTTAAAGTTAAGGTTAGCATTGGGAATCAGGTTGGGACCTAGGGGGCTCAATAATAGGTTGCTTTTTAGTTTTTTTTTAGGTTATGTTCATTTTAGAAGTTAGTTTAGAGGATACGGTTAGGATTAGGTCAAGGTTAGGTATTAAAGCTATATTTAGCTAAGGTTAATTTGATGAAGGGTTAGGTTTTAGTATTAAATATGGTTATAGGGAGATTCGATTCATTTATAGGGAGTTCAGGGTATAGTTAAGATCAGGGGTCAAATAAATGTGGGAATTTACGTTTTCACTTTTTTGGCAGTTAAAACTTCTTGCCAAAAAGCATCAGCACCAATGCCAAAAAGCCAATATGTCACAGGTCATAGAAGAGGATGCATAAAAATAGCCAGAAGCCCCAAAATTGAAGTTCAGATTTGTGGATGATACTTCATTTTCTATAAAGGGAGGAATATTTCCACTTTTTAACCCATAGCCATGGAGCTATTTTTTTTTTTTTTTTGTGATTGAATTATGCTATCATACATTATAAATTCTGCAGTGATATTAACAGTTTGGACCACTATGATAATTTTTTTTTTTAACAAGATTTACCACTATTACAGTAGCAGTGCAGACCTTATTGGGCCTTGTCACACTGGTGATTTTGCAAACAGTAACACTTTGCCAGCAGCTCGGTCACCACTAATGTGACATGGTCTTACTGCAATCATTTTTTTTTTTTTAGACTGGCAATAGATCAGTGAAAAATGCTTTTATCACTTTGAAGACCATTATATTAATATGAATGTATGGATGTTTCCGATTCTAAGGATAGAGGAGTTTTGTGGGTGCCTTTTAAAAAATCTTATTTGCACAGTCAATATCATAGCTAGTCTTACCTTTTAAAGTGACGTTGACACCATTCAGCCCAACATTTATCCCAATGTCTGCATTTACTACAACAGTACTGAAAGACTTATATGTAGTTGTAGCATTGATTGATCCGACCTCCCAATCTCCTGTAAAGTTAACAGCTGTAGAAAAAAACAAATGTATTTAGAGAACATTCTTTAAATAGAGACATGTTGCTTAATACAATTCTTACAAACATTCATTTTCTATTTAAATATATGTGTAATATGGGGAATATGAAATTACAGTAGCCACTTTACCCCCAGGCCAATTCTGATTTATCTCATACATGTAAAAATCACCTTTTCTTTTTTTTTTTTGCTAGAAAACTACTTAGAACCCCCAAACTATATATATATAGGCCCCAGAGCATAAAATAGTGTTTGGGATGTGACAGACAGGAAGCCTTGCATAATAATAATACAAAGCTGCCTATGAATGGCTGACCACTGCTCAGACTGGCAATATTTTGTTCTGGGTGTGAGACAGGAAGGTTTCGTCTTGCCCCCAGAACACAGTGCTGTATACTGCATGTAGCCTCAGCTACTTGTTAGTGAGGGAAATAGTTCTTTTGTGCCAACTTGGCCTGAACAAACTATTTAAACTGAAATTAAAGCTTTAACCTAACGCTTACTTTTAACCTAACCCAGAAACTTAGCCCTAAACCTGAAATAGTTGTTTTTTCTATCTGTAATACTACAGAAGTATAATTTCCAGAAGACAGTTAAGATTCTTACCGACAGTTACAGCTCCAATGAACAAGCTTATTATGACTCTAAAGGTCCAGGATATTCTCTGTAAATAAAAAAAAATAGCTTTTTGAATTTGTTATATAAGAATGGTATTTAGTGTACAAAGAACATGTAAGTGTTGGTTCACACTGAGGCAGCACGACTTGCAGCGCGACTGCCTCAGGCGACCGCTGCAGCGACTCGCAAAATGACTTCTCTATATAAGTCAATGCAAGTCACCTGAAGTCGCCCCCAAAGTCATACAGGAACCTTTTTCTAAGTCAGAGAGACTTGTGTTGCTCCGATTAGAATGGTTCTATTGTACAGAATGGGACGCGTCTTGTCAGGCGACCAAGTCACCTTACAAATCGTCCCAGTGTGAACCGACCATAAGTGTTCATGTATAAGGCTGCAATAAAATATTTTTCACATGATACTGACAATGATGAAACAGAATCCAGGTTCAAATAGAATGTACCCATTAGTAGAACTATGGGGGGTTAGAGGACTGAATTTACCCAGGGTGCCACCATTTTGTGACACTGAGAGGAATGGAACCTGAGAGGGGCTCTTCTGTAATCAGAAATAACCTTTAGTAATATTGCATTCGGGAAAAAGTACAGAAAGGCTTCTGAGTCCAGAAAGCCATTGCATCCCCGGTGCTCCAGGATGTCAGCTGTATGTGTAGAAAACATGTGTTGCAGTTTTGGAATTTACATTTTTTAATAAAAGTGGGCAAAAGCCCAAAGGTACGAAACTGACTTGACTGTGGCTGATGAAAAGCACAAAATTAAAAGCATTTGAGTAAATCACAATAGATAGATAGATAGATAGATAGATAGATAGATAGATAGATAGATAGATAGATAGATAGATAGATAGATAGATAGATAGATAGATAGATAGACTATATTGTCACAAGTATTGGGACACTTGGCTTTACGCGAACATGAACTTTAATGACATCCCAGTTTTAGTCTGTAGGGTTCAATACTGAGTTGGCCAACCCTTTTCAACTATAACAGCTTCAATTCATTTGGGAAGGCTGTCCACAAGGTTCAGGAGTGTATCAATGGGAATATTTGACCATTTTTCCAGAAGCACATTTTTGTGGCCAGGCACTGATATTGGACGAGAAGGCCTGGCTTGCAGTCTCTGCTCTAACTCATCCCAAAGATGTTCTATGGGGTAGAGGTCAGGATTCTGTGCAGGCCAAGTCAAGTTTCTTCACCTCAAACTTTCTCATCCATGTCTTTATGGACCTTGCTTTGTGCGCTGGAGTGCAGTCATGTTGTAACATTAAGGGGCAATCCCCAAACTGTTCCCACAAAGTTGGGAGCATGAAAATATCTTCGTATGCTGACGCCTTAAGAGTTACCTTCACTGGAACTAAGGGGCCAAGCCCAACCCCTGAAACCAACACCATAATCCCCTCTACCCCAAATGATTTGGACCAGTGCACAAAGCAAATTCATAGTCCTAACCCCAACTTGATAGAACACATTTGGGATGAAATAGAGCAGAGACTGCAAGCTAGGCCTTCTTGTACATATCAGTGCCTGACCTCAGCACCTCCAGTGCTTCTGGAAGAATGGTCAAACAATCCCATAGGCACACTCCTAAACCTTGTGGACCGTCTTCCCAGAAAAGTTGAGGCTGTTATAGCCGCAAAGGGTGGGCCAGCTCAATATTAAACCCTATGGACTAAGACTGGCATGCCATTAAAGTTCATGTGCGTGTAAAGGCAGGCTCCCCAATACTTTTGACAATATAGTGTAGATAGATAGATAGATAGATAGATAGATAGATAGATAGATAGATAGATAGATAGATAGATAGGTACAGTAAAACCTTGGATTGCGAACATAATTAGTTCTGTAAACATGCTTGTAATCCAAAGCACATGTATACCAAAGCAAATTTCCACATAAGAAATAATGGAAACTTAGATGATTTGTCTCTCAACCACTGATTCATAGGTTCTTCAGTTTATAGTCCATATAAAAAGATTATAATAATGTGATAGCAAAATCCAGCAAGAGCTACAGAGTATAAAACAGAAGAGAGGCGCTTCTAAGTGTAGCAATATGTTGCTAAATGTTGTACCTTCATTAAATGTAACCATATTGCTATACTTAGAGGTGCCTCTCTTCATTTTTATACTCCGTTGTGAAATGAGGCTACTTGTATATCAAGACATCGCTTGTATATCAAGTCAAAATGTATTTTAAAATGTTGCTAGTCCTGCAAAATGCTCCCAAACCAAGTTACGCTCAAACCAAGGTTTTACTGTAGATAGATAGATATTTGCATCATGGTCTGTATGAATGAGCACAAACTGCAGTATACTTACAAAAGCATGAATATTACTATACAGTGTTAGGCAAAGAAACATAAATTTAAAACAGACTGGTTCTAGGTAGGAATTTAGAAGTGGACAAGTTAAGTACTTAGTCGCGCTATTTTATTATAGATAGATTGACAGACAGATAGCTAGATAGAAATGCAGACTGATAACTTTATAATATAGTCATAATATAATATCACAGTAATAAATAACTCACGGCTCTTCCTCTAATTCCAGGAATTATCAGAATAAAGGCACTGGCAAACACCAAGAATACGATGATAACAATAATGCAATTCACATTAAAGGCCCACTCCTTTCTTGGTTGTGGGTAGAAGGGAAATACACGATTGTAGAAAGTCATGTTTGTTTGGTTATTTTTTTTTTATGTCTGGAAAAAAAGACAAATAAAAATCTTTATTATAACATCTGTTTTATTACTATGATATGGTTTCAGTCTAAGATCCCAATATTGTAACAGAACCCTATGACCAATAATTATAATATTGGCTGTTCATGTTTTTTTTTTGTTCTATAACTTCCTTGGCATCCTAGTGGTTGTGTTTTAATGGGAAAATAATTAAATTTTCCGTGAGTTGCTTGCTAATGGCATTCTCTACTAAAGTTCGAAAGTAAAGGACCCTAGTAAGGTAGTCTTTGGGGTCTGTGATTTTCTCTGTCTTTTTGCCATATAATGGTCTCTTAAAAAAATAAATACTGAATATTTTTACTAAGTAATATTACATACCAAAATAAATAAAAAAATGACTTTGAAGTGAAGTGCAATGCTGTGTTTATGTGCTTCAGTGCCAGCTCTAATATTTACAGTAGGGATGACATCAGCTAAGCACTTTCATTGCCACAAAGCTGGCATCATTGTGGGTTTAGGAAGAACTGTAACTGTTGCATGTTGCCAAATCATTTCTTCATCAGATTCTTCTTATATCTGATATCATTCATCATTTATATGACTCATGTTCTTCTAACATTCTACAGAATAATAAATTGGGATTTTGAATTAATCATTTCCATCTGATTATTCATTATTTTAAATGACTCATTACCAAAAATAACTTTACGGAAAAGTGAATTTGCACTCTCAATCTCCTGTCTACTGTATACTTTATTATTCCACCTCATGATAGCGGATCGTTTGATCTCAGGTAGTCTGTCTGATACCAGGAAAAATGATAAAATATACAGCGGTAAAGAGATCTGCAGTGCGTCTTTCCTTTCCTCTTTTTTTTTATGGGCCATTGCAAGGTAGAGACAAGCCTTATGCCCTGTACACACGGTCTGACATTCCGATCACAATATCTGCTGGATTTTTTCAGACGGATTTTGTCCGAAACTGGTGTTGCATACACACGATCGGACAAAGTTGTTGGAAAATCCAATCGTTCGGAACGTGGTAACATTCATTATGTAGAGGCTAGTAGCCAATAGCTTTGGTCTCATAATTTGATCTGAGCATGCGTGGCACTTTGTCCATCGGAATTCTCTACAAAACGATCGGAAAAAGTCAGATCAGATTTTTTTGTCGGAAAATTTTAGAGCCTGCTCTCAAACTTTTTCCGTCGGAATATCCAACGGAAAAAGTCCGATAGAGCCCACACACAATCGGATTTTCCAACAATGCAATCCAATCAGACCTTTTCCGTCGGAATTTCCGACCGTGTGTACAGGGCATAATAAGATCCAGTACTCGGTGCTGAGTAATGTAGAGGATGTGCATCAGTAGGGTAGCAACAGGCTTCTTCGGTGTACCAATAATATATGTATGACTAGTAATAATCCAAATCACTTAAAAATGATGGCTGCTCATCGACTGAAGTATTTTGCTTTAGCTGAGAGTAGATAAGCCAATAGTTTTTCCTCAAAAAATGTGCTAATATTCATTGTTTGGTAATATTCCTTCTGACATTGTCATCATGATATAACTTCCATTATCACAGCTCATTTTCTGACATAATAATAATAATCGTTCGGTACATGTTTGGATTTTGTATTAAGTTTTAGGGTTAGATTTAGGGGTAGACTTAAAGTGATATTAACCTCTCAGTTTTCTTTATTTAACCGCTTCAGCCCCGGAAGGATTTACCCCCTTCCCGACCAGAAAACTTTTTTCAATTCGGCCCTGCGTCGCTTTAACTGGCAATTACGCGGTCATGCAATGTTGTACCCTAACAAAACTGACGTCCTTTTTTTCACAAAAATAGAGCTTTCTTTTGGTGGTATTTGATCACCTCTGCATTTTTGATTTGTTGCGCTATAAACAAAAAAAGAATGTCAATTTTGAAAAAAAAATATTTTTTTTAACTTTTTGCTATAATAAATATCCTCAAAAAATATATAAAAAATGTTTTTTTCCTCAGTTTAGGCCGATACATATTCTTTGTCATATTTCTGGTAAAAAAAATCGCAATAAGCCTTTATTGATTGGTTTGCGCAAAAGTTATAGCGTCTACAAAATATCGGATAGATTTATGGTATTTTTATGAATTTTTGACTGTGTGACCGCGACATTATGGCAGACACATCAGACAATTTTGACACATTTTTGGGACCATTGGCATTAATACAGTTATCAGTGCTATAAAATTGCATTGATTACTGTAAAAATTTCACTGGCAGTGAATAGGTTAACCACTAGGTGGCTGGGAAGGGTTAAGTGTGTCCTGGGGCATATTTCTAACTGTCTGGGGGATGGGCTAGCAGGGACATGACACTGATCGTTGCTCCCGATGACATGCTGTGTTTACATTGGCATCTTCCTGTTCTTCAGCTCCGTGACACGATCGCGGGTATCCCCGTGGACATCAAGTCCGCGGGTCCTGCAGGCATGGTCATGGAGCTCGTGGCAGGTGTGCCGGTGGGAAATTCAAAGTAACATACGGGTACATTACTTTGCCCAGCCGTGCCATTCTGCTGATGTATATATACACATGGCGGTCGGCAAGTGGTTACAAATATTTTTTTTTATACTTAGCTGCTCTGTATAATGGTTTTTGCACAGAGCAGCCCAGGTCCTCCTCCTCTCGGGTCCCTCGCTGGCGTTCATGGCCCCTCCCTCCTGCCAGGTGCCCCCACAGCAAGTAGCTTGCCGTGGGGGCACCCGAGCTGAGCCACTTCCCCATGTGTCCATTTAGACACCGAGCTGCAGCTCAGCTCCACCCCTCTCTCTCTTCATTGGCTCACAGACTTTGACTGACAGCAGCGGGAGCCAATGGTTCCCCACTGCTGTCTCAGACAATGGTGAGGGAGAGTCCCGGACAGCCGAGACTCATGTGCAACATCCCTGGATCAAGATGGACTTAGGTAAGTATTAGGAGGGCTGAGGTTGAGGGGGGCTTCTGCACGCAGAAGGTTAATTCTATCTTAATGCATAAAAAAAACCTTCTGACTTTAGAACCACTTTAAGGTTAATGTGTAAGTACTAATCTAACTGCCTGCCAACCAGCTGCCATCATTCCCGCAAATCGCCGTACTGGTACAGTGGTCTCTTTAACAACTATAACAGGCCCATGCATGCTCACTGTACGGAGCTGATGCTCGTAGCACTCTGCCCTACAGAGAGCCAGAACAGGGATATGTCAATGTAAACAAATAGATCCCTGTTTGACAGGTGAGTAGACAGAGATTGTCTGTTCCTAGTGATTAGGAACAGCGATCTCTCTGTACTCCAAGTCAGTCCCCTCCCCCCACATTTAGAAACACCTCCAAGAGAACACATTTAACCCCTTGATCACCACTAGTGTTAGCCCCTTCCCTGCCAGTGTCAGTTATAGAGTACCCAGTGCATTTTTATAGCACTGATCACTGTATAAATGTCAATGGTCCCAAAAAAGTGTCAAACGTGTCCAATCACTGATCACCGCCATTACTAATAAAACAAAAAAAAATCAATAGTAATATCTCCTATTTTGAAGACTCTGTAACTTTTGTGCAAACCAATCTATATTTGCCTGTTTGTGATTTTTTTTACCACAAATATGTAGAAGACAGGCTTAAACCGATGAAGAAATTTGTTTTTTGAAAAATGTTTGGGGATATTTATTATAGCAAAAAGTAAAAAATATTTTTTTTTTTTAAATTGTTGGTCTTTTTTTGCAAAATATAAAAAAACGTAGAGGTGATCAAATACCACCAAAAGAAAGCTCTATGTGTGGAAAAAAAGGAAATCAATTTTGTTTGGGTACAACATCACATGACTGCGCAATTGTCAGTTAAAGTGACGCAGTGCCCTATAGCAAAAAATGGAATGGTCATTAAGGGGGGAAATCTTCCTGGACTGAAGTGATTAAAGTGGTAATAAACCCAAACCAAAAATGTAATATATTGCAGCTTTTTAATGTAAAAAAATGTAAAAAAGTTTCCGGTGGTGGTAATCCACTCTTGCTATCCAGCGACGGATGATCATCTCTCCGGGATCACCCATCGCTGGATCAGATCAGTCATCGCTGGACGCCGGAGAGATGATCATCCGTCGCTGGATAGCAAGAGTGGAATTACTACCACTGGAACTTTTTTTTATTTTTTCTATTTTTAATAAAGGACTTTTGCAACGATGTGTGTGTCTTTTTTCACTATTTTTTACACTTTCTTTGTGAAATGGTAGGGGTACTTTTGTACCCTCTTACCATTTCAAACGGGGGGCGGGATCTGGGGGTCCCCTTGTTAAAGGGGGCTTCCAGATTCTGATAAGCCCCCCGCCCGCAGACCCCCACAACCACCAGCTAGGGTTGTGGGGATGAGGCCCTTGTCTTCATCAACATGGACCCCAAAGCATCCTCCCAATGTTGAGGGCATGTGGCCTGGTACAGTTCAGGAGGGGGGCGCTCTCTCATTCTCCCCTCTTTTCCTGTGGCCTGCCAGGTTGCATGCTCAGATAAAGGGTCTGGTATGGATTTTTAGGGGGAACTCCACACCATTTTTTTTTATTTGGCGTGGAGTTCCCCTTAAAATCCATACCAGACCTAAAGGGTCTGGTATGGATATTTGGGGGGAACCACACGTCATTTTTTTTTTATTTGACGCGGGGTTCCCCTTAATATCCATACCAGACCTGAAGGGCCTGGTAATTGAATTTGGGAAAACCCCACGCTTTTTTTTTTTTATCAATGACTTTCAAAGACTGTTCTCTGTATTACGGGGAGCCGACAATTCATTATGAGTTATTTTAAATGACTTTTTTTCCTGCAGAAATTACACTTTGTGCAGGGACAGTTCTAAGCATGGGAAACATGTGCCCCTTCACAGGCATACTATAGACACCCCCCAGGTATGAAATTTAAAGGAATATTACACTTTTATTGTTTCACTTTAAGCATGATTATAATCACTGCTCCCGAAAAAGTTTTTAAAAGTTTTTTTTTGCATTGATACATGTCCCCTGGAGCAGGACCTAGGTCCCCAAACACTTTTTATGACAATAACTTGCATATAAGCCTTTAAAATTAGCACTTTAGATTTCTCCCATAGACTTGTACAGGGCGTTCCGTGGCTTTTTGAATTTGCCGCAAACACCCCAAATTGTTCACTGTTCCGTGAACAGGCGAACATGCAATGTTCGAGTCGAACATGAGTTCGACTTGAACTCGATGCTCATCCCTACCTGTCAGTGGTAAATGGTTTTAATCCCCTAACTGCTACATCTGCAGAGCAGCTTGTTCTATTGAAAAACAATAGACTTACTGGCTAGATTGCCAGATAGAACTAAGTGAAAGAAAACCTAAAAAAGATCCATCACCACTAAGAATTGGTAAGCTGCAATGTTAACAAATCTTTATTTTTGGGTTTAATACCACTTTAAGGTTAGTGCAGGTTAACAGTTAGGCCCTGGGTCTGAATGGGATCAAGGATACCTGGTGGGAACCCACAATCAATAAATCTTAAAATCATGCATATTCTGATCTGCAGTTAATTATAATGCCCCATACACACAAAGTCTGATCGGATTATGTTGTCGGAAAATCCGATCATATGTGGGCTCGTATGTGGAATTTCCGCCTGAAAACGTTTGAGAGCTGGATTTAAAATTTTCTGACAATAAAATCCGATCAGACCTTTTCCGATTGTGTGTAGAGAATTCCAATGCACAAATTGCCACACATGCACAGAAAAAAATTGGAGATGAAAGCTGTTGGCTACTGGCCTCTACGTAGTCCCGTCGTACGTTACGGATGTCACCTCGTTCCAAACGATCTGATTTCCCAACAGCTTTGTGCGACCGTGTGTATGCAAGACTAGTTGCAGCCAAAATCCGTTGGAAAAAATCAGACGGAATTTGTGGTCATAATGTCCGAATGTGTCTACAGGGCATTATAGTTCTGTCTCCAATTGTACTCTACCAAGGAAACCAACACATTGATGATGTTGGTGCATTTAGAAGCAATCCTTTATGTAATGCATGCAATCATCAAAGGGAATCTGACATTACTGAAAAGGAAATGCCGGGGAAAGACTGAAACAGATTGGATATTGTAAACTACTGAACTGTTCAAAGTTCAATTTATCAACTTGTATCAGAATATGAAAAACATTTAATGCGCCTACTACAGTCTACACTACCATTACTACCATCACTACTAAATTAACAGTAATAATAATATGGAACATGACAGAACATATCCTATTTAGTTTTATATTAATCAAATATTACACAACAGTACACCATTTAAATACTTGTTACAAACTTTTATTATGTCTCCGTGCTCATTATAATAATACTTTGCTTAAAGCCGTTTTAAACACAAAATCAATCATTTATTATATTGCAGCTCGCTAATTCTTAGATTTGATGGCTATATTGTTTTCTTTCCTTTATTTTCACCGGATGATCCTGCCTGTAAGTCTGTTGTTTTTTAACAGAACAAGCTGTCTTGCAGATGAAGCAGATAGAGGGTTGAAACAAACCATTTAAACTGGCAGGGGGTTCTTGAAATTGTCAACATTTATTTATTTCTGTAAAACCTTTATCCCAAAGACAAAAAAAGAAAATGAATGCAGCCACCACATTAATGATTGGTAAGCTGCAATATATTACATTTTTGGCTTTGAGTTTAATACCGCCTTTATTTTAATTATTTCTGCTGGTCCCCATACGTAAGCAATGCACGAATGAATAGGAACTTCAATATTCATGCTTGGGGGGGGGGGGGGGGGTTATTTGCGAAAGGTAAATCCACTTTGCACTGCAAGCACACTTGGAAGTGCAGTCGCTGTAAATCTGAGGGGTAGATCTGAAATTAGGGGAAGGCCTGCTGATTTTATTGTCCAATCATGTGCATTTGTATTTTCCTTGCATGTCCCCCTCAGATTTACAGCGACTGCACTTCCAAGTGCACTTGTAGTGCAACGTGGATTTGCGTTTCGTAAATAACCCCCTATGTGTGTTTTACTGTATATCATTTTGATCATTTTTTTGTTACTAAATAATAAAAATTATTTGTGAATATGTAACTATGAGATTGTACTTATACATGTACTATATGTATATGTGCTTCATAGATGGGTGTGATTGACTCCTCCTGACGAAGCGACTCCTACTGACACCAAGTTATGCAGTGGAATAACGTCCTTACAGGATGTCTCCAATTTACAAGCCGACCTCAATGCTCTGTCCAATTGGGCGTCTATGTGGCAGATGAGGTTTAATGTTGAGAAATGTAAAGTTATGCACTTGGGGGCTAAGAATATGCATGCATCATACATTTTAGGGGGAGTACAACTGGGGGATCCATAGTGGAGAAGGATCTTGGGGTTTTGGTAGATCATAAGCTCAATAATAGCATGCAATGCCAAGCTGTGATTTCCAAAGCGAGCAAAGTCCTTTCCTGTATTAAGAGAGGTATGGACTCCAGAGAGAGAGATATCATTTTGCCCCTGTTCAAATCATTAGTAAGACCTCATCTGGAATATGCAGTTCAGTTTTGGGCACCAGTTCTCAAAAAGAATATCGGGGAACTGGAGAAAGTGCAGAGAAGGGCAACCAAACTGATAAGAGGCATGGAGGAACTCAGCTGTGAGGAGAGATTAGAGGAACTGAATTGATTCACTCTTGATAAGAGGAGATTAAGGGGGAATATGATCAACATGTACAAATATATAAGGAATCCATATAGTGAACTTGGGATCCATATAGTGAACTTGGTGTCGAGTTATTCACTTTATAGTCAACAAAGAGGACAAGGGGGCACTCCACGTCTAGAGAAAAAGAGATTTCATCTCCAAATACGGAAAGGTTTCTTCACAGTAAGAGCTGTGAAAATGTGGAATAGACTCCCTGCAGAGGTGGTTCTGGCCAGCTCAGTGGATTGCTTTAAGAAGGGCCTGGATTATTTCCTAAGTGTACATAATATAACTGTGTACTAACATTTATAGCTAAAGTTGATACAGGGAAAATCTGATTGCCTCTCGGGGAATCAGGAGGGAATTTTTTCCCCTGCTTTAGCAAATTGGATCATGCTCTGCTGTTTTTTTTTTGCCTTCCTCTGAATCAACTGTGGGTATAGAATTGGGTATATGGGATTGTATGATATTATTATTATTTTATTTTTTATTTTTTTTGTGGTTGAACTGGATGGACTTGTGTCTTTTTTCAACCTGACTAACTATGTAACTATGTAACTATGTAACTATGTACAGTCTCAAAACAGATAGAGGATCACGTCAAGACATATCTCAGATTCTCACACTACCAATGGGGTTTATTTATTCCTTTGCCATCATCTGTATTTACCATGTACAGTTGTGATTGAGTTTATATTATTTTTTGTATAATTCATGTCCTTTTCTTAAATAAATTGTTTATTTTATTATAACCCCTGCCTTATTCTTGGGTACCGTGATAGTCGTAATCCTTTTCTATGCCAGGGGCATCCTTGTAGCAGCCCTAGGTATTTCTTTGCATAAGTATTTTTTGTGTTTAAAAAGATAATTAATAAGTTGCAATGCTCTCATTACTGTCGCCAGAACTGCTGAAAACAGAGAAATATTTATGCATGCTGATTCTTATTGTAAATGTAATAAAAAGAAAATGTAAAAAAGTTATAATATAATTATGGTAAAACATATAGTATAACTGGACTAAACAATTAGCACACAATATAAAAAAAAAATACAATAAATAGTATGCAGCACTGTAACAAAAAAAAACAAAAAAAGCAGTATTGTAAAAAAAAAAGCAGTATTTGTAAAACAAAAAAAAAAAAAAAAGCTGTATTTGTAAAAAATAAATAAAAAGAAATTGTAATAAATGAACAGACTGACCTTTAGATGTGCACTCCGTGTAACAGCTACTGTCAAGAGCTGCAATGGTATGTGAAGTGGCCACTTTTATACCTTACTACCAAGAGGTAACATTGCTCAATAAAAGGTGACATCATATGATAAAGATATTCTGTTCATTATCTATCATAAGATATAGCAATAGAGGAAAAGAGGATATTATATTCAAATGAAGCCCAACCCATTTGCTACTGTACTTAGCAAATAAGAAACTTCCTTGAGAGCCTCACATTTCTAACCATGTCATTGTGATCAACAGTACAGAACAGAATGCCGGTGCTGAGGTTTACAAGAGGTGAGTGTTTTTTTTATACTTAGTACTTATAACTGAGGTCTTGCAGAATTAAAATACTCTTAGCATAGCATTCAACTATTTATTTAAACATATTATCTAATTAGTATTAGTTTTTGTTATAGCTAGTTATAAACTACTATTTAAATCACCATGTACTACTGGGCTGTTCTGAGACTAATTAAGTTTATTTTATGAATTCTAATTTAAATTACAAAGGTAAATACAACTTTTTTTTTATATTTAACTAATCACAAAAAGTGGAACTTTATATATATATATATATATATATATATATATATATATATATATATATATATATTAACACAAAATTCTATAAATACTTTAGTTTTCACCAGTTGAATGCATGTTTCAAAAGCTTTTTTAAATCGTTTTTGGTGGTGGAGGCAAACATCTTGTTTTATTCCCCTACCAACCATCACAATATATTTAGGTGAAGATGGGGCTGTTCATGGCTAGTTAAAGTGGTAATAAAACCCCAAAACCAGAAATGTAATGTATTGCATTCATTAGATGTGTTGGCTGCATTTGTTTTTGTTTTTCAAGGCTTTTTTTCCTCTGGCCAGTAACATACCTCCTGTATTAGAGTTCCCTCGCTTTGGATGAGAGGGCACCTTTGGACAGCAGCATGGTAAGTCTGGAGGAGCAGAAGTGTTATGCCGCGTACAGACGATCGGACATTCTGACAACAAATGTTCGGTGTGAGCTTGTTGTCGGAAACTCCAACTGCGTGTAGGCTCCATCGGACATTTGCTGTCGGAATTTCTGACAACAAATGTTCGAGAGCTGGTTCTCAAATTTTCCAAAAACAATTCCGACGCACAAAAGTTCACGCATGCTCGGAATCAAGCAGAAGAGACGCACTGGCTATTGAACTTCTCGGCTTGTGGTACGTCTTGTGCGTCACCGCGTTCTGGCGTTTTGCGGAATTTCCGATAACATTTGTGTGACCGTGTGTATGCAAAAAGACAAGTTTGAGCCAACATCCCAAAAAAATACACGGTTTTGTTGTCGGAATGTCCGTTCGTCTGTACACGACATTAGATGTACTAGCAGATTTAAATAAACGTAATAAACAAATTGAAGCCAAACTCCAGCTAATATTTTTTAAGCAGTTACAGCAACAGTTTTCCTTTTGGATAAAAGGTGTTACATAAATAAATAGAAGCTGACCATTATCGGCACCTCGTCAGTGTTAAATGGTTTTTCTCAATCCTCTAACTGCTATAACTGTAGGACTGCTTGTTCTGTTGAAAAACAACAGACTTACTGTAAGAATCAACAGAATTAAAGAAAAAAAAAGCCAAAAAAAGAAAACAAATGCAATCACCACATCTAAGTCCTTGTACACACGGTCGGACATTCCGACAACAAAATCCATTGGATTTTTTACGACGGATTTTGTCCGAAACTGGTGTTGCATACACGCGGTCAGACAAAGTTGTCGGAAAATCCGATCGTTCGGAACGTGATGACGTTATTTAGTTACGACGGGACTACGTTCAGGCTAGTAGCCAATAGCTTTGGTCTAGGAATTTGGTCTGAGCATGCGTGGCACTTTGTCCGATCGGAATTCTCTACAAACGATCGGACAAATTCCGATCGGATTATGTTGCCGGAAATTTTTTATATCCAGCTCTCAAACTTTGTTGGTCGGACATTCCGACGGAAAAAGTCTGATGAAGCCGAAAACACGGTCGGATTATTCAACAACACGGTCCGATCGGACATTTTCCATCGGAATGTCCGACCGTGTGTACAAGGGCTAAGAATTGGCAAGCTGCAATATAACAAATGTTTGCTTTTTGGGTTTAATACCACTTTAATCAAAGACCGATGTGTTTTTGTTTAACGGGACATTTCTGTGATACTTATAGCCAAGTATATTTGTATAGCCATAAATACACATGATTGTCTTGATAACAAGAACAAAAAAAACACAATTATTTCTGATTGTGTGCGATGTGTAAGAGCATGTATTTCTGTTTTTATGCATAACAAGGAAGGCTCAGCATCCTAATGATGCTCAATTCCTGATTGTATGAATTCTAACACCTGTATGTTTATTCAGCAAACATTGGAAGGAGCAACGTGCTTCAGCTATTTAAAATATTTGCCTTGGAACACATCATAGTTCGTACTGGTTAACGTCACCTGAGAGCTTTTAATGCCAACAACTTTTGGATTTGAAAACCACAACATTCAGATTATCGGGTATTGTGAATCAGTTGGAAATATTCCAAATAGCAAACCACAATACAAAGTGCTACTTTCCTGGCACTGTTATATTGAAATGCCAGCTTGTGCCTTTTTGCTGTTCATACACAGCCAAGCATTTGACAAATCATTTTAAAATTTGAATTGAATCTGTGAAAAACGTCAAACACCAAGTCTGGGTGTTTTTTAGTCACTTTATAGCAATTTTATGCAAGCATGGGAAATATAAAAAATATTTTAATCTCATATACAGTGTATATATACTATATTGTCTAAAGTATTGGCATGCCTACCCTTGCTCCCACATGAACTTAAATGTTATCCCAGTCTTATGCCCTGTACACACATTCGGACATTCCAAAAACAAAATACGTCTGATTTTTTCAGACGGATTTTGGCCCAAACTTCTCTTGCATACACACGGTCGGACAAAGCTGTTGGAAAATCCGATCGTTCAGAACGAGGTGACGTACAACACGTACGACGGGACTATAAAGAGGGCAGTAGCCAATAGCTTTTGTCTCGTAATTTATTCTGGGCATGCGTGGCACTTTGTCCGTGTGAATTGTCTACACGCGATCGGAAATTAAACGATCGGATTTTGTTGTCGGAAAATTTTAGCTCCTGCTCTCAAACTGTGTGTGTTGGAAATTCCGACGGAAAAAATCTGATGGAGCCCACACACGATCAGATTTTCTGACAACACAATCTGATTGCAAATTTCCGTCAGAAAGTCCGACCGTGTGTACAAGGCATTGGTCCATAGTTCACATACTTTTACATATCTGGAGCATATTAAGTACAGTGAACCCTAAACACCACTAATGGAAGGGCTAGTTCAGCTGTTGTTTTGACCATGCCAAACACAGCCAGGGACAAGGTGGATTCAGCTGGTCTTTAAACGCCCCTGTGCACTTGACTAAGGCAAGTCAAGTGTCAGGAGCATCTAGTGCTCCTGCTCCTCATTCCAGTATCTTGGGTGTTGGCTATAGCACTGTCCTTGTCTGTCTGTCCACCTGCAAGGTGATTAATGTGATCAAACAAAAATTGACCAAAACCTTCTATCGTTACTCTCGCTGTTTATACCAACGAGAGAAAGGAAAGAAAGGAAAAGGAATAAACCTTCTTATGTCACTCCTCGAAATCTAGAAGGCTAATGCCATAGCCAATACAAAGCATAATGAGAAAAAAGTTTTTCTCCCCCTCTGGACTCTACTAAGAGAAGAGATGTCCAGAGAAGGACAAAGATAGCTACTAATGGCTATAGCGGACAAATAAGAATTTGGCAACAATATCAAATAATCAAAACTAGTTTATTCCTATTATAAAAAAATTAAAACGAACCCAGCAAATTTGCTTCACTAGAAATCAATCCCACGTGTCTCAATAAATAGTCCCTTAAATAACCAGATATTCCAAAACGAAATTCACAGACATCACGACCCACATAAATAACATATAAATAACATACACACAACAATAAAAAATGGATGAGGCACCTCTATAACCACACACGCCAGGCTGCCGTCGCATGTATAAATATATCCAAATGCTTCTAATAAGCAATATTGACGGAAGATTGACACGTATGTGGTCCCCGGGATAATATAATCGCTAGCCTATCATTTTCCGCTAAGACCCCTTTCACACTGGGGCATTTTTCAAGCGCTTTACAGTTAAAAAAAAGCGCCTGTAAAGCGCTTGAAAGAAGCCTCATCTGCAATCCCAATGTAAAAGCGCTTTCACACTGCCAGCGCCAGAAAAACGCTCGTAAAGCGCCGCTTAAACTAGCAGCACTTTACCAGTGTTTTTTGAGCACTATTGGGGCGCTTTTAACCCCTGGTAGTGGCCAAATAAAGGGTTAAAAGCGCCCACAAAATGCTGCTGCCAAAAGCGCTTTGCAGGCGCATTTCAGACGTTTTGCAGGCGCTTCCCATTGATTTCACGCCAACGCAGCACCTTAGTGTGAAAGCACTCTGGCTTTCGTTGGGATTGCAGTTGCAACTTCGTTCAGGCGCTTTTTTTTTTACAGCTAAAGCCCCTGAAAAATGCCCCATTGTGAAAGGGATCTCAGTGTGAAAGCACTTTGGCTTTCACATTGGGATTGCAGAGGAGGCTTCTTTCAAGCGCTTTACAGGCGCTTTTTTTTTACGCTAAAGCGCCTGAAAAACACCCCAGTGTGAAAGGGGTCTAAAGATTAAAGTTCAGAAAGCTTCACTGATCGGATAAGCTCCTTAATTAGATAGGTGGGAATAAGTTCTACAGAGATTTTGCAGCAGTTCCTGCTAAATCCAAGATTTTCTTTATAGGTATACTAGGAAGTGGCTATTATGCGACCAGACTTTTTGACAGCAAAGGTCCAACGGAACGAGTCCGTCAGACAATTCGATCGTGTGTGGGCTCCATCAGACCTTTGCTTGCCAAAAATCCGGCAGACTTTAGAAATAGAACATGTTTTAAATTTTTCCACGGGAACTCCGCCGGACCGAGAAATCCGTTGTGTGTATGCTAGTCCGATGGACAAAAACCGACGCTTGGGCAGCTATTGGCTACTGGCTATGAACTTCCTTATTCTAGTCCAGACGTACGTCATCATGTTCAAACTTGTCGGACTTTGGTGTGATTGTGTGTGGCCAAGTCCGTTCATTCTGAAAGTCCATCGGAACTCTTCCGAAAGTCAGTTGGAAAGACCGTCGGACCTAGTCCCTCGAAAAGTCCAGTCATGTGTAAGCGGCATTAGAATGCACACATTATTCTCTTATGTCATTTTCCTCTCAATAGACGCAATTCTTTTATAAAAGAGAAATATGCTGATGAAGAAAGTCCTTTTTATGCATGCTATCGGAATTCCAAAAGAAACACATCACCAATCATTTCCATAGTTAGTAGTTCAAACTTGTATTATTATAGGTTCACTACATATATTTGTTTGCGATAGATACAATGTAAGCAGTTCGTCGGCATAGAGAAATATAGATTTTCAGTCTCACAATAGGATGCAGCCAATAACCAGCAAATAATCATACAATGAACAGATATTGAGCAAAGATTGTAACCGATTTGTTACATTACCACTCCCGGATACCTTCTGGTTGATTGGTAGCAATCTGTTCAGCTGATGTAAAGCGTAATTGTATGGTATTTCCTTATTTGTTCAAGCTGGTAACCTTAGCTGATAAATATAATTTCCATATTGCAGGACATCTCTCATTCCGGAGGCAAACTGCTGCTTTTTACTCCCAGACTTTCATTCCCTGAGGTCTTTTAGATTATTTCACCGATCCAAGTTCCATAGACACGGTTTGCCACTGACCAATTGATTAATGTGATCAGTCTCTGGGTGAAAACCAAACCTGTTATAAGCCAGTCAAACCCTCACATGCTTTTGATAGAGATTGATAAGCATGTTATTTCTGATCAAGCCCTCTCTCCATTTGCCTTGCTCTGCTTGTTTGAATTTTCCTGTGTATGACCTTGGACTGGAAATTGGACTATTCCCTGAACTCAGTCTGCCTTTTACCTGGACTGTCATTGAACCACTCTGCCTATCTGCCAACCGCAAATACCTGTTTGCTTTGCTCAGTTCACAGCTGCCCTGGTGTGGTGGCCAGGCACTATAGCGTTGTGTATAAGTCCTGGGGGTAACTGAGTACCGGTAGGCCTGCTTGCCTTATGGGAAAGGGGGCTGCTATAGGTGAAGAATACAATAGCCAGTTATAGTGTCTGACAACCTGCATTGGGTAGACATGACAGCAACTGAGGCTATTGCTGAGGACCACAAAGCTATTATGGGACCAACAAATATACACTATATTACCAAAATTATTGGGACGCCTGCCTTTACACGCCCGTAAGAAGGCGGGCGCAGGCCGCCAAAATTTGTAGGAGGAGCCTTGCCTTTAAAAGGCCTGCCCCTGGTTCTCCTTTCTGTCGGCTTTGCTTCTCATATTTTCGTTGGGTGTTTCTTCATCGTTAGGCGGCATGTCTGGTTTCTTCAGAGACGTTTCCTGTCTGTGTTGGATGCTTGAGAGCGTCATTTCCAGCGCAACCACGACAGCATTTTGGGGTATTTCCCATTGAGGAGACGTGCGGCTGCTGGGGGCTTTCTACTATCCCTGCCTTCGGAGGCAGGCGGAGGTATCATTCATGGAAGGGGGGTGCAGGCGCCGTTCTATTGTCATGCTTCCCATTTCTATTTCTGTAAGTCTGCTACATGGCAATATAGGCGTCTGCTCTAAGTAAGTGATTGAGCATTGCACTACAGCATGGGTCCCTCTAGTGCTCTACTAGAAATATTATCACACTATTTGGTTCCTCTGCTTGGATTGGGGTCTTGGTCAGTTTAATATACATGTTGTGGGGTTAAGTCACTGTGTTAAGCATAGCCCATTCTAAAAGCAGGGGTCAGCAATGCAGATTTTTTTTTTTTAAATATCAAAGGCCTGTGTTTTCTTTTCCTTAAGCCATAACTATGTATACAACAATATATTATAAAGTGCTTCACCATAGGGATATATTTACTACAAGCTGTCACTTACAGTGTTATTTCAATGAGCCAAAGCAGAGCAGGATCCTAGGTTTCTGTGACCCATAGCTGCTGTCAGTAGTCTAGATCCCTTGCTAATCCAACCTGCAACAAGATCATACTCCCCCTACTCGGGACATGATAGAAACAACAGACACCACTGGACACGTTACGCTCCATGAATAGGGACATACATATCCCTCCATGATATTTCATGAAGTAGAAATCTAGCCTCTGGTGGTGCATCTGGTCGGCTCTATTATGCCGCGTACACACGACAGGACTTAAGTCCGGCAGACTTTCGACGGAGTTCTGACGGAGTTCTGACAGAGTTCTGACGGACTTTTCGAATGAGCTTGGCCACACACAATCACACCAAACTCCGACGGATTCGAACGTGATGACGTACGACTGGACTCGAATAAGGAAGTTCATAGCCAGTAGCCAATAGCTGCCCTAGCGTCAGTTTTAGTCCGTCGGAATAGCATACACACGAGCAAATTTTTCGGTAGGAACTGGGTCCGGCAGAGTTCTGGCGGAAAAATTTGAAGCATGTTCCATTTCTAAAGTCTGTCAGACTTTTGCGAATCAAAAGTCCGTTGCAGCCCACACACGATCGAATAGTCTGCCAGGATCATTCCGTCAGACTTTGGATGTTGAAAAGTCCGGTCGTGTGTACGGGGCTTTAGCTTTACTAATCATTTCTTGGTTGTTATTCTTCTCCATAAGGGGTTGTTTCTACCATCTTATTGTTTGTTGAGTGTTTTGTGGTTGTGGGGGTCTGCGGGCGGGGGGCTTATCAGAATCTGGAAGCCCCCTTTAACAAGGGGACCCCAAGATCCCGGCCCCCCCTGTTTGAAATGGTAAGGGGGTACAAGAGTACCCCTACCATTTCACAAAGAAAGTGTAAAAATTGTTAAATAAGACAAACACACTTTTGAATAATTCCTTTATTAAAAATAAAAAAAATAAAAAAAAGATTCCAGCGGTGCTAATCCACTCTTGCTATCCAGCGACGGATCTCAGGGGTCCAGCGATGGATGATCATATCCAGCGACGGGGGATCTCTCAGTCCAGCACTGTCCATACATCCGTCTTCTGTCTCCATTGCGGAGACACTGCGGAGATCCCAGCACTGACGTTTTTTATATTAGGAGGGCGGGGCCACCCGTCACCTGACCCCGCCCCTCTGACGCTGGTGAGGGGAGCCAGGGTTTCCCTAATGACGTATGGGTGACCCCGCCCCCTCTGATGTAACGGAAACCTGCGTTACATCAGAGGGGGCGGGGTCACCCATACGTCACTGGGGAACCCCTGGCTTCCCTCACCAGCGTCAGAGGGGCGGGGTCAGGTGATGGGTGGCCCTGCCCTCGTATGGGTGACCCCGCTCCCTCTGATGTAACGCAGGTTTCCGTTACATCAGAGGAGGCGGAGTCACCCATACGTCATTAGGGAATCCCTGGCTCCCCTCACCAGCGTCAGAGGGGCGGGGTCAGGTGACGGGTGGCCCCGCCCTCCTAATATAAGAAACGTCAGCGCTGGGATCCCCACAGTGTCTCCGCAGTGGAGACAGAAGACGGATGTATGGACAGTGCTGGACTGAGAGATCCCCCGTCACTGGATATGATCATCCATCGCTGGACCCTGGAGATCCGTCGCTGGATAACAAGAGTGGATTAGCACCGCTGGAATCTTTTTTTTTTTTTTTTTTTTTTAATAAAGGAATTTTTCAAAAGTGTGTTTGTCTTATTTAACCATTTTTACACTTTCTTTGTGAAATGGTAGGGGTACTTTTGTACCACCTTACCATTTCAAACAGGGAGGGGGCCGTTGATCTGGGGGTCCACTTGTTAAAGGGGGCTTCCAGATTCTGATAAGCCCCCCGTCCGCAGACCCCCACAACCACAGCTTAGGGTTGTGGGGATGAGGCCCTTGTCCCCATCAACATGGGGACATGGTGCTTTGAGGGGTTACAGACCCCCAAAGCATCCCCCCAATGTTGAGGGCATGTGACCTGGTACGGTTCAGGAGGGAGGGGGGCCTCTCTCTCGTCCCCCCTCTTTTCCTGCGGCCTACCAGGTTGCGTGCTCGGATAAAGGGTCTGGTATGGATATTTAGGGGGACCCCCACGTCAATTTTTTTTTAATTTGACACGGGGTTCCCCTTAATATCCATAGCAGACCTGAAGGGCCTGGTAATTGAATTTAGGGGAACCCTTACGCTTTTTTTTTTTTTTTCATCAATGAATGAATGAATTGTCGACTAATACAGAGAACACCCATTGAGTGTTCTCTGTATTACGGGGAGCCGACAATTTAGCCGCAAGTGATTTTAAAAGACTTTTTTTCCTGCACAAATTACACTTTGTGCAGGGACAGTTCTAAGCACGGGAAACATGCGCCCCTTCACAGGCATACTATAGACACCCCCCAGGTACCACATTTAAAGGAATATTACACTTTTATTGTTTCACTTTAATCATTATTAAAATCACTGCTCCTGAAAAAACGGCCATTTTTAAAACTTTTTTTGCATTGATCCATGTCTCCTGGGGCAGGACCCAGGTCCCCAAACACTTTTTAGGACAGTAACTTGCATATTAGCCTTTAAAATGAGCACTTTAGATTGTGAACGTTCGAGTCCCATAGACTTTAATAGGGTTCTAAAGTTCACACAAAGTTTAGGTCTGTTCGCAGGTTCTGTTGCGAACCGAACAGGGGGGTGTTCGGCTCATCCCTAATGACATTTAATGGGTTTAATCACTTGCTTATCATTTCAATGTCACAAACCGACACGTTTTCAGTCCGGACTTTAAAGAGGAAGTAAACCCTGATGAGTTTACTTCCTCTTTGATTCCCTGCAAAGGTAAAGCATAATGGACTACTATGCATCGCATAGTAGTTCATTATGTGTCACTTACCTGACACAGGAGCCAGCGAAGTCACCGCTGTCCCCTGTAGTCCGGAGCGTCCATCTTCTCGGTGGGTCTCCGTGGGTCTCGCTGCTCCGGCGCTGTGATTCGTCGGAGCAGCGATGACGTCACTCCTGCGCATGCGCATGGGAGCCGACACTAGCGGCATTTTGCCGCGATCTGTGGCTTACCCAGTGCGCCTGCACGCCGCTGTCTACGGTGCATGCGCCGTAGACAGCGGTGGCTGTCTTCAGGTAAATATCTCCTAAACCGTATAGGTTTAGGAGATATTTCTTGGACCTACAGGTAAGCCTTAATCTAGGCTTACCTGTAGGTCAAAGTGGTTTGTAAGGGTTTACAAGCACTTTCAATTACTAATCTACTACCATCTTATGTCAATTAGGTCATGTCTCAGGCAGTAGGCATTGAGGATTTTGCGTCCATCCCTCCTTCTCCGGCTAGGGGTTCTGAACACAGCAGTACACCCTCCAAGAGGTCCTGGACCATTCCCAGATTGATGGCTGAACTACAGCACAGGGGTATCTCTCGTATCAGCATGCAAAGCGGAACTTTTTAGACTCTTGTTCCCTAGTGCATCAGGTTCCGTTCCTGAGCAGGTCACCCTTCATCCAGTCAGGTCATCCCTCACACAAATCCACTCCACTCTAAGTTTATTGGCAATGTCCTTTCAGGAGTTATGGGCCAGGGTTGAGGTCTTAGAAAGCCCTCCATGCCTGACCCTGGAGGTACCTGTCGTCCCCAGCATGTCAGCAGTCTCCGTGTCACTCTTGATCGTTCTGTTAGCCGCAAGTAAAGCTGCTAGTTCACTGTCAGTTACTCCTGCTCATTTTATCCCAGCTAATATAAAAAAGGACATTTTGGAGGGTAAATATGTCAATTTAGCTTCCCTGTTGATAGTGGCTCATGACATTGCTGACAATAAGTCATACGCTTGTGGTGAGGTGGTAGTCAAGACAGGGGATCATAGGCTTAATAGCAAACTCTCCTTTCCAGACTTTGTTCTAGAGTTTAGCATTTTTAGAGATGTTATTCCTCAGAGGAGGGAGGAGCTTGAGCTCTACCTTTATGCTGTAGTGGAGTTGGGGAAAAATACGGGGATCAGCTTTCTATGATTACCATCGTTCTTTCTCTGCTAAGGCTGCAACTATTTTTGCCCAGCACCAGGTGATGAATGACGGGAGCAATGTGGATACTGAGCTTTTTTGTCGCCATTTTGCCAGGTTAAGGTCTCCTGTGCGCGCCACTTGCCAGTCTTCCACACATACTACCTACTGGTGCCCTCTGCTGTTCAAGTTACCTCCAGGGCGTCCTCAAGTTTATTACCAACCCCAGCTCATTCGACTTATTTTGACAAGCTTGGCCGCCCGATGGCTCATGCAATTACAGCCAATGCCATCTCCTGCTTGTTTGTGCCAGCTGCTATAGAGCACACCCCAAGTCTGCTTGTTCACTGAAGCAGGTGAGGCCCTCTTGACTAAGCCACATCAATGTCCCTTTCTTACAGACCTGTCTGGCTTCCCATCCTTCTATGTTATGTCAATTTTTAGTGGAAGGGTTCACTCAGAGTTTTCACACAGGTTTCATTATATTACCTCAGGGCACTTTTGAGTGTAAAAATCTGTTGTCATCAGTAGCTGACCTGGACGCGGTGGATTTGCTCATCCAGTCCGAGCTGGTCAAAGGCTTTGTCATAAGGCCTTTTTCCACACCACTTTTTCAAAATTGGAGGGTCAACCCACTTGGCTTGGTCAAAGGGAAATTTTAAAAGTAAACTTTGTTTGATTTACGATTTGCCAGCCCCTCATTGTTCACATGTGCCTAGTCTGAATTCCTTAATCCCATCAGAGGAGTTTTCGCTCAAATATGCGTCTGTGGCTTAAGCAATCTAATGCATCATCAGCGTAGGTAGAAATGCTTGGTTAACCAAAACAGACATTTCAGATGCTTTCAAGCTTCTCCCTATATTGTTTTCTCTCTGGCAGTGGCATGGCATTAAGTGGAGGGGGGTGTATTATTTTGACACCAAGCTCACTTTTGGGTCCAAAAGCAGCCCTTGGCTTTTTGATGTTTTTGCTTAACAGTTGGATTCTCATGCATAGGGAACTCTGTCAGGAAGTCATCCACTATTTGGATGACTACCTCCTGATCGAGAGTTCGAGCCATGCACTCACTGATCTGCAGAAGCTTGTGGCCGTGTTTTCTGAACTTGACGTGCCATTGGCAAGTAAGAAAATGGAAGACCCAGCTACCACTTTGACCTTTTTGGGGTTTGTGTTAGATTCTCGGTCCATGCAGGCGAGTCTGCCGGCAGATAATTTGGCTGGGATTAGGGATTGGATCCATGGTTTTACAGCTTCCCAAAACAATTTCAGGAAAGATTTGCAGTCACTGTTGGGCATGTTAAACTTTGCTATGAGGATCATTCCCCAGGGCAGGTCTTTCATTTCCCGGTTGCTGGTGTTGTTACCCTCAGCCCCTGACTCCGATTCCAGGGTTGAGTTAGATGCAGTGGGATGAGTTCCTCCAGCACTGGAACGGCATTTCCTTGTTCATTCCTGCAATTTCGGTGTCTTATTTCCAGGTCATTTCTGATGCTGCAGCCACTAGAGGCTATGCGGCTATATTTGACACACATTGGCTGGCAGGACCATGGCTAGACGAATGTCGGGCCATTCTCAGGTTCAGACAAATGTTTGCCTTATTCAAGGTCTACTCCATAGTGGCTGCAGCTCAGGTGTGGGGTCACTTGTGGACAGGCAACATTGTGGTGTTCTGCACAGAGAATCAGGAAGTTTTGGAGATCATTAACAAGGGAAAGTTGGGTTCTCTGCACATCATGTCTTTCTTACGCAGGCTTGTTTGGTTATCTCTTCAGTTTAGCTTTCACATGTATTGCAGGTATATCAGGGGTGTACAGAATACAGCAGCTAACACTCTATTTCGGTTTAATTTTCCCCGCATTGCGCTCTCCTGAGGATGGATTAGAGGCACACTTTAGGATTGATAGATAGGTCAATGTCTGTCAACATGAAGAAGGTTTTTCAAACACTTTACCCTAGGCCGGATTGTTTCAATATTCAATACCTTTTGGCTTTTGTGGCTTACTATCATTCCCAACTGAAACTGTCTCACAATACTATCAAGGAATACTTGCCATGTATCCAGAATTTCATTTCCCTGCAACATCCTGGTAGGCCTTCAATGTTTGCAGCACATTCCATTAAAGCCATCCTTAAGGGTATTGAGAAGTGCAACCCCCCTAGACCTACTATTAGGCTTCCAGTAATTGATCATGCTTTCCAGGGAAAGTGAAATGTGTTGTTTAGGTCCCCTTTTGGGCAGCTGCCTAGTTTTGCTCTCAAGGCAGCTATATATTTAGCTTTTTATGAGTTTCTTAGACTAGGTGAATTTACCCATACTGGAGCTAAGTCCCGTATGCTTTTCATTAGTCAGTTAGTCAGATACCCTCGACCACTACCTGTTACACCTGGATATGTGTAAAACGTAGCAAACAGGAGCTGGTACCGATATTAGGCACTTCAAGATCAGAACTGATTGGTGCCCAGTTTGCGGTCTTGGATTCTCTTATGGCCCAGTTGGCGGATGAACCCAGGGATAGTCCACTTTTGCCATTTCACGGGGGCCCCCCTCACCTCAGCACTTTTCATAAAACACTGCCACACTCTCTTAGGGAATCTTGGGTTGAATCCCAAGTCTTACTGCTTCTGCGGCCTCCTGCCAGGGGGTTGCTGATCACATCATCAAAAGGTTAGGCAGGTGGAGGTCGTCATGCTAGGGCAGGTACATGCCACTCATGGAGATGTCTCAGGCATTTGTACATTTGGCCAATTAATCTGCATTATATTTGTTTTAATAAAGCTTTAATAGCATCTTAGTCTTATTCCCTAGGGTTCAATATTGAGTTAGCCCCCCCCCCCCCTCCCCTTTGCAGCTATAACAGCTTCAAATCTTCTGGAAAGGCTGTGCACAGGGTTTAGAAGTGTGTCTATGGGAATGTTTGACCATTCGTCCACAAGCACATTTGTGAGGTCAGGCACTGATGTTGAACGTGAAGGTCTGGCTCGCAGTCTCCGCTCTAATGCCACGTACACAAGACCAGACTTTTCGATGGACTAGGTCTGACGGTCTTCCAGACAGACTTTTGGCAGAGTTCCGAAGGACTTTCCGAACTACCGGACTTGGCCACACACAAGCACATCAAAGTCCGACGGATTCGAACGTGACAACGTCATATGACCGGACTAGAATAAGGAAGTTCATAGCCAGTAGCCAATAGCTGTCCTAGCATCAGTTTTTGTCTGTCGGACTAGCATACAAAAGAACGGATTTTTCGACCGGACTCGAGTCCGTCTGAAAGATTTCAAACATGTTTTAAATCTAAAGTCGATCTGTTTTTTTTAGACAGCAAAGGTCCGATGAAGCCCACACACAATCAAATTGTTGGGCGGATTTGTTCCATTGGACCTTTGCTGTGGAAAAGTCCAGTCGCGTGTACGCGGCATTAGTCATCACAAAGGTGCTCTATCGGGTTGAGGTCAGGACTCTGTGCAGGCCAGTCAAGTTCCTCTACCCCAAACTTGCTCATCCATGTCTTTATGGACCTTGGACAGTGGGGTCCCCAACAAGATGTACACTAGAAAAGGGATATAGTTATTAGTCACAAATTTGGGATAAATGAGTCACATACGATTTTACATATGATATTAAAGTAGTATAAAATATTATAGGGTTATTGCACAATGCAAGATGCTGTATTGTTTTACACATTACATTATTAAATATTTTTTATGGGATTTTAAGTGTCAGTTTTGGTTTGTTTTTAACCCAGAATATTTGCTCCTTTCCCTTTTAAGAACTTGACAGTCTGGGAAGCCCAAAACAGTAGCTGTAAAACTTCTGTTGGTGTGTCAACTCCAAGACCGCGTACCTTTGCTTTTGATATCAGTTTTGCAATATGGGAAATTTTTTTTTTCTTGGTGCAAGGCTTTCTCATAAAAACAGATATTTAAACAGTTTCAGCTTTAGAATAACATCTCATAAACAACAAAGATTTTATTGTAACAGGAAGCAACTGCAATCTTTTTTTTTTCCAGGTAACACAAATCGCAATGTAATCTCTTAGCATTTTGGTATACCGACAAGCTATACTATTATCATTTACTAACACTATATATATATATATATATATATATATATATATATATATATATATATATATATATATATATATATATATACAGTAATGCTGCGTACACACGGTCGGACTTTCTGATGGAAAATGTTCGATGGGAGCTTTTTGTTGGAAATTCCCTCTGTGTGTAGGCTCCATCTGACATTTTCCATCTGAATTTCTGACACATAAAATTTGAGATCTGGATCTCCAATTTTCCGACAACAAAATCCGTTGTCGGAAATTCCAATCATGTGTACACAATTCCGGTGCACAAAGTTCCACGCATGCTCGGAATCAAGCAGAAGAGTCGCACTGACTATTGAACTTTTCTTGGCTCGTCGTACATCGCCACGTTCTTGACGTTCGGAATTTATGACAACATTGTGTGACCGTGGGTATGCAAGACAAGTTTGGGTCAACATCCGTCAGAAAAAATCCCACTGATTTTGTTGTCGGAATGTCCGATCGTGTGTATGTGGCATTACCGTCAAAACAAGAATGACACATAGATTTTGGTTCATAAAGGAGTTCAAAGGATTGGAGCACCACAGATATTTGTCCAATTCATTTTATTTCATAGATTTTTATGATTGCTAAATGATGATTTCCTTCTTTAACACATTGAGCTTGTCAAAATATTTGCAACACAATGCTTGTTAAAGGAAAGTTGTTACTTGTTACTTTCATGTGAAAAGGATCAGTAGGTCCAAAGATTTAGGCAGTTGAAGTTTCATGCAAATTGTAAACTTTTTCCTGTTTAGGTCAGGACAAGTTCCTCCATCCACCTCCACCCCAAAATGGCACATCCATGTCTTTTTAGAACTTTCTTTATGCACTGGTCCAAATCTTTTGGTGGAGGATTACAGCGTGGGGTTGTTTTTCAGGGGTTGAACTTGGCCGCTTAGTTCCAGTGAAGGTAAGTCCTAGGGCATCAGCATACCAAGACATTTTGGACAATTTCATGCTCCTAACTTTGTGGTAACAGTTTGAGGATGGCCCCTTCTTGTTCCAACATGACTGACCCCCAGTGCACAAACCAAGGTCCATAAAGACATGGATGAGTGAGTTTTGGGTGGAGGAACTTGACTGGCCTGCACAGAGTCCTGACCTCAACCCAAAAGAAAAACCTTTGGGCTGAATTAGAGCGGAGACTGCGAGCCAGCCCTTCTCATCCAATATCAGTGCCTGACCTCACAAATGCGCTTCTGGAAGGATGGTCAAACATTCACATAGACCCACTCCTAAACCTTGTGGACAGCCTTCCCAGAAGAGTTGAAGCTGTTATAGCTGCAGAGAGTGGACCAACTCAATATTGAACCCTACAGACTAAGACTCTGGTGGCATGAATGTTCATGTGCATGTAAAGGCACAGCGTCACAATACTTTTGACAATATAATATATATAGATATCTATATATAGATATAGATATCTATATATAGATATATCTAGATATCTAGATATAGATATATCTAGATATATATATAAAAAATATGGGTTTGTGTGCCATAAACTTTTTTTTTTGTTGTGCAATGTCTTGTAAAAAGTTGTTCAATAAACGTTTATTGAAATGTTGGTCATAGTGAATGATAGCATTATTGTATATTTGACTGAATAAAATAAAAATAGGAAACAGTGGATGTATGTGACATGACTGAACAAAACTCCAAATACAACCTATAAAATTCCAGTCTGATTGGGAAAATGGATGCAAATTGACGTACGTGTGGCCAGCATAGAAGCAACATCTTAAATTATTAAAGTAATATAGTACAGTGCTGATGAAAAATGAAATAAACAATGAGGTTATTTCCAAAAAAATTATACAATATATAAATGTGCAGATAAATACACAACAAATTAAGATTGCCCAACAATAATGAAAAATGTAAGCAAACCAACAGTGTTAGTGCATATAAAGTGTATATAGTTCATATAATATGGCAAAGAATAATGTGACTGTGAATCTGGGTGAAATGGTTGTCTCTAGATAATCCACCACTGTAAGGAAATAGGCTTACCAGATAGGTTGAACCCAGCTAGGCGTATTCCTGATGGGTCAACCAAGCTATTGGTGTAACACACCCAAGGAAAGGTACAGCAACCATGACTTTCAATATAGACCAATCTGATAGGGATCCGTTGAAGTAGTGACATCAATAGGTATCCACCATAGATATAATGACCAAAATTCATAAGCAGTTCCTCTCAATATGACATAGTGTGATTCCATTTTAAATGTAAAACATTTATTGAAAAAAAATGATAAAATGGTCACTCACATTTGAGAAGACATTAAAAGCATATGGATAAAACCAAGTAACGCAGTGGCATAAGCAGTGCCCGTCCCTGATGCCACTGCGTTACTTGGTTTTATGAATTTCATTCATTATATCTATGGTGGGTACCTATTGGTATCACTACTTTAATGGATCCCTACCAGATTGGTCTATATTTGAAGTCATGGTTGCTGTACCTTTCCTTTGGGTGTGTTACACCAAAAGCTTGGTTGACCCATCAGGCATACGCCTAGCTGGGTTCAACCTGTCTGGTAAGCCTCTTTCCTTATGGTGGTGGATTATCTAGAGACAACCATTTCATCCAGATTCACAGTCACATTATTCTAGTCAGGAGGGTGATTTCAGTCCCCTAACTACCACCTGTGGCTAAGCCAATCAGGTTTGCACAGACACCTCAAAGTTTAACTCTCCCCTCTCAATTATACAGTCTTTCCAGACTGAGACAGTAATGAGGCCAGGCTTTTCTTGTTTGAATTTTACTGAACTTTTTCATAAACTACAACGTTCCACAGTTTAGTAAATTATTTAGTGTATATAATCACCTATCTAATATCCATAGTGTAAATATTCTGCTCCACATTTTGGATTTTGCATAACAGTTCCATAATTCACAGGAGGGGTACTTGCAGTTCAGGACATGCTGCTTTCCCAAAACTCCACTGATCCCCTGTGGCTTCCCCCAGTTTCGGGGGGCAGCGCCCTGCTGAGAAGAACTTCCTCCTTACACTGCTGACATTCTCGAGATGACCCAGGGGTGACTCCTCCAACCCCTTAAATAGGAAAGGAGCAGAGCCTAAACATTACCAGACAGAAAAAGTGCCCAAAAATTATGGAGGAAAACCAAATGAACCCCTTCTTATATGCTATCCCTAAATATATCCCTTATTTTTCAAATTTGCAAGTGAAGCATTTAGATGTCTTCTGTTTTAAGAAGGCTCAACTTTTTTTATTTTGTTTTCACTCACCTCGCTATAATCTGTCGGGGTATAATTTCTATAAAATATATCCAAAATAAAGACAAAATAATAACCTAACAAGAAATAAAAAATTACATGGATGAACTTTTTCTGAACTATAAATGATGCAAATAAGAAGCCATCATGAGTGTAATATATATGTACTGTATATAGTGTGTAATAATATGTGTTATATGTATACTCTGTAATAATATGGAGTCATCTGCATATTCAGTCTTATTATAATTATGCAGGCTTACTTTAAATAGGTATATTTTTTATTTACTGACATTGTCTGGGTCTGATTCTGGAGCTTGAGAGCCAGTGATCTGCACAGAATCATGGGTGTCAACACAGTATAAACGTAGGCATGTACACCTCAAAGACAAATATTGCTGAGATCAGGAACCTAAAGCATCTCTCCATATACTGTACACAAAGACTAAATGATAACATTTACAGCAGGAAATTACCCGGAAAATATCTATGATGAAATGTTATTGTTATAGTATGTAGGTTTGTGTGATGTTTGCCTTCTGCAATGCTAGGTAGATAAGTTCAGCCAGATAATTTGTCTCCTGATACTGTTGCTGTTGTTAAAGTGATGACATTTATAATTTTTCTCCTTCACTGATGTGCGCTGATGAGGCTGCACTGATGGGCACTGATAAGGCAACAGTGAAAGGCACTGATGAGGAGGCACTAATATGCAGCACTGATAGGCACTGATATGCAGCATTGATTAACATGGATAGGTGGCACTGATAGGTGGCACTGATGGGCACTGATAGGGGGTGCTTATGGGCACTGATATGCATCACTGATTAACACGGATAGGTGGCAGTGATAGGTGGCACTGATGGGCACTGATAGGGGGTGCTTATGGGCTTATGGGCAATGATAGGCGGCATGTATAGGCGGTGCTTATGGGCAATGATAGACGGCATGGATAGGCGGTGCTAATGGGCACTGATGAGCAGGCAGTGAAAGGCAGCACTGACTGGTATCACTGATGGGCACAAAGCGGCATCACTTATGGGCACAGATTGGCATCACTGATGGGCACTGCCTGGGATCACTGCTTGGCACTGCTGGGGCTGCACAGATCTTCAGGGCACTGATGACCAGTGCCCTGATTATCTGTACAGGTCTCCCCTGTGAGTAGATGCTGCTGATCAGCTCTCCTCTCCTCTCCTCTCCTCTCCTCACACTCTGTCAGTGTGAAGCGATGAGAGCTGAAACTCGGCACTTCCGCATTTACATATGATCGGCTGTCATTGGACACAGCCAATCACATGGGTAAAGAGAAGCGTCATCGGCTCTTTATTGAGGAGGAGGAAGAGGGTGGAGGGGAACATATTATATTAAAATATCTTTATATAAAAATAAAATATGTGTTATATTTTTTATAGATTCTATTTATTTATAGTTTCTATTTTTTATGATTTCAGGAGCCAGAACAATGATCATGACCAAGATTTTCATACCTATGGTCTTGCTTATTTTGACTCAAGTATTGAAGTGTTCAGGTAAGTATGCTAAACAAGAAAGAATTATGCATGTTTTGAATAACTAAAGCTATACTTATCTACTGCAAATAGAAAGTGTGCATAAAACCACCTGGAATTTAGTAGTAAACATAATGACGTAAATAGGAGCTAGAAAAGGAGAAACTTTCTGTAGATATTTCAGCAGTAAAGTTTTAGTACACTTTAAATGTTATATTTTATCCAATTTAAAACAAAGCCCCACTCCATAAAAGTCACACCATTGGATTTATTCAATGTACTTGACTTCTCACAGAGTGCCTGTCCTAGACCATGCCCTCTTATGAGTTTCACCTCGATTGGGCTTATTTATAGAGGTGGGAGTGGCTGAGGCTGAAGGACATTTCAACCCACTAGGGAATTTATCAATGATTAGGAACAACACTGCTCTGATCATGGAAAACAATAATAAATGTTCAGCATGTTAAAATATGGATAAACTACGATATTGAATCCATGTAGAAGAGGATCACTTAATTGTGTCAACATACAGTACATTAACAACCTAACCATATTCCAAAACCAAGTGTTTTGCCTCATCTAGCTCAGGGTGCATCCTGCTCTAAAGAAGCACAGAGCACACCAATTTTCACGTCCTAGGTGCGAGGTTGAGGTGCTGAGAGGGCTCCCCTTGTGGTTAAGTGCAGTGCACCCCTGGAAGTGGTACAGGGAGTACATTGCCCAAAGAAGCACTGTTTGCCAGTTGCGTGTGGTCTGATGTGCTGATCACTGGAAGGTTGCTGAAACAAGCAAGATGCACTGTAGGGCAGGTGTACTTGGCAGATGGACAATCCAGAAACAGAACCAGGATCCAGGCAAGGGGTCATGCACGGTAAATCAGTCAATGTGAGATTCAGGTGGCAGAACTGGAACAAGCCGTGGTCATACACAGTGAGAGAGGCTGCAGCAGAGTCGTTGAGCCAAGCTGGGATCAAACACAGTGGAGCAGACAAGAGCAGGGTCAGTAGTACAAGCCAGAGGTCAAACCAGAAGATCAGGATAACAGGTTAAGCAAGCAGGGTCAGTAATGGGAGGTCAAAGATCAGGAAACACAGGGGCACAGAAACACAGGGGAGCTGATGATAATCAAGCAATGCACAGGTCTCAGCAGCAGGTTTATATAGGCCAGGAGGCACCATTGTGTATCTGTGAACACCCGTTAGCGCTGTCGCACATCTGCTTACGCCAATACGCATGGGAGCGTGGGTGTTGGTAAGATTTCCAGTTCATTGGCCATTTCCCTGACACCAACACTGAAAGTCTGCAAAGGCTGCAGCATTGGGAACATGTTCCACCCTAAAATTGGGTGGAAAATGTAATATGTTCCCAAAGGTGAACTTATCCTTTAAACCCAAATCCAAAAATGTAATATATTGCAGCTTCTCAATTATTAGATGTGGTGGCTGAATTTGTTTTTATTTTTTATGCTTTGTCCCTCTGTTTTCACCTGGTGATCTGGCCAGTAACACACCTACTGTATTAGGGTGCCCCACTCTGGATGAAGGAGCACAGAGGCATCTTTGGACAGCAGCATTGTAAACCTAGAGGAGGGACGTTTTAGGTGCATTAGTAGATTTAGATACACTGACAAATTGAAGTCAAAGTCCAATTAGCACTTTTTAAGCAGTTACCACAACCATTTTGCTCCTTTTGGGATAAAGGTTTTACATCAATAAATAAAAGCTGTTAGTGTTAAAAGGTTTGTCTCAACCCTCTAGCTGCTACATCTGCAGAACAGCTTTTTCTTTTGAAAAACAGACTTATTGGCCGAATCACCAGGTGAAAATAAAAGAAAACCTAAATCCAACAAAACCATTACCTCTATGAGGGTAAAATCTCAAGCCAACAAAACTCACAGATCTTCCCGAAGGAAACACACTAGTTAACTGAGGTGGTGAGACCCACAAAAGACTGAGATGTCATACTAACGATTTCTCTATAAAAAAAAAAAAAAGTGGAAAATAAAACAAAAGAGAGTTGTACATTGTACCCCTGCTCATTCACCAAAAAAAGTGTCAAAATGAAATAAAAACACAGAGACAGTTTTTGACAATTCACTTATTAAAAAAAAAATCTGTAAATCCAGAATCAATCACAATGAACGCTGCTGCCACTGACCCAAAAAAAGAAGAAAAAAGAGGCCCGCTCTCTCTTTCTAAAAGCTCCACCATCTGACAGTTTTTAAATAACTAAGGGGTTGGGCCACCTGGTGACATCACTGGGTGACTCCACCCCCTTGTGACATCATCACTTCAGAATTCCTCTGGTCGATGATGTCACAAGTGGTGGGTCACCCAGTGACATCACAGGGAGCCATCGGCCGGAGTGGACATTTTTTTCTTTTTTCAGGTCAGCAGCAGAATGATTGACCAGGGGAAATTTTTTCAATTTTTGTTTTTTAAAATAAAGGAATTGTCGAAAAACTTCCTACTGCCATTTTTTTACACTACACCTTTATTTTGGGTGAATGAGTAGGGGTACTATGTTTTTTCTTAATTTTTCTTTGTCGCCATTTTACCCCCGCTGACAGCTGATGACTCATCAGTTGTTAAGGATACAACAGCCATATGCTCCTTAACAAATGCTTATTCACAGTTTGTTAAAGAGAAAGCAAAAATGCAAAACACATGAAAACTGCATGCAAAAATGTGTGTTCAAAAATGCACTGCAAACTGCATCAACCACAAAGATGTGAACCTAGTCTTGACCATTCTGCTAACCGGGCTTTACTGTGTTTCTTAGGTTGGAAGTGTCTTGGCGAAAGAATGTTGCCTATAGTCAGTGCTCTTTTTACCACAAACCTAAAGCCTATATTCAGGGTCTTCCAGTAAAATGGATAAATATCCATGTACTATTCACTTAATCTCATTGTATTCCAGACTAAATCAGGTACTAAACAACACATACAAAAAGGTCATATATTTTGGCCTTTTTGTAGATGTCACTGCCCAAATATATCTTCCCTAAGGATCTCTTTTTTGAGCTTTCCCAACGTCATCTTTTTTATACCCTCGTTAAAATAATCTCTTCTCAGTGGCCAATTCCCTTTTAAAACCCTTCAAGATTGAACAGTTCTACCTGGCTCTCTTGGAATGGCTTTTATCACATGCGCAGGATCACAGCTGTCAGCATGGAGAACATAGCGCCTCAACATCAGTTTCCTGTACACTTAAACACATATTTTCTGGTCAGTCGTTGATCCATCAAAAGTTATACTCAATCAATTTTAACACAGTCCAATCACTGCTCTTCTCTGCTGAGGTATTTACTTTTACAAAGTAACATTTGAGTTTGCAAAAGCGTTTGATGCCTACAAAGTGGATTTATATTCTTTGTGGCTATAAATGAAGATTTTGACATGAATGTCAAATGGGCAAAACTGTAGCAGGGTAGCTGATGGAAGGCAATGGGGGTACACATCTCCACCACATTTTTAGGCTGGAGCTTTGTTGCCATTCTCAGAGTTACAGACTATGTGCAATTGAGTTATGCTTTAAGATTCCAAGGGAATGCCGTTGAGTGGTGTCAGTCCCCTACACAACTATTTAATATGATTCATTCTGCTGATATATCACAATGTTATTCTATGCCATTGACAATGTTTCTTAAAGTTCACCCTGTGTAGGTAGCGGAGCAGTGGAAAAAACGACCTAGGCCCAACAGGACATGAATGGGAGGAGGCATTTCAGTCTGTAGTCACATGTTCTCTTAATATTTCCCAGAAATTGTATATTCTACTCAGGGTTCATTATACGCCACTGCAGTTGCATAAAATAAGCATTCAGGCAGATCTTCTTTACATTAAATGCTAGCGGGATCACAGAAAATGTTATTCACCTGCTGTGGTGCTGTTCCAAACTGCACCTTTACTGGAAAGCTACTGTGGCACTGGACTATTAGGCATTGTGGGAAATGTAGAGTCCAGGGAATTTACCCGGGAGAGAATATCCAGAGCTCTTTTTCTGGCACATAAAATATTATTACATCATTGGAAATCTGATGATCCTCCCTCTCAAAAGGAATGGATCAGTTCCACTGGAAATACCCTTTGATTTAAACATGATATATACCAGCACAGGTGATTTCTGGGCAAATTTGAGAAATTGTGGGCCCTTTGGCTTTATACACCAGAACCAGAGTGGAAATCTTCTAATGACACCTGTTCCAGTGACAACTAAGAAGGGATTTTAGGTTGCTTTGGAGAGTTTTCCTCTCACTTCCTGTTGTGTCGCTAGGGCAAGAAGTAAAGGGAAATCTCCTCATAGGGACACAGACAGCAAAAACACACCTGAGAGATATCAGTTTACAACCAACACATCTATCTGTTAAAAAATATGCTTTACTTATGTACAGGGTCTCTTTCTCTGCCATGACCCATTAGTAGACACAGCTTGGGCCTTGTGGATGACATAACAATTCACATATATATTATGCTGATTAGCACCTGTCCACATTCGTTCTAACCAGACATATAGTATGTCTGTGGTTAATGATAGATATTAAAGATCAAAAGAATGCACATACAGTACATTGCTCTATTCCAGATATATAGACAGAATAATCATTAATTAGTTGACATAATGACAAGAAGCGTGTAGTTATGTTTTTCTTTGTCTGACATAAGAATTCTGACTGTAGGTTTAATTTATCATTTTGTACAGTATATATTGAATTAAAAATTATAATTAATTTTTATTAATTTTTAAAAATCATTCAATTTGTTTTTCACAAAATGAAAGAATTTACAGCAACTATTTAAAACCATTCAACAACGTTTTATCATTCAATGACAAGATCTTTTTTTTTTTTTGTAGACACACAAGAGACAATTAACTGGGAGGTTCAACGTTACGATGGCTGGTACAATAACCTGGCATACCACAAGATGGGATCCAAAGGTATTGTATTCTTTATTACTATGTAGCTTTAATTATGAGGACAGCAATCTTCAAATGTATTTACATAAGGCCATTATAATTGCCAACAATGACTTCAGTACCTAATTTCCTCAAATATAATAAAGACTTTGTAAATGTATACTAAAACATACATTACAGTGAATTTTTAGGGAAAAAAAAACAAAATGTAAAGGAGCATATTAATAAACTAGTGAAATTGACATTTACCTAACATTCACGTTAGGTCTATCTTTCTGGAATATGTGTTTTAATACCTGCAGTGAATGTTTGGTGATTATTATATTCCTCAATATAAATATTAAAACAAATAAAATCAAACCTTTATAATGATATTATGCAACCCCCCTCATATCTCCCAATTTTGGGTAACAAGTGTCATATAAGAGATCTGCAATTTAGACCTTGGGGGTAGCATAAAGGTATCCCAAAGTAAATAAAATGAATAATATGGTTGAACGTAAAGCATATGTAAACTCAATAATTCCAATCTCATATAAGCTTCAATATGTTGATCTAGTTTCAAAAATAATTTTCAATATTTTAATCCTGCTGCCGTTACAAAAATAATATTTGATGATCCCGCCATCAAGGTCCTTGTCCAGGCAATTACTGTTGCCAACAACCTAGCTTTATCTCCCAATTGTTTTTCATAACAGTGAAAACAAAATGTTAGAACCCCCTCCCCAAAAAATGGTATTTGTTTATGACACAGAGCTTAAAGTGGTTGTAAACCTCAGTCATGGAACTGCACAAATCACATACTGTATATCTGCAGTGTTTACTTATCTCTCTCCAAAGCTCTAAGTGTGTTTTCTCTCTGGTGCTTTACTCCTCTGTTAGCAGCATGAGTCACTTCTGAGAAGTTTTCCAGACACATGAGTTAAATTTGTGTCCGGAGGGAGGGGGGGGGGGTGAGCTCAGTAGACAGGTTGTGTATTCAGAACCCAGTTTGTCTGCTGTGTGGAGGGGGATTTGCCTTTCCTCCAATCAGTTCTCACACACTGTTACTGCAGCCTCTCCTCTGTGCTCCTGATCGATGAAAAACACTTTTCTGCCCTTTTGAAGAGATATTGGAAAAAGAAGACTGTGCAGATAAACAAGTAAAGATTTGTTTCATCTCAGTTATGGCTTATTGTTCTTTAAAATTAACCCTTGCAGGGCCCACCATGTTTGGGCCCCAGATGACCCTGTGTGAACTCCAAGGCTCTCATTTGCCACCATAGACATACAAACAAACCCTAACATCTGTTTGGTGGAATACGATTAACCTACCAGTACAATGTTGTGGGAGGAAACTCTCAGTATAAACATATAGAAAACAAGCAAACTACTTTCAGAAAGGGCTCTTGCTGGTTACAGAGCCTAGAACACCAATACTACAAGAAAGTGTGCTAAGACTTTCGTGCTGCCCATTTTTTCGAATATGTTAATGTAAAACCTGTCATACTACCTGTAGCCAACACATGTTCCCAGTAAGGCAGAATTACCAATATAGTTGAGAATCAGTGTAAATACTCACTTCAATTATCCAGTCATATAAAATCAAATTTCCATTCCCCTTCATGAACATAAACTGGAATAGTTTTTTGACAGTTTTGGTGACATTGATGACAGCCAAGTTGCCCCCCGCTTTAGAGGTATTTTCTCTCACGTCCTCTTTTGGCTATGGAACAGGAAGTGATAGATAATATCTTCAATGGGTCAAAAGATGGAAAAATTAAACCTTACAGGGGGGATAACCCTCCCTCACTCTCTCTCTCAAAAAAAAAAAGTTTTGCGTTTAGTTCCACAGAAAATTAGCTGGAAAAGTTGTAAAGTAGCATATGAATTCTCCTTGTGCTCTTTGTGAGATGTACAGTGCCATGTGTATGTGTTGGAGTTAGTTATCAAACTGGAATTCCACTTTTTTTTTTGCAGGTTCTAAACTGCTACGTATTATCCCTGCAAGTTATGCTGATGGTGTCTATCAAGTGGCAACAGATCTGCCAAACCCTCGAGAAATCAGTAATACACTGGCAGAAGGACAGTCAGGCTCTCCATCGCCACGAAATCTCACAGTGATGGCAGTATATTTTGGTGAGACAATAAAAAATATAAAAAATGAACACTATGTAAATGTATACCCTTGTAGAATGGTTGTAGACACATCTGAACTATCTATCTATCTATCTATCTATCTATCTATCTATCTATCTATCTATCTATCTATCTATCTATCTCTCTGAAAGGATTAACCCACCTGTGAGAGAGGTCTAAAAGGGGAGGAAGCAGTCAGCAGATGTTGATGAGGGATTGTATGGAGCAGAACACAGGGGACAGAGCTGTGTGCTGTTTGGCTACTGCAATGCTGCTGGTCTGTTATAACCTTTTTTTGAAAACCTGGAGCAGGTGGGGACTTTAAACACGGTTTTGGGACAAGTGTACGCTATACGTTTTATACCTGAGTTTGTGGGCTGTTTTGGAGAAATAAAAACTGTTTGTGCAAAAACATGGCTGGCTAGTGGGCCAGACCCCAAAAATATGACTATATACAGTATGTTTATATATATATATATATATATATATATATATATATATATATATATATATATATAACTTAAATATCAGTTTATGATGAACTTACACTTTCAATTGTTTTTGTTTTAATTACAATGTTAACTAAATCTGAAATCAGGTATGCATTAGAAGTGCCCATTCTGTAAATTGTTAAGCTGAAAGTCGAGGTGCTGAAAAGCTTACTAAAATTATGTCATAGTCTTATGAAATGATGCAGTAGAACACACAAAAGGGTTAAGTGGACTTTCTGGCAGGTAAAACAGCCTTGTTTCAATGTGATAGACCAAAGAGTAGAACAAAATTATATGTTATTATGCTGTAATTACCTAAACCAGTGCATTTTTTCTTTTTCAGCTGATCAGGTACTTTCTGAAATAGTGTCCACAGAAATGCCTGCCTGCCCTGCTGAATTTTTGAACATTGACATTCCACCTGGAGACCAAGTGTTTGACCCTGAAAACAAAAGCGATGTAGTTCTACCATTCCAAAGGGTTCGATGGTATCCGGACACAGGAAAAAGCCCTAACAGCCCAAGAGCACAGGTTAGTTCAGAGCCTAACTACTGTTTTGCAGAAAGGGTATGAGGAAAATCTGGAATGCAGATATATACAGATTTGTAAAAACATGCGTTTTGCCACCTGTAGAAGAGTGAAGCAAATTTTTGGGCAGTGAAGCAGATTTTTTTCTCCATCACAAAAGTGTATCATTTATACTTTTATATGACTGTTTTACATCATTTTAACTTTATACTTTACATATCCATCTAAATGATTTTTACACTCCCATGGATAACTCAAATAAATAGAATTGTCGCCTGTAAAAAAAAAAAAAAATACATTTATAATGTTGAACTTTAGCGAGCACTGTCCAAATGGGTCTGATTGGAATTTATTGTTTCCTTATTGTAATTGCAAAAAATTTACGGGTTTGGAGGAAAATAAATACATTCAGTTATTATAAAAACAATATGTCAAAAAGTTCTTAATTTTCCAGCTCAACTCCGTGACAGCCTGGATTGATGGCAGCTCCATTTATGGTCCCTCTCATTCTTGGAGTGATGCTTTAAGAAGTTTCTCTGGAGGAAAGTTGGCTTCTGTTCCTGGTACTAATGATAGTTTTCCACCTTATGCCAAAAAAAGTCTTCCAGTTTTTCGGGTGCCTGATCCTTCCACTGGAGAAAGAGGGGATGAAGGGATCTACAGTAAGTGTTTGCATTGCTCTCTTTTGAAGTATAAAAATGTTTAATAACTAAAAAAAGGCACACAAAAAGTTCTTGTTTTCTGTATTTTAAAGAGACAACTACTGTCTCCAATATCCATATATATATATATATATATATATATATATATATATATATATATATATATATATATATATATATAATTTTTTTTAAACAAATGTAGGAATATAATTAGCCTAATGTAGAAATGTATTTGTTTTCTTTGTTTCTGCGTACTGTATAAATATCTATGCAATAGACATGTGCAAAAGGAAAAAATTTGTTTAGTTTCATTTCGTTTTAATTCGTTAATTCATTAATTTCGTTTAGTTATATTCGTTAACTTCCTTAAATTCGTTTTCGGATTTCGTTTAGTTTTCTACCGAATTCGGGTCACTTATAGCTAGAGACCCCGAGAGCTAGAGACCCCGAGATACATGGCCCTAAAGTCGGGTCACAAAATATTTTCGACTGCGGTTGAAATAATGTTGAATCATGTTGAAATAATTTCGAATGCAGTTGAAATAATGTCGAATCATGTTGAAATAATTTCGAATGCATTCGAAATTATTTCAACATGATTCAACATTATTTCAACATAAAAAAAAACACCCAGTGATTTACTACCGCTTTAAAGTATATTATCGCTGAAACTTTTATGGAGAGTGAGTTTTGGAGAAAGTAAGGAGAAGTTAAAACCTCTCTCAATTTGTTATTGCTATCTAATTTTCTACTCACTCTCTTTGTTTGTCCTGGTGGCCACTGTCACAGATACACAAAGTGATCAGAAATCCAGAACTGAAACACTGAAACAGATGGTTAAAGGGAAAATGAGGACACTTGTGCCAGGACAACTGTCTAAAGCTGGCCATACATGGTTCCATTTTTTTTTTTTTGGTTTGTTTCTAGGTGAATGAGAGAATCCTCCCCAATGTATCATTGTATTCTGACAGTGGGACACCTCCACTATCAGAATATACTGCTTAGTGCTACACCAAATTACAGTAGCTGCATGTGCTGATCGATCAAACATTTCCCAACAAGATTGACTTGTCATGAACATGCTGAATTTCAATCCATGTAGTTTAAGACTGGAATTCTCACTTTGGAGAGATTTCTTCGCACTCCCTGTTTGTTCCCTAGGACAGAAAGGGAAGGGAAATCTCCCCAATGGGACACAGATATCATCCCCTACCCTACTCTAACATACATTTTAAGTAATGAACACTATTAACTTTTGTAAAAAGATCATCATTTAGGCCGCTTTCACATGTTCATAATAATTTACTGATGTTTATACTCAGGATCTTGTTGACAGAAAATGTTCCATAAAGACCTTGCATAAATGGGCGTATGCATATACATACATCATTTCTTCTTCATCCTCTTCTCACTTGAAGCCAGTGTTGCAATATATGCACATATATAATACATACATATATGCTTATGTTACTACACTCAAATGAAAAATGTTTTATATTTATTTTAGGGCTCTGTAGTCATTGATGTATTACTGATCTTTATACAGCTGTGTACATTGTGTATAGACAACAATGCACCTATGCTCAGATGAATCAGTAAAAAACATGGTGTTTTTTACTCCAGTGTGTAAAAGGCCTTATAGTCATACTGTTGTATTCCATTGTTGTTCCATTTTACATTGTACTGTATAATTCAGGCCATAACTTGGCTATCATATATTTTTATATTACAGAAGCTTTTTTGAAATAATTTTGTTTCTGTTGATGTATATTATGTGGACAACCTCCATCCCTGCAAAGTCATGAAATGACTGGTTTGTTGTAGAAATAAAAGTAGTTTGGTGGCTTGTAGTGCAGAAGCATATGCACAGACAGGGTACTTATAACAAAAACACTCTATGCCTAAATCTAAGAAGAAAATTGCGTATTACCAAAGTAGATTTCCCATTCCTATGAAAATATTTTATAGCCGTAATATAAAAAAAAAACACTATATAGTATTTATTTTCTAAGAGCAGCAATATCAAAGAGAATTTCAGAATGAATACCAGATGATCATCAGAGATCCACAATGAATATTTTTGAATAAATGGTCTGTTGAACCTGTGCTCAAAGAAGAACATGTATAACTCCATTGATGACCTCCTTTTGAAAGTTCTAATTGGCTGGCGTCAGTGCTTTTAGAATGACTGACAACCAACAAGTTCAAAGCAAGGGAAGTAAGAATGAAATAGAAAATCCTCATCTGCCTATTTTTCCTGGTCAGTGTCAGGAAATAGTAAAGACACTGCACTACCATGCCAGCCAGGGACATATTATTTTAAGAAGTAGAGCCCATATAGGCTACATGCTCTTCACTACAAGATGTCTTTAAAATCTATTTTCTATGCTCCTTTTTTTTGTCATATAAAATTAAAATATCTGTTTGTTTCTGAAAAACAGGCTTTGGTAATGTTATGGCCAATGAAAGTCCATTCCGTCAGGCTCAAAGTATTGTCTGGTACAGGTACCATAACTACCTGGCAAATTTACTAGCAGCTAATCATTCTGACTGGTCTGATGAAGTCTTGTTTCAGAATGCCAGAAAATGGGTCATTGCTGTTTATCAGGTAAAACACTCTTTTTATTGTTCCATGGTACAGGGAGGATAAATGTGCACTGAATATTTATTGCAGGGAAAACATTTCACAACAAATCTAGTTGAAAAAAGGTACTGAATCCAACCTTACTTGCCATCTGTCACAGCGTTACTGGCTCCTCTCCTGTATTGAATTTGTTTACTCTGATTTCCCTGCACACTGAATTTTAGAGTGAATACTATTATTAAGAAATACTTGTCAAACTCTTCCCATTAGTTATCATGGAGGGATTTTCTTGTAAACTTTGCAGTACAAAAACGAGAGGGCCTCTGTTTCAGAGAATTCTAAACATGAAAATTGCTATTCAATCTTCAGTCCTTTTAGCAATAGCTTTTAAAAGCATATAATACTATTTCAGTTAACAAATAACAAAGATAATTATGAAATCTTAATAGAATAATAACATATTAATATCAATTTTAAAAATGTATTATAAGAAAGTAAACCACCTTAATCTACTTGTTACTAAAACCTAGCTTTATGAATCCAACTCTGCTTCTTCTGGCTTCCCTTTCTCATGGTGGCCTTCTCTGGTCTCACTCTCCCAGACGCAGTGGAGGAATGAGTTGGAATCCTTCTATCCCCAGAAAGCACCTTTCAGTTGTTATTCTCCTCCCTCTCTGTCCCTCTCCACATTTGTGGCACATATAATTTTCTATTTTCTCCAGTTTCTCTGAGATTTGCTGTGATCTACTGGCCTCCAGGACTGGTATCAACCTTCCTTGATGACTTACTGGCTAACATTTCACTACACTACAACAGTTCACTGACGTCCTCTCTGGATACACTCACCCTCACCACTTCTTTGGATTTCGTAACTGTATTTTTCATTGGTTCTCATCCTGATTATCCCACCACACATTCAGTGTCACTTACAATGCTACCTCCTCCTCTCCTCTTCCTGTTTCCATTGGGATTCTGTTCTGCACAAGGCTCTTTTCATGGACCTCTCCTATTCTTGATCTACACCTCCACCCTGTCTTGAATGCCATGGACCTCCCATGACATTCAATACAATTTCTACATTGATGAAACCCAGATCTATGTCTCTACCCCTTAGGTTACGCTATAAATCTCCTCACATGTCACTCATTTACTAACGGACATGGCTGGATGTCACACCATTTCCAAAACTGAGCTCATAATATTTCCTCCCCAACATGCACCTTCCCATGTAATCTCTGTCAAGATTTATGGCATAACTATTAACCCATCCCCACATGCCAGGGTGCTAGTTGTAATCCTGGACTCTGAACTTTCCTTTCAGCCCCACATCTAAATACTTTCCAAATCTTGCCACCTCAATCTCTGGAACATCTCCAAAATATGCCCCTTCTTAACCAATGACACCACCAAGCTTTTAATTCACTCCCTGATTATCAGTTGTCTTGACTACTTCAACTCCCTACTCATTGGATTACCTTTACATAGACTATCCCAACTTCAGTCCATCATGAATACTGCTGTCAAAATCATCCACCTTATAAGCCATTCAGTGTTTGCTATCCCTCTCTGCCACCCCTCTCTGCCAATCCCTCCACTGGTTTCCGCTCACCCACCAAATTAATTAATTAAATTCAAAATACTAACAACAACTTACAAAGCCATCCATAACTCTGCCCTCAGCTCATAATTAACCTAGTCTCAAAATACAAACCAAATCATTCTCTTCTTTCTTCCCAAGGCCTTCTTCTCGTTAGCTCTCTTGTCACCTTCTCCCATGCTTGACCTCTCCAGAGCCTTTCCCTTCCTCTGGAATTGCCTATCCCAATCTGTCCAACTATCTTCTACTCTGTCCACTTTTAGGCAATCCCTGAAAACCCTTGCCTTTAGAGTGGGCAGAACAGTGGCTAAGTGGTCAGTACTTCAGCCTAGCAACCCTAGGGTTTTTGGTTTAAATCCTTTGACACTCCTTTTTAGATTGTAAGCTCTAATCAACAGGGCCCTCTGATTCCTCCTGTATTGAATTGTATTGCAACTGTGCTGTCTGCCCTCATGTTGTAATTGTAAAGTGCTGCTCAAACTGTTGGCGCTATATAAATACTGAATAATATTATTAATAATAATAATAACAGTAATATAATACATTGTTAATTTGTATTTTACATTTCTGTTCTAGAGAATTATTTTTTATGAATGGCTGCCGACATTTCTATCAAGTGATGTACAGAATTACACTGGTAATAAAATGTTGTATTTTTCTGCGTGTGCTCATTTTGAATGATACATTGTAATAGAAAAGTTAAAAATAAATATATATGTTTCAGAAACTTTTTGCTATATTTTTAAGACATGAGTTGGTCTGTGCTTCTAACCTACAAATGCCAGTGTTGTAAGTGACTGTCTAGTGGTCACATGCATACAGTTATGTGCAATGTACTATATATTACACTGTAGGAAAAAAAAAACATATAAGATTAGAAACTATTATAACAATATCTAATATTTTAATTTTTATTACAAATATTCTTGGAAACTTTTTTTAAGCTCTGATTTTTACTTTTAGGCTATAATCAGCATGTGGATCCAGGTGTATCCCCCGAATTTGTTGCTTTAACAACACAAATGATACACACCATGATGCCTTCAGGAGTTTATATGAGGTATTGTATTTCTTCCAATTTACCTCAATTCGGTTTACAAAATTTGGTGCCAATATACCAAATGTATCTAATATGTATGACTGTATACATGTTCTACCACTATTAACAAAAATGTTTATGCTTGTGTTGGTTAAAGCCCTGCGGCACCATTAGTAATAATAGTGTAATGCATAGGTGCCTCCAGCCTATTGCATTAGGATGCACCCCATAAAGCTCAAACACACTTGTCTTTCTCTGTAGCCTCAGCTGTGCTGTACAGTAAATAATAAATAAAATAATAATACATGGGAATTGCTCTGTGCTGAGCGCCTTCCTGTTCATTCACAAACTGAAACATACTTCATACACACAGTTTGCTATGCTTCAGTTATGACTGAACACAGTGAGTGAGCATGTTCTCTGTGTTCATTTAAAAAAGTAAGGGGCCGGTAAATGACTTATTGATTAGCTCATTTCCCTGCTCTTCATCCTTAAACATCCCTCGTAGTGGCCTGGGGAAGAGAAGAAGAAGGGAAGCCAACAGCACTGCGGAGGGGGGGGGGAACAACCCAGGGGGATGCCCAGGCACACTTGGCACACCCCAAGTGCACAGCTATAGTGTAATGTAATAGGATTGTGCATTTGGCTGCATATGCCTCACTTGTACTGTAAAGGAGAGGCAGGGGAATGCGTAAACTATTTTACCAAGTCCACAAGGATAATTTAGTATGGAGCCTGCCAGATCCATGGCATGCTTTGCTCATTACAAGACATACAGTGAAGCACCCCAGTCTGGTCTAACCAGCACTCCCACAAATGTACAGTGATATCTTGCCCAGGTCCTAAGCTAAGGACTCAATTACAGTGCATCACAAACCAGTCTGTTCCCCGGAGATTTCTCTATCTGTGGCAAAAATAATGGACTACACAAAAAAAAACATTGCTTGCCTAAAAAGAACATAGGAATATTTCCAAGCCGTTTATTTAGCCTTCCAAAAGGAGGTGGCATATTAGCTTACACACACTATAACAGTCAAAGCAGTTCAGTAGGAGGAACTACTATATATATAGTCATAAACAATTCAGCTTAAATATACTTTCTTTTTTCGATTCCTAAAATAAATCTGGCAGATCTCCATGTAAATCAGAGGTTATTATAATTTGACCATCACATGTGACATTTTGTGCCCAAGTGTTTCTTTAAGTGTACTAATCACAACTATTTCTGTGTTTTGTCTAAAGGGACAAGGACTGCAATTTTCTGAATGTCACAGGCTTAGACAATAAGACGTATCCTGCTCTTCGTTTGTGCAACAATTACTGGAGCAGACAGGTTGGATTAAAAAATGAAAATTGTTTTAAAGTGGAACTTTAGGCCAGAATTAAAGATGGGCAAACAGCCAGGTATTTTAATGCCGAAGAGACATGCTTTGTCTCTTGTGCATTAAAGTAACTTACCTGTCTGTCCACCCTGGTACGGTGAGCCACGAATGTGCAGCTCACTGAACAAATTTGGCAATTCCAAATCTGACCAAACATGCCTGAAAGAGACGTCATCCCTGCCCGGGCGGGGAACTCAGGGACGCCACATCGCAGGAGCTGGAGTGAGTATAGTTCCACTTTAAGCTTCATGTCTTTATATTTTTTCTTTCCCTAAACTTTACTTTTTCTTAAAGTAGGAAATGACAGTTTTATGCCGGGTTTTGTGGTACATACTTCTACGTGGCTTATTTTGACTGCTGACAATGTTTTCTATTTATTTACTAAAGTTACAAGAACATCAAAGAATAAATTATTACTTCCAAAACCAGTCATAGTGACAGGCATATTGCATTAACTTTTTTAAAAACTTGTGTTACGATACTCCTGCACTGCTGTTAGATGTGATCTGAAAATGAGTTACATGAGAGCAGTGCACTTGTAGCGCAAAGTAGATTTGCCTTTGGTAATAAGCCCCAATGTTCCATATCAGGTAGATCCTAAAGCTTCCACCCCCATACCAAGCTTCCAAACTGCTTATAAGACCACAACTATTTGTTAGTGTTTAGATTTTATATTATAAATTTTGATGAACACTTAAAATGACTGTTTCCATTCCCCAGATATGCCCGTGTATTGGTATCCTCATAATCTGTTTCCTCAAAAGATAACACGCTGCCTAATCAGACTAATTAATGTTGTAAATAATAAGCAATATTTCATCAATCAAGGAAAACATACTATGGGTTTGTAAATGGCTTCCTCAATGAGGAATCAATTATGATATTGCTTGCTTTGGCACTTTCACCCTACTATATCACAAGTTTCATTGCTTATGTCCATAATGTGATATGCAGTAGTTTCCTATATTGATATTGCTATCTTTACAAATCATTTTTTGATGATTTGCATTGATTTAATTGGGTTTACATTTCTAATTGTGTACCAATTTTAGAATCCAAACTTGAAGACCGCCAATGATATTGAGAATTTGTTGCTGGGCATGTGTTCACAAATAGCGGAAAAAGAAGACAGTATTATGGTCTCAGACTTAAGAGGTACATTATAAAGTTTAATAACAAAAACGTGCATATTAACCAATGAAAATACATGCTGTGATGGTTCCACTTATAGTTACATAGTAGGTGAGGTTGAAAAAAGACGCAAGTCCATCAAGTCCAACCTATGTGTGTGATTATATGTACAGTATGTTGTGGTTGTTCAGGTGTTACTTACATTAAAGCCCAGCTCTGGGATGGGAAAAACCCTGTGGAATCCCCCCATACTGCATTAGTTAAAGGGGTTGTAAAGGTAAATGTTTTTTCACCCTAATGCATTCTATGCATTAAGGTGAAAAAACATCTGACAGTGCCTGCGCCCCCAGCCCCCCGTTTTACTTACCTCACCCCTCGAAAGTCCCGCGCTCGTCCCCCGACGTCCTTTCCACCGTTCAGCCTGGCCGCTGATTGGCTGGAGTGGATGGATGGAAAGCAGCGCAGCCATTGGCTCACGCTGCTGTCAATCACATCCACTGATGCGGAGCGCCAAGGGGCGGGGCCGTGTGATACAGAGAGCGGCTATAGCCACCGGCTGTATCACGGAAGCATGCCCGCAGATGCTTCTCACCATGCGAGGGAGCTCGCATGAGCGTGAGAAGCATCTGAGGGAGGAAGCCGAGACAGCCGCCGAGCGACCCCAGAAGAGCAGGTTCGAGGCCACTCTGTGCAAAACGAGCTGCACAGTGGAGGTAAGTATAACATGTTTGTTATTTAAAAAAAAATAATAATAATTCACTTTACAATCCCTTTAAGTTATCATTAACTTACTTACCCTATTCCTCACTTTCACAGGCTCCAGCAATCACCTCTTCTACCTGATGCTCCAGGCTGTGGCCAGTCCCTCAGTGACATCATGTACCATGCAAGACTATTATTCCTGCATTGTATGTGCTTTAGAGAGGAGGCTTCCTAAGACCAGTTGCACAGGTAGAGGGAGCCTGCCAGAGTAAGGAAAAGGTTAAGTATTATGCCATTATTTGTCTACCCCTAGAATTAGCATTTAACCCTTGCAACTTAACCTTTGCATTTAACCCTTGCAATTTCATGCCATTGCTTTATTTCAACTGTAATAAATAATGGGTTACTGCATTTAAAGCTGACGTTTATTTTTTGACGGATATAGCACCGAACATATTAGCCATGTGTATTGGTGTCAGCAGTGGTGGCCCGTCCATTAGGGGCACCCGGGTGCTGCCCCTCTCTCCAGGCCACCCCCTATATGAAATGGATAGATTCATTTGTAGCATGATTCTATTCATTGCCACCACGGGCACCATGTATTCATGCATTCAGCCCCTTTCAGGGCACTGGGCACATGAATTACAGTGGCCAGGGTTTAATTTGAAGTACCTGATTAGAGCCAGAGACTCTAATAGGCTTCAAAATAGGGTGGGCTAGGGTTGCAGAGAGTGCGTTACATGAATATTCACTGTTGAAACACTGATCCTCAATCGGCCAATCAGAAGCGGGTGTAAGACACATTTTATGATTGGTTTAAAAGAGAAGACTCCTGATTGGCCGCCAAGGTGGAGGGAGGAAACGCAAGCCGCCGCCACCGCTGTCACCGTGATGACCCATGGAGCACAGGAGAAAGGAAGGCCACAGCCGCCGAGCAGGAGATTCCCCCCATGATGGGGTAAGAGCTACCAACTGACTGACTAACCGACCAAACAGCTGACCTTCCTGGGGGGTGAAGGGGTTGTGGCATACTGTTTGCCGCCCCCCAAAAAAACGTTCCACCAGCCGCCACTATTGGTGTGTGTATGCTATTACCTGCAAATTGCTCCTTCTGATAAAAATCCTCTCAGCAGTGCCTCTATCATAGCTGCCTGATATTACCCCAAGCAGCTATCTTCTGGTGCTGTGAAGGTTAACAGTAGCCTCTACTACTGAGAAAAGTTGTGCTGCTCACCAACCCATTCCTACCCTCTCTGTCATTCACAGAGCACATATTACAATTATTTTATTTATTACAGGCATTTATATAGCACCAACAATTAACACATATACAGTATATATATATATATATATATATATATATATATTTATATTTATATATATATATATATATATATATATATATATATTTATATTTATATATATATATATATATATATATATATATATATATATATATATATATATATATATATATTTATATATATTATGCTTAAGGAGCTTACAATCTAAGGTCCCTACCTCGCATTCATATATGTAGGCCAATTTACCTACCAGCATGTCTTTGGAGTGTGGAAAAATATGCAAACTCCATGCAGTGTTAGTCCTATTGATGGAGTTTGAACCAACAACCCTAGCAGTCACAGCTGTAAAGGATATGTTCCCCTTTTAGAAATGCACATATTTATGCAGGTAAAAAAAAATTGCATTTATATTTTTTTAGTAGCTTTCAGAGCATTTCACCCTTGATCAGTAGATCGCAGGTGCAATGCCGGTACAGTTGTTTGCTCATACCTCCCATACATATAGACACTGAAGAGCAAGAAAAATCAATGAACTATTAGAGCACTCACCAGTGTCCTCTGTGAAGAGCCCCCCTACAGTTTTTTTTTTAAATTGTGACTGCGGGTGCGGTGAAAGATCTCGCACCCACTGTCGTTGGGGGGTGCCAGCAGGTGCTATTTAGAAACATATTACTAATGGTGAACTTATCCTTTAACTCTCACAGTGCCAAAATGCATCTGATCAGGGCAGTACCTGGTGGCTATGAAAGAGGCACTGCAGTAATTTTTTTTTTTTTGCCAGAAGTATCCACCTGCAGGTAGTAGAATTCACACTGTTACACATAATTAATGAATGTGGTGCTGAATCTGGTGCTTAAAAAAAACTTAAACCAGTGTTAAAACTTTAGACTTTGCATTTTTTTTTTTTTAGTTTGAACATTTTATATAATGATTATGTTTTACTCCCACAGTCAGGACAATATTTCATTTAAATATTAAAGTGGTTATTAAGCCACTATAGTATATTCATGCCATGCCCTCTGTTAAATAACGATATATGTGTCCCAGTGTCTGTGCTATATAAAAAAAAAAATGCAGATGTCTACCTTATATCAGAGCGTCTTCTGGCACTCATGTGACTCCTCAGCACTCTCCTCAGCACTCTCCTCTTCCAGACTGACAGCAACAGCGGGAGAGGCCGAGAACTCCTGCTGATCTCAGTCAGGAGGAGGGGGGGAGAGGCAAGCAGTCACATGAGCGCCGGGAGACACTCTGATATAAGGTAAAAATCTTATTTTTTTTTATATAGCACAGGCACTTGAACACATATTGTTATGTAACAGAGGGGATTGTGTAAATGTATAACAATTATAATAGTAGCAGGAGGGGAAGAGGCGGGCACTGTCACAAGCTCACAGGCAGGGAGGGGGAGAGAGGAGGACAGAGGAGAGCTTTGAATTATGGAGGCACTTAAACTGACCACGGTGTCAGGGCTCAGAAGCCTTGATAAACTGTGGTCAGTTTACAGGAGGGAGGGCAGAACCAGGCAGGATCAGCCAGGTATTTTAGGTTATACAGGGGGGTCAAATTACACAGCAATGCTGTATAACATGCTTAATGGGAAAAGGATATATATATATTTTTTTTTTAAGTGGTTTATTAAATAAGGAAGTTCTAAATGCAGTGAGATGTGCAGTAATTGCATTTAGGTGATTGGTTCTTATAGGTCTATGCCCTTTTCACATAGTGATTGAGAATGATTCATATTACCTCATTATAAGAGCTTGAATTGTGAAAAAGAAATCTCTTAATCCACCAACTGAGGCCACTAAAAACATTTTGGGACAATAAGCCAGGTTGCTTAAATTCATTGAAAATTTTTTTTTTATTATTGCCAGAGTTCCAGGGGTAAGAATTGAATTTGTTTATATATGCACCATTGATCGACATATTTTGTTGTGTATTTTGTTCCAGATTATTGGTATGGACAGATGCTATATTCCCGTATCGATCTGTTAGCTGCAAGTATCCAACGTGGGAGAGACATGGGTTTACCTAACTATAACAAAGTCAGCAGCTATTATGGATTCTCACCTCTAACATGGGAAAACATCAGCAACGCTGAATTAAGACAAAAGGTTTGTCTACTTTTTCCAGATGCACAAAAGCACCAATGAATGTAGTTACAGTACATAGTTATATAGTTAGTCAGGTTGAAAAAAGTCCATCTAGTTTAACCAATAAAAAAATGTCAATAGAATACCCCCATATACACAAACCAATACCCACTGTTGATCCAGAGGAAGGTATAAAATCAATAAAACATGTTCCAATTTGCTCCAGTGGGGGGGGGGGGGGGGGAATCCTTCCTGATGCCCCAGGAGGCAATCAGATGTTCCCTGGATCAACTACCCCTGGTGTTATTACCCCTAAATATTAGTAGCCAGTTATATTTTGTGCTTTTAGGAATGCATCCAGCTCTTTAAAAAAAAAATACTGACACAAACTAGTTCTTGAGGGAGTCTATTCCACATTTTCACGGCACTGTGAAAAAGGCTTTCCATATGTGAAGGATAAATCTCTTTTTCTAGAGACATAAACAGTGTCCACTTGTTCTGTACAGTATATTCCCCCTCTAAAATAAGGTATCATTTGTAATTGTATTTTAGTTACGGTATGTGGAATGAAAGAAAATTGTTCAGGGAAATATTTTATGATATAATATGTTTTCAATATCAAGCACTAACTTTCCTAATTTCTATAGCTTTCAAATTTGTATGACAATGACACTGAAAAGCTGGAGCTTATACCTGGTGCAATGCTGGAAATCAATGGGGATGCTGGCCGTTTCATACCAAAAATCATTCTGGATCAATTTTACCGTTTACGAGATGGAGACAGATTTTGGTTTGAAAATACTAAAAACAAGTATGTTATTGCTCTTATAGATGAATTATATATGTATATAGATTAAATGATCAGGGACCCATATTTAAAGTGGTTGTAAAGCCTTACATATACCCAATGAATACCTATCCTCAGGTGATACACAGAGATTGAACAAATCATCCTACATAAATTGTATCTGTCTATCTGCAGTCTTCTCTGCATCTGTTCAAAGTACTGGATTTATAATCTTGTCTGGGGGTTTGAAGAAAGGATTTGGATAACTGATGTTACACTCTGCAGAGCTTAGTGAGGAGAGCTCTGAGAGATGATTGGTGGGAAGAGGCACAACCCCCCCCCCCTTTCATATAGCTCACATGAACAGTGCTGAGGCTGTCAATCTGCTGGTGGTCCCTGCCCTGTCACCATTTTTCTCTTGGTGTCAGGAAACCTTGTCAGAAGTAATTAATGCTGATAGCAGAGGTACAAAGCAGCAGACAGAAATTACACTTAGGCCGCGTACACACGGGCGGACTGTCTGGCCAACTAAGTCCGTCAGACAATCCGACAGACAGTCCGTCCTACTTTTGAATGAACGGACTTGACGACACACGATGAACAGACAGTCCGCTGAAAGCTTGCGCAATGACGTGTACAGAACGTACGACGGGACTAGAAATACGACGTCCAATACACTGCAATGCAACCTTCGGCCGTGTAAATCCTTTCTGAGCATGCGCCATACTTAGTCCGTCCAACTTGCCTACTCACGAGCGGACTGTCCGCTGAAACCAAAGTTGGACGGACAATATTACGGAAATTCCGAAAGACTTAGTCCGCCAGACTGTCCGCTGAAAAAGTCAGCTGAAGCCCACACACGAGCGGATTGTCCGCTGAAACACGTTTCAGCGGACCAAGTCCGTCAGACAGTCCGCCCGTGTGTACGCGGCCTTAGGGATTTTAATTGAGAAAGTGGTTAAATAAAGGACTAAAAATAAAGGAATAAAGGAATAAAGTGGTTAAAAAAAAAAAAAACTTTTAGTAAAGGAGTAAACAGGGGGTCTCTAGATTCTGAGAAGTCCCCCCTCCCTCCCCCACATCCACGAGACCAGGGATGTGCAAAAAAGGCCTTTGTTCATTGTGTCTTGTGGCCTGCTATGGTTTAAGAGGAGAGCCATGTAGTAGTTTCTCCTCTTCTTTCAGGGCCAGCCAGGTTGTATGGTCAGATTTTTCTTTTTGGGGAACAGCAAAGTATTTTAGTAAACAAAACTATTTAGAATACCCGAATCAATTTACTTTATGTCAAGAATTTCCCTATCGGTTAATGCCATTTTTGCATCAATGACTTTATATTATTCATGTTCAATAAATAAATTGTTATGTGCTTTATTTGTGAAATAAGATTGCCTTTATTAATTATTCAAACATTTTAGGAGACATTCATATAGAAATACGGGTAATGCCAAAACAATACAAATGTATTTTTGTATTAGTCTCTTTACAGAGGCTGAAATAGCTCAGATCCAGAAAATGACATTCCATGATGTGATTGTAGCTGCCACTAAGACAATGGATACCGCACTTCAAAAAGATGTTTTTGTTTGGAAAACAAGTGAGTTAGTCTCTTTTTCTGTCTTTTTAAATCCCTATTAACATTATCAATGCAACAACAACATATTTATATGACTACTAATTACAAAATGCTCATAATTTCAAATTAGACTTTATTTTAATATTTTTTTTTAACTATAGCATGTAATGCTATCAATTTTAATGAATTACAGTTATTTATTTTTTTCTTACTGTATTACAGTATTTTTTACATTTTATTTACTTCCCTTAATACTACTGTGCATGAAATGCCATAAAGTGAACATTAGGTGGCAATCACAATGAGGAAAAAATGAATGAATGAGGAAAAAACAAATTGTGCTCCCAGTAATTATATAATTATATACACTTGTATCCTATAGGTGTGTGTGTCTGTTTTGTGAGCTGTAGCTAGCATAAACATTTGCAATATTTTGACTTATTCAAAATACACTTTGACTGATTTAAATTCTTGAGAGAACATGTTGTATAAAATAAAATACTTTTGTATACCTAGAAAAATCCAAACAAAAATGCATTTTCAATTCCTAGATGATCCGTGCCCGCAGCCCACACAACTTAACTCTGACAATCTGGAAACATGCGTACCTCTTATACTCACAAACTACTTTGAAGGAAGTGGTGTTGGATTTGGATTTACACTTGTATTTCTCGCCAGTTTTCCTTTTGGTATGAATAATTTTTCTAATTTTATTCTGTATTTCACACGTATGTAAATTGTTGAGTTTTCGTATACCAGTTATGGGCATAAAGCATCCTATGCCCAAGTAACTTTATTAAAGTACACAGGGCAGGCGTAGCACATCCTGTCCCTCTTTCCCCACCTTACTTACTTGAAATTCCCAGCTGGCAAAGTAAGAACCTGGAGTTAGTAAGCAATACAGCACATAGCTGTAGTCACTGCTGTTAAAAAATAAAAAAAATAAAAAGAAAAAACATTTTGAAAAGTGCTTATAAACACTGTTCAGAGCATCACACAGAAATAATGAATGCCTTTATTGTTCCTTTGGATTTACTGTTCTATTCTTATAAGAATGAATGGGGTGGTGTTTGATTTTGTTTTTGTTTTATTTAAAAATGTGTTCCTTTTTAACACTTTAACATTTAATTAATCCTAATCAATTCCCCTCCTTCCTATATAGATGGGGTTTTTTTTGTTCTAATTTTTAAACCATTAATATTGAAAAAAAAAATAGTATTTATTTTATTTGGAAGTTTCTGTGTCACATTAAAAAAAATTGATAAAAAAAAAACCTTCATGTCATTTACATTAATTTGTACCACAAGCAGCATCATTATAAACTTAACAAATTATAAAAAAAAAGATATATACTTTTTATCTACAGTAAAACTATTTTTTAACTAACACAGATTAAAGTAGAAAATTTGCATTTTTAAATGTTTTGCACATCTTTTTGTAAAACAATTTGTGCAAAAAAGAAAGCCTTATTTGTCCCAAAAAAAACAAAAAAAAAAACAGGGGTGAAAGCTAAAGTAGCAATACAATAACTCTATACAATAACTCAGTCTGTAAAGTTAGTTGCAAACTTTAAGGCTCCATGCACACTGGAGCTCATAAACTGCAGTTTATTGGAGTTTGGGCGTTTTTTTTAAAAGCTCATAAACTCCACTCTATGTTAGCCTATGTGTCCATGCACACATGGACATTTTTTAGCTTTAATGAGTGGAGTTTATGGGCTTTTTTCTGAACGCCAGACATTTGCGTTCAAAGTGACGTTTTTCACTGCCAAAAAACGACAAACGCTCATAAACGCTTATAAACTCTTGCGTTAATTAGTGTTCGGCATTCTATTTTTTCAAAGCATTGTGGGAGTTTGGAATGCACTGTGGGATTTTTGGAGTGTCCTCTGTGTATTTTTATTGAAAATGCCAATAAACGCTAACGCTCATAAACGCTAGTACAAAACGCTGTTAAAAGCACGTTTTTCAACCAGAGTTTTCTGCCAACAATCTGGCATCCAGAAAAAGCTTTTTTGAGCTTCAGTGTGCATAGAACCTTATATGGGCAGTATTCTGTTTTTAAACATTAGTAAATTGCCAGCAGGACCATCTGATTTGACTTCTACAGGTACCTAAACAATCTCTGACAGCATCTCAAAAGTAATGAAACTAGCTTTCTCACATTAGTTTAGCAGCAGCTAGTTTGCCACTTAGGTGAGTGGTTACTGTACGAATAGTAGTGGCACCGGCCATAGATTTGACAGACACTGCTAATAGTTGCAACTGTTCACATATAGTGTGCTCATGCACAGGGGCGGACTGAAAATTCATGGTGCCCCCGGGGAATAGGAGATTATGGGGCCCCCAGGCAATAGATTATGGGGCCACACAGGATACACACACACACATACAGTGTGTGTGTGTGTGTGTGTGTGTACAGAGGCTGGCAACCCTGATGGGGCCCCTTAGTGCCATAGGGCCCTTGGAAACTGCCCGAGATCCCGAATGGTCAGTCCGCCCCTGCGCATGCAGCATTTATAACTGATTGCAAGAATCTACTGATTCTTGTTGATGCCCGTCTCTGGCAGCTGCTAAACTGCCAATTGAACTTCATCTCTCACTTCTGCTTCCCCAATCTAACTGCTGCTTCGTGAGACCCCACCCCTGTTATATAAATTGATCAAAAGTGTGGTAGGAAGAGAGCCCAAGCTTGGCAGTATAGCTCTCATGGTCTCTGGGCAGTTGTAAGATTGATAGCATTATGTTTAGGCATCTGTTGGTACCGTAATTCAGCATTTTTTGGTTGTTTTCAGGCACTTGTGGAACAATGGATTACTTTAATTGTACTACTGTTTATTTTATTTTTAAATAACATTTTATTTTGATTATGGAAAAATACAGATTTAGCAATCATTTTTTTGTTTGCAGTGAGTTTACTTATTGCAGTGGCGGTCGCACAATACCGCAAGAGATCATTTATTCGGATGCAGAAACTGAATAATAGTCCTGCTGTCAGTCAGGATAGTGATCTCAAAGGATTTCAAGGTATTCCAAACGTTATCAAAATAGTTTTGTCAGCATGTCTGTGTTTGTGTCAATTCTTCATTCACTAATCTTGCACTGTAGAAAATTGGAATCAGTGTATCTGGCGTCCACAGTAACCAATTGGATTATTTCACTTTCTTCAAAAATGAAAGATTAATCGTAATTAATTTCTATAGGCAACTGCTTCAATTTTGCCCCTGTCTCTTTCCCCAGTTACAACCCATTAGACACATGGGGGTTGATATACTAAAGGCAAATTGTATTTTTGCAAGTAAAAAGCATATTTGCCTTTAGTAAATCAACCCCTATGTGTCTAATTGGCTGTAACTGGGCAAAGAGACGGAGCAAAATGAAAGCAGTTGCCTATATCAAGGAGAAGTTACACTTTGCAAGAAATTTTCCCAGAGCTTAATGAATTTGATGAAAATTTACTTTGCAAAGAATAATGAATCAAATGCAAGGATAATAATAAAAACAGTATTTTTGCTTATATGATTGGGTTATGGAAGTCAGCATAGCTTCAACTCATTCATTAGGCTCTGGGGAAAATTCCCTTGCAACGTGAGAAGCCTATTTGCTTTTAATAAATCAACCCACGCTATCATTCAGGTTTTATTGGCTGTCTATGGAGAAACTCTATTTTAATGGATTTGGCCCGCTTAACCTAATCACATATTGCATTTGCTAAAATGTCCACCATTTTACACAATTTGGAACAGATATGGTTTAAAAAATGTATTAAAAAAAAAAAAAAAAAAAAAAAAAAATATATATATATATATATATATATATATATATATATATATATATATATATATATATATATATATAAATGAAAAACCTTTATTTACTTTTCTTTTTAAATATATCCTAGCCACTGAATGGTGTGGAGCTGATGAGCCATTACAGCCTGTTTTTGTTCAGCTGCATCCAGAACAAGTTATTAAAGTTGTAACTACTAACAAATCTGACACAAGGAGAATTCATTTGAAAGCCCAGCAAGCTGTGGAGATTACTCATTCCGACAATGCTGGAAGCAAAACCCTTCGAATAAGAATCCCCAAAGAGTATGACCTGGTAAGAATTCAGATTTTCTACCAGAAACATTCTATAGGACTGTAGTCTCTATTTTCATCCAATCATTTTGAATAGATTACCAACAGACAGAAGAACGCACTCCAAATGACTTTGTATATGCCATGACAAAGCATATTAGGAAAATGTTCTGCTAGAATCATCAACTTTTTTTTTTAATTATTGAGATTAAGATTATATACTATAAAATCACATTTGAAAGAAGAATCAATTAGGTGGACAACTGAATAGTGCAACTTTATGTCAGTACGTCTATTCCACCTTGTTCTTATTTTTTTTAAATCATCTGTACATTCAATTTGGGTAGTATAGGTAGGTAGAATCACCCACTGGCTGTTTGTCCCTCGGAGACTCTAGTGCTGAGCTTGGCTATTGTAGTTTTTGTTTTAACTCACTTTTTCATAGCTAGGTTTCCCAATGTATTAATTTTATATTATTCACAACATTAAGGGGAGTTTGACACCATTTTTTCACTTTGGAGTTTTTGGGTTCTTTGAAAGAAGTTGTGGCAGGCATATCTCAGAATTAGAGTCCCTGATGCATATATTATAATGACCCAGCATCTGATTTAACCTGCCAAGAACATTACTAAAATATAAATTTTAGGTACACTTGATCTTAAGCCGCGTACACACGGGCGGACTGTATGGCCAACTTAGTCCATCAGACAATCCGACGGACAGTCTGTCCTACTTTTGAATGAACGGACTTGACCACACACGATGAACAAACAGTCCGTCGAAAGCTTGCGCGATGACGTGTACAGCACGTACGATGGGACTAGAAATAGGACGTCCAATACACAGCAATGCAACCTTTCGCCGTGTAAATCCTTTCTGAGCATGCGCCATACTTAGTCCGTCGAACTAGCCTACTCACGAGCGGACTGTCCGCTGAAACCAAAGTTGGACGTACAATATTACGGAAATTCCGAAATACTTAGTCCGCCAGACTGCACGCTGAAAAAGTCCGCTGAAGCCCACACACGAGCGGACTGTCCGCTGAAATGTGTTTCGACGGACTAAGTTGGCCAGACAGTCCGCCCGTGTGTACGCGGCTTTAAAGGAAACCAGCCACAACCATGTAAGAATTTAAAAGTTCAAACCTAAAAAGTCATAATTGTGCAGACTAGCTATTTACTCCCTTATTTTGCAATGTCGACATATAGCTCTTAGAACCAAAAGACAGGGCTGACAGGACCCCACAGGTTTAACAGTTGCTGCTCTATCAACCGTCTGACCAACTGTTGTTAGCAATTAAAGTCTACCAGCTAGCGAATATGCATAGCAATGATACATTACGGAGCCGTTAATTTTTTTCATACCTTTATTTGGAACTTGATAGTTATTGAATGAGAGAACCAGAAATGATTTAGGCTTTGAATATTTCTTCATTTCTAATTCACACTCCATAGATCATATTGCACAGAAATTTGTAGATATTTGTCTGTTTTCTATTTACATCAATTTGTCAATTTCGATCTAGGTGCTGTTTTTTAACACTGAACAAGATCAATCTTCTTTCCTCAACAAACTTAAAGAATTCTTTGATAAAGGTGGAATTTCATTAACTGTCAGGTCGATGAGAGAAAAAGAAATTTTGAAAGAATCAGTTTCAAAGAAACAAAGGCAAATAATGCTGGAAACATTTTTCAGACACTCACTTTCCCATGTAAGTAACCTGAACATGACATTTGTTTTAAACTGACAGTATTGACTGATTTATAGTAAACTATACTATAGTAAACTAATGGCCACCTAGCACACTAGTGAGCCAAGGGAATCCATGGTAAATGTGCAATTAGTGGGCAATTCATTAACTTTTCTTAAGAAAATGTAACTTTTATGTTTTAAATCTTTATAAAATAAAAACTGTAATGGCTATTTGCTTGCCTAGGAACCCATAAAAGGTAGGCACTGCACGTTTTTTTATGGCCTTTCCTTTCTGGACTCTACTACTATAGGGTAAGGGTAGGCTTCAGTGTAAGTACTATCTTGAAACAGGGTGGGACTGTAGTTTCAGGTGGTTCTTTATTTGGTCTACAGATTAAAGGAAGAGTATAGTGATGCAGCAATCATTATGTACACAAGGCAGCGCAGCTGTGCTGGTGCCAGCATGAAGTTAACGCTAGGGCAGGGCCTAGTAGAGAAGTACTGATTTGTGAAGCATAAAATGGCAAACTATTCCGGGTGGAATGCCACATTCCTCACCATTGCAATGATGATGATTGAGGATAACTGATGCTTACGTAAATGCTTATGGAATATTTTTTCATAAAGATCTGTTTTTGGATAATAATTTAATTCAATAGTGCTGGCAATTGTGAGTCATGCATTGCACTTTTCTCTAAAGATTGGAGAAATCTACATAATTATTTTTAGGAACAATTGAGCCAGGTATGTTCCACTCATACGCTTATTACTATTGGTAATCATTGGAGCATTTTTAAAATTGCACTGCATATAGCATATGATCCTTCAACAACAAAGAGGGTTTAAATACCTTGTAGAACAACTCTAATCAACAGTGTTTTTTCTCTCTGAGTAGTGCCAAGTTCAGGGGGTTGTGTGTCGGACCACTGGAGAACCAGACTGCTGCTTTGTATGTGAAAGCAGCGGTCTTACTCTATTACGTGCTGCCAACACAGGGTATGTCAGTTCTTACTGTAGAACTTACTGTGAAAAAAAAAGACAAACATAGTTATTACTGTATATGCAGTCTGAATGTGTTACAGTTAAAATAGAAGGGTTTAGTTGGACTTTATATCAATCAATTTATTGATATTGTTATGATATATTGACTTTTAATTTACTTTAATATATGCTTCATATTTTGTTTCAATGGGGAAACAGTTTAACATTGAAATGAATACACTTGAATGAAGTCTATTATACTGTAATCCTATAGGTTCTGGATATAAATAAGGCAGATGCAGGAGTAATACACAAAAAGGAGAATGCAGAAGCTCTGCAATGTGAGCTGTCAAGAGAAGAATTTGCAGAATCTCTAGGACTTGATCCAAATGCTCATTTTGTGGAGTCGATGTTTTGTAAAGCTGACCAAGACTGCAATGGATATCTATCATTTAAAGAATTTTGTTATATATTGGCTACTTTATTAACAGGTAACTTAACTTCATTCCTTTCTATCCCTTTCTCCCTTTTTCCTTTCCTTCCTATTTGCACATATTATATTTATTTACTTGAAAAATAAATATACTCAGCGCTGCACCTATGGACAATAATTACTAATAATAATACAGTGCCTACATCATTGATATTGTTTAACAATATAGTATAAAGTGCTCAGTGCAATTATAGTGCAAACAGAATAAAGTGCAATCATATAAAGTCCATTCAGTGCAATATTTTGGGCTTGTGCAAATATGCAATTGATGTGGTTATCAGGTGACACTCCTGATCCCCACTCACCAGCACAAATCTTTAAATAGGCCTGTTATTATATAAGGGTAATAAATCCCATCAATGGTCAGGGCTGTTGGGTATGGTCATTATATGGAAATGACTCCTTCTTTCCACCGGCATATTTAAAAACATTTGGAATATCCCATATGCTCATTTATCACCTTCCCAGCTTTCACTTTCATTTTTGATAGTTGTGGATATGGGATATTCCAAAGGTTTTTAAATATACCGATGAACTTTATTCTGTTTGCACTATAATTGCACTGAGCACTTTATACTATATTGTTAAACAGCATCATTGATGTAGGCACTTTATTATTATTAGTGATTATTGTCTATAGGATAAGAGCAGCGCTGAGTATGATATATATTTTTCATCATTTGGGGTTTTTTACCTTACACTACAGCAGCAGCCCATATTATATTATATTTATAGTATTACTCACTTATCTCCATAGCACAGGTTTCATTATTATATATTTATTTACTTATTGACTTATTTAATTTGTTTTACTATGTTTACTAAAGTCTTTATTCAAAATAAACATATAATAATTTGTTTCAATGAGAGATCTTTTTTTAACTATTTTCCGAAAAACATAAATTATGGAGCAAACTACACTGATATGTTCTGTAAATATTATAACTTTTATTGCATTTTTATATTCTTAATTTAGGTCCTGTTGAAAGCAAATTAAAGTTCATATTTTCGATGCACGACATTAATGGAAATGGATTGCTTACAAAGCAAGAGCTTGCTGGGATGCTTAGGTATTTACTTAAATAATGTTTTACCTGAGCATGAAATACAATTTTATCAATAGCATAAAATGAAGAAATATGTTAGTGGGACTTTTTTCATATGCCATGGAAGTCAGAGAGGCCAAAAGAAATATAGTTAAAAACAAGAACATTTTATTACAAACATAATTTACTTATAAAATTAGCCCTCAGGCATATACTTATACTATATATTTCCTAAAAGCAACAGGCAAAATGTCATATTTGACGATACAGGTAGTACAAATTGGTCTATGTGTTTTGTAGGCACCCCTCTTAAGGCTCCTCTCTTGAAGGGACTGCATACTCTATTTGGAGGCTCAGACAATCTTGTTCAAGGATTGGTTCCCAGGGCCTTCCCACAGGCCAGTGGGCACTTCTGGAGGTGCCCCCTGGATAGGGCAAGGGTGTCCCCATGCTGCCATAGGGTTCAAGTTTAAACCAGTGACTGAATATCACTTTGACAGTTATACATATGGTCTTGATGATGCAGGGTGGTCCGTGAAACGCTTAGACCATTTTGTACTACCTGCCTGAAGGCAATTTATGCATAAATTCTGTTTGTAATAAAAAATGTTAACTAAATCCCTTTTGGCCTTCCTGACTCCATAGTAGCACATGAAAAAAGTCTCACTTACGTATTTATTTTTTTGCTATATAGTATGAATAGGATGATGCCCTCAGGAGCCTTTATTCATTGTGTTAATAATATAATACTTTTTAATTCCACAATTTTATCAATACTGAGTTATGAAAATTAAGGAGGTTTTTCAACTTTGTTACAAAGTAAAATAAGAACAATGATATATTTTATGAAAAGGAATTTCTATATGCTAGCAGTTTTCATGAATAATTTCTTCCTTTGCACCTAGGCAGTATATAATATACCCCTGACATATCTGTAATTGTCAATGATGATTCAGTTGCCGATTTCTGCAAAACTGTAAGGGCTCATTTACACTCAGGTTGCTTTCTAAAGAGCAATCAGCAGGGGATTGCTCTTCAGAGGGCATTTGAGGGGCAGTGAGGAGTCTTCAGCAATTGTTTTAACCACTGAAATCTGTAGCATCTTGGCCATGGTATATGTACACCCCCATCCACTGCCTTTGACGCTTAAGGGGGATTGGTTGGGGGGACAATGAAAAATACTGCTCAGCCATGTTTTTATCATGCTACCCCCCACCTCCAACTGTAAGTGTAAACGAGGCCTAACAGACAGATGTTCAAAATGGAAGGTGCCTGTAAGCAAAAAACCATGGCAAATCCACCCTGAAAGGATAGATTTTTTAGATTTGTAGTATATTAGTGACTGATTCTGATGGTTTTGTGCTTGTTGTATTCTTAACTAGGGATCATCTGCTTTGTTGGATTTGCAAACAGTTTTGTGAATCATGCTGACAGTTTGAAGTTTACAGGAAATCCTGTTGTCTGGGTTTGAATTCAGTTCTGGTTTTGTAGATCTAAAAGACACAGCGGGGTTGATTTGCTAAAACTAGAGAGTGCAAAATCTGGTGCAGCTCTGCATAGAAACCAATCAGCTTCCAGGTTTTTTTTTTGTCTAAGCTTAATTGAACAAACTGAAATTAGAAGCTAATTGGCTACCATGCAGAGCTTCACCAGATTTTCTCAATCTCCACTTTAAGTAAATCAACCCCATTATTGCCAAGCAAAATGCATGAGTAGTCAGTACATGTACAAATGCCAAACAAATAAATAAATCTTTCCTTACACATAATCATTAGCTATTCCTAACAGCTCCAACACACTCTGACAATACAGTTGCTGTGAACCCAATCTTTGTTTTATAGAACAGGGCCTTGGATATTTATTCCTTCAAATGTTTGGCTCTCGTAACTCATTTGGCAAAGGCTATACAATGCATTTTAGGTTGGTCCCTATTTCTGGTAGTAAACCTATGGAAATTTTGGCCAAAAGTTCACAATTAGTGAACGTCATGAAGCCTAGGGGTTCACAGCAAACATAGTGGTAAATCTGTGTCTCATCTCTATTCCTAATGATGACAGTAGAGAGTATTCTTCATAGGTAACTTTTTTGTAGTTTTTATGGTAAAAAAAATCTTCAGATGCACTTTAAAGAATAAAACAGTGTTACCATGTCAAACTACAGACACATTTTTGTTTAGATTAGACTTGTTCACACCTTTACACAGCAAGACTGTCTCGGAATTCTGCCAATTCATAGCATGGCTGAAGCTCACTCCTACAGGTAATTAACTGTGGTCAATTAGCATATAAAGCTTATTAAGGCCCTGTTTCTGCTGAACAGTGATTTCATTGCACCAGATGCAGTCATTTTTTGGTTATGTAAGTAGCTGTAAGTCCGAATATAAGTGGAGGAATCAATTGATGTTCTCTTGCTCAGCTAGAAGTATATGGCTAGCTTTAAAAGAGTGAGTGTAATGGTAATGTTTAATGGTATGTTTTGTAGGTCCTTCAGTCAATTATCAAGCTTTCTTTCAAAAGACCAAACAGAAAAAGCTATTGAGTGTATGTTTGGCGAGAGTGGACTTCCCTGCAAACCAGAGATCACATGGGAGGAATTCTATGCTGTTTTTAGGCAGCATTCAAATATATTGGATTCTGTGACATTCCAAGGTATGGGTTTGTGAAACTCTAGCAGTAGAATGTATATTCCCTACTAGTAATGATGATATGAGAGTTAAAACAACAATAGCACACTCTGTTATGCTCTAGGCCAGTGTTTCTCAACTCCAGTCCTCAAGGCACCCCAGCAGGTCGGGTTTTCAGGATTTCCCTTAGCTGTAATGGCTTTGGTAATTACTAAGGCAGTGAAACTGATCAAATCACCTGTGTAAATCAATGGAAATCCTGAAAACATGACCTGTTGGGGCGCCTTGAGGACTGGAGTTGAGAAACACTGCTCTAGGCCACTCAGATTTCTTATGCAGGGCAGTAGATGACAAATATCAGCACAAATCCAAGCTATCCACACATGTCCTGTAACAAAATGTAGGTGGCATACCACTAACTTCAAACTGTGGGCAATTTTATCAGTATGAATGACCACTTACATTCCTCCAGGCCCTGTGTTATTACAACATTATACAGGATTTATATAGTGTCGACAGTTTGTGCATCACTTTACAACATGAGGACAGACAGTACAGTTACAATACAATTTCAATACAATAGGGATTAGAGGAACCTGCTCATTAGAGCTTACAACCTAAAAGGGGGAGGTCAAGTGTTACAAAAAGTAATAGCTGTAGGTGATGAGCTGATGGAGAAAATAAAAGTACAGTTGTTAAGTGGAGACAGGATAGGCTTCACTAAAGAGAAGGTTTTAGAGGGAAGAGAAGTCCCGGAGTTGAGCATGGGAGGAGGTGATGAGGCAGTTAGAGAGAAGGAGGTTTTGGGAAGAACAAAAAAAAACTTTGGCTGGTATTTTGAGACAAGGTCAGTGGTGTAGCTGGGGCCAAAGTTGTGGGTGGCTTTGTAAGTTGTTGTTAGTATTTTGAATTTTATTCATTGGGTAAGCAGAAGTCAGTGGAGGGATTGACAGAGAGGAGTACCAGACATTGAACGGTCAGTATGGTGCTTGAGTCTGGCAGCAGCCTTGGACTGAAGGGGGGTAGTCTATTTAAAGTTAAGCCAATCAGAAGGAAGTAACTTTAGTCAAGGAAAGAGATAACCAGGGAGTTAATTAGAAGCTTGGAGAGTGATGTGATGGTGGCCCTAGCACTCTGGCATGAAGGGACAGACTGATAGTTGTACCGACGATCTTGACAGAAAGTCAGGGGAAGGGGCCAAAAGAGGGGCAAATATAATGAGATTGAGTTTGAGCAAGTGGTGTGATATTCTCTATGGTGTAACACCATAAACTCCCTTTTTTTAAAAAAAAACAGTGTTGTAGATAATGAAATGCAATGGCTACACAATACCCAGCTGCTGTATCTATCACACCAACTACCTTATGTGTGTTATACACAAAATACTTCTTAAATTATGAACAGTGCCCAGGTTTTAAAACCTTTTACTTTGTGTATAAAGTGCAAGGTCAAACAATAATAAAGCTGTCAAAACTTATATGAGCAAGTTCATTAAACCTTGTCATACAGTGCTTGTAATATATACATAACCACAAATGAATATTAAAACTTAAAGTTGATGTAAATCCACTCTTATAATTTCTAAATTATTTCCATAGTGCTAATCTATAAGGATATACATGCTTCCTGCATGTATCCTTACCTGTCAAATTTCCCCCCTTTAGCTTTTTGGAGCCCTGCAATACTTCGGACTCTGTGGGCAGGTCTGTTGTCCAGGGCTCGTGGGTGGAGTCGTGATGTCTGTCCACCTCTACACTCACCTTGGCCAGGCAATGATATTTCTTACACTGAACTTCTGCTGGTCTCCTGGATTATGCCACATGATCACTAACATCCAGTTAAAACCAAGGAAAGTCACCACATGACTTCAGCATGCCAAATCATGCTGAGGTGTGGAGCAGCCAATCCTGGGAGAGCTGGAGAAGAAAGGAGGGGGGGGAATGTGAAGTACATAGAATGCCTCTCTCACACTTGTGCCGAGATAATGAAACCACCTGTCTCTCACAGCAAGGGGGAAGAAACTAACACCTATTTCTGTGTGTGTCTGTTTTTATCTTACTGAAGAAAGATGAGAGGATTGCTCAGAGCTGGATTAACTCTTTGTGGCAAGACTGGGCACAGATGAAATTACATCCTCTGCTTTAACAGATATGAGTCTTGGGTTTAAATCCATTTTAAGTCCATAAAAAATGTGAAAAAACATGTGCCATCAAAATTACAAAATAGTGTTGTACTTTTAAGATTTGCATAAAGTGCTAGAGCAGTGTCCACAATGTCCACAATTTATCATTCCTTCTTGTGCACTTGTAAAACTTTAACCCCTGATCTTCTTCACCCCTTGTCAGTGCTCAGTCACCAGAACCTACTGACCTACTGACCGCTTATATATAAAAAAGTAGGTCAGCTGTGCCTTTAACCGCTTCCCGACCACCTCACGCACATATACTGTGGCAGAAGGGCACGCACAGGCAGATTAATTTACCTGTATGTTGCCCTTTAAGAGGTGGCTTGTGGGCATGCACGCACAAGCCCACTGGGAGCCCTGTGACCGTGATTGTGGCTTCCGCGGACTCGATGCCTCCATACCCGCGATCGTGTCACGGATGAGGATAAGTGGGGAGATGCTAATGTAAACAAGCATCTCCCCGTTTTGCCTAATGACACTGTCACTGATCAGCGCTCCCTGTAATCAGGAGAGGTGATCAGTGACGTGTCACACACAGCCCAACCCCCCCCCCCCCCACACACACACAATTACTCACTAGGACACACTTAAACCCTACAATGCCACCTAGTGGTTAACCCCTTCACTGCCAGTGACATTTTTACAAAAATCAATGCAATTTTTTAACATTGATCACTGTATTAATGCCAATGGTCCCAAAAATGTGTCAAAATTGTCCAATGTGTCCGCCATAATGTTGCAGTCCCAATAAAAATTGCTGATCGCCGCCATTACTAGTAAAAAAAAATGATCAATAAAAATGCCATAAAACTATCCCCTATTTTGTAGATGCTATAACTTTTGCGCAAACCAATCAATAAACGCTTATTGCGATTTTTTTTGTTTTACCAAAAATATGTAGATGAATACGTATTGGCCTAAACTGAGGAAAAAATAATTTTTATATATTTTTTTGGGGCTATTTATTATTGCAAAAAGTAAAAAATAATGCGTTCCACCAGACGTATGTGAAACCAGATGACAACCCAGGAAAATAATTGTCAGAGGGGGGCAGAGCGTGGTCACTATAAAAGGAAGTGCCTAAACATGGACCGTCACAGGGGGATCGCTGGGCATTATTATGATGACAGCTGCAGATTTGAAAAGATTGACAAGAACTTTGGAAATAACTTTAACATGATGAAGACTGGATGAGATTGGGTGCACAGGTCACAGATACAATCCAGCTGTTGAAACTGTCACAATACAGATGACACACATATAAAACATCATTCATTGCTTTCTAATTATCCCAAATGTAATGAGAAAGCCCTTCCTCTTATTGGATAAGATGATCAGTGCACTCACAGGATGTCCAACAAGGGGGATTATTTACAGAATCAGCAAAACATCTGTCCTGAAAAGTTATTTCCCCATTCTTCTCAGGAATGCAAGCCTGATTTCCAAACAAAGACTTTCCCAACTGTGTGGGCTGGTGGCACATAAACATGGCATTGGGTGGAAGAGGCAGGGATGAAGCCTGGGACAGATGAATGGATGGTGGGTGAGCAGAGCCTATGTGCTCTCACTGACATCCCTCATGCAGCAGAAAGTTTGTTTGTTCCACAAGTGAGGAGCTCAGCCATGCACTGCTGCTGGGGAAAGGGAGAGGGGTCCAGATCACTCGCATCACCAACACATGCCTAGGCGTGCTCACAACACACTTTTTATTACAGGAATAGATCATCAGACACAAAGTACAGATCGGCAATAAGACACAAATAGTCATTCAGTGTCACAAAGCACTTTGCAGGCTACACAGGGCTCCAGAAGTAGTTTGCATACAGATCAGAGGGTGGTTAAAGTCTGTCCTGATGGGGTCCTGATGATCGCAGTCCCAGGATACACAGTGACAGAGGCAGAACATTCACTGTGACAGCAGCATGGGAAGCAAATGTCCACACAGACAACACAACCCACTCTCATGTCTGTCAGTCCAGACACCCTCCATCCCCTGTACACAGCACGCACCTACCTTTCTTCCCCTTCATTGCCCGATGGTCAGTGGGGGGGGGGGGGGGGTGTTGAAGATGAGGAGTTAAATGTCTGACGTGTCCTGGCATGTACTCCACAATCTGTCACTTTCCCAAGTAGCGCTGTTCTCCCAGAAGCAGCACCATCAGATCCCCTCACCCACTCAGCCCTCGCCCTGTCTAATAGTATAACATGGCAATGTTTTGATCCATCAGTATAGTATAACATGGCAATGTTCTGACTCAGAACATTACCATGTTATACTGTCTGTACTGATGGATCAGAAGAACATTGCCATGTTATACTGTACACATGAGGATGTCAGCACAGCACACAATAGCATTTAAAACAGAGACAGGGTCAGAGATTATCAAAACAATCTTCAATGGATCTGCAAATAGGTCCCGCTCAGGCCATGCATTCCATCCTAGCAGAGGGAACATCACTTCCGGCTTCTCACTAGCACAGAGAAACCAGAAGTGACGGCAAGGGAAAGCACCACCCATGTCCTACGGCAGTGCCAATAAAAAAAAGCACAGCAAGAAGAATGACACTATGGGAGTGTAGAGGTGCACTGCAGTGCACCACAAAGCATCAGAAAACCCTGCAAATGATGCGTCCCACCTGAAATCACGTGATTGCATTGGCGTCATGCTTCCCATAGTGCACTGTGTCTCGTGCCCGAACACAGGGCACTTAAAGGACCTTTTTTTCCACTAAAGGGCCTTTTTTTGTGACAAGCTTTGGCGGCACCCGTGCGCCCCCTATGGACAGGCCGCCATTGCTGGGGACCCAGTTCTATACACCTGAGTGGTCTTGCAATATACCTCCAGTGCTCAGAATACTTCTCTTGGGCCAGTTTCCACTTTTAGAGAGTCTGTTTCACGTCACAAGATAGAATCCAATTCTGTTTAAGCTGGGGACAAGACCAGCTTAAGGACAGAGGGTCTCCTTACTCTACAAGGTGTCCCATCGGCTTTCACACTCTCCTGAGAGTCCACAGCAGTGAGGATGAGAGCATGGAAGCTGGACAGGAAAAATATATCTTTAGTCCTTTTCAATCATGAAAAACATTTCGTTAGAATCTTTAGAACTTTAGAAATTGATTAATGAGAAAAAGTAAAATGCAAAGTGATTGAAGTTATCTCTTGCCTTTATCACTCATATGTTTTATTGCCCCTTTTTTCATATTTCTCAAGTACAGTAACATATTACACAGGTCTGTTTTTTATCATGCAGTAGCACTTTATTGCTGAAAATAAAAATATATTTATTTCCTGAAGGTTCAATGCCTCCTGTAAGCATCAAGAAGCCAAATAATATCAGAGTGTCATTCATAGGCAAAAGAAATGAGGAGGATAGCAAAAGGTAATATAACAATTCCAATGGTTATGCATGTAGGACCAGAGAAATAATTAAGTTCTTGTTATCAGGTTGCTTATACAGTGGTGTGAAAAAGTGTTTTCCCCCTTCCTCATTTCCTGTTCCTTTGCATGTTTGTCACACTTAAGTGTTTCGGAACATCAAACCAATTTAAACAATAGTCAAGGACAAGACAAGTAAACACAAAATGCAATTTGTAAATGAAGGTGTTTATTATTAAAGGTGAAAAAAAATCCAAACCATCATGGCCCTGTGTGAAAAAGTGATTGCCCCCTAAACCTAATAACTGGTTGGGCCACCCTTAGCAGCAACAACTGCAACCAAGCGTTTGCGATAACGTGCAATGAGGCTTTTACAGCGTCCTGGAGGAATTTTGGCCCACTCATCTTTGCAGAATTGTCCTAATTCAGTTACATTAGAGGGTTTTCGAGCATGAACGGCCTTTTTAAGGTCATACCACAACATCTCAATAGGATTCAGGTCAGGACTTTGGCTAGGCCACTCCAAAGTCTTCATTTTGTTTTTCTTCAGCCATTCGGTGGTGGACTTGCTGGTGTGTTTAGGATCATTGTCCTGCTGCAGAACCCAAGTTCGTTTCAGCTTGAGTACACGAACAGATGGTCGGACATTCTCCTTCAGGATCTCTTGGTAGACAGCAGAATTCATAGTTCCTTTTATCACGGCAAGTCTTCCAGGTCCTGAAGCAGCAAAACAGCCCCAGACCATCACACTACCACCACCATATTTTACTGTTGGTATAATGTTCTTTTTATGAAATGCAGTGTTCCTTCTACGCCAGATATACTTGGACACACACCTTCCAAAGAGTTCCACTTTTGTCTCATCGGTCCACAGAATGTTGTCCCAAAAGTCTTGGGGATCATCAAGATGTGTTGTGGAGAAATTGAGACGAGCTTTGATGTTCTTTTTGCTCAGCAGTGGTTTTCTCCTTGGAACTCTGCCATGCAGGCCATTTGTGCCCAGTCTTTTCCTGATGGTGGAGGCATGAACGCTGACCTTAACTGAGGCAAGTGAGGCCTGCAGTTCCTTGGACGTTGTTGTGGGGTCTTTTGTGACCTCTTGGATGAGTCGTCGCTGCGCTCTTGGGGTCATTTTGGGCGGCCGGCCACTCCTGGGAAGGTTCACCACTGTTCCATGTCTTCGCCATTTGTGGATAATGGCTCTCACTGTGGTTCGCTGGATTCCCAAAGCTTTGGAAATGGCTTTATAACCCTTTCCAGACTGATAGATCTCAATTACTTTCTTTCTCAATTGTTCCTGAATTTCTTTGGGTCTCGGCATGATGTGTAGCTTTTAAGGATCTTCTGGTGGACCTTACTGTGTCAAGCAGCTCCTATTTAAGTGATGCCTTGATTGTGAACAGGTGTGGCAATAATCAGGCCTGGGTGTGGCTAGAGAAATTGAACTCAGGTGTGGACAACCACAGTTATAGTATATTTTAACAAGGGGGGCAATCACTTTTTCACACAGGGCCATGATGGTTTGGATTTTTTTTCACCTTTAATAATAAACACCTTCATTTACAAATTGCATTTTGTGTTTACTTGTGTTGTCCTTGACTATTGTTTAAATTGGTTTGATGTTCCGAAACACTTAAGTGTGACAAACATGCAAAGGAACAGAAAATGAGGAAGGGGGCAAACACTTTTTCACACCACTGTATATTGATTTTCTGTACATGCAACGTACAGCTCATCTATCCCACAGGCCTGTACAGTATAACAACCTGCCCCTAGCCTTCACCAATCCTTTGTACAGCTTTTAGTGTCTCAAATGAAATTGATGTGGTTTCTGATTGTGGAATGATTTAAGCAGATGGCATGATAAAACAGAAACTATCAACTGAAAAAGGTACATTCATGACAGAAGTAAACTTGGCAAAAGTTGGGACATGATTGTAATTCTCATAAAACAGGTTATTTTTAAAGTAAAACTGAAGGCAGAGCTTTTTCTTTTCTTTAGATAGAGTGGAGAGAGATTAGAACATCAGTCAAGTTTGTATTGTTTGCCCCCATTCCAGAACTTCACCCTCTCCATTTGTCCTGGTCACCATTATCACCAAAAGTAAACAAAAAATTCAAGTTATGAATGATCAAGACAGGAATAGAGGGGAAGGTGAATTGGGACATAATTCTGGTGACTACCAGGGATTGTTCTTCACTTTGGAGGGATTTCCTCTCATTTTCTGTTGTGGCCATCAGATAGGACGTGTAGGGAAATCCCCCCCAAAGAGACACAGGAAATAACCCTCTCTTAACCTGTCCAAAGTGGGGAAAAAAAAGTTTTGACTTTAGTCCTGCTTAACCAAAGTCTGCAGAAAGCAAGAGAAAAACACTGACTTAAAAGGTCAGCCAGCTAAATATTGACTATTTTTTCTCAATAGCAAAGCTGAAAAAGATACCCATATCCTGGAGTCATATGGACAGGAACTTCGAAAAAGAACTGGCAAAAAGTAAGTAATAAGGACATACAGGGGATTTATTCTTGAACGTAAATGATGGAATTATTTTAATTTATTTCTGTTTTTTTTTTTACTTTTTAATTCTTATCAACTAGAAATGATTACAACCTAAGAGAGCCAAATGTATACACCACAGCAAGAAGAGAAAAATATGAGTCAAGCAAAGTTCGCCAAAAAATACAGCAGTTTAAACGCTTGATTGAAAATTACAGGCGCCATATCACATGCATTGCAATATTCTATGGAATATCAGCTGGAGTGTTTACTGAAAGAGCCTACTGTGAGTCACTATTTTAGATATATTTTTCTATTTTATTTAATTATTTTCTGAAAATCAGAAACTATTAGAAAGATAGTAATGTAGTAAAATGCTGATAATTGTAGCAACTGTATCCAGGCTGTTATAGTTCTAGTGCAGCAAATTGTTAAAAAATAGTAGAGCTGAACAATTTGGAGAATACTTAACTCCAGATATTTTAGGTACTTTTACCATGAAAAAATAAATCACACACGTTTTACTATGTCCCCTCAGCATGTCGCCCTTTCCCTTTTATGGCGGACACTGGGTCACAGGCAATCTTCTTGGTTATTCCTTGTGACCAGCCTAAGATCTTTCAATTCAAGGGCCTGTGTGGAAGAGTTTTTGTTTGCATCAGACAGGGTTTGCATTCCCTTATGCCCCGTACACACGACCAGACTTTTCAACATCAAAAGACTGACGGAATGATTCTGGCAGACTATTCGAACAAGTGTGGGCTGCAGCGGACTTTTGATTTGCAAAAGTCTGTCAGAAATAGAACATGTTTCAAATTTTTCCGACAGAACTCTGCCGGACCCAGAAATCCACTCGTGTGTGTGCTAGTCTGACGGACTAAAACTGACGCTAGGGCAGCTATTGGCTACTGGCTATGAACTTCCTTATTCTAGTCCAGTCATACGTCATCACGTTCGAATCCGTCGGACTTTGGTGTGATTGTGTGTGGCCAAGTCCGTTCATTCGGAAAGTCCGTCAGAACTCTGTCAGAACTCCGTCAGAACTCCGTCGAAAGTCTGCCGGACTTAAGTCCTGTCGTGTGTACGCGGCATTAGAAGTCTAAAGCAGGAATCTGCAATTAGTGGACCTCCAGCTGTTGCAAAACTACAATTCCCATCATGCCTCTGCCTCTGGGTGTCATGCTTGTGGCTGTCAGAGTCTTGCTATGCCTCATGGGACTTGTAGCTCTGCAACAGCTGGAAGTCCGCTAATTGCATATCCCTGGTCTAAAGGAATGAAAAACATGCTTAAAGCAGATCAAAGGCAGGTCAGAATGATGTCAGCTTGAGGTCAAATGTACCTGTGAATTACTTCTGAATAATATCAGAAATGTCTCAAACAGATGTACAGCTGACAACATAAGCTCAAATTCCATCAACAAATGTAATTTAGTTTGATCACAAACTCGTCCAGTCTCATTGCATATAAACCAAGCCCCAATAATTTTTTTGGCTTATGGAGATCATGCTTACCTTCATTATTTTACCATTTTGTAAGTAAAACCAAATTTCCCATTTTTCAAGGTGCAATAAACTGACACACATTCAGTTGCTACATATTGGTATTAATATGTATTTTACAAGTACTTGCACGCCAATCCTTAAAGCGGAGGTCCACCCTAAAGTGGACCTTCCGCTCATCGGAACCCTCCCCCCCTCCGGTGCCACAATCGGCACCTTTCAGGGGGGAGGGGGGTGCAGTTACCTGGATAATCCAGGTAACTGCACCCACTTCCGGGATAGCTCTCTGCGGAAAGGGGCGTAACTTACGCCCCTTTCCGCAAGTGCCCGCCCCTTCCCGCAAGTGCCCCTCTGCCTGCTGGGAAACACACAGATCCCAGAGGCAGCGGGGACCGTCCTCATTGCGCAGCGCGGCTCGCGCATGCGCAGTAGGGAACCGGGAAATGAAGACGAAAGGCTCCATTTCCTGATTCCCATACCCAAGATGGCGGCGGCAGCACTCGAGTGTCGATCTAGAGATCGGCTTCGGGTGCCGACATCGCGGGCGCGCTGGACAGGTAAGTGTCACTATTTTAAAAGTCAGCAGCTGCAGTATTTGTAGCTGCTGGCTTTAAAAAAAAAATAAAAATGCGGTGGACTCCCGCTTTAAAGTATAGCAGTAGAAGATTTTCATTGAACTGTACAATCTGTAGCACTAACACAATCCATCCTTGAGCTGCCAAAGTTTTGCATTGTGTTTCATTTGAGATGTCTCTGTGACTACTGTTTTTTTTAACATTACAATAACTTTCTTTTAATGTTTTTGAATGCCACAGACTACGGCTTTGCTTCACCATCAACTGGAATTTCACAGGCCACATATATTGGGCTTATTATTTCTCGTGGTTCAGCAGCCAGTATTTCTTTCATGTACTCTTACATTCTTCTAACAATGTGCCGGAACCTAATAACTTTTCTGAGAGAGACCTTCTTGAATCGATACATTCCATTTGATGCCGCTGTAGACTTCCACCGTTGGATTGCCATGAATGCTCTTGTGCTTTCACGTAAGTGAAAACATTAGGCAAAATTCTAATATACAATAAAAGTAGCTATATTTTGGCAATTTTATGTATAATGAACCGGATTACTCATACAATATTTTTTTCTTCTAGTTTTTCACACTCTTGGACATGTAGTCAATGTCTACATCTTCTCAATTACACCTATAAATATCCTTAGCTGTGTCTTTCCCACGGTCTTCAATTATGATGGGTATGTACTAAATTTGATTTGGTCAGAAAACCTAAATATTGTCTTAAAGGAGTATTGGCAATTGTTTTGTTTTTTTCTGATTGCAATGCAGACAATTGCTTAGAAGTGAAGGCCTAGAATTCCAGACTTTGTCTGGTTGTTTGCAAGGCTGCCTAAATGGGCCTGTCCTATGTTTGGTGTTAGCTGTTAGCAGCAGTAGGTTGGCTGCTCTTCCTAGAATTGGCTGCATCACAGTCTACTTTGCAATTGAATTTATTACATTTAAACAAAGGAGTGCATACTAAGGTGTTTGGGATGAGAAATTAGGTATACTGAGGTGTAAGAGATAAGAAATGTGTGTGTGTAATACCCCATAAAAGAAAATGTTCTGTTTGTAATGACATTATATACAGTGCCTTGAAAAAGTATTCATACCCCTTGAAATGTTCCCCATTTTCTCATGTTACAACCAAAAACCTAAATGTATTTTATTGGGATTTATTTTGATAGACCAACACAAAGTGGCACATAATTGTGAAGTGGAAGGAAAATGATAAATAGTTTTCAATTTTTTTTTACAAATAAATATGTGAAAGTATGACGTGCATTTGTATTCAGCCCCCTTTACTCTGATACCTCTAACTAAAATCTAGTGGAACCAATTGCTTTCAGAAATCACCTAATTAGTAAATAGAGTCCAAATGTGTGTTTTTTAATTTCAATATAATTGCAGCTGTTTTGTGCAGCCCTCAGAGGTTTGTTAGAGAACCTTAGTAAATAAACAGCATCTGAAGGTCAAGGAACACACCACACAGGTGAGGGATAAAGATGTGGAGAAGTTTAAAGCAGTGCTAGGCTATAAAAAAAATATTCCAAGCTTTGAACATCTCACGGAGCACTGTTCAATCCATCATCCAAAAATGGAATGAGTATGGCACAACTGCAAACCTACCAAGACATGGCTGTCCACCTAAACTGACAGGCCGGGCAAGAAAAACATTAATCAGAGAAGCAGCCAAGAGGCCCATGTTAACTCTGGAGGAGTTTCAGAGATCCACAGGTCAGGTGAGAGAATCTGTTCACAGGACAAATATTAGTTGTGCACTCCACAAATCTGGCCTTTTTGGAGGAGTGGCAAGAAGAAATCCAATGCTGAAAAAAATCCATAGGAAGTCCAGTTTGCACAATGCCATGTAAGGACACAGAAAACATGTGGAAGAATGTGCTCTGTTCAGATGAGACCAAAATTGAACTTTTTGGCCTAAAATCAAAACGCTATGTGTGGAAGAAAACTAACACTGCACATCACCCTGAACACACCATCCCCACTGTGAAACATGGTGGTGGCAGGATCGTGTTATGCTTTTTTTCAGCAGGGACAGGGAAGCTGGTCAGAGTTGATGGAAAGATGGGTGGAGCCAAATACAGGGCAATCTTAGAAGAAAACCTGTTATGCTTTGTACACATGACCAGACTTTCCGGCAGACTAGGTCCGACGGTCTTCCCGACTGACTTTTCAGCGGAGTTCCGACTGACTTTCTGAATGAACGGACTTGGACACACACAATCACACCAAAGTCTGATGGATTCAAACGTGATGATGTACGACCAGACTAGAATAAGGAAGTTTATTGTCAGTAGCCAATAGCTGACCTAGAGTCGGTTTTCGTAAGTCGGATTATCATACAGACAAACAGATTTTTCGTCCGGACTCAAGTCCATCGTAAAGATTTGAAACATGTTCTAAATCTAAAGTCCGTCAGATTTTTCAACAACAAAGGTCCGATGAAGCCCACACACGGTCGAATTGTCAGACGGATTTGTTCTGTCAGACCTTTGCTGTCAAAAAGTTTGGCCGTGTGTACATGGCATTAGAGTCTGCAAAAGACCTGAGACTGAGGCAGAGGTTCACCTTCCAGCAGGACAATGACCCTAAACATACAGCCACAGCTACAATTAAACTACATTTCCCATGATGCTCATGCACTCTGCAGTGTAGTGGAGCATCATGGGAAATGTAGTTTCAAAACATCAGGAGTGCCAAGGTTCGCCATCACTGGTTTAGAGCAAAGTATATACATGTGTTAGAATGGCTCAGTCAAAGTCCAGATTGAAATCCATTTGAGAATCTGTGGCAAGACTTTAAATTGCTGTTCACAGGCGCTCTCCATCCAATCTGACAGAGCTTGAGCTATTTTGCAAATACGAATGGGCAAAATTTCACTCTCTAGATGTGCAAAGCTGGTAGAGACATCCCCAAAAAGACTTGCAGCTGTAATTACAGTGAAAGGTGGTTCTACAAAGTATTGACTCAGGGGGGCTGAATACAAATACATGCCACACTTTTCACATATTTATTTGTTAAAACAAAATTGAAAACCATTTATCATTTCTACTTTCTGTTGGTCTATCACATAAAATCCCAATAAAATACATTTATGTTTTTGGTTGTAATATGACAAAATGTGGAAAATGTCAAGGTGTGTGAAATCTTTTTCAAGGCACTGTAAAATGATAGAGAGTTTGACTAGTATGTTTTTATTTTTATTATTAGGCCAAATATTTAATTTACATAGTCACTGTATGCCATAATAAGGATACCATAGCACAGGAAATTCCACAGTTGCAATGAGAATTCATACCTTTAGTCAAGGACATTTTCTGGAATGCTTGAGAATGTGTGTTAATTAGAAAGGCCACTGACATTTTTGGTAAAGGGAGGGGTATTATTGGGGTTGATTTTCTTTCCTCTGCAAAGTGAATATTCACTTTGCTAAAGTTGGCTATACATGGATGGAAATTCAGCCAGATCAGCTGGGCCGGCTGAATTTTGATCCATGTATGGGCACCAGGGTTGTACAGAAGTTGATCTACAGACCGATTTCTGCACAACAAAACTGTTGGATTTCTCTTGCTTGATCAGAGCTGCAGGCTATAGTCCTCAATGCTGATCAGTGTATTCTGACGGCAGGGAAGTCTTCCTGCTGTCAGAATACAATATCTCAGCAGAGAGGATTCCCCTATCCACATCAAATGTGTTGATGGGGAAATTGATTGTTTTTTTTTTCATTCAAACTACAGATTGAACAAAAAAAAGGTGTCATCCATGAGCTGCTTAAGGGCAGCCTATAATCCTTTAGTAAATCAACCCGATTGTCTCTAATTCTAATGAAGAGTAACTTTGATATTAACAATATGATATATTTTGTCAAGCTGTCCATTATATCCACCAACCTATAGCGAACAATGAATAGGCAAGGTTTTAGGAATAATCTGTATCAACAAAATCTTTACACATTACTTCTACAAAATGAATATGACAATAATTATAATATTTTATGTATGAATTACAACTAATGTGATTGAATGATGATTACCATAAAATATAAGGAATGGTTATGACTGCAATACCATCTTAAGAGGTTGTGATAACAGACATGTTTTTAGCATCACCTTGTGTATATTTTTGTAAATTCTCTGGTGCTGGGAGACTGGATGGAAATAAAAATATAATTAAGGCATTTAAAATATTTTACCAGTATTAATGCTACTGATGTTTTACTTTTTTTTTATTTTTTATTTTTTTTTTACATTTTTCAGATCTGACTATCCAAATAAATTCTACTGGTGGTTTTTTGAGACTGTGCCAGGTAAGCTGTCACCATGTTGCACCTTGATCACATGGCAGATAACAGGTGATATTGCTATGATACGATTATATTTGCAGTTGATATTCCTCAGAATTCATGACTTGGCACTGAAATAAAAACTGTTATCCCAATAAATATACAAATAGACTCATGTCACTGATCACTTATCTACTGCATTCAACATGACTGGTAACACGTACTATTGCATAAACAAATACCAGTTAAGCAGCAGCTACTTGAATAGTAATATTTACTGTATTTTTTTTATATTTAAATCAGCTTGCGTGTCTGACACTCATCATGATAGTTACGCTAACAGATAAGAGTGCATCCTTCCCTAAACCACTCCCAACCTTGTTGCTCCATAAATTACATACTGATGCTTCATTTGCTTAAATGTCAATCATTTGTCACATAAAAACTTTTTTCAATAAGTGCTCAGCCTATTAATGTCAGCCAAAATGTCAGGCAAAGCACTGGATAAAGTGGAGAGGAGTAACAAACTCAGATTTTTCCTGCAGACTTTGCAGACAATGGAAATGCTAGGCACAGCTGGATTGAAATTCGGTTGATTCAATAGTGACAGGCTGAATTTTGAGTAATGTAATAGTATATCTTCATTTAATTAGTGCTTTCAGCCAATCAGCTGCAGTGCTGATCAGTGTATTCTGACAGATCCCGCTGTCACAATATAATAGTACAGCGGGGTGGATCCCCTCATCCATCTCCAATGTGTGGATGGGGGAATCTGTTCAGTTTTTGGATCAAAAAAAAAAAGATCCATCTATGACCAGCTTAAGACAAAAGGTTAGGAGAAATCTGAAACTGGGGGACAGATAAAAACATTAAGCCTTTATCATTGTTCTCTGTCCTTCCATTAGGAGATGTTCTCTTTACTTCCTCTCCATTACCGGGAGTCACAGGGACACTAAGCAAGGGGCAATCCAGCCTATGGGGTCAGGAACAGCCATATACAACCTGAAACAGCATTTAAACGTCCCCCAGAATTTCCACAAAAAAAAAAAAAAAAGCTGGACTTTCATTATGATCCCTCTGAGAGAAGTCAGAACACTTATAGTAGGTGCTCACTGCATTTTTCATGGTGCCTGTAATGTTATATATCCATTTCCATCCTATTAAGGCTATGAAAGTTAGTTCACAGTCATAACTTGCCTAGTATACATTACAGTGTATGTACAGGCAAACCTTTGGCTAGAGTAAGGACTAGGCAACCCCCATCAGGTTATTTATTTCTATCTGTGTATCTTTTAAGCTTCCCTTTGCTTCCTGTCCCAGATTCACAAAATTTTTTTTACAGGAATCTCCCACAGTATGGGGAATTACCTATAAGGTATTGTGAGAAAGTGCCCACAGGTGACAAAGTCAGAAAATATGCGTTTCCCTGTTATCAGCCAAGCATTTTTTTTCTATTATCAGTAAAACATCATTCATCTAAGTCAGATTAGGACATAAAATAAAGAAAATGTTCTTTGTAACAGTAGTGATCTTAGCAGAGGGATGTTGCTTTGTGTGCTAAGTGTTGTGTGTGCCTAGAGGTTCCACCAATGGAAATTCAACCCTAACATCTGAGATTATATAGGAATGGTACACAGTGCTGTCAACTAATGACAGAGCCAGGGAAACTCTTCATTTTCGAAACGATTCCCTTTTCATATATCAGGTCATAAACAATTCATTTTATCAGTGATAGTATACTTACATTCAGTGTCATTAGAATTGGTAAGACATTGAGTTCAGACTAAGTACATTTTGATAAAAACAAGGTAATGTGAGTATGTGAGAAGGCTGTTGGTATATATATTCATTTATTTATTTACTTATTTATTCTGTTTTAATCATATCTACTTGTACATGCAGGTATGACTGGGGTTCTTTTACTAGCAGTTTTGGCTCTTATGTATGTGTTTTCTACTCATCATTTTCGACGTGTCAGTTTCCGCGGATTCTGGATAATTCATCACCTGTATGTTGTCCTCTTCATTTTGGTAAGTAGTGAGAAAAACGTTGAAATCACAAAGATATTAAATATGAGAACTCTTGGGATACGGCCACACATTTAGCTTGGAGGCAAGGAACATCATAATCTTTTTTTTTAGAAAATCTTTGTTAAACAGCGGTACACACGGACCGAAATTCATCTAGTTCCTGCAGAACCAGATGATTTTTGGTCCCTGTATACCATGCCTTTTATTCTGCATAAATATACTATATATGCAAATTATTAGCTCTGTCAGTAAAATTGAGGAAGTAAATGTATTATCAGAGTTGTCAGTTATCCTGGAGTAAGAAAAATCCTATGGATTTGGGTTAATTCAGTGAGTTTAAATAAATAATGTATATCAGATTGCTTCACTGCCATTGCAGCTATTTTATTCTTATGCTTTGGCTATTTTTTTTTTCAGACTATCATCCATGGCAGTTTTGCACTGATACAGTTACCACGGTTTTACATATATTTTATAGTCCCAGCTATTATCTTTGCAGTTGACAAGATGATTAGTTTGAGCAGGAAGAAGACAGAGATTGAAGTTCTAGAAGTGAAGAAACACCCTTCAGGTATGATGTATACTTAACATTCTTAACATTGTGGCAGCTAAATTAATAGAAATGCTAAAGATAAAAGGGAACACTCTTAGCTTTACTTTTAAGATATATCTATAAACACTGCAACTGACCTTTTGCAGTAAAAATATTCATATGCTGGCCCAGTGGTGGAATTATTGTGGCTGCATCTGGGCTTAAAATATGCCACAATCTGTGTAAATAATGAGAATATGATTGGCCCTACGGTAGCCGACCCGTACTTCTGAAGGCTTTGAATAACCACACTATCTTCCAGAAGCACAAAAGTGAGGACATTTTAGCAAGAAAGCATTGTCACATCATTCTAAAATTCTCATGAAAACAGTAAAATTGTACTAAGTCCTGATAAAGAATAAGAATGTCGAACATATGAACTGAGAAGGATAGATGAGAAAGTAAAGGGTGGCAGGAGTTGCCCAAAAATGTGAAATATGCCACTGGTGTTAAAAATAAAATATATGTGAAGTAAATATGAGGCTGGTTAACTAAATAAGTTGAGAATATTCACTTAAATTAATGTGTGAATATGCTTTTTATCCAAGCAACTGCACATGACTGAGGTGTGTGGTCCATGGCCCTACTTTCATGGACCACAAGTGAACAGGAATTTTGTTTTCTGATGATTGGATAATTGAAGTGTATATTTAAACAATTTTTAAGTGTGATTCATTTACTAAAGCACTTGAGAATCTTCAAAGAGTAGCCTGCACATAGACAAATAGTATATTTGCAAAGCATACAGTTTTAACAGAAAGCAGAGGAGTCCAGAAGAAAACCTGATGTTAGTGCTTCTTGAAGAATTGTCACATTCCAATAATGAAAACTCAGTTACTCGAGCCTTGCAAAAAAGTTATGATACCCAAAGTAAATTTTGTTGTATGCCATTTACTCTTCATACTGCATTAGACTGACACAAGTGATATCTTTATTAAAATCCAGCTATCCACCGCCTCTTCAAATTTTACGTCTGAACTTAGATTTTCTATATGTGGATCCTGCAATTCTGTTTTTCTGAAATTGTCTAACAAAATGTATTAAGCTAAAATTAGTGCATATAAAATATTGTAATTTATAGACTGATAGTCATGCCAAAAACATTATAATTTTAGAATGTATGCACCATTTTCTATGTCTGTACTTCAACCTATTTAATTCTCATTGCAGGAGTGACATGCCTGAAGTTCCAGCGTCCTAGTGACTTTGACTACAAATCTGGTCAGTGGGTTAGGATTGCATGTTTGTCTCTTGGTACAGATGAGTACCATCCTTTCACATTGTCGTCTGCACCACATGAGGATACATTAAGTCTACACATTAGGGCAGTAGGACCATGGACCACAAGCCTCAGAGAGCTCTACACATCTCATAATACAGCAGAGGGAAAGTACCCAAAGGTATGTAGAACTATTATTTTTTTTAGTCTATAATAATTTAGAATAGAAACATACCAGTCATTTTTAAATACCAATAATAGTTAACATTATAAACAATGTTATTCTGGGGTGAGTTTGTCTATATGTGACCCTCTCGATGCCTTAGTTTTCCCTTTTGTTCTATTTTGATAATATCCAATTCTATTTTTATACTAGCAACACTTTAATATATCATTAATATCGCTTCCCCCTCTTTAAAATAATGCATCAGCTTTTCCTGGATGGGCCATTTGGAGAAGGACATCAGGAGTGGAATATGTTTGACGTATCAGTTCTTGTTGGTGGAGGAATTGGAGTGACACCTTTTGCATCGATTCTCAAGGATTTGGTCTTTAAATCATCGATCAATGCAAGGATCAACTGCAAAAAAGTATGTCTTTATTATTTTTAGCCAATGACCTCATATGTTAAAATAACTGATTTATTAAAACATGGAGAAAAGAAAAGTAAAACAAAAGTGGAGTTTTTTTTTTTTTTTATTGGATGGAAACATGAAACATGGATTTTAGTTGGTCACTGTGGACAGAAATTACAGTTTGGTTTTCATTTCCTTTTTTTTTTTTTTTTTTAGTTTTACTGTTTTAGAACTGCTTATAATCTGTTTAAGCCACAGTAAATACTGGCAGCTATGTGGCATTACAGTCTATTATATAACTTTTTGATAAATGAAGACATACTGTATGTTTTAAGCACAGCTTAACCAATTATTAAAGCATATGTGGAAATACAAAATACAAAATGTTTGAGTTTCATAGAAATGGGGAGGAATCCTATTACGGAAATATCTCGGAAAAATGTCTCAAAAAGGCTAGTCACTCACTGTACTCACTGGTTGAGTCTCTGGGACAGGAAGTGTAGGAATGACCTTGATGAGCCACATAGTCCAAAAAAAAAGAAAACACAAATGGAACACTTTACCATTCTGTGCTGTATCATGAACTAACAACTTGCTGCTAATTAACTCACTATAAACCTTCCTGTAACCCCAGCACTAATATTCCCTAAGCTTAAAATGGAAGTTCAGTCAAACACTAACTATATCTAAATCAACCCCCCCCCCACCCATTCTAAGCCTATTTTATCTACCCTGTGAAAGGGAAGATCTATATACTTATCTATCCTGAGGGTGCTCTGGTCCAGTCACATTATTGGGTCCCAGCGCAGGCTTTAGTGTAGAGGACACATCATCAACAACAGCTACAGAGCCTATGCAGTGACATTACCCATATGCTTACTATGGGGCAAGTGTTGTTGGTTGTCCCTCTTCCACGCTGAAGCTGGCGCTGGGACCAGATATTGTAACTGAACCAGAGATCCCTCAGAATAGGTAAGTATACAAATCTTTAGTTTCACACATTAGATAGAATAGGCTTAGAATGGGGGTGGGAGTAAATTTAAGTACAGTCAGCGTTTGACTGAACTTCTACTTTAAATCTATCTCTGCATATTCACCTCTGCATTGCAGTTTAACCACTTACAGACCGGACCATTTTGCTGGTCAAAGACCAGACCACTTTTTGCGATTCGGCACTGCGTCGCTTTAACTGACAATTGCGCGGTCATGTGACGTGGCTCCCAAACAAAATTGGCGTCCTTTTTTTCCCACAAATAGAGCTTTCTTTTGGTGGTATTTGATCACCACTGCGGTTTTTATTTTTTGCGCTATAAACAAAAATAGAGCAACAATTTTGAAAAAAACGCATTATTTTTTACTTTTTGTTATAATAAATATCCCCCAAAAATATATAAAAAAAACATTTTTTTCCCTCAATTTAGGCCTATACGTATTCTTCTACATATTTTTGATTTAAAAAAAATCGCAATAAGTGATTATTGATTGGTTTGCGCAAAAAAGTTATAGCGTTTACAAAATAGAGGATAGTTTTATGGCATTTTTATTAATATTTTTTTTTTTACTAGTAATGGCGGTGATCAGCGATTTTTATTGTGACTGCAACATTATGGCAGGCACATCGGACATTTTTGACACATTTTTGGGACCATTGTGATTTATACAGCAATCACTGCTATATAAATGCACTGATTCCTGTGTAAATGACACTGGCAGTGAAGGGGTTAACCAGTGGGTGGCAGTGTAGGGGTTAAGTGTTCCTATGGGTGTGTTACTAACTGTGGGGGGCTGGGCTTTCATTTAGTGAACACTGATCTGTTTACAACAGCATTTCTCCGTTCAGTCGCCCCGCGAGATGATCGCGGATATGCCTGGGGCGATCGAGTCCGCGGGACCCGCGACCGGACTCACGGGGGTCCCGACCGGTACGCGAGCGTGCCGCCGGCGGCGCGCTCGCGATAGCAGGGCGTCATTAAAGACTGGATGTACCCATACGCCAATATGCCTGCTCGTGCCATTCTGCCGACGTACATCGGCATGCGCCGGTCGGGAACTGTATAATTACCCTGCATTGAAATTGATGTTGTGGTTCCTTACCTATCACTAGAGTGGGCAGTTTCCATTTACCAGTGACCTAATACTTCCTGGTGACAGCCACGTTGCAGGGTGACCTTTGTGTGAGTTACTGACTGGATGCCTTTGCCTTATCTTATGCTCTGTCTGTAACCAGAAGTTAGCAGACCACTGGTAAACCGATTAAAACTGACCCCTCAGATATGTTATTATTTGAAGTTTGTTATAGCTACCTTCCCTTTCAGGTTTTAGAATTGTTTTGAAAGTTTAAAATATGTGAGCAATTTCAAGTTGCAAAACAGTATTGATTATATTATCTTACTGTTTTCCCATTTAGGTTTATTTCATATGGGTGACACGTACTCAGAAGCAGTTTGAATGGCTAATAGACATCATCCGAGAGGTGGAAGAGATTGATAAGAATGAACTATTGTCAGTTCATATATACATAACTCAGCTAACTGAAAAGTTTGACTTTCGTACAGCCATGCTGGTAACTATTTGATTTTCTTTCCTTTCTTAAAAACCACAAAAGTATTGATCCAAATACTTTAAAAAGGTATTCTGTAATGTGCTTCACTGATTAGACTTATGAGTAAACGATTAAAGCCACATAGTTTACCAAGAAACGATTTTATAACAGAGCGCATAACACTATATATTCTTCACTATAAAATGTCTCTTTTTTTGAAAGTAGAAAAATGGCCATGGTAAGGTCATACCACTGTTTCTTAAATGGGCAACTTTGTGGCATACAAGAGCACACAAGTACTCACATCTGATACTCATGTTAAAAGTTCCAACATAGCTGTATGCTTCATTGGTTGGGTTCACCTGGTGACACCATTCAGAAGAACAAAAGTTGAAGTAACAAACCAGCCTTATGGTCCAGACCATGTTCAATCCAACACAATAGAGCACTAGCATGACTTCAACCATTCAGCTGAAAGACCCTTCCTATATCCCAGACAAGGAGTACATTAGCTAAAATATTTTCAACATTCGATTTCATGAACCACGAAGATGTAAGTGGTCTGTATTGTATATACACTTGAAATTTAGCTGAACAATATTTATGACAGCCATGTTTTTGAAACCGTTGATTAGATACACTTATTCCAAATCAGCAAAAGCTGATTATAAGTTCATGTTGAAATTCTGAGTTTTGTAGGGAAGAGGAAGAGATGATATGACTGCTGATGCCCCAAATAAAAATGTGCTTGCCCAGCTATATGTATATATTATATAACTTACATTGAGATCAATGTTGCCATTTTATATTGTAGTATATTTGTGAGAGACACTTTCAGAAAAATCAGAGCCAGAGTTTGCTAACTGGACTGCGATCCATCACACACTTTGGAAGACCACCATTTGTGGGATTTTTGAATTCCTTACAAGAAGTACATCCTGAGGTACAGTATGTAAAATACTATGTAAAGCAATGAAGATATAAAGGATACCTATAATTTTCAAGTGTAAGAGTGTTTAATAAATTCATGTGAACATTTGTGTGTGTACTACATAGAACGTGTACCATACAGTGTACGCTGGTTCATTTTCAGCATGGCAGGAATGGGTTGATTTCCAAGAATATTTTAGCTCCTGTGTACATGTGCAGCAGTTACATCATCAGCGGCCATCCAATGTGCAAAAACAAGTGTTTGTGGCACTTTTAAGGCAGTAGTAAACCGCTGGGCATTTTTTTTGTACTCTGCAAGGCAAAGGCATAATGTGCTACTAAGCATCGCATACTAGCACATTATGTTAAACTTACCTTAAAACGAATCCTTCCAGTGGCCACACTGTCACTGCTGCAGGTACTTCCATCTTCACCCAGTCTTCGTTCTGGATTCGTGGACGAATTATATCTGTATAATCCGACTGTCATCCAATCAGCCAGAGGGAAGGGGAATGGATCCCCCATCTGTCTGTTTTTAGTGGATAGGATAGGATCAGATGTTGGCGAGGGTATAAATGGACACATATCCATTTGCATCCGACGCTCCATAGAGGGCAATGGATGGTCTGAAAAAACTGACAGGTGGACTTAAAATTTAATTAGCTTAACTTAACTAAAGCCAGAAAGTATGAAAGCCCATCAACTGGTTTAATTCCATTATTAGCCTCCTGCTCCTGAGGTACAAAACCCTTAACCTATTTCCTAACAGTGAACGCTTAACCTATTCCTACCTACCCCCTAAATTTTCTTTTATATTGTGTTAAAGGTAAAGAAAATTGGTGTGTTCAGTTGTGGACCTCCTGGAATGACCAAGAATGTGGAAGATGCTTGCCGGAAACTTAACAAAAGAGACGAGTGCCATTTTATACATCACTATGAGAATTTTTAGTTTACTTTTGAATGCTAAAATTTTATAATCACATGCGTTTACAGGTGACCTTTATTTTGTTACAGTTTGACTTTCATCAGCTTCTAGTACACATTAGTAAACTTTTTCAAGTATCACCATCTGCCTCTAATTTTAATCAAATTATATTTATGGTATCTGGGACATAAAACCTTTCTTATAACATATTTAAAAGATGTGATTGACTTTTGTTTGTATATCTGTAGCAGATACACGAATAAAGAATGTATTTACATTTGTACGCATCAGATTGTTTTTTATAATTTAAATGGTAAAACCATGTCATTTGTACTCTGGTATGGACTTGCATATTCTTTGTGGAAACTGCAGAGAAGCAAGGATAGGCAAATCCAGTGATTTATATATTCAATGTACCGTATTTATCGGCGTATAACACGCGCCGGCGTATAACACGCACCCCAAGTTTAGGAGGGAATTTTAAGGAAAAAAACTTTTAGGAGGGAAATTTAAGGAAAAAAAACTTACATTTAAATGCCCATCAATTCAGCCTTATCAGTGTCCATCTGAAGCCTTGTCAGTGTCATTTGCAGCCTTGTCATGCAGCCTGTCCATCATTGCAGCCTTGTCATTGCAGCCTGCAGCCTGTCCATCATTGCAACCTTGTCATTGCAGCCTTGTCATTGCAGCCTGCAGCCTGTCCGTCATTGCAGCCTTGTCCCCTCAGCTTTTGTTTTTTTTAAATGGCTCTGCCGATATGTCCTTCGTATCTCGGCGGCGCCCGGAAGTTCTCGGTGGTTTTCGGTCGCCTCGGCCGTACTCAGAGCCTTTCGGCCGCCTCGGCCGTACTCGGAGCCTTTCGGCTGCTCTCGAAAACTGCTGAGTACGGCCGAAAGGCTCCGAGTACGGCCGAGGCGGCCGAAAGGCTCCGAGTATGGCCGAGGCAGCAGAAAACTGCAGAGAAGGGCCAAAGGCGGCTTAAAGCCGCCCAGAGCCCAAAAATCACAAGGGAATCACGATTTTCCCCTGATTTTAAGGGGAAAAAAGTGCATGTTATACGCCGATAAATACAGTAGTTAATCCCGGACAGGAACATACTTTATACCCTAAAGTAAAAGGTTCAGCATTTTATCCTAATATAACCCCCACTGTAGATGTTCTAAATGCACAAACATATTTGATAAACACCTGATGTTGGCTGATATCAGTGCCGCTGCAAGTAGGCACCCTATGCCATTCCCAATGGATTCCAAAAGAAGGTATCACAGTTCAGATTTGTCAGGTAAGAGATTACTGAAAGTAGGGAGATAACAGGCATTTTATTTTTGCCCACCATCCTTCCCTTAATGATGACCAAATGTAGGGGTGGGTTTTAGACATCAAAAATGTCTATGCAGCCCAACTTTTTCCCAGAAGGTAATAAAAAAGAAATACTAATAAACTTGGCAATGATGTAGGTATGCACCATAACTGTAATACAAATATAATCTTTTAAAATTCTGTGTCTCAGGTAGCTTGCTAAATCCACCACTGCAAATTGTTGCACAGGGTCATATATTCTCATTCTGCTTGCTATTCCCCAACGTTTTCCTTATTTATTTTTAATTAAATTTTATGAAACCCTCCCCCACTCCAAAGTGAACTGGTAAATGGGTAAATTTTGGTCCCTGTGCCCAGTCACATCATTTTATACCTAAATTTAGAGATGCGGAAAAAGAAAATCAAGAGCAATCGGAACTCCCATATAACCGATGTACAGTAAGATTTACCATCTACATGAGTTACAATGTGGTAGTCAGGGTCAGATTTTATCATTTTGCTAGCTTTCTATAAGTGATTGTAAAGGTAAAAAAAAAAATTATTAGAAAAAACAAACATGGTATACTTACCTGTTCTGTTCACTGATATTGCACAGAGCAGTTCAGAACCTCCTCTTCCAGGGTGCCCCACCAGTGCTGTCTGCTCCTCCTCTTCTCTGAGTGCTCCCACAGCAAGCTGCTTGCTGTGGGGACACTTGTGTGGGCACATTTCTGAGCCAGGCTGTGTGTGCCCCTAGAGATACACATAGTGAGCCAATGGCTCCTGCTGCTCTCAGTTAAGCCCATAAATGCAGGAAGAGAACAGAGTGGGGCTGCCGGCAGGGACAGCAATGGATTGAGAGAGGTGTCAGGTAAATTTTTAAGGAGAGGTGGGGGAGGCAAAGACAGTGGAAAGTTTTTTTACTTTAAAGAAGTCCAGCCTGAGCTTTTTAGGCTGGGCTTCTCCTAAGGGTCACAGGAGCACATTTAGATTTGCATTCCTGTGCCACATTTTCAACGGAGAGCGGTCTGAAGTCCACTTTCTGCTGACGTCATCAAGTTCAGTCCAGGCAGTGTGTCATCCCGACTTAGGAAGTCTGGATCCGCCAGCTGCCTGGACTGATGGCATTCTCAGCCTCCAGCAAGCCGCTGAGAGGCTGAGAAAGCCGCTCCCCATCCCTCCACAGCTCAGCACTCCAATGATCATGGAGGAGCAGAGCAGGAGAGATTCTGACTGACAGTCAACAGCTCTCTGCTTAGGGAGGTGAGAGAACTGGGCCATCGGCGATGTTCGGTGGCTTGGTTCTCAGTGAAGAGGCGGTGGGGGACAGATGCAGCATTGGTCTAATGCTGCATCCACCTTGGTAAGTATGGATAGGAGGGAAAAAAAAAACTACTTCTCTTTTAATGCAGATAATGTATTAGGTAAAAAAAACATTCTTCCTTAACCCTTTCACTGCCAGGTTCATATGTCGTATGGACTTAACAGCGGTGGATATTTCACACAATCCAGTGGCTGCAGACACCGGGATTTTGTGTGAAACTGACAGGCAGCCTTCTGCCTGTCAGATGAGAGCATTTGGGCGGCGCCACTACTACCCGATCGCTCTCACACTCCCCCAGTACCAGCTCCCCCCCGCTCATGCGCTTCCACCATGCTTACTGGGCTCCGCTTGGCCATCGGCGGGCCCAGGACAGTCATGGTGGGTACCGGCGGGTAGAGGGGAAGGAGAAGAGCAGATACACATCCACTCTCCTCCACTTTTTGCAGTGACCCGGAAAGTGTCGTCTCTTATGTCAGTTCCGGGTCACGTTCTCCGTGTCCCCGGCTCGCTTTGCTGGGTGTAGGATGTTTTGCTATGCGATCTGCATTGCAAAATATTCCATGAAATACAGGGGAGACAGTAAGGGTCTTTTAGACCCTGCATATCTCAATAAACATTTTCTTTTTTTTTTGCAAAAAAAAAACAGTTACACTCAAGCACATAAACCCCCCCCCCCAAAAAAAATGTTGAGGCCCCCCACCCCCACAAATACACACGCATGAACATAAACACATGTGCCAGTGCATCTACACGTGAAAACATTGATTGTGATACATGTTACATGTCACCACCTATGCCAGAGTGAGAGCCCATAATTCTAGCAGCAGACCTCCTCTGTAACCCTAAACTGATACCTATAGGGGGCCTTTGAAGTGTTGCCTATAGAAAATATAGGGTACTGAAGTCTGATGCCATTTCTCAGGAACAAAAAAAATTAAAGGTTTGGCATGTTGGGGATCTATTTACTCAGCCTTGTCTTTTATATTTTATCAAAAATTTGGGTAATTCATTACATTTGTTCACTTTGAAATTCATGTTAGTGTGTTTTTTACTGAAATATTGCATTTCCGAGACCTTTGCGGTAATATCATGCATCATAAAAAATGGAACAAGCGCTATTTTATTCCCTAGGGTGTCTACTTTCAGAAAATATATAATGTTTGGGGTTTTGTGTAACCTTCAGGCCTAAAATTATTTTTTAAACATGTGTGTTAAGGGTTAAAAGCACTTTAGCTTTTTGCTAAGTTAATTTTTAATTTCAAGATCTAAATTTAGAAATAAAGCAAAAGAAAACCAAGAGGGATTCCAATGCCCATATAGATGATTGACAGTAAGATTAACCACCTCTGTGAATCATAATGTAGTTATTAATTCAGTATGAAATTAGTACATATTAAGTAGGACAGGCGGTTAATTGGTTAGACACGTACGTGCAAGCAACCAAAGCACACAGCAAAGTAGTAAATAGTCTAAATAACTCCATCTTCAGGATAATGGCCACATTTTATTGCTCTTCAAAATTGTTGAAACAGACAATAAAGTCATGGTGTTTACCATTGGCATAACAGCTAATTATAATCCAGTAGATCAAGTAGTCTGAATTAATTGAGAGAATTGTAGTAATTTTTATTATTCACTTATCTTGGCTACAGAATAGACTTGGAAGCTTTTAAGACTATACCTGTGTTTTCATCTTTTAAATAAAGACGAATATAGGTTGTGCCAATCACTGTAAAATTTGAATATTTCAGCAGTACAGTAAGTGATCTTAGACTAAAGACTACTGTAAGTCTGTATCAGTAGCACTTTATAGGTTTGGAGGTAATGAGTGCAAATTTGAATTTTACATATCAAAAAAGTTTTTATTTCTAAAACTGGGCTACTTTAAAACATATGTCAATGTAAAATAAAATAAAAGAATATGCAGTGCATCTTTGAGATGCATGCTTATTTCCACATGTTTTATGTCTTTAACCACTTCGGCCCCCGGAAGGATTTACCCCCTTCCTGACCCGAGCACTTTTTGTGATTCAGCACTGTGTCGATTTAACTGGCAATTGCGCGGCCGTGCGACGTGGCTCCCAAACAAAATAAATGTCCTTTTTTTCCCACAAATAGAGCTTTCTTTTGGTGGTATTTGATCACCTCTGCAGTTTTTATTTTATGTGCCATAAACAAAAAAATAGCAACAATTTTGAACAAAACACATTCTTTTTTACTTTTTGCTATAATAAATATCCCCCAAAAATATATAAAAAAGCATTTTTTTCCCTCCATTTAGGCCGATACGTATTCTTCTACATATTTTTGGTAAAAAAAAATTGCAATAAGCGTTTATTGATTAGTTTGCGCAAAAGTTATAGCGTCTACAAAATAGGGGATAGTTTTATGGCATTTTTATTAATATATTTTTTTTACTAGTAATGGCAGCGATCAGCGATTTTTATCATGACTGCAACATTATTGCGGACACATCGGACAATTTTGGCACATTCTTGGGACCATTGGCATTAATACAGCGATCAATGCTATAAAATTGCATTGATTACTGTAAAAATATCACTGGCAGTGAAGGGGTTAACTACTAGGGGGCGGGGAGGGGTTAAGTGTTTCCTGGGCAGTGAGTCTAACTGTCTGGAGGATGGGCTAGCAGTGACACGACACTGATCGTTGCTCCTGATGACAGGGAGCAGACGATCAGTCTCCTGTCACTAGGCAGAACGGAGAGATGCTGTTTACATCGAGATCTCCCCGTTCTTCAGCTCCGTGAAACGATCGTGGGTATCCCCACGGGCACGGTCATGGAGCTTGTGGCAGGTGCACTCGCGTGCATGCATGGTGGGTAAATTCAAAATAATGTACAGGTACGTTACTTTGCCCAGTCGTGCCATTCTGCCAACGTATATGTGCTGACAGCAGTCAGCAAGTGGTTAAAGACCCTGCAAGTATAAATAAATACCATTTATAAATAAACAGGTTTGTATGCAATCAGCTGCAATTACCAAAGGTGATTGCTAGCATTGCAAACAGGCATTAATAACAGAATGTCATTGCACTGTCCTGGGTACTGCAATCATTGCTATCCACACACAGCTGTCAATCTCAGCTGCAGGAATCAATAAAGACATCTGCCCTAACCAGGTAACTGATGGGTGTGCAGATACATGAGAAGTGTGACAGTTACTCTCCTCCTATAATTTCTTTGTACCGGCTAAGCAGCTACCACTGATCTATGTGTGCACATAATCCTATGTGAAGGAAACCAAATTTGCATATTTGAAACCTTTTTTCCAAAATAAAATGTCTTAAAAAATATTACCAGAAGTATTTTTTTGTCCATTTATTTCAAATATTTTTTATTTGGTTATGCTGTAAGCAAAAGTTAACAGAGATATCCTACATCTTACATATAATATTTTGTGAATGAAGAGTTAACAATACAAACATAACCAGAAAAGTCATCATTATTTCACTTGTAAATATCATGCGCCAAGCTGACTTAGTATATTTTACTGGTTTCTCATAAGGAGGTTACCTCATTCACATGTGTAAGATTTATGAAACGCCTATAGTAAGATATAGAATAAAGAAAGCAATACCGCTAAACTGTATAGAGAGGGGAGGGGGGTAATTTTACACCCAGTTATTTCAGCTTGTATTCCATGGATTGTACACTTTGGATCTTTTGAGTATGAGAATTTTAGTTTGCTTCTCTGTGAGATTCTCTCCAGATACGCCATTGCTCATAAAACTGAAGATAGCAAGATAGCCTTGTTTGTATGCCATTATTTGTTCTAGGGCGTATGTCTCTGAAACAAGATGAATTACCTCACCAATATTAGGGGTGAGGTTTGTCTTCCATTTCCTCATGAGTATTAAACATGCTGCGTGTAGTATGTGCATAACCACATGTTTAAAGTTGTGAGGAAATGGATCTACGTCTATACTCAGGATAGCCATCTTTATGTTAGGTTTAATTATAAACCCTGTCAGTTTTGATACAAGTCTAAATACTGAGTTCCAGTATCTACGCAAACTAGAGCATGACCACAGCATGTGGGACAACGTCCCCACTAGGCCACAGCCCCGCCAGAATTAGTTGTATTGTGCTGATTTGAATTTGGCCAGCATGTATGGCGTGTAGTACCACCTAAGGTGGATTTTCTGTGCCATTTCCCAATATGTGGTGCATTTTGAAGTGGACATGTTGTTTACTATTGCCTTTTTCTATTGACATTCTGTGCTGGTAGTATTAAGTTAATTTGTCCATTTGAGCAGGGGATTGGAGATTTTAAAAGCGAGTTTATCATTGAGGGAATTGCAGAAAAAGGAAATACCTTTCCGTTTTGGGTTCGGAGACGTCCAGTTTTGCCAAGCCTCTTGGGAAATCCCCATAACTGGGGCCTGGTCAGGTGGTATTGTAGATTGTAGTTGGGCGTAGGTTAGAAATTACCCTTTTGGCAAGCCAAATCTGGAGGATATTTCCTCATATGGAATGAGTTTGCAACTCTTTATGATGGTTACGAGGTCTGTTATTCCCTTCTTCTCCCATCTGGGAAGTTGCTATGCTGAAGTTTATGAATCTGAACATACATACCTACTGTTATTGGGACATTTGTTTGGCTGAGTGGTTACCTTATTGTAAAAAACGTTTCTATGCTAATATGGAGGCTGAGATTGTGGGATGATCTAGACCAATTTTAATCTTAGGAGATAGGGTGTTGGCCATTAAAAGTGACTGTAGACTGCCCAACGTTACGGCGTCTTGTTCCAGAGAGCACCATGAATTGAGATTTGGTTGAATAAACCAGAATCTGAATTGGTCTAGTAATGTGGCTGTGTAGTAGTTGTGCAGATGTGGTACTCCCATACCACCCGCCCATTTGAGTTTTCATAAGGTATCTTGAGTACATCTGGATTTGCCTTTGGACCATAGTAGTGTGGAGATAATTTTTTTCATGGCTTTAAAGAAGGTAGGTGGGATTTGGATTAGCAGCGTCCTGAAGGTATATAAGATCTTGGGGAGGATGGACATTTTAAATGCTGCCAATCTTCTCGCCCAGGATAGGTAAAGTTTACCAATTTTATTTGTTTCCTCTTGGGTCTCTGTGTGCAGTGGGGCATAGTTTTCTTTATATAAATTGGACATGGGGGAGGTCAGTGTGATTCCCAGGTATGATATTGTGTTAGGGGACCATGGGGATGAAAACTGAGACTGTAACTTTTGTTTCATGGTATTGTCTATGTTTATAACTAAGATGTTGGATTTGGTTTTGTTTACTTTGTAGTAGGAGATTAGGTTGAATTGGTTTAACCACCTCGCGCCCGCCCTATGGCCGAATGACGGCCGTAGAGCAGGCGCGTTCGTCCGGGTGGTCGTCCCTGGACGTCCTGATGTTTACTTCTGCAATGCGCGCCGCCGCGGGCGCGCATCGCGGAAGTTCTGTGTTCGCCGTGTCCCCCGGGGACAGGCAAACACAGATCGCTGTAAACGGCCAATCACAGCGGCCGTTTACAGCGTGATCGGCGTGTCCAATGGGAGATGATCTCATATGTAAACATCTCTCAGCGCCGCTCTCCCTCCTCGCACAGACAGTGTGAGAGGGGAGAGATGAACGGCTGCAGCGGCAGCCGTTCTGCCTGTAGTAAAAAAAAAAAAAAAGTAAAAAAATAAAATAAAAAGTGCCATCCTCCCCCAGCAGTGCTATCCTCCACCAGCAGTGCCATCCGCCCCCAGCAGTGCCATCTGCCCCAGTGCCATCTGCCCCAGTGCCATCCACCCCAGTGCTACCTGCCCCAGTGCCATCCACCCCAGTGCTACCTGCCCCCAGTGCCATCCACCCCAGTGCTACCTGCCCCCAGTGCCATCCACCCCAGTGCTACCTGCCCCCAGTGCTACCTGCCCCCAGTCGTCAGTGCCATCTGTCATCAGTGCCACGTGTCATCAGTGCCACGTGTCATCAGTGCCACATAGTGCCATCTGTCATCAGTGCCACGTATCAGTGCCATTTGTCATCAGTGCCACGTGCCATCTGTTGTCAGTGTCACGTGTCATCAATGCCACTTATCAGTGCCATCTGTCATCAGAGTCACGTGTCATCGGTGCCATGTATTAGTGCCATCTGTCATCGGTGGCACGTATTAGTGCCACGTATTAGTGCCATCTGTCTTCAGTGCCACGTATTAGTGCCACGTGTCTTCAGTGCCACGTATTAGTGCCACGTGTCATCAGTGCCACGTATAAGTGCCACGTGTCATCAGTGCCACGTATAAGTGCCATCTGTCATCAGTGCCACATATTAGTGCCATCTGTCATCAGTGCCACCTGTCATCAGTGCCACGTATAAGTGTCATCATTGCCACGTATCAGTGCCATCTGTCATCAGTGTCACGTGTCATTGTCCTGGTGCTTCAAAAGTGTAATAAATAGTCAACAAGTTAGATGTGTAATTTATGTTCCTAGAACACATGATGGCGCTACCTGCATGTTGGGCCTCTCTATGTGGCCAGGCTGTGAAAAAGTCACACACATGTGGTATTGTAATACTCAGGAGGAGTAGCAGAATTTTTTGGGGGGGTGTCATTTGTGGTATACACATGCCATGTGAGAGAAATAACCTATTACAATGACAATTTTGTGGAGAAAAAAAAATGAAAAATCTTAATTTTGCAAAGAATTGTGGGAAAAAAATGACAACATCAAAAAACTCACTATGCCTCTTACTAAATACCTTGGAATGTCTACTTTCCAAAAAGGGGTCATTTGGGGGGTATTTGTACTTTCCTGACTTGTTCGGGTCACAAGAAGCGAGATAGGCCACCAGTACATCAGATGTGATCAATTTTGTGCGATTCGCACCACACCTTGTAGACTCTCTAACTTTCACAAAGACCAAATAATATCCACTAATTTGGGTTATTTTTACCAAAGATATGTAGCAGTATAAATTGTGGCCAAAATTTATGAAGAAAAATTTATAATTTGCATAATTCTGTCACAGAAACAAAGAAATATGCGTTTTTTTTTCAAAATTTTCGGTCTTTTTTCATTTATAGCGCAAAAAATAAAAACCCCAGAGGTGATCAAATACCACCAAAAGAAAGCTCTATTTTTGGGAAAAAAAGGACAAAAAATGCATTTGGGTACAGTGTTGCATGACTGAGTAATTGTCATTCAAATTGTGAGAGCACCGAAAGCTAAAAATTGGTCTGGGCAGGAAGGGTGTTTAAGTGCCCAGTAAGCAAGTGGTTAAGATCTGATGTACAGCTGGTAAAGAGTGTATTGGATTGTCTAATGTCAAAATATAAAAATAAAAATATAATTGCGCTATCAGAATAACGTAAAAAGTCTAGCAGCCAGCAACAACAATGATGAATTGTGAAAACATAAAAAACTAAAATTGCCACGCTAAATAATGTGAGATACTAGTGACAATACACACCAGACAAATATCAAAAAAAATTGTGATAAAAAATCTGTGAGAGTAAACTCACTGAAAACAGTGAGCCACAACAATAGTAGTGAAACTAATAAATATTAATAAAAAGCAAATGAATATCAAATCCAAAATGCATAACATTAGATTATAAAAAATAATCTGTGCAGTTCATAGAAAATCACAGAGAATGGGAAAATGCTATGCACATAATAAAATCCTCATGAGAGGTCAATGAAAAAGAGCTATCTGAATAAATCTGCTATGAAGGTGTACCACATCCCCAAAAATGTAAGAATGGAGAAACCCCCTAGATGTGGAACTTTGTAGGTACTACCATATCAGCATTAATAGAAAAATATTAAATTTATTGTACAAAGAGAAAATACATAATTACAATACCAGAAAAGAACACATAAATAATCAAGGACACATGGCAATATACAAACAATTATGGATAGGTGTAATGGAATGACCCAAACCCAACGACGTTTCAGAGATGAGTTGTATTCTCCTTCATCAGGTTTTTTTTTGCAGGTAACACCATATCTAAAAGATTTGAATAAAGCAATCAGCCAGCAAATCATAACATAGACTGTTATAATACCATTGGATCATACAAAACATATACTGTACGTACATCCTAATCACTAGATAAGTATATTTAAGCATCCAAAACAAATTCTAAAATAAATGCGGAAGAGACATCATGACGCAGGGCCCAGCACGAATCCCATCCAACCATATGTTCGTAGCAAGTATATAAATACTGAACAAAAAGAAAAAGGAAAAATCGTGGGGAGGTGAATGATATTGAGATCCCCCACTCAATCAACTGTCCTATCAGCCACACTGAAGTCCAAAATATCAGACCAACAGGGGGGCCACATGTATACTGGGGCCCAAAAAAAGATGGAGAGTCTGGAAGGGAAAACAAACAGAAGGACATCGATGATAGAAAAAATAATTAATATTAATAACTGTATCTAGAGAGGTGCATGACATATTGTAAAATTGCAACCTCACCTTAATCAAATAGTGATGTCGCTTACAGGCCACTAATGAAATGGAGAGGGACGCATCAGAGGCACCGGGGTCCCATGAATTTACACCCACTGGCAGGTAGAGAAAAAAGAGAATATATATATATATATATATATATATATATATATGAAATCCCAAAAGGGAAATATAATAAAACAAATAGTATAGCCGGATGTGTATACATACAGCATAGCGTGCCCAGATTGAATGAAAAATACATCCAACCCAAAGGACATTAATATTGGCTAAACAAACGTAATAAAATACATGCACAGTATGGGTTCAAAGCATGGCTCCCACAATTATGCCAAAATCAGCGTCTGTCTCCAAACTCTGTCTAACCTGTACTGAGGCAGCGCTTAAATAGTAAGTCTAGCACAGCTGATCGGTCAGCAATGCCGGAGACACACCACCCTAGTCCATCAAGGTACTTTACCCAGGGTTAAAGTTTTGATCCTGGATCATATCTACCCCAGTTCGAGGGGAGGAGACTGAAACAAGAGTCTCCTCCAGCTCAAACTGCGGTGGATATATACTTTGAAGGCTACTTGCCCCCCTGGCCTGAATGAGGTCGTTCGTTTTCGACCCTTTTTAGAGTGGTTCAATTCGGAAGGAATGGAGAAATAACTGGGATCTGTTTCTGTGAATATGCTTGTTTTCATCTGGTCTAGCGGAAGATGAGCTATTGTTGCCCATTGGGCTTTTTGCATGTAGATTGAGTTTCCTGATTTTTATATTGCACGTATGTAATAATGTAATCATCTATTTCTCCTTTTTTTTTTTTCCTTTGATTGTTCCTGTGGCTTGTCATTTCTTTGACGCTGATGCGAGGTTCTCCCTTATTCTTTTCCCCATAGACTATGTATACTATTTTGATTAAAATTGAATTTCATTTATAGCTATGAGACAGTCCCCGTTTGGGGCGTACAGTTGGGCGGGACCTTTCACTTTAACACATGGTATTATTCCCCCCCACTGGTTTTCATGTCTATTTTGGCCGTGACTCCACGTGCCAGATGTCCCTGCATCGTGCCCCTCCACTGAGCTGTCGCGGTGACGTCAGCACGTTCGCGGCGCTGGAGTGCACTGGCAATTTGCCCTGTTCATTGCGCGCTGCGTTTGCGGCGCTTGCACAGTGTGGAAGTGGGGCGCGGTGACATCTCAGGGGGTCGTCCTTGGAGGACTGGCCTTGGATAGCTTGATGCACAGCTGATCGGTGTTGCTGCCCAATCAGCTGTGCTAGGCTTACTATTTAAGCGTTGCCTCAGTACAGGTTAGGCAGGGCTTGGAGACGGACTCTGATTTTGGCATACTCGTTGGAGCCATGCTTTGAATCCATACTGTGCAGGCATTTTATTATGTTTGTTTTGCCAATATTAATGTCCTTTGGGTTGGATGTATTTTTCATTCAATCTGGACACACTATGCTGTATGTATACACATCCGGCTATACTATTTGTCTTATTATATTTCCCTTTTGGGATTTCATATATATATATATATATATATATATATATATCTTTTTTCTCTACCTGCCAGTGGGTGTAAATTTATGGGACCCCGAGGCCTCTGATGCGTCCCTCTCCATTTCAGTAGTGGCAACATCACTATTTGATTAAGGTGAGGTTGCAATTTTACAATATGTCATGCACCTCTCTAGATACAGTTATTAATATTAATGAATTTTTCTATCATTGATGTCCTTCGGTTTGTTTTCCCTTCCAGACTCTCCATCTTTTTTTGGGCCCCAGTATACATGTCGGCCCCCTGTTGGTCTGATATTTCGGACTTCAGTGTGGCTGATAGGACAGTTGATTGAGTGGGGGATCTCAATATCATTCACCTCCCCACGATTTTTCCTTTTTCTTTTTGTTCAGTATTTATATACTTGTTACAAACATATAGTTGGATGGGATTCGTGCTGGGCCCTGCGTCATGATGTCTCTTCCGCATTTATTTTAGAATTTGTTTTGGATGCTTAAATATACTTATCTAGTGATTAGGATGTACGTATATGTTTTGTATTATCCAATGGTATTATAACAGTCTATGTTTTGATTTGTTGGCTGATTGCTTTATTCAAATCTTTTAGATATGGTGTTACCTGCAAAAAAACCCTGATGAAGGAGAATACAACTCATCTGTGAAACGCCGTTGGGTTTGAGTCATTCCATTACACCTATCCATGATTGTTTGTATATTGCCATGCATCCTTGATTATTTATGTGTTCTTTTCTGGTATTGTAATTATGTATTTTCTCTTTGTACAATAAATTGTATATTTTTCTATTAATGCTGATATGGTAGTACCTACAAAGTCCCACATCTAGGGGGTTTCTCCATTCTCTCATGAGAGGTCAAGACACTACAACATGAATGAATCAGTCCTTCATGTAACCCCATCCAATTCTTATACATAGGACTTCAAATGTATGCGGTAGTATGGAAATGTGATACTTGACGTCCAAATTCCACCAATAGCAAACTTCTAAGAAGATAGCAGATGCACTTATCATAGAACAATTATGGGTACTCTTACCCTAAGGTGTGGACCCACACACCATAATGGTGGATCAATCGTGAATCCGCCGCAAATGGTCCTCCAAAAGGAGCAATCGAACTCCAGGCTCGATCGAGATATCCAATGCAGGTTGTCTGTGTCTTGAACTCCCCAAAAGTGCAATCATCAGGTAGGTATAATGAGAAAAAAAAAATTGAAAAAATGCCTGGACATAGAGTAGATCACTCCAGTACAAAAAAGTATTTAAAAATGTTAAATTATAAAAAACATAATTCATGAAGGTACAAGCCATCAAGAGAAATTATATTTAGTATATCTGGCCTACAGGCTATGTACCCGACATGTTTTGCACCATAGTGCATAAACTGGGGCACTGGATAGGTACCCCCAGTGGACCCTATCAAAGGCCTTCTCTGCATCCAACATCAACAGCAGAGAAGGTCTTTGGGAGGTTTCGGCTTGGTGTATGAGATTTATGACCCGCCTTGTGGCATCTGGGGCTTGGCGGCCTGGCACAAATCTCACCTGATCAGGTTTTACAACAGTGGGTAGGAAGGTCTGAAGTCTAGCAGAAATAATATTTGCATAGACACACAAGGGCTAAATATCACCCCTGTGGGTCTGATACCTAGGATACTAGAGTAAATGTGACCTTGACTGCTATGATTTGCTATGAGTTTTTCTTCGAGGGGGCATTAGCTTGGTACACATGTGGAAATCTTTTGTGGTAAAATTTAGGAGGCTTTTGTGAGTTGAAGTGCGTTTCCTGCAGGCAGAAAATGTCACAAGTTCAGTCGTTGTGCCTCTTTCCACACCATATGTAATTTGGTTGGGCTATTTAAACCCCTCAAATTTAAAGAGGAAATTTTGAAGTTCATGTTGGTGGTCATTCTCCTGGGGAATATTAGTATGGGCTCGGCAGATAGCACAAATGGTGTGCCCAATGGGTAGACTTTTAAATTGCAAAAGGTTCAGGTGCAAAATCCAAATTATGGGTTGTAGTTAGAGATTTGGTATCAGTAAGCTGGTTTAGCTGAAGAACTGGGTGTTAGGTTAAACAGTTAGTGAAGAAAAAATTTATAAACAGGGAATTCCCTTTAGGTGGTAATGTCCAAGCTGGAGAACAAAAAAAGTATGATTCCAGGCGGAATCTGAGCGGATAGTGAACCGCAACTTTCTGGGGTGCAACTGCAAACTAAATAACTGGCATTCGCCGGAGCTATTTTAGTTTGGTGGTAAGCATCAGTCATACAGGCCTGTGATTAGAGGAAGAAGCCCTTTTGTCTGGTGGATCCCGACGTGGTGACCTAGGTTGGTTTGGGGTATGAGACTCGGGATCTAGAATTTGCAAGTCTTGCAGCAGTCTTATGCCATGGGTCAGGGAATTGATCGTATATATATTCAATCATCTTTGGTAACGAGAAGTTTCGCTGCATATCTCCATTGATAGGAGATATGATGTTTCCTCAGAGGCTTTGTTATGGTAGCCAACAGTCTGTGCTGCTGAGTAGTATGAGCAGACAGGTCGATAAACAGTGAGAGCGGCTGTAGGTGTCCTGGGAGCTGGTCTGCTTGTCTGAAGGCTGCCATTCATTTTTCCTTAGTGCGGAAAAAATTAATGCAAGATTTAATGTCTCTTGGCAAGTGGGCGGGGATATGCTTTGGTTTTGGGAGTCTCTGAATGCAATCAATTAATAGCTCTTGAGGGGCGTGGCCTGGGCATGGCTGGGTAGAGACGTGTTGTCTGGAGCTCCCGGCCGTCTCCCGGTTGACCCGACCGATATACCTTACCCATCGCAGCATGCCCTCCTCAAGGAAGAAACCCTCACAGCGACAGAGCAAACCTAGCCATCCCTCGCCAAAAACCCCGGCTCCCGGCGAACTGAGACGGTTTTTTCAGCTCCCACAGCGGCACACTCCGGAGGCAAATATGGCGGCCGCACGTGAGGACTGTCCGGGCTCTCCGCAGTCAGAGAGGAAGCCGGACGACACGTTTCATGACACGCCGCCAGACCTGCACTGTGCCTCGGGTAGCTACCAGCAACCTTCCTTGCTCTCCCTCCAGGCGGACACAGAACTCCGCTCCCTGATTCAGGCGTTACCCACCAGAGCAGATATTGTAGCATTGATCGGCATGGTGGAGGCGGCCCATAGAGCAGAGATGGCGGCGGTGAGAACGGACGTACGCAATCTTGCGGCCAGGGTGACAGAGGGGGAATCTTCTGTGGCAGCTATAGACCTTCGTGTGGCGGCCCTGGAGGAGAGGCAAGAGCTACAGATGGAGATGTTAATCGACCAGCAGCTTCACCAGGAAGACCTGGAAGACCGGAGCCGGAGGAATAATGTCCGGCTCCGCGGACTCCCGGAGGCCACGGGGGGGGGGGAAGACCTGAACGATACAGCTCTGGCCATCTTCCGCAGTATCGCAGGTGTGGAGCTGCCTGACAGAATGACGCTGGACCGAATACACAGGGCACTTGGACCCAGATCTCCCAACCCAGAATGGCCCAGAGATGTGATCTGCAGGATCCATCACTACACGCTTAAGGAGCAAATCGTGAGGAAAGCGTGGGAATCAGGAGTTCCTGACTTTGATGGGGCAGCAGTTAAAATTCTCCCAGACCTCTCTCGCGCGAGGCTGCAACGCAGAGCACTTCTCAAGCCCCTGCTGGATCTCGCCAGGCGACAGAACTTCACCTACAGATGGGGTTATCCGTTTTCTGTAACTTTCCGGAGAGACCAGCGGTCCTTTACACTCCGGAACCCTGCATCACTCCCAGCTTTGTTTGCCTTCCTGGAGGTGGAGCCGATAACAGTCCCCAACTGGCTGGCACTCATCCCCCGGTTCCCAGCGCGCCTAGACCAGCCGCCCCAGCGGAGAGCAGGGCCTATCCCAGGTCAGCCGAGCAGCCGCCGTCGTGCGAGAGCACTCTCTGTGGAGGGAAGTCGGGAAACGTAACTCAATGAGGCTGTAAGTACATTCCCTGGTTGCATTGCCAATTGTTTTGCCCCTGCCCTGCTTCAGCGGACCCCTACCACCCCCCTGTTTCTTTTACTCCCTGTGGGCGATGTCTGTCCGAAGCCACGCTGGGGAACGGGAAGGATTCTCACGCCTCACGATCCCTGTGCCCCCCTTCACTGGTTTTTTGTCGCCTGCTGCCGTCTGTCCTGCATGGCGGACAGATGATCCTCACTCACTCACGTACTCGTAGGTTCTCTGGAGACCTGCAGGGGTGCCAATTGCGGGCAGAGACCAACCCTAGCTTCAGCTTTGCCTGAGAAGCGTGTATACCATTACAAGTTACCATCCATTGGAACTGTTTGTGCAGGCGGAGGGCAGCGACACAGACTTTGCTGTGAAGATGGACATTTGGGGGGAGTGCGGGGTCAGGGGAGAGGGGGCAGGAGTTGTGGCGGTAATGTGGGGATGTACAGTTTTATTATCTGTTAGATCCCAGTGCCCTGCTTGCAGGCTCAGGTTTACAAGTTGAGTTCGCAGTTTTTTTTTTTCTTTTTGTTTTTTTTTTTGTCTGTCACATTCTGAGTAAAACTGATTGTTTCTTCCTTGCTGCTGCGTATGTTTGACTGAATGTCGTACGAATAGACGCGGTCGGGTGGGGGGGGGGGCGGTTTCGGGGGCTCATCTATGGAGCCCTGCCCTCCCTCTTCCCCCAATTAGGATTGCATATCCGCTCGGGATGCACCTGCGCACCTGAGTAAGATATATGCTAGATCCGTGCAGTTGCACGAACTTAGGCCCCCGGGCCAAGGTATAGTGGTTGTAGTTCTTTTCCCTTTTTTCTTATCTCTTTCTCTACACTCTTCTCTCCTCTATCTACCCCTGTACTTTTCCGTCTCCCTTGTTCGGAATACTCTCCTCCTCTGCATCCTCCCGATTTTTCTACCCCTTCCCTAATCTCAGCTAAGCCCACCTACCAGCTACCCTTGCCCCATATCCCCCCTTCCCTCCCCCCCTTCCCTTGACTGCTCTCACCCGTCCTCCCTCCTTTTCTTCCTCCTCCCTTCCTTCCTGCCCTGGACATGGCCCTGGACGCTGTACGGGTGTTATCCCTCAACGCCAGAGGGCTTAACACGCCGAAGAAAAGGCGGATGTTATTGCATGATCTCAAAAAAACGTTTACTGACATCGCGTTCATCCAAGAGACACATTTCAGATCTGACAAACTGAATTATTTACAAAATAACCACTTCCCCTTGGCTTTCCACTCTACTAACCCATCGGCTAGATCCAGAGGGGTATCCATCTTACTCTCTAAGCATATCCCATGGCGCACCCAGGCTACCATGGCAGACCCCTTGGGACGCTATCTGTTTCTCAAGGGGCTGGTGGGAGAAACGCAAATAACACTAGCTACTGTCTACGCCCCGAATAATGGTCAGGCTGCATTCCTGGAAACCACGCTGAACAAACTACAGAGCTTTCAGCAGGGCCACTTGATACTAGGCGGGGACTTCAATGTCCCATTAATACCGTCCACGGACACCTCTACGGGTAAATCTTCGATTCCCCCAAGTCACCTTAAACGTATCGCCAAAAGATTTCATAGAGCCCAATTAATTGATGTATGGAGATTACTCCATTCTGGTGAAAGGGACTACACGTTCTATTCTCCCCCGCACAGAGTCTATACTAGAATAGACTACTTTATGATTCCCCATGGCCAATTGCATGCAGTAAGCGCTACATCGATTGGACACATTACCTGGTCCGATCACGCCCCTATTCTCCTTACCTATTCCTTAGTTGGTACCGCGTCACCTAGGCGACGGTTCTGGCGCCTCAACGAGAGTCTGCTACAGACTCCGGAGGTATTGGCAGAGGTGTCCAGAGAACTCGACCTGTACTTCCAGTCGAATGACAGGCCGGATTGCGATCCCGGCGTGCTGTGGGAGGCCCACAAGCCAGTCATTAGGGGCATCCTGATTAAACATGGTGCCCGTATTAAAAGGGAACGAGCGAAACATCTTACCCAACTGCTGCAAAAATTAGACGCCCTAGAAGCTCGGCATAAACACGCCCCATCCCGAGCGACGGAAGCGGACCTGGCAACGGTTAGAGGACAGATTACTGATCTGCTGTGGTATAAGGCCAAAGCGGCGTTACAGTTTTGCCGTAAGGCGAATTATGAATCCGGGAACAAGTGTGGGAGACTGTTGGCGAAACAAGTGCGGGACCATAAACTTTCCTCCTATATCCCCAGGGTGTCCAGGACTGACGGGCAACAACTGACCCTCCCAGAGCAGATTACTCAGGAATTTGGTGAATTTTACTCTCAACTATATAATTTGCAGTCACCTGGGTCGCCTCGGGCCGACATGGTGGACTACATTAGGGAGTCCCAAGTGCCATCACTGTCTCCAGAAATCCGGGAAGAGTTAGACTCACCCATCACTCTAATGGAGCTCCAGAAAGCGTTGAGCTCTATGAAACCGGGGAAAGCACCGGGGCCGGACGGCTACACCACACAATATTACAGAACACTGCTGCCAATTCTGGGTCCCCGTCTACTACAAATGTTTCATGCATTAGACTCGGGTTCGGTTTTCGCGAGGGACACACTAAAAGCCCACATCTCGGTCATACACAAAGACGGGAAAGACCCTATGTTGTGCAGTAGCTACAGGCCCATCTCGCTCCTAAACACGGATCTGAAACTGTACACCAAGATTTTGGCCACCCGCCTGGCCCAGCATGTCTCACGGATAGTACATCTAGACCAGGTGGGATTTATACCCACGCGAGAAGCAAGGGATAGCACGTCCAAGGTGCTTAACCTAATACACATAGCCCGCTCTAGCGGCACACCGTGTCCTTCTTAACACGGACGCAGAGAAGGCGTTCGACCGGGTGGCCTGGTCGTACATGTTCTCCGTCCTGAGACAGGTGGGGCTGGGGGAGGTGATGTTGCGCCGCATAGCGGGAGTGTACTCTAACCCCTCGGCACAGGTAAAGGCAAATGGGATATTGTCCGATTCCTTCCAGATTACAAATGGCACTAGACAGGGTTGCCCACTCTCCCCCTTGCTGTTTGCTATCTCCTTGGAACCATTTCTGGCCACGATCAGACTGAACCCCGACGTCCAGGGCATACGGGTTGGTAAAATGCAACACAAAATTGCGGCGTACGCAGACGACCTCTTATTTACACTGACAAACCCAGCAATATCTCTGCCGAACTTGCTTAACCAATTTGAGATCTATGGGACTATGTCCAATCTACAGATTAATTTCACGAAATCGGAAGCGCTGGGGATAGCGATACCGCCAAACACTCTACGGACGATGCAAACTGACTTTCGATTTAAGTGGACATCTACAGCACTGACTTATCTTGGCACGAAAATTCCAGCCGACCTTTCGCGAATATATGAGCTGAACTTCCCGCCCCTGCTTACAACTACTAAAGTACTATTGTCTAAATGGCAGACGAACCTAATCTCCTGGTTTGGGAGATGTAACCTACTAAAGATGAGTATACTCCCAAAATACCTCTACCTCTTTCAGGCCCTACCGGTGGCTATACCGTGCACATTCTTTAAAAGAGTGCAGGCTTTGTTTGCGGAGTTTGTCTGGGCCCACAGGAAACCCCGCATCAAGCGCTCACAATTGACTGCGCCCAAACATTTGTGGGGCCTCGCCCTCCCGGATGTCAGAGGCTACTACTTGGCGGTTCAATTGGCCAGAGTCGTCGATTGGCAACGACACGGGGCACTGAAGCTGTGGGCCCAGATAGAACAGGAGCAATCCACCATCCCCCTAAATAGGGCACTCTGGTGCTGGGATGGGATCCCAACTGACCTTAAGACACATCCCCTGATTGGAAACACTCTGACACAAAGTGCAAAAGCTATCCTGAAGACACAGCAAACCACTCGGACTTCTCCTCTGACCCCTATATTAGGGAACCCTAGCTTTCCACCGGGCATGTCAACCGCACACTTCCGGACTTTAAGAGACACCGACAGGACCGTGGCATCAGGTTTCGTGAGGCAGGACAGATGGCCTACCATTGTGGAACTGATGGACCCCTTAGGCCTTTATAGACTTACCTTCTGGCCGGCAGTACAACTACACCATTTCCTTCGAACCTTGAGGGACCCGCAAGCATATGCTAGGCAACTTACGACTTTTGAAGAGCTATGTTCAGGGGTGGAACCCCTCCCACATACGCTGTCCAAGACATACAATCTGCTGAACACCCCCCCTACCCAGCCTTTGTTACCCAGCATCAGACAATGGGAAACTGATCTGCAGTGTACGTTCACGGCAACACAAATACAGAATATGATCCACTTGTCCTTTAAATCCTCAATCTGCACCAAAACACAGGAAAATAACTATAAGATTTTGACGAGATGGTATCTGACACCCAGCAGACTCCAAACTATCTTCCCCGAGGCATCGGATAGATGCTGGAGGTGTGGGACGAGCAAGGGTACGATCCTACACATTTTCTGGTCATGTTCCAAATTAACCTCCTTCTGGACGACAGTCCGCTCGATCTCTCAAAAGTTTACGGATTTCATAATCCCGGAGGATCCCGCTTTCTTTCTGTTGCATGTCTCTACCATGTCTGTCAAAACGTACAAAAAAGCTGTCCTACGTCATCTGGTGAATGCTGCCAAGTCCTGTATTCCCTTACTCTGGAAACAGCAAAACCCCCCTACTATAACACTCTGGCTGAAAAAAGTAGAAGAAATTAATAGAATGGAAGATCTGATAATGACCGCGAATAACAAACACGAGGTGTATCAGAAAACATGGACCCACTGGAATATTTTTAAATATTCAGAAGAGGGCAAAACCCTCCTTGGTTTGGGTCAAACTAGTTAATGTTAGGATTGGATAAGCTCTGGTTCTGTGAACCTAGCTGTTTCAGAGGCCATGTCCAGAATTGTTTCCCATCCCCCTCCCCCCCCCTCCCTCCCTTGACCCGATTTTCCCCACTTATCTTTCCTATCCCGTCTCCACCCACCCCCTCTTCTCCCTCTTTTGCCTTTTCTCCCCTTCTCCTCTCTTTCCCATCTTCACTCTCTTCCCAGTCTTTCCTCTTTCCTCTTCGGTGAGGCCCACGGATCGCCGACCTTCTAGGATCTGCGTGTCAGAGGGGCGTGGACAATATGAGAGCCTGGCGTAAGAGAACTGTACTATGGACAATATTACTCACATGCCAATGTGTTATAGCTGGTAGAGAGGATGTCCTGTGTTCGCTTGTAGAAGTTACCTTTTTTTTTTCTGTATGTACGTTTCTGTATCTGACCTCTTGGGACCGGGATTTGTGGGTCTATCCTCTATTTTCTGTTTCTGTATTCATGTGATATAAAACCAATAAAACAGATATTTGCAAAAAAAAAAATTAATAGCTCTTCCAGAGGGAGATCTGGCAGTGCAGCTTTCATAACATCAGTAAAAAAAAGCCATCAGGTCGGGTTATTTCACTGATACGGGGACCACTCTGATTTTTTTACATTATTGTGCCTGGAGCAATCTTCCAGGTCTGCAATTTTGGATTTCATCCATGTGATGTCATCATCCTGTGAGTTATGTGTGTCAATCAGATCATTAAATGTGGAGGCAAACTCTCCCATTTTGTAGTGGAGAATGGAGTGTGGAGTGCTGTGAACAAGGCTTATCGCCGAAACTAGTCTGCTGCTGACTGTACTCACTGTGGAGGCTTGAACATAAATACGCTTGATGTTATGGAGTTGCCGGCTGCTTCTTTTATTCGAGAGCTCTCCCATTGTGTCTTTAATATGTGACACTCTATTTCCTATTTCAGTGACATCAGATTTAAATTGCTGGGCTAATGATAAGATATCTGAATGGAGTGTGCTTCTTAAGGATACTAGCATGTCCTTCACTGTGGTGTCTAGCACTGGCTGATTAGCTGTGGGGTATTCTGATATAGAATCTTGTAGTTCTATGGTTTCAAGGGAGCCTGCTAGATCAATCACCTCCAGTGCTGGATCTGCTGGATCTTGAAGCTTGTGTTTAGCTTTAGCTGGGCTAGAGAAGCAGGAGAAGGATTGAGATGCCCTGCCACTGGCCTGCTGTGCCCTGTGAATGTCTGGAGAGAAGTGTTTCAGGCGTCTGTCCTTCTTGCTGGGGAAGCCGTGCATGGTGTGTGAAGAGACGCCGGTGCCATCTTGGCTGGAGATGCGGCTGGGCTGAGAATAAAAGTCTGTCTTTCTCTTTGTTTGATTTCTCTCTTTTCTCTTTTGAGACATGTAGGGAAGGTATGCCCGACCTGCAAGAGGCTGTAATCGCTGGTTTTCGGTGCCTGTATCATCCGTTGTTTGCTCCCGGGAGCTGGCTATGTGCAGAGCAGTTCTTTCAGACGGCCATCTCCTGTGCTAGCCGGCCGTGCCCCATTTTTTGTCCATTTAAAACTACATATTCATCTAATGCCCCATACACACGGTTGGATTTACTGATGGAAAATGTTCGATGGGAGCTTTTTGTCAGAAATTCTGACTGTGTGTAGGCTCCATTGGACATTTTCTATCGGAATTTCCATCACACAAAATTTGAGATCTCAAATTTTCCGACAAAATCCATTGTCAGAAATTCCGATCGTGTGTACACAATTCCAATGCACAAAGTTCCACGCATGCTTGGAATCAAGCAGAAGAGCCGCACTGGCTATTGAACTTAATTTTTCATGGCTCGTCATACATGTTGTACGTCACTGCATTCTTGACGTTCCCAATTTCCGACCAACTTTGTGTGACTGTGTGTATGCAAGACAAGTTTGTGCCAACATCCGTCAGAAAAAAAAACATGGATTTTGTTGTCAGAATGTCCAATCAATGTCCGATCGTGTGTACAGAGCATTGGACTCCCACTCAGTTTATCCTACTCGCCATTACCAAAAACCTGGCTCCACTAATCCGACACTGCGGTCTTCTCTGGACTCACTCCCCCAGATCCAGTGGATGTAAGGGAGGAGGTGTCCGAAGGCTTCTAGGCCCACATAGCACCTTTTAGGTACTTCACCCACCTCCCTCTCTGTCACTCTCCTCTTTCAAAGCACACTGCATTTGCCTTTTCACTCCAGTTTCTCTAAGGATAGCTGTGATCTACAGGCCCCCTGGACCAGTATCAACCTTTCTTGATGACTTCTTTGCCTGGCTACCCTACTTTCTTTCTTCTGAAATCCCCACAATCATTCTCAGGGACTTCAACATCCCTATTATTACTAACACTCCTGCCACTTCCAAACTTCTCAGCCTAACATCAACATCCTCCTTTGACCTGAAGCAGTGGATACATGCTCCTACTCACTGAAGGCAATATCCTTGACCTCGTTTTCCCTCCCCATGCAACCTCTGTAACTATCCATTCCCTCTCTCTGATCACCACCTTATTAGTTTCACTTGCTTATTCTCCTCCACCTCCTCTCCCTCCAACCGCCTAAAAATTACCCCCAGAAACCTATGTCATCTTAACCCTTCTCTTCTCTACTCTGTTATCGACAACCTCTACGACAAAATCTCACGCCTATCCTGCACCAACCTAGCCACTTCTGTCTACAACACCTCACTTCTAGCCTCACTGGTCCCCCTCACTACACACAAAATAAGGCCCGACCCCTTCAACCTTGGAAAACAGATGATACTAGAAGTCTGAAAAAACATAGTCGTGCTCATGAGCGCCTGTGCTGTAAGACTAAGTCTCAGAGAGATTTCCACCAATATAAATCTCCCGCCCTCCAAAAATACAATTCCAGCCTCCTCACTGCCAAGCAGACCTATTTTATCACTTTCATTAGCAACTTATCAACCTGTCCCTGTCAACTCTTCTCTACCTTCAACTCTCTACTTCGTCCTCCACCGCCTCCACGCGCCAACTCACTCACTGCTCAGGAGATCGCCAATCCCTTCAAACAGAAGATTGATACAATTAGCGGGGAAATCTCTACTGTTCCGATGCCCTCCACGCTTTACACTTCATGCCCACAGGTACAATCATTACTTCCCTCTTTCAACCCCACCACTATAGATGAGATTGCTAAACTACTTACTAATGTCCACCTTACCACCTTACAATCTCTCCCTCTCTTCTGGTCCAACTCTCTAAAACATGCACTTGTCAGACCCATACTTAAAAAGCCCTCACTGGACCCATCCAATCTTAACAACCTACACCCCATCTCCTTCTTATCCAAACTCCTTGAATGTCTGATCTACAACTGACTGAGCGTCCACCTCACCGATAATAGCCTTCTTGATCCCCTTCAGTCTGGATTTCGTCCTCAACACGTCACAGAAACTGCTATCCTAAAACTAACAAATTATCTACTAATGGCCAAAACCAATTGACACTATTCTGTAATCCTACTCCTGGACCTCTCTGCTGCCTTTGATATGGTTGAGCACCCCCTCCTCCTCAAAAATCTCCACGCCTTTGGTCTCCATGATTGTACTACTCCCTGGTTCTCTTCCTACTTATCCAACCTCACCTTTAGCATTTTTTACAGCTCTACTTCCTCCTCTCCTCGTACTTTCTCGGTTGGGGTCCCCCAAGGTTCTGTTCTTGGACCTCTCCTATTTTCAATCTACACATCCTCCCTGGGTCAGCTGATAGCCTCCCGTGGCTTCCAATACCACCTCTATGCTGACAACACCCAAATCTATTTCTCTACCCCTCAGCTCACTCCCTGAGTCTCCTCACGTATCACTAATTTACTTTCAGATATATCAGTCTGGACGCCACACCACTTCCTCAAACTCAATCTATCCAAAACCAAACTTATAATTTTTCCTCCCCCATATGCCCTTTCCCCGATCTCTCTGTAAAAATCGATGGCACAACTATAAGCCCATCCCCACATGCCAAGGTTCTAGGTGTAGTCATGGACTCTGAACTCTCCTTTAAGCATCATGGCCAATCACATCCCAAATCCTGCCGCCTCAACCTCCACAACTCCAAAATACGCCCCTTTCTAACCAATGACACAACAAAGCTCTTAATTCACTCGCTGGCCATCTCGCCCTTACTACTGCAACTCCCTTCTCATTGGCTTACCTCTACATAGCCTTTCACCTCTTCAAACTATCATGAATGCTGCTGCCAGACTCATCCACCTTACCAATTGCTCTGTCTCTGCTAACCCTCTCTGTTAATCCCTCCACTGGCTTCCGCTCAGCCAAAGAATTACATTCAAAATACTAACAACTACATACAAAGCCATCCACAATTTAGCCCCCAGCTACATCACTAGCCTAGTCTCTAAATACCAACCTACTCGTTCTCTTTGTTCCTCTCAAGACCTTCTGCTCTCTAGCTCCTCATCACCTCCTCCCTTGCTCGCCTGCAGGACTTTTCCAAAGCCTCTCCAATCCTATGGAATGCCCTACCCCAATCTGTCCACTTATCTCCTAATCTATTAGCTTTTAGATGATCCCTGAAAACCCTTTTCTTCAGAGAAGCCTACCCTACCCACACCTAACAACTGTATTTTCATTTTCTCCATCAGATCACCCCCCACAGTTATTACTTTTTGTTTCCACTTGACCCTCCCTTCTAGATTGTAAGCTCTAACGAGCAGGGCCCTCTAATCCCTCCTGTATTGATTTGTATTGTAAGTGTCAGAGGCTGGGGGAAACAGGGGGTGCACACCGGATTGCACTGAGCACAGAGGATTGGTGGATTTGCACCGCTTGAAGGTGGATTGCACCCAGTTTTGTACTTTAAATTGATTTAACTATTATATGAAGATTATAATTTATTACTACATTGTGGGACTTGATTTATAAAATTCTTTTGATGGTCACATTATTGGAGTATTCAATTATTGTTTAGCACGGACTGCACTTTTTAAAGTTTCTGGCACCTTAGAAGCATATTGCCCTTTATAAGCTGTTTTGCACTATATTTTGTTATATGTTTGCACATTTATCACTATTTACACTTTATTTATATTATTAAGAATATATATTGTATTTCACCATGTACATGTTATGATTAATGGTATTATTATTTTTTACTTATTGGAATTTTTTCACATATTTAAGGAGTGTAGTAGGTGAGGTAGCGCCACATATCATTTACAAATATTGTAGGTGTACTGTCTGCCCTCATGTTGTAAAGAGTTACACAAACTGTTGGCGCTATATATATCCTGTATTATAATAATAATAATAAGACTAACCTTTACTCTGTCTACTGTGTGATAACGCTGCTGTGTTGTTTTACTGGAAAAAGAACAGCTACAGTATGTCAACCTGTTAAAGAAAAGGGAAAGATAATGGAGCTTCTCTCAGAAGCAACAGGCAATATAAGAGTTTTATGGGGGATTTAGAAAAACAAACCCACTGTGTTATTTCCAGGGGTAGACTGCATAATGTGTGCCTTTTTTTTTAATTTTTAGCATAGTTACATTTTAACTCAAGCTTACTGGAGTTTCCTTTGCTACGGTTGTAACTGCATTGATTTTGCCAAACCCTCTGAACAGAAACGGGGTTGTATTTAGACATCATGTTGCCCTGGACATTCTTTTGTCCAAGCTCCACCCTTTGTATAAGAAAATGATTGCACAGGCCGGGGGGTGAAGCGAGTGCTCTACTTTTTAGTTAAACGGAAACCAGCTGTCCAGCACCCTCAAAATTAAATATGGGGTGGTGTAAGATCATGAAGTTAAAAGTGGAACTATACTAACCTCCTCTCGAACCCTCATCTTCGCTCAGACTAGTTCAGGGCTTGGAATCTTTAGCCATTTTGATAGACTGGGTGGCAATTACATTCCAACATCAAGGTATGCCCTGAATATATATACACTGATAATCAAATCTATTAGCACAATACAATACTACTTCTAATTGTAGCTACTAAACAAGAAGTAATGTCTTAAAACATGTAAACCAGAGCCAGGAGGCAGTGCCAACAGAGACTCTGTTTGGGTAGCAATAATCTTTCATAAACCCAGAAGAGTAAAGGTATAATTAAAGGTGAAGTTCACCTTTGGGACATGTTACATGTTCCATCCTTATTTAGGGTGGCATATTAATATGTTCCATCTCCTGCCCCTTCTCTTCCTTATCCTCCCCTCCCTGTGACAGCAGGCAGAGTATCCTCTCTCCGCACCCATTGTACCATTTTAAAATCAGCCCAGGTGTCCAGGTTTCAATCCACACAATTGCATCATTCATTCACAGATTCCTGTGAACAAACTACAAGTACCATTTACCACCACAGCAGATGGATTTTCAATGGGCTCTGATTTTCAATGGGAGCACTGATGAGCACTTTTATAGTCCACTAGTTTTCAAACAGAAAGCCTGTACAGAGGTATGACCTAAAAGCTGGATGACATGGCTGTAACAGCCCATGTTGCATCTGTAATCTATTGATCGTGGGTGCAAAGCTTTCTAGGCTCCTGCAGGAAAACATAATAAATGCACAGTATGTTTTGGCAAAGACCTTTTCTCCTGAAAGGCAGCCATAGGCAAATCTCCTCTAGTTTCCTCTAGAGCCTATTCATCAGTTGCCAACTGTATCAGCCAATCAGTGGGCAGGACCTATCAAGCTCTTGAGACTAGGGAAAGGTGCTCATCATTGCCTTGAGGTAGATGTAGCAGTCTGCATATTGTACTAATAATAAAGTATTTTTCACAGGTAGTAGTGTAGAGTAAAAGAGAGTATGCATTAGGTGGAGGTGATGCTCTCTGGGTGAGGTCTGACATTTGCAGAGGACCAGTGGTATGTGTCAGAAGTTCCCAAGGCTAGAAACTTTAATGCCCAACACCACTTTTGGCTCTGACCGCTGGCAGCATGCCTTAAGACACTGATCCAGTTCTGCCATAGGTAGCCAAAAGGGTAGGGTCTTGGGTGCTGGATTGCATATTACCCCACATTAGAATGTATGCACAGTGGATACATGATAGCTAGATCTGCTGAGTTACTGCCAAGCATTTCATAAATTCTTGCTCGCACTCTGCATGCAAATTAGGACTTCAAGGCATACTCATTCTACCTGCTGACAAAGAAAATATGTAATCAGTAAACATCAGTTGTTCGATACGTCTGAGGTTTATTTACTTTATTTCCTCATTCCTGTGCAAATATTCTACTGTGACAGGTGGAGAATACCTGGCAAAGCTAATATTTAATTGATTATTGTTAATCTACTGGATATAGATTTTTATAGACAGAAGAGAATCAAGGTTAAACCCCAGGAGTGATAAGATTAACAACATTTTACAACCCAAGGTAGCAGGAAAGAGCTACACCTGGTCCCGGGTGTGCTCCTTAGGTCCCTCACCGCTCTGTGTGTCAGCTTTTAAAAGCTTGCCCCCCCCCCCCCCCCCCGTATATGCAGAAAAATCAAGAGACAAAGCCAAACTCCATAAAAGTCCCATCATGAAGTTCAATTGATGTAGATGCCTTTCGGCATAGTCCCCACACTAAGCCATACCCCTCTGACATAATTCACCTTGATTGGTGCCTGAACATATTCAGAACTGTAAAAATGTGTGTTGTTTATATCTGCCTGGTGTTCAGCTTTAAACAGACCCCGTTGGCACAAAAAAGCTGCAGATACAAAGTGCATACATCACCTAGTTATTAATTATAACAATCATACCTGCAGTATCTTCCACAACCTTATGATTGAGTCCTATTTATAAGTTGTAGTAAATGCACATATTTTATTTTTACCTACAGGTAAGCTTATAATTAAGCTTACCTGTAGGTAAAATGTACATTTCCTAAACGTACACCATTTAGGAGACATTCTAGCGAGCAGCTGCCGGTGATGCCTTCTGAAGGAACCGAATACTCGCACCGTTCCTTCAGAGCTGTGTGCCATGGCCAAGACTCCCGAAGTGCTGTCATTGCATCTCAGCCAATCAAGCGGCAGCAGCCTGCGAACCCGGAAGGAAGACTGGGTGACGATGGAAGCCTCTGCAGCGGTGATAGCACCCCACTGGAGAGCTTTGTTTTAATTGAATTTAATTCAATTTGCTAGTATGCAATGCATAGAGTTCACATCATGCCCCCAATCTCTCTGGTTGCAAACATCATTATATATTTATCTCTAAGAATTAAGCTGTATTTGTTATTTATCATGTGCCAACTTAGAATGGCCTCTTTTTAGATCTGTTCTTATACCAATTGTATTTTGTACCTTGAGATAATGAAATGTTTCAGCTGTAAAATATATATATTATTTTTTTTTTTAAATTAATTTATTTTTATTAAATTTCTAAGCACAAGTGAACAATAAATTTCACACTTCATAAAAGCCTTCAACTCATGCATAAATATCACAAAAACAAAACTGTATTCAACACACAAGTTGTCGCAAACTCGCGATATAATTATCCCCCAACCCACCCCCCTCTTCGAATACACACTGTTAGCTCCAGCCACTCCAGTAATGGTTGACTGGTTGGGTAGTAAAGGACGCCGCCAAGAGCAGGGGAAATAGGGGTAAAAGGCAAACCCCCCCCACACCCCCGAGCGACACACCCATAGGGTGGTCCAACAGGGGGAGAGCGGCAAAAGCCCCCCCCCCAAACGCAAACCAGCCAGATGGGTGCTAAGCCTGCCCCTCAGTGGCCCCACCGAGGGGGTAGCCCATGTCGCTCAACCAAGGGTTCCACAGCGCTCCGAATTTCTTTAAGTTGTTTTGTTTTATAAACATCACTCTTTCACATCAAATTGTAGAACTAATTGCATTGACCCATGTTTCAAATGCGGGGGGATTTCTGGCTTGCCAGTTTATTGCTATTACCCGCCTAGCCTGGTACAGGCACCTTAGTACAGAAGTCCTTATTGGGGAGGGAACTCCACCCTCTAAAATCCCCAGTAGGCAAATCTTAGCTTCTGGTTTCAAGGTAGTCTAATGCCCCGTACACACGAGCGGACTTTTCAACATCCAAACTCCGACGGACTGAGTCCGTCAGACTATTCGATCGTGTGTGGGCTGCAACGGACTTTTGATTCGCCAAAGTCTGACGGACTTTAGAAATTAAGCATGCTTCAAATTTTCCCGACGGAACTCCGCCGGACCCGGTCCCCTTCGAAAAATCTGCTCGTGTGTATGCTACTCCGACGGACTAAAACCGACGCTAGGGCAGCTATTGGCTACTGGCTATGAACTTCCTTATTCGAATCCAGTCGTACCTCATCACGTTCGACTCCGTCGGAGTTTGGTGTGATGGTGTGTGTCCAAGTCCGTTCGGTCGAAAAGTCCGCCAGAACTCCGCCAGAACTCCGTCGGAACTCCGGCGGAACTCCTTTGGAGGTCTGTCGGACATAAGTCCTCTCGTGTGTACGCGGCATTAAAGATCCTATTTATTCTATCTACTATTTCTATCCAGTACCTATACAATTTTGGGCATTTCCACACCATATGGAGAAGGTCCCCTGACGCCCCACATCTGGGGCAATCATCGCTAGGTTTCCTGCCCATTTTCCACATCTTTTGTGGGGTGTAATATGCTCTATAGATAAAGAGCAAGTGGGACACTCGCTGTGATGGAGATATGGATACCAAGCTCCCCTGTTCTAGGATTTTGGCCCATTGTTCCATAGATATTGGTCCTACATCCCTTACCCATCCCCTCCTGCTCTTTTCAGGTCCCTCTCCCTTCAGGATTTTATCCCCAAGTTTAATATATAACCTAGAGATCTGACCTTTTACTTGCTTCCGCTCAATAAGTTCCTGGAGCAAGGGGGATTCAGACCTCTCAATAACTAATGACCCAAACTGGGCTTGAATTCCATGCCTTAACTGTAGGTATTTAACCACTTCCCGACCAGCGCACGACGATGTACGTCGACAGAATGGCACGGGCAGGCATATTGGCGTACATGTACGTCCAATATTCGTTGCCGCCGTGCCATCGGGAGCGCGCCGGCGGCGGCGCGCTCCCGCGCTGGTCGGGACCCCCGTGAGTCCGGTCGCGGGACCCGCGGACTCGATCGCCGCGGGCATCCCCGCGATCGTCTCACGGAGTGGCCGAATGGAGGAAATGCTGTATAAACAACATTTTTCCATTCTGCCTAACTAGTGACGCTGATCTCTGCTCCATGTGATTGGAGCAGAGATCAGTGTACACTAAATGAAAGCCCAACCCCCCCACAGTTAGTAACACACCCCTAGGAACACTTAACCCCTACACTGCCACCCACTGGTTAACCCTTTCACTGCCAGTGTCATTTACACAGGAATCACTGCATTTATATAGCAGTGATTACTGTATAAATGACAATGGTCCCAAAAATGTGTCAAAAATGTCCGATGGGTCCCCCACAATGTCACAGTCACAATAAAAATCGCAGATCGCCGCCATTACTAGTAAAAAAAAAATAATAAAAAATTATTAATAAAAATGCTATAAAACTATCCCTATTTTGTAAACGCTATAACTTTTGCGCAAACCAATCAATAATCGCTTATTGCGATTTTTTTTACCAAAAATATGTAGAAGAATACGTATCGGCCTAAACTGAGGGAAAAAAATGTTTTTTTATATATTTTTGGGGGATATTTATTATTACAAAAAGTAAAAAATAATGCGTTTTTTTCAAAATTATCGCTCTATTTTTGTTTATAGCGAAAATAAAAACCGCAGGGGTGATCAAATACCACCAAAAGAAAGCTCTATTTGTGGGAAAAAAAAGGACGTTAATTTTGTTTGGGAGCCACGTCGCACGACCGCGCAATTGTCAGTTAAAGCGACGCAGTGCCGAATCGCAAAAAGTGGTCTGGTCTTTGACCAGCAAATTGGTCCGGTCTGAAAGTGGTTAAAAAATGTCTTGTTGGAAATACTAAATTCTTGCCTAAGATCTTCAAAGGATTTCATTAGGTTCCCTTCATATAATTGCACTAGCCTACTAATCCCCTGCCTCTCCCATTCCACGGATCTGTCTATGCTATTTAATTCAGCCATATTTCTATTGTGCCATAATGGAGTATAGTTGGTCACTCCCACATATCCCATAAATTGCTTTGCTGTCTGCCACAACTTCCTCATTAATGCACTAGTAGCGCACCTATGGGCAAATGAATTGGCCTCCAAAACTTCAGCCAATACTTTATGGGGCGCATTCTCAATCATCAATTTGTGGTTTGGGCACCCTCCACCTTGGAGCCCAGCCCCAGCTAAATGCTGGAGTTGGGCTGACAGAAAGTATGATCTCGGATGTGGTATCACCACTCCTCCCCCCGCGACGGGTAGCTGCATTGTCTGTAGTCTAATCCGATCTTGCCCCTTCTTCCAAATTAGGTCCCGAAATAATGATTCCAACTTCTTAAACCATTTCTGGTTAATCCAAATTGGAGAGTTATGTAGAATATATAACAACTGTGGCTGCCAGATCATTTTAATTAAATTGCAGCGCCCCGCCACGGAGAGAGGAAGGCAACACCAAGTGTTAGCTTTCTGTTTCATTTTCATCAATAGTGGTGCCAAATTATCATTAACATACTGATTTACTTCTCCGGAGATCCAAATCCCCAAGTACTTCAGCTTAGATACCACCTCTAGGCAAGTAATTATAGGCGGTAATAGATCCCCGGATCTAATCAGCGGAAAGGAGGGCTGATTTGCTCCAATTAATTGCCAGCCCCGATTGTTGCTCAAACTCCCCCATCATCTGCACCACATTGTTCAAGGTAGAGCTCATGTCCCCAATAAAGAACAGAACATCGTCCGCAAACAAGGCGATTTTATCCTCCCCGATCCACGTCGGAATCCCTGGATGTCCGGGGGCGATCTCGTCAGGACAGCCAGGGGTTCCATATCCAGAACAAACAGGAGGGGAGACAACGGACACCCCTGTCTCGTCAATGTCTCCAACTGAAACGCCTCAGTGAATGCAGTTCCCATTTTAATTTTTGCCCTAGGTCCCCTATAGAGTAATTTTACCCATCGAATAAACAGGGCCAAAACCAAAGCGCTCCAACACCCCCCATAAATAACTCCATTCCAGGCTATCAAAAGCTTTAATGGCATCTAGAGCTAATATAGCTCCAGGTCCATCATTATCCCTGGGTATTTGAATATTGAGAAAAACTCTCCTGATATTAGTACTAGTTGCCCTGCCCGGGATAAAACCAGACTGGTCTGGGTGTACTAGCTTATGGATATAATTGTTTAAACGGGCCGCTAGGGCCTTAGCTAGTATTTTAACATCGGAGCATAGTAGGGATATTGGCCGGTCTGATGAGACTTCCTGTTGGTCCTTCCCCTCTTTAAGTATTAGAGTGATGTTAGCCTCCAGCATTGAAGCGGGAAGTTCACCCACCTCCACTGCATGATTTAGTGTTTCCAGGAGTTCTGGCAACAACACTTCGCCATAGCGTTTATAGATTTCTATTGGTAGCCCATCCGGGCCTGGGGATTTGTAGTTGGGCATTTCAGCAACTGCGTTTTTTAGCTCTTCCAACGTAAGTGGTAATTCAAGACTCATTCTATCATGTTCTGATAAAGTTGGGATTGCTGTTTGATGTAGAAAATCAATAACTGGACTACCCTGGCCCCATGTGACTGATTTATATAACTTTTTATAATAGTCAGCAAGTACCTTCATAATCTCCGAAGGGCTGGAAACAAGATCCCCATTCGGTGTTTTAATCACCTGTAGCGCTGTAGAGGAGCTATTGGTTTGAACCAATAGGGAGAGGGCACGACCCACCCTCTCCCCTTCACCAAAGTAATGTTGGCGTTGAAATATGCGCCTATTTTCCGCCTTCTTCAGGAGTGCCATTTTGTATACTTGCTGACTATCCAGCCATACCTTCTGCCTATCAAATGATGGATCTTCTATATACGCTCGCTCTGCATGAGTAACATCACTTCTTATTGCCTTCTCCTGCTCTCGAGTTTTCCTCTTAGTTACTGCAATTTGCTGTATTAGTATACCTCTAATATAGGCTTTTAGGGAATCCCAAACTATTCCAGGCACTGCTGAACCTTTATTAACTTGAAGAAATTCCCTAATCTTATCCAAAGGGGAGCTTGAACTGCCGATCAGTTCCAACCAGGCAAGGTTTACCCTCCACTCCCCCGGGCCAATTCTATCTCCCATACTCACGGTGATAGACAAAGGGGAATGATCTGAAATCCCCCTAACACCATATTCTATATCCTGTACCAGCCCCGAAGCCTCCTTATTCTCAAGGACCATGTCTATTCTTGATAAAGTATGGTGGGTGTTGGAGAAGCAGGAATATTGCCTCTCCTGGGGATGTCGCGTTCGCCGTAAATCACTCAGTCCTATTTCTGATAAAAATCCTTGTAACCGACCTACCCTAATCCTGTCAGGGCTAGGAAATCTATCCAAGCTCCTGTCCAATGTTTCGTTAAAGTCGCCTAATATTATCCACGGGACACCTGGTTTATCCAAGCTGAACGCAAATAGTTTATACATAACCTCCAGCTTGAAAGGAGGGGGTATATAGATATTAGCTAGAATATAATTTTGCCTACCAATCATACAGTACAAAAAGACAAACCTACCTTCCTCATCAACAGAGGACTCCTTACATAGGAAATCCATTCCCTTCCTTACTAGGACACTCACTCCCATTGAATACGATGAGTGGAAAGAATGATAATATGCCTGGAATTTCCGACTATTTAACTGTGAGGCTGTATTAGGAGTCAAATGCGTCTCCTGTAGAAAAAGTAAGCCGGGTCCACTTCCCTCTGTTTCTGATATAACCGCAGTTCTCTTACTTGAGTCTCCCAAACCCCTCACATTCCAAGATATAATACTTGCTCTACTCATTGACGTTAATATTTGCTAAACCAGCAGGGAGCAAAAGGGCGGCGGGAAGAGGGCTGCACCCTCTCCCCCGCCCCCCGCGTCCGCCACTCCCCCATTGCATACAGCGTGTATTCGAAGAAATCCGCCCACCCCCCTACCCACCCCCCCGCCCACCCCTGCCCATCAGAGCGCCCCCTAGGGGTCTCTATTGTGGCCCTCTTACTCAATGAAATAATATTAGGTATACCCAAATGTATAAATTTATACATTTGGGTATACCTAATATTATTTCACTGTCATTTATAGAAGATTTCTCATATCAAGTTTTCTTGGTCAAGTGCACAATTTGACCTGGTGTATTGCACTTTAGTATTTATGCACATTGTCTGAGCTTATTTAAACATACAGTTTCACACTTTATTCTATTTCTGTTTTGGTTGTTACTTGAGTACATGTTAGTTTAAGTAGATTTATTTAGTCGGAGCGCAACACCATTTCTTAATTACTAATTCTATCCATTCCTTCCCCCCTACCCCATAGTAAATACCAATTAGTGACATAACATACCTTATCAAATAATCTCAAATCTCAGCTACTTATAAATTCAATGTTACCCATAGTGCAAAAAAAAAAAGGGGAAAACCCCCCACCCCCCCTCTCCTCCTCCTCGCTAAGATTAACCTTATAAGTAAAGTAATGCTACATAGCTCTACAGGGTCCCTTTATGTTCCTCCAACCAACTTGCAGCCTCAAGTGGTGTATTAAAAAACAGGGTTGAGCCCAAAGCAGACACTCGCAGTCGAGCAGGGTACAATAATGCATATGATATCTTGTATTTTTGCAAGGTGCGTTTGATGGAAATAAACTCAGCTCGCTGTTTCTGCAAGTCCGATGAATAATCCGGATAGAATGATACTCTAGTCCCTTTATAAAAAATGTCTCCCAGTTCTCGAGTTCTTCGCATTAAGATCATTCGGTCATTATAACTGACAAATTTCAATATCAACGGCCTACAGCGTTCCTCCAATGACCGAGACCTAGAGGGAATTCTGTGGGCCCTTTCTATAGAGAAGAGTGGGGAAAAAGAGGCATCTCCCAATAACTCCTTAAACCAACTCTCCAGAAAGGCTATGGGGTTAGAGCCCTCACTTCCCTCTGGCAGGCCAATTAGACACACGTTGTTCCTGCGATTTCTATTGTCCATGTCATCTATTTTTGATGCCTGTGTAGCGATTTGTTTCTGTAGTCCAGTTATTTTTTGCTGTAATGGGAAGAGCTCATCCTTAATCTTCCCTCGAGTACAGTCGTTCTATCAACAGTGTTACTCAACAATTGGCCCATAGAGTGCAATTCATTTTTGATATTGCTCAGTTGGTTATCAAGACCAGAAATAAAGTCCTTGCACTCATTAACTGCCTGCAATATCTCTCTCAACGTGGGTTCGCCAGCCCCCAACTCAGGGGGTTCTGGCGGTTCCACGGGGGTGTAAAGCGCCTTATTCTCCCCTGGGGGTAAATGACTTGCCTTGCTTCCTGAGGATGGAGTAACAAGATTTAAGGGCAAATGACCAGTGCTTCTCCTATCCCCAGTTGTCGCCTGTGGCCCCATTTGACCCGCTGGATGGGAGCGTCCCTTCCTGCTTGGAGAAGTCGCATGGGCAAAACGCTCAAGTTTGGCTGCTGCTGCGGAAGCTTGATTTAGTTTTTCCTTGGCAGCTCGTGTTTTATGGTTCCCTTCCCCATGTGACACATCCTCAGTGGCTCTTTTGCTAAGCATGGTGTTATCAGCGTAATGTAGGCTGGATCAACAATATATATAAAAAAAAAAAAAAAGAAAAAAAAAAAAAAAAGGGAATAACAGTGTAACAAGCCCTCACAGCAGAAAAGAGCGCAGCCAGTGATAGGGGAAAGGGAAACACAGCAGCTGTTCCTTCGTTGATTTTACTCAGTTCCTCACCTGCCCCAACTATAATCAATCAATGATACAGTCAGTGAAATATAGTGTCCTTGACCCAAAAAAGAAAAAACTCCCACAAGCTGACCACTAAAGGAGGGAAAAAGGGAGGGGTTGGACAATCCTCCAGGGAAGAGAGAGTACCAGGTCACTTTCCTTCTTCTCAGGTATTAATAGTGCCCATAGTCCATAGTCCCAGCTTTCACCTCTCCCCCACCTCGATCCCCCGGGTTACCGTTCACCTAGACTGCTGTCTTAGGCTATTCGCTGTCCAAGTGCTCCACTGCTCCCATCCGTTCTTGCTCACGAGTCATGCGAGGCTCAGGGCTCGAATGGTGTCCACCATAGCACATAAGCCAGCTAGCTAGCAGAAGCAGCCCCGTTCCACTGGTCTTCCGCGGGGCGTCCTGTGTCGGCTCAAGTCGGCAGCGTGCCCTCTTCCGACCTGACCTCGGGTTGCCTTCGGGTGTTTACTCGGGATCTCGCGATAACCCGAGTCGACAGAAGGTAGACGGAAATAGGCACAGCAATCGTCCCGAGGACCGTAGGGCTCAATGGAGAGACATCAATGGAGAGTGAGGGCGAAAAAGTCAGGCTGCAGGGACGATAGTCACACAAGCAGCGTACATTTTCCCAATCAAAGGGAGAGGGGAGATACAGAGGCAGAGAGCCCGGGTGCTCTCATCACACACGCCTCCATTCCCGCCACGCCCCCCTCCGCTGTAAAATATTTTTACTTATGTACCCTTCTATTTACATTGTTACTTTTTAATTTGTGACACGCCTCATTCAAAGTCCTATGACCAATTTCTCTCTGCAATACATGTAATTAAGGATGGAGGCTTGCCACAGTGGCTATGTCAGGTCACACTCTGTTTTTATATGTTCAATATTTGGGTGGAAGACACCCCGTCTCCAGTAATCTGACATGACACTATTTTTATTTTATTTTGCATATATACATATATACCTTTTACATTTATTTATATGAACTGTTCTGGTTTAATTTCTCATTATATCATATTATAACATTTCATGGTTGACCATTTTTTGGTTTTATATTTACCAGCTTTGATTCATCCAGGGGGTGGAGGGTACCATCCTCTGTTGGTTTCCGGGGCTTAGATGCCTGGCAGTACCTCCCCTCTCCATCCCTATCTCGGGATGCGAGGGGGGGGGGGGGGGTTGTGGGGGGTGTCCTCCCACATATCGGCATCATTTGCATGCGCCGTTCGCGCCGACATTTATCATATGTCAGCTTAGAATGGCCTTTTTGGGATATGTTCTTATACCAATTGTATATTGTACCTTGAGACAATGAAATGTTTCAGCTTGTAAAATAAATATTTTTACTTATGTACCCTTCTATGCGATTTACATTGTTACTTTTTAATTTGTGACACGTCTCATTCAAAGTCCCATGACCAATTTCTCTTTGCAATACAGAGTTTTATAGAACATTTGTTTAGCTCATTACATGAAAGTAAGGTTAATATAACTTAGATTACAAAATCTTCAGTTTTACTTAAATTAGTTGATGCAAAAATTAATACATTCCACAACAAAAACTACTACATCTAGTACTTTGTATGACCTCCATGATTTGTAAGGGCAGCACCAAGTCTTCTAGGCATGGAATGAACAAGTTGATGACATATTGCAACATCTATCTTTTTCCATTCTTCTTCAAGAACAACCTCTTTTAGAGCCTGGATGCTGGATGGAGAGTGATGCTCAACTTGTCTCTTAAGAATTCCCCATAGGTGTTCGTTTGGGTTCAGATCAGGAGACATACTTGGCCACTGAATCACTTTCACTCTGTTTTTCTTCAGAAATGCAATAGTGGCCTTAGATGTGTGTTTTGGATCATTGTCATGTTGAAAAAGTGCATGACGACCAAGGGCACGGAGTGATGGTAGCATCTTCACTTTTAATATAGAGCAGTATATCTGTGAATTCATGATACCATCAAGGAAATGCAGCTCTCCGACACCAGTAACCCTCACGCAGCCCCACTGAAGGACACTGCCACCATCATGTTTCAGTGTATGCACCATGCCTTTTTCTTTGTACTCCCCTTTGTGACGCCATACAGTTTTGAAGCCATCAGTTCCAAAAACATTTATCTTGGTCTCATCACTCCGGAGTACAGAGACCCAGTAATCTCCCTCTTTTTCCACATGGGCCCTGGCAAATTCTAGGTGTGCTTTTTTGCATGGGCTTTAGGAGAGGCTTCCTTCATAGACGACACCCATACATGCCATTGCACTGCAGTGTATGCCGTATTGTGCCACTGGAAACAATCACCCTAGTTTGGCTGTCTACTTCTTTAGCTAACTTCAGTGAACTTGCATGTCACTTTTCCTCAACCGGTATTCAATACCCTGTTGAAAGGGGAAAGCACATGAACCCTAATTTTTATTGGGTCAAATGACAAGGTGAGAGAATTGGAATGTTGATAAAGGGATTTGCACAATATAAATGATGGCAGACACATTTCAGTGAGGTCACAAAATATGGTGGCAAAAGGAATACATTTTAAATGATACAAGTGGCAAGAAATTAATGACGGACATTTACTTTATAATTGAGGAATTTTTATTACCATTATTTATATACACATTTTGAGAAAGTTTTCCAAAAACAGAGATGCAATCTGTGTGTAATTTTATTGTTTGTTACATGATACTACACAGCACTGTTTATATATAACTTTGGTTGGCACATGAACACAGAGTGTGGGCAGCAGTATTGGGGCATATACTTATATGCGTATATTTTTTTGAGGTATTATAACTAACAACTTCAGCTCCAGATGATTTTACCTCCTTCATGACCAGGCCATCTTTTGCTATGTAGCACTTTGCTACTTTAACCGCTTAAGCCCCGGACCATTTGGCTGGCCAAAGACCAGACCACTTTTTGCAATTCGGCACTGCGTGGCTTTAACTGACAATTGCACGGTCGTGCGATGTGGCTCCCAAACAAAATTGACCTCCTTTTTTCCCCACAAATAGAGCTTTCTTTTGGTGGTATTTGATCACCTCTGCGGTTTTTATTTTTTGCGCTACAAACAGTTTTGGCCGATACGTATTCTTCTACATATTTTTTGTAAAAAAAAATGTGCAATAAGCGTATATTGATTGGTTTGTGCAAAAGTTATAGCGTCTACACAATAGGGGATAGTTTTATGGCATTTTTATTAATAATTTTTTTTTCACTAGTAATGGCGGCGATCAGTGATTTTTATTGTGACTGCGACATTATGGCAGACATGTCGGACAATTTTGACACATTTTTGGGGACCATTGGCATTAATACTGCGATCAGTGCAATTAAAATTGCATTACTGTAAAAAATGTCAGTTACTGAAGGGGTTAACACTAGGGAGCAGTGAAGGGGTTATTATGTATCCTAGGGAGTGTTCTAACTGAAGGGGGATGGGACTGTGCAGGGAAACTAACAGATCGCTGTTCATACTCTGTATGAACAGACTATCTGTCAGTTCACTGCTCAGAGAACCGGAAACTGTGTATTTACACACGCAGCTCCCGGTTCTCCATGTTCCCCGAGGGATCGCGGGAGCCCAAGCACTCGCATCAGCTCGGGGAGCAAGCGGGGAGCCTCTGGCAGCGTGCAAGCGCCCCCTAGTGGATGTTTATGCTACAGACGTAGCATAACAGCGATTTGCACAGCCGAGCCATGCTGCCGCAGTACAACAAAATTGATATCATTTTGTTCACACAAATAGAGCTTTCTCATTGGGTTTTTTTTTTAATTTTTGTGATATAAATAAAATATTTTTCTACTATAAAACCTGTCCAATAAAAAAAAAAAAAAAAAAAAAACGAATTTCTTCATATCATTTGGCCAAAATGTATTCTGCTACGTCTTTGAATAAAAAAATCCCAATAAGTGCATATTGATTGGTTTGCGTGAAAGTTAGAGCGCCTGCAAACTATGATATATATACTGGATTATTTTTATTTTATTTTATACTAATGGCGGTGATCAACGACTTATAATAAGATTGCAATAGTGTGATGGGAAATTGACACTAAATGATGCGGGGGGACACTGACTAACTGCCACCACCAAAACACCAACCAATACCAGTCTCAAGATACCAACCAAATCGTCCTCTTTGTTCCTCCCAAGACCTCCTGCTCTCTAGCTCCCTCATCACCTCCTCCAATTATCACCTCCAGGACTTCACCCGAGCCTCACCCATTCTTTGGAATTCCCTACCCCAATCTGTCCAACTATCTTCAACTCTATCCACTTTTAGACAATCCCTGAAAACGTTCCTCTTCAAAGAAGCCTATGCTGCCCTCACATAACAACTGTACTTTTATGTTCTTCATCAGCTCAACCGCCACAGTTATTACCTTTTGTATCACTTGACCCTCCCTCTTAGTTTGTAAGCTCTAATGAGCAAGTCCCTCTGATTCCTCCTGCATTGAATTGCATTGTAACTGTACTGTCTGCACTAATGATGTAAAGCAATGCACAAACCGTTGGCATTATATACATCCTGTATAATAATAATTAACAGTGACATTAATACAGTGATCAGCAATATTATATACTGTCACTGTACTAATAACACTGGCTGAGAATTGGCTAACATTTAGGGCGATTAAGAGGTTAAAAGTATGCCTAACTACAGTATGTGTATCGTGTGTAATGTGTGCTGGTTTTACTACTAGATCTCTAAGTGTTCTCATCCCTGCTTTGAAGGGATGAGAACCAAGAGATCATTCTGTCGGTATAGAGCTCTGGGCTGTGATTGTACACAGCCAATCAGCAGGTTCCAGCCGTGAATCATTGGTCAGGACATGCTGACAGGCTCCCGCTATGTGCAACCGCAGTGGGTGCTGGCTGGGGGGCATGCACGTGCACACCCTAAACCTGGAAGTAGACAGGGATGTATTGGTGTGTTGCTTTGCCTACACCATCCGCAGTACATTATTGGACAGGTGGGAAGTGGTTAATTGCACACATTTTGTAATTTTTTTTCTTTTACAGTACACCAAGATATGGAGTTTACAGGTACGACAAAATTCCTCATCTTAAATTGTACACAGGATACAGGCTGGATATTCACAGACCCCGGGAAGAAGAAGAACGGGCAACAAAAAAGTGAAAAAAATTGTGCCAACAGACCCAACTCAGTGCCAAAGCTGCATCAGCAGAAGTGTGCACACCCTTTTGGTAAAACTTGGAGAAGGTATGAACTGAAGACCAAGTGGTGGCCGTGAAAAGCTGGGCAACAGAAGCTTGACGTTGAAATGAATAGGAAACACCCACTGATCTGGTGTATTGAGCACATAATAGTGCTGGAGGTTGCTTATCCTTTAGCGTGTAAGCTCTTGAGATATGAGTTGTTTTATCAACCTGGCAATGATGTATTTTAAAGGCAAGATGTTCTTTGAGAAGCCCCGATCACAAAGAGAGAATTCATCTTTCTTGTAGATAGAAGCTGTAGCTTTTAGATAAACTCTGACAACATCCAGGCAATAAAGCACAATCTTTTGGGGTACTTAGAAGCAGGTCATAAAGAGGGAAGGACTATATTTCAATTAGGATGGAAGTTAGATTTATGTGGTAAAAGCAATATAAAGTAATGGTCAAGTGCGGCACTGTTAATGAAATATAGGTAAAGTGCTAAAACCAATAAAAGACTGTATGCAATAACAAAGTATCTGTATTAAGATATACTGTAATTATATATAATAAATGTAATAATCAATAGTGATCTATAATGTGAAAAGAATATAAAGTCCCATCTGTACACAGAAAATCCAAATAGGTGTTATAAAAACTCAAAAAGTGGGTGGTGACACTGAAAGTATCCACCGTAATAGAAGCAATGGTGCAAAAAAAAAAAAAAAAAATCCTTTAAGTCCATGAAGAGTCCAAAGAGTGCCGTAGATACTGGAAAAACAAGTGCTTTGTCTGAAGATAACCACCACCTTATGGAATGAGGCTTACTGGAAGCGATGGACCCAACTAGGCTTATGCCCACTGAGTCATTAAGTCTTAACTGTGTAATCACACCTGGGGATGTTATATCACCAAACTTCCATACACATCAAACGTATGAATTAGACTCTTCCATATGTGGATTGTAAAGGGATCTGAAATATAGTAGCCAGGTATACACTGTGAGTCTCTCCCAGGTTACATATACCAAAAAAGGAGGGGGGGAGGAAGAGGTTTGCTGACGCCACTGCGTTTCCAGAATTTTAATGTACATGCTTTTTATGCCTTCTCACATGTGAGTACCCAATTTTTATTGAATAAACCTTTTATATATAATGGTAATACACTATGTGGCTCCATTTCCTCCTTTTTTGGTATATGTAACCTGGGAGAGACTGGTAACCCTTTGGAGGTTGATATAAGCTACAGCCATGGCATTGTCTGATTTTACCCTGACAGGATGACCTTGAAGAAGGAGGGGAGTCCAGTGATCCAAACATAGTTTTACTGTTCTGAGCTCTAGGTTGCTGACAGGATCCTTAATTAGGGACCCTGTCAAACTTCTCATGTCATGATGGACATCCCATCCAGAGGATTATTTAGGATCTAGGTTTCATAGGGATCGACCATGGCCCTGCACCTTGTTACATGCATTGCACTAAGTGCAGAGGTCAGTGCCCAATCAGGTTCCAGGGCCCAAAGCAACATTACCGCATGAGATACGGGTAAAGCTCCCAAAGTTGTACTGCACTTGCACTAATCCAGATGCACTGCTTCTATAGTTTAATAAGAAGGCAAAGAGGAGTTGCCTGGAGAGTTGGTTGAGGAATCTGGATTTCTTAGGATGAGGAATTTTTTACACTGCATTGCTTGCTTATGGAGTGGGGTAGGGTCATAGGAGTACGCTTAGGGGGCATGTCTAGTGTCTATTCACTTGAAGGTACCAGCCTACAGCCCAAAGTCTATGAATATCCAGCCTGTGTCCTATACTGTGCGATTAAGGTAAACTTTATCTACAATAAAGTTTCTGAACACTCATTAAAGATATTTAAAAAATGGGTAATTATTGATGCTGAGGTATGTTTTAGCAAAGAGAATGCCTAAACATTGTGTTCACATTTAAGCAGCTGAGGACACTACAACAAACAAACATACAACAAAATATCAGTGAAAAACAGCTGCTACTTTCGTGAAATAATATAGAAACAAAATAAATTATACCTAAACACTGTGTACTGCAAATAATTAAAGTAGCGCTTAATACCATTATTGAGTGATCTGAGAAAAAATAAATAAACATGAAACATATAACACCCGTGATGACGTGCTATATAAATACAGTCCATGGACAAAGTGAAAGAAAACAATAGAAGTGAATATTCATCCAATCCTTCAATCTTCCACCACACCGATGTGTCTGTGATTCCTCTCCCATAATAACTTTTGTGCTTAATTTTCCAGCTGACATTTTGTCCTCAGTAGCTCACCAGCCCTTTCTAAACATCAACTGATTTTAAGGAGCATAACATTTCAGGTCCTTCCATCCCTTCTATCACCATAGCAAACAAGTGCTTAATATTGTAGTTTAATTGTCAGTAGGATTAGTACCAGTATTAATAAAAATAATAAAATAATAACACTATTACGCTATAACCCTAAGGCCCCTTTCACACTGGGGCGATGGGTACATCGGCGGTAAAGCGACACTATTTTTAGAGGCGCTTTACCGTCAATTTTGCGCCGCTATTCAGCCACTAGCGGGGGGGGGGGCTTTTGCCCCCCGCTAGCGGCCGAAAAGGGGTTAAAACCACCCGCCAAGCACTGCTGCAGCAGCGCTTTGCCAGCGGTATAGCCGCGCTGCCCACTGATTTCAATGGGCAGGAGCGGTATACAAATCGCTCCCTTGCCGCTCCAAAGATGCTGCTAAGCAGGACTTTTTTAGCATCCTGCCAGCGCACCATTCCAGTGTGAAAGCCCTCTGGCTTTCACCTTGGAAACACAGGGGCGGCTCTTTCCGGGCACTTTGCAGGCGCTATTTTAAGTGCTGTATCGCCTGCAAAGCACCCCAGTGTGAAAGAGGTCCAATACAAACTTCTTTAAATGTGGCTTTGCAGAGCTACAAACCTCAGCCGCTTTGTCCTCTTTTAGTTAAGGAGACATGCTAGAATATTTTACACTCGGGAGGACTGTGTTGGGCATATAGGGTTAATTTCAGAGTGGTAGGGCTGCAGGGCAATGCTCCCAGAAGGAGAGATAGACCGGCTGTACTGCTAATTATCTGTAATAATCAAAGACTGTGGAAAATAACAGGAGGTTAAAGGACTGGAAGTTTAGGATTCTGCACAATGGAGGTTTATGATAAGATACAAGAATATATAAACCATCAAAACCAGAGTTGTTGTTTATATCATACAATGCACACGCCCAAAGAACAACCTGGGGCTAAGAACATTAAAAAAACACATACAGGCATCTTTATAAAATGTGTTATGGCTGTTCATCAAAGGAAACACCCATTGCTTATACAGTGAACTTCAAAAGCTTCCATAAGAGTTTAAAATATGTCTATTATATTAGAATATTGTGTCTATTCTATTTGATATACATTTCTATTCCATTCCTATACATTTGATAATCTACTGCAAATCATAAAGCAATGCTGATTCATTCTGATGCAAAAGGATATGACAGTTTCTCCAAAAAGAGGAACTACTTCCCAATGTATGGTAAATGCTTTATAAACTGTAAATGTTAGCAGTCTGGGAAATATAGCTAGCTCACCCATTTGTTAAAGATGAACTCAAATCAGCAAAATTTTTGTAAAGCATAAAAATCAAGTTCTGGGTACAAGAAAGATTTATTTTAGGACACACAAATCCAAGATGAAAGTATATGCAATCATTAATGTCATCTCTCTTGCTGTCTACTATGGACATGCAGTATGTCATTGATCAAAATAAAGTGATAAACAAAGGGAAAAATGTAGTAAAAGTTCACCAATAAACGCCCAAATTTCATTTGCTCGATGGTTACATCAGTGGAAGTTAAATTATTTTGCCTGGAATTATTGTACAGTAGCTACCTATATTTCTTCAAAATCTGAAACATTAACAATATCAGAGAAATTATTAGACATTTTTATTTGACATGAACCAATATTTAAGGGTTGTGGTCATCTTTGTCACATTTCAGCATTACTTTTACTCCCACACCTCTCTTTGTAGTTTCAAATGCATCCAGAGCCTTCTCTAAGGGAAAGCGATGTGTAACCAATGGAGCTATATTCACTCTTTTAGAAGCTAACATAGAGATAGCCATTGGCCATCTGCAAGAGAGAAAGGGACAGTCAAAACCATTCTGTCTGATAAGCAAGCCACACATAATTTGTCTAAATATTTCAAGCCATATTATATCTACTTACGTATTACAATATCGGAATATCCCTCTGATATCAACTTCTCGCACTGCTGCATTAACAATTGGAACACTGACCATTGCAGGCCCCAGACCAACAAGAATTAAAGTCCCACCAGAGCGCGTTGCCTATGGGGAAAAAATATATATATAAAAAAGTTTTTCCTCCTCTTTATTACGGTATGTTGACTCATTATGTAAAGCTGGGAGTTATACAATTAATACTATGGTGGCGTGAAATCCAAACTATAATTTAAATTTAAATTCATGCATTTTATTCAAGAAATAAATTAGCTGTAAAATGTTCTGTTCTTGTATGCAGATTGTTATAGCAACAACTAGGAAAATTATTAACTGGCCACTTTGTGAGCCAGGAGTCTGTGAGCCATCAATCTGCTCCTTTATGCTTTGGCATTCACTAGAAATAAGTCATTGTATAAACAATAAACCACTATAGAAAACACAGGTACAACATGCACCGTAGAAAAGAACATGTCTGAATGTTTTATGTTTTTTTTTTTGTTTAATAAATGTTTATTAGAGACAAACAACAAACAAACATTGACAAAGTCTGTATGTAGACAGCGCCCAATCCCCTAAACATGGTAACAAACATATCTAAAACCATCAAGGCACCCAAAAATTAGAGCATATTAGTATTCAATACAGAGAGGGGAACACATATGAGCTCTTAAAACCAACCAACCAACCGAAGAGTATGGGGATATTGCACAGCATTATTTCAAGTATTGGGCTTCAAGTCATCTGTCTCAAGAACAGAGGATAGAACAAAGAAAGATGAGAGCTTAGAAAGGGGGGAGCGAAGGAAGAGAATGAGGGACAAGAAGGGAGGTAGGAAGGGGGTGGAGGGGGTGGGGGGGAGGGGGTGGAGGGGACATTTCTCTACATGTAACGTGGTTACATGTAGAGAATCAATACCGGATCTTACACTATACTACTATAAGGCCTAAGATAAGAGAAAACCCAGTCCTCCTGAGAAGAGGAGGGGAATGGTTCCGTTGATAGGCGTGGTTGACTCAAATGGGTTGTGAGGTTGAGCCTCACTCATTCGGACTGTGTGAGGAGATCCTTGTAGAATGAGGTGGTGGTGGTGAATTCCCTCCAGCTAGACCACGTCTTAAAAACTCTTTGAGAAGTCTTCTTATCAGAGTGAGTCGTGTCCTCTATGAGATGAACTGCTGCAATCTTATGCATCCAGCATTTCAGCGTTGGAATTTTGGGTTGTCCCCAAAGAGCAGGTATTAGTGCCTTGGCTGTGTTCAACAGGTGGGGGATTATGGATCGTTTGTACCGGCCCACAGAGTCGGCTGTATCGTGGAAGAGAACGGTCCAGGGGTCATTAGGAAGGTTAATGCCCGAGATCCGCTGTATAACTTGGATCACGTTGGACCAAAATGGTTTAATGAGTGGGCAAGACCACCAGATGTGTGCATGAGTGGCCCTGAACCCACAATTCCTCCAACATAGCGGGGAGTTTTCAGGGAACATCCGGTGTAATTTCTCTGGAGTGTAATGCCACCTGGTAAGCAACTTGTAGTTAACTTCAGCCATTTTTGAGGCAAGGGATGAAACATGGGTTATTTGCAGCACTTTTCCCTTTTTTAGGTCCGAGAGGTTTGCGTTTAGGTCCTCTTCCCATCTAGCCAGATGGGGCGGGTGTGAGTTGTAGAGGAGTTTGATAAGGGCCTTATAGAACAGCGATAGGCAGTGCAATGGAGGATCTTTTGGATAAAACACAGCCTCAAGCCCGTTAAGACCCTCAGGACCTCTGAGTGGTCGAGGCAGAGCTCGTAGGAAGCACTGTAACTGAGCGTATCTCCACCTGTCAAGGAATGTAATTGGTTTGGTGCCAAGAACATCCGATAAAGACTTGATGATATCTGTCCGGAGGACCTGATTTAGAAGCAGGGGTCGATCAGGGGACCAAGTCCGAAATCCCGGGTCTAATAGGCCAGGCAAAAAGTACAGGTGATTAGGAAGCGGCATTAAAGGGGAGTTGTAGGACCATGAGAACTTCTTGTGTAGGTTGTCCCAAACATCTAAGGTGGAAAATGTGAGCCAGGAGGTATCGCTGGTGAGATGTCAGTGTATGCGAGGGATCCAAGGCACAACCGGAAGGTATGCAGCACACAGAAAGCGTTCCATATTAACCCACAACTTGGTGTTTGCAGTGAACTTCTAATCAGCTATCCTGGAGAGTATAGCAGTGTGATAATATTCCCTAAAATTTGGTAGGGCCAGACCCCCAGCATCTTTGGAATGGTATAATATGTCCCTGGAGACCCGGGGGTGACTGTTCCTCCATACATAGCGGGAGATCATGGTCTGTCATGTTGTAAAAAAAAAACATGGGTACTCCCATGGGGATCATTTGGAATAGAAATAAAACTCTAGGCAGAATATTAATTTTAACAATATTAACCCTCCCCAACCAGGAGTGTGAGAGGCTCTTCCAGTTTCTCACGTTCTCCCTGATGTTGTTCAGTAAGGGAAGGTAATTATATCTAAATAGGGAGTGGATGTTAGATGTTAGATAGATTCCCATGTATTTCATGGTTCGCTGGACCCATCTGAAAGGGAAGAGAGGCCGTATGTAGTCAGCCTCCCATCTGGGAAGGTTAATGTTCAGAATTTCTGACTTAGAAAGATTAATTTTGAAGTTAGATAGCTTTTGATAGGTAGAGAGGGCAGACATTAAATTAGGTAGGGAGATACAAGGGCGCTGGACAAAGAATAAGATTTCATCAGCATAAGCTGCATATTTATGGTTCGAGGAGCCTATCTGAACCCCATGGATATTGGGATTATGTCTAATGGTTGACAAAAAGGGTTCAAGGGTGAGGGCAAATAGAAGAGGGGATAGGGGGCATCCCTGCCGAGTACCGTTATACAGAGAGAACGAGTCACTCAGAGACCTGTTTATGCGGACACGAGCTGTGGGAGCAGAGTAAAGGGAGGTTATGTGGTAGAACATTTTGGGACCAAGTCCCAGGTGATGTAGAGTCGCTTTGAGGTATTCCCAGCATGTAAATACCATGAAACTAAATAAACAATGTCCAGGAAAACAGATAGGAATACTTACTGGACCGCTCCAACGGTCCGGGTCAGAAAAAAGGGTCCCAGGATAGGAGATCATCTCGAGTTCACTAACGTAGCTGAAAGCTAATGTACTGTCAAGAGTTATGAATGTACTATCAGCACATAGACATGACCACGCCGACCATGGGCCTCCATCGTCCGGTTATAAAAAAAGAAACAAAAGTGAGTTGGAGCGGGGTGGGACAAAAGACCCAACAAAAACATAAGAAAAGCTAAAAAGAACAAATTAAGTGCTCCTCAGACAGCAACAGGCAGACATTCTTTTGTGCGGATCCTGGGAGGGATGTGCGCCTTTTTTTTGATGAGGTTCTCCACCATTGGGCATCTAGTGTAGAGGTAAATTGGGGGATTTGGACCTGCCAGCCAGGGAGTTCAACTTGTGGCAAACTGAGTTCCTTTAGAAATGCGGGCAGATCTTCCGGGAACCGCAGGGTGTGAGAGCGGACGTTTTTAGTGACGATCAAGCACGCTGGGAATCCCCATCTGTATGGAATCCCATCCGCACGAAGGAGATCTAAAAGAGGTTTAAGAGCTCTGCAACGGTCTAGAGTGTCCTTAGACAGGTCTGTGAAAATGCTGATGGTGACTCCATCAAAGTCTATGGTAGGCGTGCTCCGCATTTTAATCATCACAGCATTTCTATCCGAAAAGTAATGCAGGCGGCATATAACGTCCCGTGGTTGATCCGAGGAAAAGTTGCGGGGGCAAAGAGCCCGATGCACCCGGTCAAACAGCAATGGTTTGGTAACTGGCTTTTACAAAATTGTGTTAAGGATGCCACGAATCGATGGTTCGAGGTCGTTGTCACCAGTGGCTTCCGGAAGACCCCGCACTCGCAGATTATTTCTGCGGTTCCTGTTCTCGAGGTCTTTGAGCTTATACGATGAAGCCCGCTGGGCAAACGCTAGTTGTGTGACCGTCTCTTGTAACTCTTTAATGGCGGAGGCCTGCGATTCCTGTCTGAGCTCCTTCTCCTCTACCCGGTCCAGAATATGTGCCATATCCGTCCTAACTCCAGTAATCTCCTTCTTTATGGATTTTTCCAGTCTATGGAACATCCCCACCAGCTCCTTCTTAAGACCGCTGACTAAGTTGGACATGTGAGAGCCCACCGGGGAACTGGGGATCATCGATCAGGTCAGAACAATATGATGAAGCGGAAGAGCTTTCCCTGATGAGGCAGCAAGTGAGGAGGGGGAGAAGTTGCGCTTAGGGGTTCTGACGTGGCTACCTCGCTCTCCCGACAACGATTTCCCCGCGGCTAGAAAGTGTTGAATCGAGCTGGATTGGGTTAGCACTGGTCCCTTTCCAGATCCCTTATTAGTCGTGGAGCGTGATCTAGGCTTCTTTGTTGTCATAATTGTGTCAGTAAAGCTGAACGCTGGACGGGGCTCAGGGTCACTCACATTTGATTAAGGATAGCATGTGTAGGTTTACAATGGTAACACATAGCCGATGTGAGAGGTCCGGTGGTAATAGCACATGTAGCACCCCAGAACTGGAGACGCCACCTAGGCCGTGGTTTAGAAACAGAGCAAACAAGTCCCCGGTAATGCCTTGTGGCATGTTGGTGGTATCAGCAGATGTTCGGGGGGACCCTGGGGTTCGCAGGCAGGGAAGGCTAAGCCAAAAGTGCTGTCCCTGGGGGACAAGGGGTATCCCAAGGAGCACAAGGACCACTCCACTCCTCCCCTGGGCTCTAAGTAGGTACAAGGTGCACTAAGGTTGTGGGCAGCTTGCAGGGAAACACGGTGGAGAAGTGGTGGAGTCAGGTATAGCAGTCTCTGTCCCAGCGGTCCCCCAGGGGGGTGTCTATACCGACCCGGCAGTCCCCAGCAGCACTCACCCCAGCATCGGGCCTCTCAGGCCTATACAAAATGGCGGCCGTCCGCCGTCCTCCGCTGCCCGTATGGCGGACTCTCGACAGGGCCTGTTGCAAGGGGGGGCTCCCAGTATCCTCAGGTATCCCGCGGGGGCCCCTGGGCTGGTCTCGGCACTGTTCTGCCCTCTGTGTGGCCGCTATCGCTCCCGGAATGGCAGCCGCGGTGGGTAGGCTGCAAGATGGCGGCGGACGGCCGCACTACAGGCCCAAGCCTCTCGAGCGCGGCAATAAAGCCGTAATTTTACTCCGGGTGCTTCCCGAGGTTGCTCCGCTGTCTCCTGGTGCAATCAGCGATCGGATGGAGTGGCTTGAGACAGCGGATGGCGGTGGATTGCGGATGGCTGTGAGGAGCTCTATCTTCACACGTCCATTCCGCTCAGCATCCAACCACGCCCCATGAAAGTTTTATGTTCTAATGATGAGTGTCTACCACAGTGCTGTAGAGTATACTGTGCAAAAATCACAAAGAAATACAAATCTAACATTCTTAATATAAAACATATAAAAACACCCTCCTACCCCCAAAAACGGTGTTAAAGAGGAGTTCCACTCAGAAATGTAACTTTTTGATTGAAAATGTACACTTTATTTTGCAAGAAAATATACAATAAACAAATACTAAACAAAGTACATTCCACCCTGTACTGCGACGCAGCGCATAAATACACTACATAATACAGTTCCAAGCATACAAATAAATTACATTCATCCTGCGGTATGATGCCTGATGTGCTGCGTAAAGTAATGGTACCCTGAAACATCACATCATGCATGACGCTGCTTTACCCTGAAAGCATTACTTCCAAAAACATGTCAGAAAAGTCAAGTCATACTGTCAAATCAAATGGCATTGTAACTTCCGCAGATGGGATTCCCCTCCCCCTCCGGTGTCACATTTTGCACCTTTCAGGGGGGAGCAGATACCTGTAAAATCCAGAGCACCTTTCAGGGGGGGAGCAGATACCTGGCAAAAGAGCACCGCATATTGTGTGGCAAACTACGCTATGTTTGGCCCCTCCTCCTTCTTTCCCACTGTCTTCTGAGAGACACAGTTCTCAAAAGACAGCAGGGACCATGCAGAACGGGCAGTGCTACACGCTCGTGCATAGAAGGGAACCAGGAGTAAAGCCACAAGTCTCATTGTCTGGTTCCCTCACCAGGAATGGCGGCGGCAGCAACCCGTGTGTCGATCTGAAGTTGGGCTTTGGGTGCCGACATTGCGGACTCCCTGGACAGGTAACCGTACATATATTAAAAGTCAGCAGCTACAGTATTTCTTCATTTTTTTCCCAGGCAGAACTCTGCTTTAAGTTCCTAAAACTGTGTTAAGTGTGTGTTTTGCTTTGGCTTGCAGTGTGTGGTCAGTGTGTTGCTTGCGCTGTTTAGTAACACATGGTGCTGCAGGCCTTTTCATGAACACATGCTTATTGTAGGAATGCAGCCAGAGTTCACAAAGTACATCCAGCGCCCACGTGTAAAAGCTCTGAAAAGCAAATAAAATGAGAGTGCTTTGACCAGAAGAATATTGAGGTAATGTTTAGTTTGTCAACCTTCCAGAAGTATGTTGACTGTTCACTCTGCGCACACCTTACCAAAAGAGAATCACAATTAACCCCTCAATGTCTGGGCACTTTTACGGTGTAACTAGCGGACACTACTTGAAAGTAGGGCGCTACAGTAAAAGTGCCCAGCCATTGAGAGGTTCATTATGATCCTCCTGCTTGGCTCTCTCCCTGGGGTTAAATCTGTGTGCGGCGGTTTGGCTCTCTTGCTAATGTTGACAGTGAAAGCATGCATCCCCCTCCTCCTCCGTTAGCAGAGATAAGTGTCGGCAGTGTCCGCTGTGTACTTATTCCTGACATTTGCTTGGCTCCCTCCTGCTATGAAAGTCTGCACCCCCTGTGCCTCAAATGCTGCCAAGTGTTTTTGGGGTTAACAGTTTCCAGTATCCAGCTTGGCATTCAAGACACGCTAGTGTGATTTCTGGGGGAAGGGGGTTTGTACAGATGGGAGGAGAGTCATGTGATGTCAGAACTCTGCCTCCTGAGCTCCCGCCCATAGACACGTCCACAGACCAGAGTTTTTCAGAGGTCTGTGACAGACACACGAATGAGAAAATTCAGGTACAACTAATGTGCTTTTGATTTTTATAGAAAAAGGCTAAAACATGGTGCCTGTCTATTGGAATTGTTTAACATGAGGTTTACAACCACTTTAAAGTAAAACTATAGGCAAAACTTTTTTTTCCTTTTTTTTTTTGGAAAGAGCAAGGGAGGGTTATAACCCGTCAGGTTTTTTTTTTGCCACCTGTGTCCCATTGCAGATGTTTTGTTTCACTTCCTATTACATAGCCAAACAGGAAGTGAGAGAAAATCCCTGCAAATAAAGGACATTTCTTGGGGACCCCCAGGTCACCAGAACTAGTATTGCCATTAGAAGAGTTGTCCTCCTCTATAACTTTTTTGTAGGGCTGTTACTGATTAAAATGTTTGTGTTCGATTAATCGACTAATATCGATTAATTATAATGCATATACAGATTCAACTACTTTTAGCTGATCTCCTTGCATTGCAACTCTGCATTAGTCAGTGGTAAATGTGGTATACACTATATACAATCACCCGACACTAGTTCGTTTCCACAATCCATGACTTAACCCAGTTCACACAAATACGTTTTAAATTCAAACTGTATCACTGACGCAAGTCTTTTTTTTTTCCCGCAGTAGTGTGACAATCCCTCCACCTCCGGTCTAACTAATCACTCTCACCTTATGGCATGGACTCCTGTGCAAACAGGTGGTCATGCAAGCGGGTATCAAAAGGGTTAACAGACCATAAACTTCTCTCACATCTCCTTAGATCTCAGCAAGGACACCAGGTCATGGGTAGAAAGAAAAGATCTAAGGGCTCACCGCTTAAGTATAAGATTTAATTTTTGTGTTCAAACACAAACTACTCACATAAAGCTGATAAAAACACAGCATGTAAAGCAGTCAATTGTGTTAGTTTCGTAGGACAGCAGCGGGTGACGTCATGCATAGCTTCTCCCCCGTACGCGTTACGTTCAATCAGAACTTCAACATCACCGGACTCCTACCCCCTTCCCTTCATTAGCAGACAGAGGCACTTGGGGAAGCGGGGAGGAGTCCAGTGACGTCGATGTCCGTGACATCACCGGATATCCGGCAGAACTCCCTGAAGACCCGGAAGCCGGCGGAGAGGTGAGTACCGATCAAAAGAATTTTGATCGATCAAAAAATTGAATCGATTAATCGAGGAATTAATCTTTAAATTTCCACAGCCCTACTTTATTGGGTTAAAAAAAAAATTTTTGATTTTCTTTTACTTTCACTTTCAATGATAATGGTAAACATTATAAATAGCAAAGGTGAATCCCCTTAACTGAGGGACATCAACAGAAATAAGCCTGAGAGGTGTTCAAACCGATCTCCACTCTGTCCAAACTAAGAAAAAAAAATTGCTTTTAGTTATACTTTAACATTTTTTTTTTATTATTATGTAGGCAGCTGTTGTTCTCTTCAGCCACCTGCACTTGAAGAGAAGGATTCCTTCGTGGAGCTTCTAAACCAATAAAAATGGTAATCACATTTAATAAACTTCTATCCATATCAGATTTTACCATGGATAGCAACCAATAATATTATTGGAAACTACCCCGCATTTCTTAAGAGGTACCCGATGCTTAGTTTTGTACAATTGTTCCATTAATTTCAGCCATTGTTATATGGTATGTGAAAGAAATCTTTAGAGTATAAGTGTTACAAAAGCTTAACATCTATGGCTTTACATTTCAAAAGATAGGAATAGAGAACCTTAAAGCAAAAATATAGGCAAAACTTTTTTTTCATTTTGGCTAGAGCAAGAGAGGGTTATAACCCCTGTAAGATTTTTTTTTTTCACCATCTGCCTCATAGTCAAACAGGACATAAGAGGAAATCCCTGCAAATTAGGGACCAGTGTCCCTATTGGAAGATTGTCCTTCTTTTACTTTTCTGGGGACAATGCAAAATATGTGATTTTCTTTATTTTCACTTTCAATGATAATGGTAATGAGGACAAAAAGAGAATGAATCTCCCTAATGGGGGCACAGACAGCAATAAGAACTGACAGGGGTCTGTGCCCCCATTAGGGAGATTCATAGAGTCCCTCTCCATTCTATCCAAAACAAAGTTTTGCCTTTAGTTATACTTTAACCGCTTCCCGACCAGCCGCCGCATTTATACTGTGGCAGGTTGGCTCCCCTGCACGAGCCGTCGTAGCCATATGCGGGGTCAGGATAGCCGATGCTCGTGGCCGACGGTCGCAACGACCACCGGCCATGAGTGATCACGAGCAGGAGACACAGAACAGGGACGAGTGCGTGTAAACACACACTTTCCTGTTTTGTTCTGACAGGAGTGACAAATCGTATGTGGCTTTGAGCTAGGAACCACAATCTGTCACCTCCTCCAGTCAGTCCCCTCCCCCTACAGTTAGAATCACCTCCCAGGGAACACATTTAACGCCTAGATCGCCCTAGTGTTAACCCCTTCACTGCCAGTGACATTTTTACAGTAATCGATGCATTTTTATAGCATTGATCGCTGTATTAATGCCAATGATCCCAAAAATGTGTCAAAAATGTCCAATGTGTCCACCATAATGTTGCAGTCACAATAAAAATCGCAGATCGCCACCATTACTAGTGAAAAAAAAATGCTATAAATCTATCCCCTATTTTGTAGATGCTATAACTTTTGCGCAAACCAATCAATATACGCTTATTGAGATTTTTTACCAAAAATATGTAATACATATCACCTAAACTTAGAAAAAAATGTGCCTTTTTAAAAAAAAAAAAGGGGGATATTTATTATAGCAAAAAGTACAAAATATTGTGTTTTTTTCAAAATTGACGTATTTTTGTTTATAGCGCAAAAAATAAAAATATCACCAGAAGAAAGCTCTATTTGTGGGAAATAAAAGGACAACAATTTTGCTTGGGTGCAATGTCACACGACCGTGCAATTGTCATTGCGCAGTGCCGAATCGCAAAAGTGCTCTGGTCAGGAAGAGGGTAAATTTTTCCAGGGCTGAAGTGGTAAAGGTAATCATGCATAGTTAGAATCGACTTGCAGTCGATTTGTTGGATCGGCAAAATTCAGTAACAACTATGTCATATAAGGGCCTACTTGACTGGATATAAACTGAATAGATTGTTTAGGTAGATCTACATCAGGGTCTGAGGTGTGTGTGTGACCAGCTTAATATATTCATCTACGTATGAAGCAAGAAAATGTTAGGAACTGAATACTTGTAATTGAAATGATAGAGTAGTATAACTAAAGGCAAAACATTGTTTTAGTTTTGGATAGAGTGGAGAGGGATTAGAACATGTCAGTTATTACTGCCGTCTGTGCACCCATTAGGGAGATTCACCCTTTCTATTTGTCCTGTTTAGCATTATCATTGAAAGTAAAAGTAAAAGAAATGACCCACATTTTGGGTTGTCCCCAGAAAAGTAATAGAGGGGAAATCTTCCAATGGAGACACTGGTTGTCCTGGGGGTCCCCACTGAATTCCCTTGATTTACAGGGATTTCTTTTCACTTCCTGTTAGACTAGGGAACCGGAAGTGAAGGGAAATCTCTGCAATGGGACACAGGTGGCGAAAAAAAAATCTAACAGGGTTTCTACCCTAATTTTTCTCTACCCAAAATGTAAAAAATTAATAATATGCTACTATGTAAAGGAAACTTCCCTATCTTTAACTGGTCTTCATGTCTACCAGATATTCCAACAAGTTAAATGCAGATTGGCTTCCAAAGAGATGCAATAGTTAAACAGTACAATGGAGGCACCAGACAAGAATGTATTGTGCTTAAAGAGGAAGTAAACCCTGATGAGTTTACTTCCTCTTTCATTCCCTGCAAAGGCAAAGCATAATGGACTACTATGCATCGCATAGTAGTCCATTATGTGTCACTTACCTGACACAGGAGCCAGCGATGTCACCGCTGTCCCCTGTAGTCCGGCGCATCCATCTTCTCGGTGGGGTCTCGCAGCTCCACCGCTGTCATTCGGCGAAGCCGCGATGACGTCACTCCCGCGCATGCGCACGGGAGCAGACACACGCGGCAGCTCCGTCGTTGAGAATGCCGCGCTCAGTACGCCTGCGCCGTAGACAGCGGTGCCTGTCTTCGGGCAAATATCTCCTAAACCGTGCAGGTTTAGGAGATATTTCTTGGACCTACAGGTAAGCCTTAATCTAGGCCTACCTGTAGGTCAAAGTGTGTTGTAAGGGTTTACAACCACTTTAACAAGAATGCAGGACAGAAAATGAGGTATAGCAGGATGAGAATAGCTCACACAGGCAATGCTCAAATTTAGGATGGCTAGAGGTCAGCATGATAATTACACATTGGAAAAATACTCTAGCGATTACATGGAACAAAGGAGGGTAGATTATTGAGACATCGGTAAGAATGACTGTAGGTGACTTACAAGAGAGGGCTGATAGGAAAAACGGTATTCAGCAGTTAGAAAGAATTAGCTAGAATTAAAATAGTTTGGCGACTACATAAAGGTGTGGATTTTATGTAGCCTATGCACAACCTATCAATGACGTATACATTTGCAGCAAACACTAAACTGTTGACATCTACTTTGCTAACCATTTATAAAATGTCTATTTTTATGCATATTATATTATCCATTACATTTATTGTATTTTAGTCACTGGTTAACTAGTAAAGGTGTGTTTTCTTCAGAAGAACCAGCAATGTGTTCCAAAGAAGTACTTACCAAGCAACACATAACATAAAAAAAAAAACGTTACATCCCGTGTGTATCCTAAAGCCTTAGGAACACTGGGGGTTATTTACTAAAGGGAAATCCACTTTGCACTGCAAGTGCACTTGGAAGTAAAGTCGCTGTAGATCCAAGGGGGACATGCAAGGAAAATAAAAAACATATTTTTTAGCTTGCACATGATTGGATGATAAAATAAGCAGAGCTTCCCTTCATTTCAGATCTACCCCTTAGATTTAGAGTGACTGCACATCCAAGTGCACTTGCAGTGCAAAGTAGATTAGCCTTTTGTAAATAACCCCCACTGTGTCATTATTTCCAAACAATGGTGCTACACTACCTCCATGACTGAAATAACAAATGCATTTTGTGTTGTTACCTCCATATTTGCACATATAACAACAGTATTATGAATAAATAAGGTATTACCATAAATATTATTATACTAAAAATTACAAGTGAAAGTAAATAAAATTATTGACAAAATGCCACAATACAGTAAAGGGACGCTGAAATAAAAGTTTTAAATCAACCGCGCGTGCAGTCTATAAGTAACGATTCATGACAAACGTAAATGCATATCTAGGTGCATGCATACAATTATCGATTGTGTCTTTGCTGGTTTGTCTCATCAGCTCACCTGTGTTCCTCTGCTTCCTGTTCCTGTTTACCACTTCCTGTTGTGACCCGGATTTCCTGAAGACTACACTGATTCTCTCCTGACCTGACCCCTGACTTGTTTAACGGACTTCCTGCTCTTAGCCTTGCTGGCTCCCAGACTAATACCCGTGTTTGACCCTCGGCCTGCCTCTGGATTATCCTCTGCATTCGGCCTTGCTGGCTCCTGGACTAATTACTTGTGTTTAACCCTCGGCCTGTTTCTGCACTTTTCTTACCCGTTTTACAGACTGGCTTGCTACTTCGGGTCCAGTCCATCCTGCACGAGCCCTCTTCCGGGCCTTCACACAAGTCAGGTGTTAGAACCCCTGCCAGGCGTTCTCTTCAAGTATATCCCAAGGCCATCTGCATGGGCATCTCTTCCTTCAGAAGACTTCCTGCATACCAGTCACTTACTGAAAACCCGTGCCCCTTTGTGCCCTGTACCCGCTGCTCCACCCTCAGGGGTACTGTGCACCCAGTTGCAAGGGAAGCCGCTCTCAGCACTTCGGCCCCTGGTGAGTGCCTGACAGTACAAACCAGCCATGTCAGAGGCCGACAGAGCTGGCTCACCTTTGGAGGCCCTCTGCCAGCAGGTTGCAGCCCTCACCCAGGTGGTGCAGCGACTCCAAGACAGCTACTTCCAGATTGAGGGCCACCTTCAGCACTTGGCAATCTCTCCCAGTCCACCGGATTCTTCACCGTGCACAGCCAGCAGCTCTTCTGCTTCGCAAGCCCAAGGCGGTGCCACACCTGCAGTAGTCATGACCCTTCCGGAACCCAGGGTCCCTACTCCTGAGCGTTTTTTTTCGGGCAGCTGGAAGAAGTTTAGGGCATTTAAGAATGCATGCCTCCTGTACTTGGCTTTGCAGCCCAGGACCTTCCACTCTGAATCGGTAAAGGTGGGTTTCATCATTTCTCTGCTATCCGATGAGCCACAGTCCTGGGCCCATAACCTCCTAGAACAGAAGAGCCCCCTTCTTGTTTCTGTAGAGACTTTTTTTGAAGCTATGTCACAACTGTATGACGATCCCCAGCGCACCGATACGGCCGAAGCCATCCTGCATTCCATAACCCAGGGAAAGAGACCAGTAGAGGACTACATTGTGGAGTTTCGGAAATGGTCTGGGGACACTGACTGGAATGAGGCTGCCCTTAAGTATCAGTTCCGTCTTGGCCTGTCTGAGACCTTAAAAGACGAACTAGCTCGAGTAGACACCCCTACATCCTTGGAAGATCTGTTCCAGTTGGCCACCAAACTGATTGACGTCTACGGGAGCGTCGCTCTGAACGCCGCCAGTCACCTAGACCCATGTGGATGCTACCCCGAGTACCCCCGGTACCCGCACCTGTTCCAGCTCCCACCTCCTCTACTGATGGCGAACCCATGCAGCTAGGCTTGGTCCGGGCTACACTCACCCCTGATGAGAGACTCTGTTGGCGTCAAGCCAACCTTTGTCTATATTGTGGTGAAGCGGGCCATTTCCTATGCAGCTGCCCTGTGAGACCCAGTAAGTGCCGACCTCGTGTTGCAGTGAATTCTCAGATTGCGGTTTCCACCCGGTCTCACCTTGTCCTCCCGTTTCATTACAGGTGGCGGAAGAGGAGGTTCGGCTAGGAGCCATCATTGACTCTGGGGCCTGCAGTTGCTTTATGGACATAACCCTAGCTCGGAGCCTGCACATCCCTCTCTGCTCTAAAAAACAACACCTTCAGATTCATCTGGCTGATGGCTCCCTACCCTGCTCCGGTCCTGTGACCCAGGAAACAGAACCAATCTTGACATCCACAGACTCTGGTCACTGCAAATTTCTTCGCTTTGACGTTATACCTTCTCCTATGTTTCCAATCATTCTCGGTTTCCCTTGGTTACAAGCCCACGACCCACAGATCAACTGGAACAAGAAATAAGTACTCTTTTCATCTGCCTACTGTTCACAGCACGGTCACCTGCCGACCTCCCACAAGTCCACCTCCTGCCTAACCATACAGACTATTCCTGATAACCTGCAACATGTCCCTTCAGCCTATCATAATTTTTTGGACATCTTTGACAAGAAGAAGGCTGATACTCTGCCGCCCCATCGGCCCTATGATTGCCGATAGACCTGCTACCTGGTTCCGAAATTCGGTTTGGTCGGATCTTTCCATTATCAGAGACTGAACTAGAAGCCCTACGCCTTTACATAGATGAAAACCTGGAAAAAGGATTCATCTGACCATCCTCTTCTCCAGCTGGTGCAGGCATCTTTTTTGTTGAAAAAAAAAACGGTTCTCTAAGGCCTTGCATGGACTACAGGGAACTTAATAAAATAACCATTAAGAACAGGTACCCGCTTCCTCTCATCCCTGACCTTTTTCAACGCCTAAGAACTGCCAAGATATTTACTAAACTGGATCTTCGGGGAGCAAATAACTTAGTCCGAATCCGCGATGGGGATAAGTGGAAGGCGGCTTTCAGGTCTAGATTCGGGCATTTTGAATATCTAGTGATGCCCTTTGGGCTCTGCAATGCCCCGGCCACATTCCAGCATCTGGTCAATGATATATTCCGTGAGTATCTAGACAACTTTGTGATAGTATATCTTGATGATATTCAGATTTTTTCCAATTCATTAGAACTGCACCGTACCCACGTCAGGAAGGTCCTCCTCGTCCTCAGAGAACATGGGCTCTACCTAAAAGGAGAAAAGTGTGAATTTGAAAGAGACACCATCCAGTTCCTTGGATTTATCATCACCACAGGAGGAATCTCAATGGATCCACAAAAGATCAAAGCCATCCAGGAGTGGCTGGCACCTTCAGACAAAAGGTCTGTCCAGCAATTTGTTGGCTTCACCAATTTTTAATCACAGGTTCATCCAAGGGTTCTCCACGATTATTTACCCCATCACCCAACTGACCCGCCAGCAGATCAAATTCCAATGGTCTCCACAAGCACAGGAAGCCTTCGATGAATTAAAGACACTTTTTATATCAGCTCCTATCCTCCTACATCCAGATCCAAGCCTTCCCTATGTGTTGGAGGTGGACGTCTCTGAATCCGCATTAGGTGCTATCCTCTCCCAAAGAAGTGGGCCTTCATCCAGACGCCTTCGCTTCCCAGAAACTCAGTCCTCTGGAGAGGAATTATGATGTCGGAGATCGAGAACGTCTCCCTATAAAGTTTGCACTGGAAGAATGGAGGTACCTGCTGGAGGATGCATCTCAACCCATCATGATCTTTACAGACCACAGGAAACTGGAGTACCTCAGAGCTGCTAAACGCCTCCGACCCCAACAAGCACACTGGGCCCTCTTTTTCTCCAGCTTCAATTTCCATATCACCTTACGCCCCGGTTCCAAGAATGGGAAAGCAGACGCACACTCTCCCAAATGTTTCCAGAAGCCGAAGAACCAACTGAACCCGCAACTATTCTGTCTCTACACAACTTCCTCCAAATCATCCAGCCCGATCTAGAAACTGCCATCAAACAAACCACTAACCAACTCTCCGAAACTACAGCATCCTCCTTAGAAAGGAAACACGGTTTGCTATGGGCACACAGCAAGGTATTCATTCCTCCTTCAGTAAGACCCCAGATTTTGCAGACCTTTCATGATCACAAGATGGCAGGACATTTTGGGATCCAGAAGACTGCCGATTTAATAAGTCATTCTTTCTGGTGGCCGGGTTGGAGAAGGGACTGCAAGAACTATGTCCAGTCCTGTATCACTTGTCAACGTAACAAGGGGGCAAACACCAAGGCCTGGGGACTTTTGAGGTCCTTACCTGTTCCCAAACGCCCTTGGAGAGAGATCTCTATGGATTTTATTGTTGACCTACCACCTTCTGACAAGTTTACTACAATCCTAGTAGTAGTAGATCGTCTCTCGAAGATGGCATATTTTCTACCTATGTGTGGCACTCCTGCTTTGGCTACAGCAAGCATCTTTATCAAGGAAGTCGTGAGGCTACATGGCGTCCCTTCCAACATCGTGTCTGATAGTGGAATCCAATTCACCTTCAAATTATGGAAGGACCTCTGCAAAGCACTGGAAATCAAGACTTCACTATCCTTCGCATACCACACCAAAAAGAAACGGGCAAACAAATAAAACACTAGAGCAATACCTTCGTTGTTTCTGCTCCTGCTCTCAAGACAATTGGTCCTCTCTCCTGCCCTGCGCGGAATTTGCTTACAATAACTCGGTACACTCCACCACCAACCAAACACCCTTTTGGGCCAATTACAGCTATCAACCTTCCTTCCTGCCAGATTCCGCCCCCGAAGTCTCCACTCCTGCAGTACAAGAACAGGTAAAATCAATCCAAAACAGATTCCTACAAATCCAAGAAGCTATGAGAAAGGCTCAGAGGGACTATGAGGAATATTATAATAGGGGAGGAAGAACTGTCCGAGTTTCAAGATCGGGGAAAAAGTTTGGTTATCCTCTATTAACTTGAAATGACCATACCCATCACGAAAAACTCAGCCCCAAGTTCATCGGTCCCTTCCAGATCAAGAGGGTGGTAAACCCAGTGGCCTTTGAATTATCGCTACCTAGTTCATACAAGATCCACCCGGTGTTTCATGCATCCCTATTGAAACCAGTGATCCCAAGCTCCATTCCTGGAAGAGAAGTGGCACAAACTCCACCGGTTGAAGGCGAAGAAGAATTCGAGGTGGAAGCCATAGTGGATTGTCGAAAGAGGGGGAGTACGACTTAATACCTGGTAAAGTGGAAAGGGTATCCCCCTGAAGACAATTCTTGGGAACCCTCCAGTAATATTCACGCTACTCGCTTAATACGGGATTTCCACCGTAGACACCCTGAGTTACCAGCCAGATTGGGCATCCGGAGGCTGCCCCTTGGGGGGGGGGGGGCACTGTCAGAGGATCAACAGATTTCAACGTCGGTGCTTCCCTGTGCGCCTGCAGGGTAGACCAGCGCAGAGGTACACACGTGTGCACGATACAGCAGGTTTGCACATCACCTGATCACTCTGGCAGGCCTATAAAAGGCAACCATTTGCTCTGTGTCTTTGCTGGTTTGTCTCCTCCGTTCACCTGTGTTCCTCTGCACCACTTCCTGTTGTGACCCGGATTGCCTGAAGACTACACTGATTCTCTCCTGACCTGACCCCTGGCTTAACGGACTTCCTGCTCTTAGCCTTGCTGGCTCCAGGACTGATTACTTGTGTTTGACCCTTCGGCCTGTTTCTGCACTTTTCTTACCTGTTTTACAGACTGGCTTGCTACTTACCTTCAGGTCCGGTCCATCCTGCATGAGCCCTCTTCCAGACCTTCACACAAGTCAGGTGTTAGAACCCCTACCGGGCGTTCTCTTCAAGTATATCCCAAGGCCATCTGCACTGGCATTTCTTCCTTCAGAAGACTTCCTGCATACCAGTCACCTGCTGGCAACCCGTGCGCCTTCGTGCCCTGTACCCGCTGTTCCACCCTCAGGGGTACTGTGCACCCAGTTGCAAGGGAAGCCGCTCTCGGCACTTTGGCCCTTGGTGAGTACCTGACACTTTCATTTTGAGTCACCCAGGCTCCGCGCTACTGGTTACGTCATGCACCCGGATATGCACTTACGTTTGTCATAAAACATCACTACGAAATAAATGTATAGACTGCACACGTGAATGAGAACTTTATTTCAGCATCCTTTTTCTATATTGCGGCATTTTGTCAAATATTTTATTTCACTTTTTTTGTCATTTTTAGTATATTAGTATTTATGGAAATACCTTATTTATTCACAATACTGTTGTTATGTATGTATGTACATATGTATGTGTATATGTGGAGGTAACAGTACAGTGCAGTTGTTATTTCAGTCATGGGGGGTAGTACAGCCCCATTTATTGTTTGCAGTTTTAGTAGTCATTGTGAGAACACAATGTGTTAGCAGCTGGCACATTATTTATTACGTTGGTTGTTTTTTTGGTAGTTCAGGAGTAATTCTTACTCTGTTACTGGCTCAATAATGATTGTGTAAAAACTATCAAGACTAAATGTACAATAGATATATATATATATATATATATATATATATATATATATATATATATATATATATATATATATATGATACTGTAGACAGAGATAGAGAGAGCCTAAAGTGGTTATAGAAAAACAGCCAATTTAGCCCATAAGAACTCATATCAGTCCATTGATTCAGGTCACAATGGCTCATACCAGTATTTAAATATTCTTAGAAATACCAACCTTTGACAGTCTTAGCTCACTAACCACTTAGTAAAAATAAACACTTTTTTTATAGAACAAAAAATAAAATAAAAAAGGCAGCACAGTTATTGATCAATCGATTGCTCACATTTGCCTTACCTGGAAAACAGAAAATGTTGATATATTTGCATGTAATAGAAAAAATGAAATGCTACATCAAATACATTTAAAGATTATGAATTAATATCCCATAGAATAAAAAGGAATAACCAAGTAAAAAATAAATAAAAATTGGTCTATTTGGGAAAAGAGATTACCATGGCAATGCCAACTTAAAATGTTATTAGATAAAACTTTGCAAAACAACAAAATATAAAGAGCCATTACTCACTGGGTTACACTTCTAAAGTATAGTGTCACAACTTAGAAACGTATGTATGAATGTTGATAGGAAGTGGTTAAAAGAGGAAATAAGCAGCACTGAGATGCAAAACAGGATGTAAAAAAAAAGGTGAAAAACAGAAGTTTTGCTATAAAATCTTTTTTTAGTTATACTTTAACCGCTTCCCGGCCAGCCGCAGCAGCTATACTGCGCCAGGTTGGCTCCCCTGCGCGAGCTGTCATAGCCATATGTGGGGTCTGGATAGCCGATGCTCGTGGCCGACGGTCGTCACGACCACCGGCCACGAGCGATCATGAGCAGGAGACACAGAATAGGGACGAGTGCGTGTAAACACACACTTTCCTGTTCTGTTCTGACAGGAGTTACAGATCGTGTGTGCCTATTAGCTAGGAACCACAATCTGTCACCTCCTCCAGACAGTCCCCTCCCCCTACAGTTAGAATCACCTCCCAGGGAACACAGTTAATGCCTAGATCGCCCCATAGTGTTAACCCCTTCACTGCCAGTGACATTTTTACAGTAATCGATGCATTTCTATAGCATTGATCGCTGTATTAATGCCAATGATCCCAAAAATTTGTCAAAAATGTCCAAGAAATACCAACCTTTGCCAGTCTTAGCTCACTAATCACCTACTAAAAATAAAAAAAAATTTATAGAACAAAAAATAAAATAAAAAAGGCAGCACAGTTATTGATCAATCGATTGCTCACATTTGCCTTACTTGGAAAACAGAAAATGTAGATCTATTTGCATGTAATAAAATTAACAGAAAAAATGAAATGCTACATCTAACACATTTAAAGATTATGAATTAATACCCCATAGAATAAAAAGGAATAACAAAGTATAAAAATTGGTTTATTTGGGAAAAGAGATTACCATGGCAATGCCAACTTAAAATGTTATTATATAAAACTTTGCAAAACACGAAATATAAAGAGCCATTACTCACTGGGTTACACTTCTAGAGTATAGTGTCACCACTTAGAAACGTATGTATGAATGTTGATAGGGAGTGGTTAAAAGAGGAAATAAGCAGCACTGAGATGAAAAACCGCATGTAAAAAAAAAAAAAATGTGAAAAACTGAAGTTTTGCTATAAAATCTTTTTTTTAGTTCATTAAGGGACTCCGGGTAGAATGAATTCTGAGATGTATAGGTTATATTAGCCACCAGCAAAAGAATTGGACATTGACATGAAAAACTGTTAGTCTGTATAACCCCCTCCCATCATGCTTTAGTTTTGTGCTAAAGTGGAAATTGCTGGAGTAGGAGTGATTAGAAAACAGAGGGGTGGAACCTGTGTCACTTTTTTTTTTCATGGCCACCAGTATAAAGCTTATATCGTGGCAGCTGTAACTTTTACACATACTCCCAATTGCTGTAGCACGTGTACTTTACAAGAAAACGCTTTTTCATGGACATGATTCAAGGGGCTTTACTTCCACAAGCACCAGAAAATACTGCGTTCCCACAAACCATCAATCCCACCTGCAAGCTTGCGACTGGCATGGCAGGTGTTGCTGGGTAGAATGGAGGGAGCCGATGAACATCTGTTTGTTGATCCTCCATACAGTGAATGAATCAGGAAAAGATGTGCATTATGTTACTTCCTGGTTCAAAGCTATGATTCCCTGGTAGGGCTGGCCAGAGAAGCAGCTAATGGAGCACAATGTGTGCTCCATTAGCTTCAGCAGAGTGCAGGGAGACATCAGGGAAAACGCCATCTCACATCTGCAAAGCAGATGAGGAAAATACTTCAGAGAGGGAAAGGAACAGACTGGGTTGTATTGATCCCACAGAGTCACCACAGCATCCACTGCTATGGCTAGAGAATGCATGGACCTGGAGAGAAACTTTGGGGTTGGGGGGAGTGTAGTCTTAAAATAGTAACATTTATGGCAAAAGAAGTTTTTTCCGACGGAATTCCGCTTGGCAAGATTGGCTTGCATACACACGGTCACACAAAAGTTCTCTGACCATAAACAATGCGGTGACATACAACACTACGATGAGCCGAGAAAATGAAGTTCAATGCTTCAGAGCTGAGAAAATGAAGTTCAATGCTTTAGAGCATGCGTCATTGTTTCCGCACATGCATAGGAATTTTTGCGAGTCGGAATTGGTACACACGAATTTCCGACCAAAAGCTCACATTGGACTTTCGCTGGCGGAATTTACGATCGTGTGTACAGGGCATTACAAGATATAAGTGAGGGTCATGTTCATCATATGCATGTAGTCCTGGCAGTTCTACTGCGTCCCACATGCTCCTTGCACGATCCGGGTGGCTGGGAAGAGATATGGTATGATGTTAAGCTGAATGGCTGTACTTTCAGGAAAACCAGGAACTCCACGCTGACCAGCTTGAGCCACAGAAGTGGAAATGACGTCGCCAGCATGGGATGGGAGGAAGGGGTCAGGACTATTTTTGTGGAACTAAAGGCTACGCACTCAGAGCTCACAGCTCCTTCTACTGGCCTGTTGTTCTCTGGAGGATAGCATCATTAACCACTTAACCTCCCTGGCGGTATGATTCAGTCTGGAATTAGGTGCTGAAAGCGGTACAATTATTTTGCATGGAAATCTGGCGTTTTATATTGTAGTCCTGTAATTCTTAGGAATAACGCTCTTAAATCTGTTCAAACCACAGTCTAGCAGACATCCCGGGTATGATAAAGTTTATAATATAATAAAGAATAAAAATTATTCAATAATGTAATCAAATCCTAAAACACTGAAAAATTGACACTTTTTGGTTGCTATGGACAATCTCCAAATTCCAGGCAGAAAAAACAGTATTTATAATATAAAAGTGCATGCAGGGCACTGCACAGACCACTATGGACAAAGGGGGTGTGTATTTTTTAATACAGCACTGTAATCTGTAAGTTTACAGTGCTGTGTGTGTTTTGTGTACTTTTACTTTTTTGAATTTGCCGCCGTTCTCCGCTCCCGTGCGCCGTAACGCCGCAGGGAACGGAGCTCGGCGGCATTCAGCACTGTGAATCGAGCGGAGGACAGCTCGATCACAAATCGCGGAGGACATCGCTGGATCCAGGGGACAATGTAAGTAACTTTCCCGGTGTCCTCCCCTGCATCGAGCGAAGCCATCCCGAGTCTGACTCGGGGTTACCGCTCCTATCAGTAAATTCCTAACCCGAGCCAGACTCGGGATTACCGCTAGGGGGGTTAACAACCGGCCCATAGCCGAATTACGGCTACAGGGCGGTTGTTTAACTCTGGGAGGCCGTCATAGGACGTCCTCCCAAAATTCCACAGGACCCGGCACATCACGGATCACGGTAAACGGTCGCTCATCGCGGCCGTTTACCACGTGATCGCTCCGTCAAATGACGGAGTGATCACTTGTAAACAAACCGGCGTTCCTCCCTCCCCCTCTCTGTACCGATCGGTACAGCGGAGGGGGAAGAGATCGGTGTCAGCAGCGCTGTGGGCTGCATCTGCAGTGCCCACATCACTGCTCACCGAAATTTAACCCCTCAATTCCCTGCCATTACTCTGCAATACCCTGCAATACTCTGCAGTACCAGCAAATCTCCAATACCCGCACATAATCTGCAATACTCTGCAATACCCGCAAATACTCTGCAATACTCTGCAACACCCGCCAATACTCTGCAACACCCGCCAATACTCTGCAACACCCGCCAATACCCGCACATACGCTGCAATACCCGCACATACGCTGCAACACCCGCACATACGCTGCAACACCCGCACATACGCTGCAACACCCGCACATACGCTGCAACACCCGCACATACGCTGCAACACCCGCACATACGCTGCAACACCCGCACATACGCTGCAACACCCGCCAATACTCTGCAACACCCGCCAATACTCTGCAACACCCGCCAATACTCTGCAACACCCGCCAATACTCTGCAACACCCACCAATACTCTGCAATACCAGCTAATACTCTGCAATACCAGCTAATACTCTGCAATACCAGCTAATACTCTGCAGTACCCGCCAATACTCTGCAGTACCCGCCAATACTCTGCAGTAAAATTCCAGCCAATACTCTGCAATACCCTGCCAATACTCTGCAATACCCTGCCATAAATTGCCATACTCGGAGATACCCAGCCATACTCGGAGATACCCTGCAATACCCAGCCATAGTCGGTGATACCCTGCAATACCCAGCCATAGACATCCCCCCCTCCCACCGCCCTCCGTTGCTTCTACCGACTCGCCAATACGATCAAAGCCAGAATCTTTTTTTTTATTTTTTTTTATTTCTGGCTTTCCAGCCTAGAGGTGAGATGTGGGGTCTTATTGACCCCATATCTCACTGTAAAAAGGACCTGTCATGCCATATTCCTATTACAAGGGATGTTTACATTCCCTGTAATAGGAATAAAAGTAATCACAAAATTTATTTTTGGGGAAAAAAAATCTCAAACTAAAATAAATAAAGTAAAATGAACAATAAAATTTTTTTTTTTTAAAGCGCCCCTGTCCCCATGTGCTCGCATGCAGAAGCGAACGCATATGTAAGTCCCGCCCACATATGAAAACGGTGTTCAAACCACACATGTGAGGTATTGCTGCGAACGTTAGAGCGAGAACAATAATTTTAGCCCTAGACCTCCTCTGTAACTCAAAACATATAACCAGTAAAAAAAATTGAAAGCGTCGCCTATGGGGATTTTTAAGTAGCGACGTTTGGCGCCATTCCACGAGCGTGTACAATTTTGAAGAGTGACATGTTAGGTATCTATTTACTCAGCATAACTTCATCTTTTACATTATGCAAAAATTGGGCTAACTTTACTGTGTTTTTTTTTTTTAAGCACAAAACTGTTTTTATTTCCAAAAAAAGGCATTCGAAAAATTGCTGCGCAAATACCATGCGAGATAAAAAGTTGCAACAACCACCATTGTATTCTCCAGGGTGTTTGCTAAAAAAACATATATAATGTTTTGGGATTCTATGTAATTTTTTAGCAAATAAATGATGATTTTTACATGTAGGAGAGAAATGTCAGAATTGTCCTGGGTGCTCCAGAACGCCTGATGGCGCTCCCTGCATATTAGGCCTCTGTATGTGGCCACACTGTGTAAAAGTCTCACACATGTGGTATCGCCGTACTCGGGAGTAATAGCAGAATGTGTTTTGGGGTGTAATTTGTGGTATGCATATGCTGTGTGTGAGAAATCAACTGATAATATAACAATTTTGTGAAAAAAAAAAAAGTAAAAAAAAATCTTGATTTTGCAAAGAATTGTGGGGAAAAAATGACAACTTCAAAAAACTCATCATGCCTCTTACTAAATACATTGGAATGTCTTCTTTCCAAAAAGGGGTCATTTGGGGGGTATTTGTACTTTTCTGGCATGTTAGGGTCTCAAGAATTGAAATAGGCCGTCAGTACTTCAGGTGTGATCAATTTTCAGATATTGGCACCATAGCTTGTGGACTCTATAACTTTCACAAAGACCAAATAATATCCACAAATTTGTACTTATTTTTACCAAAGATATGTAGTAGTATAAATTTTGGCCAAAATTTATGAAGAAAAAATTACTAATCTGCTAAATTTTTTAACAGAAACAGAATTTTCTGTATTTTTTCTTTTATAGCACAAAAAATAAAAACGAGCGGTGATTAAATACCACCAAAAGAAAGCTCTATTTGTGTGAAAAAAAGGACACAAATTTCATATAGGTCCAGTGTTGCATGACTGAGTAATTGTCATTCAAAATGTGAGAGCACCGAAAGCTGAAAATTGGTCTGGTTATTAAGGGTGTTTAAGTGCCCAGTGGTCAAGTGGTTAAATACACTCTCATAGGCATGACATCCACGCCATAGAACTACAATGGTCAGTGTTGGGTCCCTAGTCTGCGGTTGGGGGTGGTGGGATTGTAAGTAGCCATTTCTAACAAAGATACATTGGTGTGTATCTGCATATGTGTGGTTACGCAGTGTACAAAAATACATATTATGATATCTCTTTTATATCTTACATATTAATTTTCAGGCATATTTTATATATAAAATATAATAAATATATATATATATATATATATATATATATATATATTTTTTTTTTTTTTTAACAATATTCCTCCCCTTATATATATATATATATATACAGTATATGATAAATTCTTTGAATTGACCTAAATAATGCAGTCTGATATTTGGCCTTTTTTTAGTTCAATGTGTGCTCTGTTTTGCATCAGCTGTCAACCTTTGTAAGCCCCACTTTTTATTATCTTCTATCTTTCTGAAATTCCTTCATTCCATTGCTTTGGGTCCACTGACCATTGTAGTTAAATGGCTGCGGACGTCATGCCCACGAGAGTGTATTTAATGATGCTCTCCTCCAGAGAGCATCAAGCCAGTAGAAGGAGCTGTGAGCTCCGAGTGCATAGCCTTTCATTCCACAGAAAGTCTTGAACCCTTCCTCCCGCCCGTACTGTTGATGTCATTTCTGCTTCCACGGTTCAAGCTGGTCAGTGTGGAGCAGACTACTTCCTGGTTTTCCTGAAAATACAACCATTCAGATGAACATCATACCAGATCTCTTCTCAGCCACCCGGGTCGTGCGAGGAGCCTGTGGGACACAGTAGAACTGCCAGGACTACATACTTATGATGAGCATGACCCTCACTTATATTTTGTGTTTTTAATATAAAAGTTACTATTTTAATACTATACTTAGAGAGGAGCATATCCCCCCCCCCCCCCCCGTTTATTTTACCCGAGTTTTGCAGAGTTGCTGGACACACTCTGAGGATGGCTGCCTCTTTTTAATCTGGGTGATTACAGTGGTTCAACTTAGTTTTACATAAAGACTGACTAAATGTACATTATTACAATCTAAGGGCATTGCCTCCGGGAGAGCCAGATACCCAATTTACATTCAGTGGAGAGAAACTTGATTAATTTGTTGGATGGCAGGCTTCACAACGTGTAGATGGACAGAGGCAGCGATTGAAATTCTGGACAGTAGCTGCTGAAAAACATATGTTGTTGTTTTTATCTCAAACATCCAAGATGTTTTGGGTCTCTGAGGGTGCAAAGGCCAACCAATGTACCCCCACTTTGAAAAGTGGACTGGTTCCCTCATTGCAAGGATGACTCGCTTGCAGGTTTGGATGATTTGGGATTCCAAGGTTCATGATGGGACAGATTCCTGGACCTGGCCTTGCACAGGCATGGGCTAAACTAAAAGGAACTCTTGCTTGGACAAAAGGGTGCTTTTCCCTCCGGCAACATATTTGATGAAGTTGCCAATGAAGGCAGGCCCCAAAGTGTAATTCCCCCTTAAATGTTATAGACGATTAGCATTTTTGCCAAATAGAATGTCCATGACAGGAACAGTCTGTTTTGTGAGCAGTGAATAATTTGCATACAATAGAAGCAGTAACCAGACAAAATCTAACTGCAGTAGTTTGTTTACTGGGAAAGTTGTGACAGGGTGGAGACTTTTAAAGGGAGTCTGGGCTGGTAACGTCTGAGAAATCAGACACAAGTTGCACCAGTTATAAATGTATATGTACTGCATCAATGAAATAAGTATTACTATGCAAGCTTAATAAGAGCAATGAAACAGTTGCAGGCAAACACCGGGTTGGTCAACAGTACCAAATACAATATATATAAAAAATCAATACGCGGAATTGCGTTCTAGTAAATATCAACTTAATAAAGAAACCTAAAAAATGCTACTAATGATGAAATGTATAAATGATCGTAGTATACAATATAAAGTGCACAGTGTTTAAAATACCACTGACCTTAAATGTGATACACAGTGTATACAATCAAGTAAGATATATAATATATAAGCTAATCCAACATTAAAAGGTGCTAATGCTAATAAAGTATAAGAATAAAGTCCAAGTTTGAACATAGATCTTCAAAATAGATACATAAAGAGAAATATATAAAGTGCTGTGCTCCAAAACCAATATTGGCTAGAAGGGAAAAAAATATTTATAAATATTTATAAATATTCTAAAAATTCTTTACTACATGTTTTCCTACAAATAATGGCGACAACAGACAAGGTGTTAATATCATAATATAAACAATAAGTCAAATAATCTTAAACTATAGTAATTTGGACTTGCTGAAAAAATTCTGTGGGTACCGGAAATTATATCATAAATACAGTATGAAAACATTTCAATGTTAGCCACACACAGACAAACTGTCTCATCCTAGATATAGTGTGTACACATTCCAATATTAGCCACGTATGAACAGTTTATCTAATTAATAAGGGATACAAATAGGGTGAGGATGAATTTGGTGAAAAGAAAACATGATAATCCAGCTTAAGAAAACTCCCCATGTACCATGTTAGTAATAGCATAGTGCATAAAATATTTCCAAAAATTATTAAAAATCACTGAGGAAGCAATTGAGATCGAATTCGATATTTAAACCTTTGGATTTTTATACTAAATGCTTTTACACCTATTTAGATTCTAACTGACTCAGGGTCTTTACTTTATGGTTCCCCTGCCACTGTTTTTTTGTACGGTTCAATCCCCCAGAACCTGAGATGGGTGGGATCTTTGTTATGATGTGTGCCAAAATGTTTAGAAACAATGTTTGTCAAATCCTTTAATTCTGTTCTGTGCATGTTCTTTAATATATACTTTCAGAGGCCCTTTTGTACGCCCAATATAGTGTAGCCTACAGCCACATTCCAATGCATATACCGCCCCATCAGCATTACACCCTATTAAGTCTTTGCCCTTGTACACACGGTCGGATATTCCGACGGAAAATGTCCGATCGGACCGTGTTGTCGGATAATCCGACCGTGTGTGGGCTCCATCGGACTGTTTCCATTGGAATATCCAACTGACAAAGTTTTAGAGCTGGGCTATAAAATTTTCTGACTTTGTCCGATCGTTTGTAGAGAATTCCGATCGGCCAAAGTGCCATGCATGCTCAGATCAAATGAAGACACCAAAGCTATTGGCTACTAGCCTGAATGTAGTCCCATCGTAACTACATAATGTCATCACGTTCCAAACGATTAGATTTTCCGACAACTTTGTCCGACCGTGTGTATGCAACACCACTTTCGGACAAAATCCGTCTGAAAAAATCAGACGGATTTTGTTGTCGGAATGTCCCACCGTGTGTACAAGGGCTTTGACCTCATAAGTATTTCCTGTATTTCCTGTACTGTTGGAAGTGAATGAAATTTTTTTTCACCAGGCGACTTGTTTTGGTACATGCAAAACATCGTTTGCATGGGAAGAACCCTTTTCCCATGAAAAATGTGAAGCCCCTAACTGGTGGATCCGGGATGCTTTTGACAATCTTATCTCTTAGCGTGGGGGCCCTTTTATATATGAATTTAGGTTTTATATACAAATTTAGGAATGTTAGGTAGTAGATCTTGAAGATGTCCAATCCAAAGACATGCAGGTAGGTTAATTGGCTTCTGTCTAAAATTGGCCCTAGTATATGAAGGGATGTGTGATGCGAGTGTGCAATGTACAGGGATAGGGGCAATTGTAGACACTCACTCAGGTTGAACTGGATGGACTGGTGTCTTTATTCAACCTTACTAACTATGAAACTATGTCTATCCATGAAAGGTATGTGCCAGTGTCATTTTATGATTTATTTTCAATTTTTTTATATTGAGTATTATTATATAGAATAATCGGTACTGTATTCACCCTATTTTCTCATTTCTTTTTGTCTTTGATGAGTACTTCTCGATAGTGATGGACGAACTTCCGACGGGACGTTTCGCGAACGCGGCCGATAGTTCGCGAACCGTAACGTTCGCGGCGGGCCCCATTGACTTCAATGGGAGGCGAACTTTGCAAACCTACAGGTCAAATTTGCAGCCACAAAATAATTAATAGCTATGCAAACATAGTCCCACCACATGGCCAATGACATAACACATGTATGAGGTGAATCTGGGATTGACAACTACAAGCATTCTTTTTTTATATGTGAAATTGTCACAATTCAGGACTGTGGAGCGCATGAAGGCAATGGAGGAGAGGGAAGGTCAGGGTAGGCAAAGAAGAGGGTGCAGGAGATGATCACCAGCAGCGTGACATACAGCAATGACACCTGCACCGTGATAGAGTCATCTGACACCAGCACCGTGATAGAGAGCACCAACACCTGCACCGTAAGCAGCCCCAGGAGAAAGTCAGCATAGCACAGGGATGGTGGGAGCCCCTCATAATGAGCATAGCACAGGGATGGTGGGAGCCCCTCATAATGAGCATAGCACAGGGATGGTGGGAGCCCCTCATAATATGCACTGCAGAGGTACAGCCCCAGGAGGAAGTCAGCACAGCACAGGGATGGTGGGAGCCCCTCATAATAAGCAGCCCCAGGAGGAAGTCAGCACAGCACAGAGATGGTGGGAGCCCCTCATAATAAGCAGCCCCAGTAGAAATAGGACACTGCTCAACCTCTTGACAGGAGGGTACGGGCATATAGTACGGTGTGCTTTTTTTGGACAAGGAAGTGAGCCAAATGAAGAAAGAAGGTCTGTGTGCTTGATTAAAAAAATCGTTTATAGACATATACATGGTCTACTGGTCACATGTGTTGAATTCCTCCGAGATCCATGCCTCATTCATTTTTAGAAATGTGAGGTAGTTAACACTGTCGTGAGCTAGGCGAGTACGCTTATTGGTCACGACCCCCCCTGCTGCGCTGAACGCCCTTTCGGACAGGACACTGGACGAGGGGCAAGCCAACATTTCGATTGCAAATTGGGCAAGCTCTGGCCAGAGGTCAAGCCTGCCGACCCAGTAGTCCCGGGGTTCATCACTCCTCAGAGCGTCCACATCGGCCGTTAACCCGATGTAGTCGTACACCTGACGGTCTAGGCGTTCCCTGATGCTGGATCCGGATGACACCTGTCGATGGGTCGGCTGAAAGAATGACCTCATATCCGAAGTCACCAACACATCTTCAAACCAGCCTCTTCTTGCAGGCGCTGTTGGATTGGTACCCGCAACTCCTTCTCTGGGAGTGGGAATTGCTTCTCTGCCAGCGCACGAAAAAGCAGAATGCAGCATTTCTCGAAGCAAGGCCTGGAAGTGCTGCATTCTGACAGCCCTTTGTGACGGCGGTAACATTTACGCCATTTTGTGTTTGTACCGGGGGTCTAAGTACGTTGCCACCCAGTACTGGTCCTTGACCCTTATGCTTTTTATACAGGGGTCCCTATTAAAACACTGGAGCATGAAGGCCCCCATTTGCACTAAACTGGAAGCGGTGTGGTGGCCTGGCTCCTGCTCATCATCAAGGATCATGTCGTCCTCTTCATTCTCCTCTCCCCATCCACGCACAACAACAGGGGTCCCAGAAAGGTTTAAAGCATGCTCTTCCTGCTCCTCCTCATCCGCCCCGACACCATCCTCCTCTGACTCCTCTTCAGACTCCTGTTGTTGACTTGTCTCAGATAGAGTAGCCCCCCCCTGGGAATTCATCCAGCATTGCGACTTCCTCATCTTCCCGCTCCTGCTCCTTCACACCTTGATCAATGACACGATGCAATGCACGCTCCATAAAGAAGGCATAAGGTACCATGTCACTGATGGTGCCATGGCTGCGACTGACCAGTTTGGTGATCTCCTCAAATGGCCGCAGAAGTCTGCATGCGTCGCGCACAAGCAGCCACTGGCGCGGTGAAAAAACCCCAGCTCCCCAGAACCTGTTCTGCCACAGAGTTCATACAGGTAGACGTTAACTGCACGTTTCTGCTGGGGCAGCCTATCAAGCATATAGAAGGTTGAGTTCCCTCGCGTCGGGCAATCGCCAAAAAGACGTCTGACCGGCAGATTGTGTCGCCGCTGAATGTCAGCAAGGCGAGCCATGGCCGTGTAAGATCTTCTGAAATGGGCAGAGATTTTCCTTGCCTGCCGCAAGATGTCCTGGACCCCAGGGTATTTGACAACGAATCGCTGCACGACCAAGTTTAAGACGTGTGCCATGCATGGCACGTGCGTCATTTTGCCCCGTTTCAATGCGCTAAGCAGATTGGCACCGTTGTCACACACCACTTTACCAACTGTCAAATTGAGCGGTGTTAGCCACTGATCTGCCTGTGAACGCAAAGCTGAAAGGAGTGCCGGGCCATTGTGGCTCTTGGCTTCCAGGCACAACAGATGCAGCACGGCAACGTCTCACCTGGCATGTCGAATAGGTTCTAGGGAGCTTGGGCGGCGCAGCGGAAGAGACGCTGGCAGCGGAAAAGGAGGAGTCAGCCGAGCATGGAGTAGGAGGAGGAGGAGAAGAAGAGCCAGGCCTGCATGCAATCCATGGCGGTAAAACCAAATCTACACGGGTGCCATGGGTTACATGCTTGACGGCCGTCAGAAGGTTCACCCAGTGGGCAGTAAAAGTGATATACCTTCCCTGCCCGTGTTTGCTAGACCACGTGTCTGTGGTCAGATGTATCTTGGCACCGACACTGTGTGCCAGAGATACATTCACTTGCCGCTGAACATGGCTATATAGCTCTGGGATGCCCTTCTCTGAGAAATACTTCCTTCCTGGGACCTTCCATTGTGGTGTTCCAATGCCACAAATTTTCGAAAGGCCTCTGAGTCCACCAGTTGATATGGCAGTAGTTGGCGGGCTATCAGTTCTGACAAGCCAGCCGTCAACCGTTGGGCAAGAGGGTTATCCGGCGTCATTATTTTTTACGCTCGAACATTAGGCCCACGGAAGCCTGCCTTTTTGCAGAAAAACGTGAGCTTGGCGTGATAGAAGGTGGAGTGGAGGACAATTGTGAGGAGAGAGGAGAAGTAGAAGACGAGGCTGGACGGTGAGAGCCTGGAATGTGGCTTTGTGTGTTCCGTTGCTCCCACTGGGCTCGGCGATGGCTGCTCATGTGCCTTCTTAAGGCGGTCGTCCCTAGGTGAGTATTGGGCTTACCGCGACTAATGCGTTGACTGCAAAGATTGCAGATGGCAACGCTATTGTCAGCAGCGGACACGTTAAAAAAAGCCCACACTGCGGAGCCATGTGCCGGTGTCCTGGGAGCGCCAGATGTGACCGTACATGGGTCGATGACTCGCTCCTGATACATTTGCAGTCTGCTTTGTCCCTCCTGTGCAATGTAAGTTATTCCTGCTTCTCCTCCCTATCTGCTGGTCCATATCTCCCTCTGAACTCCCCTCCTCTTCCTCTCTTGTGGGCACCCACGTGACATCACTAGACACTAAATCATCGACGTCACCTTCCCCACCGCTATAAGTAGAGATCTCGGAGTAGGCAGCAACACCGGGGACCAACCTCCTCCTTGGGCTGATCTGGGTACTGTCGTCAGACTGCCGAGTAGCGGTTGTTGCTACCTCCTCTTCCTGATCCAATACCAAGAGTGGCTGCGCATCAGAAATGTCTTGATATGGATCGGAAAATAATTCCTGTGACTCAAGAGGAAGGTATGTGGTGGTGGTGTTGTTGGTGGTAGTGTCTTTGGGGGTGCACATAGCAGAGAGTGAAGAAGAGGGTGCAGATCGAGAGGATGAGGAGGGAGCCACTCAACCAAGTCTGGTGCGTCCTTTAAATGAATTGAACGCACCTTCTGCAACTTCCCACTTTGGATCAAGCCTGTTGCTCCTGCCCTACCCCTACCACCCCTGTGGAAGGGCCTGCCTCTTCCTCTGCCTGTCATTTTTTAAATGACCCTGTGACAAAACTCTCAGTCCCTATACTGATAAAGGACTGCTGCAGTATAGGGCAGCAGTCAGACTCAGCAGTAGTGCACCTCAACCCTATGTGTTGTGGACCTATACCAGTCCTTAAGGAATAGAAGACTGTACCTCACTCAACCCTATGTACTGTAGCACCCTAGACCTTACCAGTCCTTATAAGGACCTTTGTGGAACAAGTAGGTTGTGAATGATTAGCAGACTGTACCGCAGTCCCTATACTCATAAAGGACTACTGCAGCTGAAGGGCAGCAGTCAAGTATAATATTCTTTCTATATTTGGAAAAAAGAATATTATACGTGTACAAGCCTATTATCATACCAGTCCTGAAAAGAACCTTTGTGGACCTAATAGTAACAGCTACTGATTAAACAGACTGTCCCTCACTGCCTCACACACAGCTTCCTGCCTGTCCCTATTTAAACTGACAAAACAGAGGCTGCTGGAACAATAACTTGAATAGCACTTTTGTGGACCTAATAGTAACAGCTAATGATTAAACTGACTGTCCCTGCAGCACACAGCGTCCTGTCCCTTTCTCTACACTGACAAGAGACAGGCTGCTGCAACAATCAGTAGCACAGCAGTCCCTCAAACCTATATCAGGAACTACACCTAACACCTATACCAGTCCTAAAAAGAACTTTTGTGGACCAAATAGCTAGCGATTTGGGTTACTGCAATCTCTCCCTGCTCCACACAGCAACCTCTCCCTATAGTGACAGACGAAAGAATGTAAAATGGCCGCCAGATCGGGTCTATTTATAGGGTAGGGGGAATGTCCAAGTGTCCATGTGCTGTAATGTCTCAATTGGCTGTCCTGTACCCCATGATGGATGTGTCATCATAGGTCAAAGTTCTTTTACACAGTAAACACGGAAGTCCACCGATCGGGCGGACCGCAAACAGCCGAAATTCGCTGCGAAACGACCGCCGGGCGAACCGTTCGGCCATCCCTACTTCTCGATTCATTTCTGCTACTTTTGATATTTTTCCTTTTATGTGTTTACTGTGATATCCTTTCTTGATAAACCTGTGTCTTATTACCTCTGCCTGAAAATAATTTTTTTTGAGTGGAGTTACTTCTCAAATGCATCAATTGGCCTTTATGGATGTTATAGAGCCAATTCTGATGATGGCAGCTGTCAAATGGAAGGTAGCTATTCTTGTCTACATTCTTGAAGTGTGTTTTTGAGCTAAGATTGCCTCTTTCTTGTGTGATTTCTAGATCCAGGAAGGTTACGGTCTTCTTGCTAATGTCCCATGTTAGTGTGATATTTCTATCATTGTTATTCAAGGTTTCTAGGAAATATATCAGTTGGTTCTGTTTGCCTTTTCACAGGATAAAAATGCCATCAATATATAGAATAGCTACCTTCCATTTGACAGCTGTCATCATCAGAATTGACTCTATAACATACCTAAAGGCCAAATGATGCATTCGAGACGTAACTGCATTCAAAAAATATATTTTCTGGCTCAGGCTGAGGTAATAGGACACAGGTTTATCAAGAAAGGATGACAGTAAACACATAAAAGGAAAAATACCAGAAGTAGCAGAAATTAATCGAGAAGTACTCATTGAAGAGGATAGATTTATAGCATTTTTTTTTTTTTTAATAGTAATGGCGGTTATCTGTGATTTTTATTGGGATTGCGACATTATTGTTCCCTGTGTGTGTAGGGGGAGGGGACTGACCTAGAGGAAATGACAGATCGTGGTTCCTAGCTATTAGGAACACACGATCTGTCACTCCTCACAGAACAGAACAGGGATTTGTGTGTTTACACACACACACACACACACGTCCCTGTTCTGCCTCTCGTGCCCGTGATCGCTCGTGGCCGGCGGTCATCGCTACCATCGGGCCATGAGCACTGGCACCCCCGCAGTGCAGCAGGTACATGCATGCGCCTGCTATCTCAATAGCCGACATATAGCTACGATGGCTCACGGCATTGTGCCGACCTGCTGCAGTAAAATGATGGCAGCTGGTCGGCAAGCAGTTAAAGAAAAAAAAAAATTACTGTTTTGCAGATTCTCAAACAGAACTGTAATATATTATATGCTGACAAGAAAGGATATGACAGTAAACACATAAAATGGGAAAATATCAAAAGTAGCAGAAATGAATCGAGAAGTACTCATCAAAGACAAAAAGAAATTAGAAAATAAGGTGGATACAGTACCGATTATTCTATATTATAACACTCAATATAAAATTTTCTTTTTAAAAATCATAAAACGACACTGGCACATACTTTTGACGGATAAGCATCTTCAAGATCTACTACCTGACATTCCTAAATTCGTATATAAAAAGGGCCCCCACGCTAAGAGATAAGATTGTCAAAAGCATCCCGGATCTACCAGTTAGGGGCTTCACGTTTTTCACGGGAAAAGGGTTCTTCCCGTGCAAACGATGTTTTGCATGTACCAAAACAAGTCGCCCGGTGAAAAATAAATTTCATTCACTTCCACCAGTACAGGAAATACCTATGAGGTCAAAGACTTCATAGGGTGCAATACTGAGGGGGCACTATATGCTCTGGAATGTGGCTGTGGGCTACACTATATAGGACGTATAAAAATGTCTCTGAAAGTACGTATTAAAGAACATGTACAGAGCATAATTAAGGGATTTGACAAACAGTGTTTCTAAACATTTTGCCACACATCATAAAGATCCCACCCATCTCAGGTTCTGGAGGATTGAACCGTACAAAAAACACTGGCAGGGGAACCATAAAGTAAAGACCTTGAGTCAGAATCTAAATGGATTTTTATTCTAAATGCTTTTACACCTCGAGGTTTAAATATTGAATTCGATCTCAATTGATTCCTCAGTGATTTTTAATCATTTTTGGAAATATTTTATGTACCATGCTATTACTAGCTGAGGAGTTTTCTTAAGCTGGAATATCATGTTGCTTTTTCAACAAATTCATCCTCACCTTATTTTTATCCCTTATTGATTAGACTGTTCGTGTGCGGCTAATATTGGAATGTGTCCAAACTATATCTAGGATGAGACAAATTGTCCATGTGTGGCCAACATTGGAATGTTTTCGTACTGTATACATGATATAATTTCCGGGACCCACAGAATTTTTTCAGCAAGTCCGAATTACTATAGTTTAAGAATATTTTACTTAATGTTTATATTATGATATTGGCACATTGCCCTTTGTCTCTATTTTTTGTAGAGAGTTTTTATAAATATTTTTTCCCTTCTAGCCGATATTGGTTTTGCCATTCTGTCTATTTAGTACTGTAGGAGTATATGTTTGATCTTGATTTTAGATCATATATCTCTCACTGTTTCTGGTTTTGTCTGGGGTCATGCTTCTATTTACAAATTGTCTGGAAAATGGCTGCCGCTTTGTCTACCTATGGTTTACTACAAGAAAATGGCCGTGGCTATAGAACATTAAGAATATCTACTAGAAAATGGCCGCCATATGTTTTTATTCGTAGGACTACAAGAAAATGGCCCGCTCATTAGATACAACAATAAATCTATTTAAAGACATTCCTGGTGCTATTTTCTGATTCCCTGAGGAAGTCACGTGATCGTGATGATGCGCGTTGAAATAGACTGGCACCGGAAAGTGACGTCAGGCCATGAGCTCGCTGCTCATTTGTTGTTTTGCGTTTTCAAATGTTTTTAATACAAGTACTACTTTTGGCTACAATTTAAATAAATACCCTGTTTTACATACTTCACTATCTGGGTCCCCCCGGTTTCTTTCTAATCTTTCTTTCTTTCTTCTTTATGTCATTTTCACACCCACCTGGGAGGATTTCTATTGCCATTGACTAATATAGAGGATACAAGAGAAGATCACCCACCAGGATATCTAGGCATATCAGGATATCATATCCCATTGATGCTCCCTGAATAATAGCATATATAAGGAACGCTAGGAGTGATTGACTACAGGATCCCGGATTTGTTCATCACCACATATCACGCGGTTACCTTACAGCAGTAAGGTAAGCAGCCATTTCACATTGAGGTGTTTTGTACACAGAAGAGGACGTTCATCACTTATTCACAATAAGTTAATTTCTGCACAGAGTGGCACTTGGAGAACAGCACTATATATTGCAGTTTATGTATCAATTTTGAAGATCTATGTTCACATTTGGACTTTATTCTTACACTTTGTTAGCATTAGCACCTTTATAATCAGATTAGCTTGTATATTATATATCTTACTTGATTGTATACACTGTGTATCGCATTTGAGGTCATTGGATTTTGAGTACAGTGCACTTTATACTGTATACTATGATCATTTGCACATTCGATCTTTAGTAGCATTTATTATGTTTCTTAATTAAGTTGATTTTTACTAGCGGGCAATGCCACGTATTGATTTTTTAATATATATGTACTGCATCGTTAGGAACTGATATGGTTTATTTAACCACCGGAAGGTTTTACCCCCTTCATGACCAGACCGTTTTTTTGCTATTCAGCACTGGCAATTGCGTGGTAATGCAACACTGTACATAAATAACATTTTGATATTTTTTTCAGACAAATAGAACATTATTTTGGTTTCATTTGATCACCACTATTTTTTTTTTATTGTCACCACTTAAATGCCCCTTTTTAGCTTTTGTGTCACTCCGACAGCTGCAGTCAGCAAAAAAATGGAGCCTTTTAAAAGTACAACTGCGCTGGACTTTGCTGCCCACCCATGCTGCGATAAGCCAAGTCCATTCTTTGTTCCCCACTCCTCTTTTCAAAAAAGCGTTTTCCCGCCTGGGCCTCCAATACAACGGGATCGGCATTTGTGTGGGGGGAGGGCGGCGAGGAGGAGGGCTGTGACAAACCACCATACAGAAATGGTAGAGAACGGAGCAGCATCTGTCGATTGTTCTAGCTTCTCCCTCTACTCGGAGAGAGGGGGAGAGCTTTTGTCTGGGTGGGGGGGTGTTTTTAGACAAAAATCCCCCCCCCCCCCCCCCAAGCAGCAGCTTCTGCTGACACAGCATGATCTTAGAAAGCATGACAAGGTACATGCTCTATACAGCCCCCAGTGGTGACTTTTTTAGGCAATTCATAAGAACTTAAATATTCCTTAGAAATCTCCATTTACCTTTCCCGCTGCACGGATTTCTGTGGTAAAACCAACAGACCCAATTTTCACCCCTGACAGGGGACTCAGTTTAAAAAACCGTCAGGAACTGGGGCCCCTTTTCACTGGGGGGGATCTGCATGCCTGGACCCATAATAGCACCCCACCAGAATAAACTTATGGCTGAAAAAAATGAAAGCACTGGATCCCGGTGTCTAGCTCTCTAGAAAGAGAAGAGTTTCAGGCTAAATCCCATTTCTTCCGACACGAGGCCCGGGTACCATTCAATTTGGCCTAAAAATACACTTTGAATGGATCCGGCTGCATATCTAGCCCCTCAGCACAGCACATCTTTACTAGTGACCAACATCTTAGACACTGGTAAAAAAAAAACAGGAGGTAATCCCAGTAGTGGGAGGGGTTATATAAGGAGTGGACTTACTGTCTTAGGGTGTGTCAGTGTCCATCACCTGAAGGTGGCCTATAACCTACATAGTAATTACTATGGCTCTGTGTCCCATGATGTACGATTAAGAAAACACACATTCTGCTACTCCTCTTGAGTATGGGGATACCATATGTCTGATGGCCCAAAGTCCAGACCTACATCCAAATGAGAATCTGTGACAAGACTATAAAATTGCTGTTCACAGATGCTCTTCATCCAATCTGACAGAGCTTGAGCTATTTTGCAAAGAAGAATGGCCATAAATTTCACTTTCTAGATGTGCAAAGCTGGTAGAGGCATCCTTAAAAAGACTTGCAGCTGTAATTGCAGTGAAAGGTGGTTTTACAAAGTTCTGAATCAGGGGGGCTGAATACAAATGCATGCCACACTTTTCAGATATTTGTAAAAAAATTTGAAAGCCATTTATCATTTTCCTTCCATTTGACAATTATGTGCCACTTCGTGTTGGTTGATCACATAAAATCCAAATAAAAATACATTTACGTTATTGGTTGTAAAACATCATAAGGAGAGGTGACCACATATGTTCCCCATGTGGCCAGGTAGATTGCAAATAAGCCCTTTGCTGACAACCACTCTTTGGCACTGGGGGTGCCAAAGAACTGAGAACTCAGCACCCATCAATGTCATGCTCCAGTGCTTTGGGAGCGGTAAACCTGGTTTAGAAGCCCCTTGAAAAGCACTTTATGTAATGCACTTCTTTTGAGCCCAGGTCTTTGTGAATGGATAGTGAAAATAGATGTAGCATAGTCATAAGCTCAACACTCTGTCACTTTGCTTTCTCTGCATAGATGAGTGCCTTGTACACTTTACTGGAAGGCTTACAATAAAGTAATATCTCCCCAGCAAACATGGAAGATATGGGGGACAAACTGTATAAGCTTTGTGAAAGGGCCACAGATTTTACATACCACTTTAGAATTTTTGAGGAAAAAGGCAGTCAAGTGCAGTCCCCCAGGATGCCCTGACTATGTGGGAAGCAGTAGCAAGGTAGTGTGGGACTTGTTACCCACATACGACGGTCCAAATTAACATCTTGTGTCATTGAAAAGCCTTTCTGCATCCACAACTATAATATAAATATAAGAGGCATAGTTGAAGTCTATGCCTTCCATATTTATATTATAGCCATGGATGTAGAAAGGCTTTTCAATGACACAAGATGACTTGTCACCCACATATGACAGTCCAAATTTAACACGACAACTTGTGTCATTGAAAAGCCTTTCTGCATCCACGACTATAATATAAATATGGTGAGGCAGAGACTTTAAAGTGGAGTTCCACCCAAAAATGGAACTTCCGCTTTTCTGATCCCCCCCCCCCCCCCGGTGTCACATTTGGCACCTTTCAGGGGGAATGGGGAGCAGATACCTGTCTAATAGAGGCATTTTGCTCCCACTTCCGGGCATAGATACCCAAGCCACCCGCGGGTATCTACGCCACTCCCAGAAAACAGCAGGGACCAGTGGGATAGCGCATGCGCAGTAGGGAACCAGGAAGTGAAGACGCAAGGATCCACTTCCTGATTCCCTTACCAAAGATGGTGGCGGTAGCACCCAACAGCCGGGGAGAGACCGGTTTCGGGTGCCGACATCGCAGGCGCCCTTGGACAGGTAAGTGTCCATATTTTAAAAGTAGCTGCAGTATTTGTAGCTGCTGACTTAATAAAAAAAAAAAAAAAAAAGACGGAACTCCACTTTAACCACTTCAATACCGGGCACTTAAACACCTTCCTGCCCAGACCAATTTTGAGCTTTCAGCGCTGTCGCACTTTGAATGACAATTGCGCTGTCATGCTACACTGTACCCAAATGACATTTTTATAATTTTTTTCCCACAAATAGAGCTTTCTTTTGGTGGTATTTGATCACATCTACGGTTTTTCTTTTTTGCGCTACAAATAAAAAAATACAGAAAATTTTGAAAAAAAAATGTTTTTTTTGTTTCAGTTTCAAAACTTTGTAAATAAGTACGTTTTCTCCTTCAATGATAAGGTGGCACTGATGGGCACCAATGATGTGGCACCAATGAAGTGGCACTGATGAGGTGGCATTAATGGACACTGATATGTGGCACTGATAGGTGGCACAAATTGGCACTGATAGCTGGCACGGATTGGCATGGATGGGCGGCACAGATGGGCATGGATAGGCGGCACAGATGGGCATGAATAGGCGGAAAAGATGGGCGTGGGTGGGCACTGATAGGTGGCACGGATGGGCACTGATAGGTGGCACAGGTGGGCACTCATAGGCGGCACAGGTGGGCACTATAGGCGGCACAGGTGGGCACTATAGGCGGCACAGGTGGGCACTATAGGCGGCACAGGTGGGCACTCATAGGCGGCGTTGTATTATGTTATACTGTACTAATGGATGCCAATCAGTGATGCCCATTGTGAGCACTGATTGGCATCCATTATGGGCACTGATTGGCATCCCTGGTGGTCTAGGGAGGATTACCTTTTGCTGGGCATCCCTGGTGGTCTGGTGGCGTCCCTGGTGGTCCAGTGTGGGCATCCTCGGGGGGGCTGTGCTGATAATCGATCAGCACAGACCCCCCCTGTCAGAGGAGCAGCCGATCGGCTCTCCTCTACTCGCGTCTGACAGACGCGAGTGAGGAAAAGCCGATCACCGGCTCTTCCAATTTACACTGCGATCAGCCGTGATTGGACACGGATGATCACGTGGTAAAGAGTCTCCGTCGGATTCTGACTTTTCCAAACGGCCATCAACATGGCCAAATTCAAACTCAACCACATCATTCTGAGCTCCTGCATTCTTCATAATTTACTACGGAAGAATGCAGCCAGATATCTGGCCGCAGTTGCGACTGAAGCTGACTTTTCTCACCGGCACAAACAATGGTGGCACTTGAAAGTGGCAGTACAGGCTTGCCCCCCAAAGAGCTCATGAACTACGGCAAAACTATGTGGAGTACTTTGTGTGTAGGGGGCAATTGATTTACCAGAAAATCTGGAAGTAGTTTAAAAAAATTTTTTTGGGAAGAACTAAAAACGAATATTTCATTTGATTTACTGCTTGTGTTTCTTATCTGTCTCCTAGGTTCTCCAATGGCCTTTTATTTTTGGCCATTTTCTTCAATAGTGCAAATGTCACTTATTTGATACATGAGGTGACAAGCTATTCTTCAGCCAACTATTATGTTGTGCTGTGGGTCTGCTACTGTCAGGGCTGGCGTAGCCCTTCCTTCTCTGGGCTGGCTGCTCAGCTGTCGGCTAATTGCCAGCTCTCATCTCTCTCCACAGTTACCCAGCTGTTCCTGATCCTGCTCATCTGACCTGTCTACTTAAAGCTGTCCAGCTCACTTCATCTCTGCCTTCACCTTGGTCACATCACAAGAAACCATCTCCTGTGTTAAGATTTAAAGACTGGCTTTCTGACATCCCTTCTGGCGCCTTATCCTGCTTGCTGTTCCTCTACTTGGATCCCAGACTTCTGGCCTGGCTGATTACCCGATTTAGTTACTGAACTCTGGCCTGGCTGACTACTCGATCCATTACTGGACTCTGGCTATGCTTTGACTACGCTTACTCTATTTTCCTTTTTATTTTTTATTTATAAACAAGCGTGATTTAATTTTACTTCTGTCTCGGTCTGGTTGGTTTCTGACAGTAGGCGAAGGCCATGAATTCAGAAGATACAGTCAATCCACTTGTCGGTAATATTTTTTCCAGATTGGATGAGCAAGATCACCGCATGGATCAGTTTGCCATAGCGTTACAAATGCTCCTGAGTTGCATGGCTCATCTGGAATCCCCCACGGTGGCTGCTCCGGTACAACCTGTGTTGCAGGCCGTCCCTGTTGCTGCACCAAACTCTGTGCAGGCACCCTCCTCGAGTATTACCTCTATAAGAGGTATGTCTGGTTCTGCTATGCTTCCCCAGCGATTTGGGGGTGATCCAGTTCAATGCAGAGGGTTTCTCAACTAGGTTGATATTTACTTTGAAATGCTGCCCCAGGTTTTCCCACAGACAGAAGCAAAGTAGGTTTCAAACCCTGCATGGTAGATGCAAAAACCTGTCTTGAGTTACCCCGACTTTGTGGCCTCCTTTAAAAGGGTATTTGATGTTCCTGCATGCTCCGCTTCTGCTGCCAAGTGCCTCATGTCCATCAGAGTACGATAACTGTTGCTGACTATGCCATTGAATTCCGTACTCTGGCAGCAGGGGTTGCTGGGAAAAATGAGGCCCTCGTGGCTGCTTTTTCTCATGTTCTCTCGGATTCCATCAAGGATGAGATAACAGCCCGAGATATACCCACTGAGCTGGAGAGCTTGATCTCGTTTGCCATCCTCAATGACTCGAGACTCAGAGAAAGACTTTCTTTGAAAGAGCACTTGCGGAAGCCTCCTGTACGTTTGCCTTCGAGTTTTGCAGTCCCACCCATGCCTCCTTCACCTCCCTTACCTCCTGGTACTGAGTCGGTCAGTGAAGATGAACCCATGCACTTGGGTTTCACACGTCTCTCTGCGGATGAGAACCTTTAGGAGGAGGGAGAGATTGTGCTTTTATTGTGGCCAGGCAGGTCACTTTTTGAAGTCTTGTCCTACCCATCCAGGGAACGCGCGAACCTTGAGGCCCTGTCAGGGACAGACCTTAGGTGGCATTGTTTCATCCCCAGTTATCCAGAAGGATAAGCCCCTAGTTTCGTTTACCCTTTCTTGGGCTGAGTCATCCTTCGAGATACAGGCTCTAATCAACTCTGGGGCTGCAGGACTGTTCATCGATGCTGCCTTTGTATAGCAGCACTCTATTCCGCTGCAGCTGCATGACACTCCACTTGCCATTGAGGCTCTTGACGGGAGACCTCTACAGCCTGCTCATGTGACTCATGAGACAGTTCCCTTGTCCATGGCCGTAGGGGCTCTTCACCATGAGATAATCCAATTCCAAGTTATTTCCTCACCCAGGTTTCCGCTGGTTATCTTTGGTTACATAGGCACAACCCCCTCTTGATTGGCTCCATGCTGAGGTTCTCTCCTGGTCACAATGCAGTGAGACATGCTTCCTGAAGGTATCCAAGGTCCTGTGCACCTCTTCCATCTCCTCCCTGACGGAGGAGTACCGCAATTTTAGTGATGTCTTTGATAAGGTCAAGCCGGTAGTTTGCCTCCACAATGGTCTTATGATTGCGCAATTGACCTTCAACCTGGTGTCATACCCCCTCGTGGCCGGGTTTACCCTTTGTCGGTCTTGGAGGATAAGGCCATGGAGCAGTATGTTGCAGATGAACTTTCTCGAAGTTTCATCCGCAAATCCTCGTCTCCTGCTGGGGCTGGTTTCTTTTTTTTTTTTTATTTCACAAATGATTTTATTGAAGGAGAACAAAGCATTATAAACAACAATACATCGTACAGTGTCGGTTTCATTTGAACATACTGTAACAAGTTTTAGAAGGAGTACAGAGAGTGTTACAAGAACTGATAGGGTATAGATAAATACAACCTGTAGTTTCCTAATGTCAAGTATAAAATCAATATTATCAATGACATTTTGAGGATCTAAGCAAATATAAAGATAAGACAAGACAAGGTTACTCATAGAAAGGAAGGGGGAGGAAGGGGAAGAGAAAAAAAAAAAACAACAACGGATGGTGGGGGTGGGAGGGGGGGGGGGGAAAGAGAATTAGTTAAACATAGTAGCATATGGGTGGTTTCTTCTTTGTGAACCGAGACCTTGTATTGATTATAGGGGTCTCAATCGTGTCACGATTAAGAATGCCTATCTAATTCCGTTGATTACAGAGTTATTTGACTGCCTCAAGGGAGCAACGGTTTTTACAAAGCTTGATTTGAGAGGGGCATACAATCTCGTGCGGATTAAGGAGGGCGACAAGTGGAAAACATTTAATATCAGAACAGGCCATTATGAGTACCTGGTAATGCCCTTTAGCCTTTGTAACGCTCCGGCAGTTTTCCAGGATTTTTTTAACGATGTCCTCCGAGATTTGTTGCAGTTATGTGTGGTGATTTATCTCAATGATATCCTCATATTTTCCAAGTCCCTGGAGAGCCACCACACAGATGTCTGTCGTGTGCTTCATAAACTAAGAGAGAACAATCTCTATTGTAAACTGGAGAAGTGCAAGTTCCATAGTGAACAGGTTATATTCCTGGGCTATGTCATTTCCACTGCTGGTTTTTCGATGGACCCAGAGAAACTTTCGGCAGTCCTAAAGTGGCCTCAACCCGTGGGTTTACATCCTCTGCAGCGTTTCCTGAGCTTTGCCAAATACGGTCGGAAGTTTATTTGTAACTTCTCGTCTCTGGTCAAGCCCCTGACTGATATGACCTGAAAGGATGGTAACCCACAGAGTTGGTCTCCGGAGTCAATTAAGGCCTTTGCCAACACAAGAGCAGAAACAAAAGCAGCCTTGAGAGTCCCACATTGTCATGTACCTAGTGGACGAGCCCGACCTGCAGGGAGTGACCTCTCTTGGGGTTCCGACTCGAGGGCCCTGGTAGGATGAACAGGAAGCACAAGAGTCAGGAGTGGCATGAGTGCCTGGCAGGATCAACAGCAGAAGATGGATCAGGAACCCAGGAAGCACTGTGTAGCAGGACCTTGGACTGGATCAGAAGATAAGCAGGAACCTGGAAGGAGCTCGATCGGCAGGCAGGTGCGGCAGACAGGAACTGGGCAGCAGGCGGGTATCAGGAACCGACATCCCGGGGCAGGACCTCAGACTGGAACTGGACTGCAGACAGGAGCTGGTCAGCAAGCAGGAAGCTGGGCAACTGACAGGAACCAGGATAGCGGAACCGGACCTCAGACTGGAACTGGACTGCAGGCAGGAGCTGGACCACAAACTGGGAGCAGAGCAGCAGGCAGGTGTCAGGAACCAGGATGAAGAGAGCGGACAGTCAGACAAGCTGGGTCAGTTATCAGGTGGGCAGCAGAGGTACCAGAGGATCAAGCAGAAGAGTAGTCAGACAAGCCGTGTTCGGATGCAGGCGGAAGACAGGGATGGTTAGAGACAAGCCGGATAAAGTTCAGGTACAGGAAATGGGTTTTCAAAATCAGAGCACACACACGCTGTAGATCAGACAGCAAGATCCTAGAGTGACAGGTTTAAATAGCCCGTCTGGCGCCAACAGACTCATGAGCACAGGTGCGCGTGAACGCGCAGCGGCAAGCCCAGAACGCCTGTTACTGGCAGGATCTTCCTGACATTGCCCTCCCCCCAAGGGGCAGCCTCTGGATGCCCAACCGGGCCCATTTTTCAGGATGGGATCGCTTAAAAGATTGAATTAGGCTTTTTGCATGAATGTTCTCCTCAGGCTCCCAAGAGTTCTCTTCTGGGCCATATCCTTTCAATTTAATCAAGAATTGGGCTTGATTATTCCTTTTCCTGCAATCCAAGATAGC